>NC_051307.1:238323876-239038876 GCF_015220235.1 Choloepus didactylus
CCAAGATAATGCTGGGTATGGGGGTGGAAAGGAAGAAACCAAAGGCAGCTGATTGTATCCAAATTCTGTTTTGTGTCCAGTAGAATCCTGGGCAGCAATCTTTAGCATCCTTCCCAGCAAACCCCATCTTCCGCTATTTCCTGAGAAGGGCTTCCTCTTGCCAGTTGCTAACTGAGGACACAAATCCATTGTTTCCCGGATTGCAATTACCAGCCAAGTTGGCTGTTTAATGTATCTTGGAATTCCACCTATTGTGATTCAGCACAAGTGGCTGAACTTTCAAGAGCTTCTCCCTCTGCTTTCCCTTGATCAGGAACAAGACAGCAAGGCAAATGCCTGCAATTGAAGGGCTTCTGTAGCCGGATGATGTTAAGGTCAGGAAAATTGAACTTACTCCCTCTTCCTTCCTCCCAAGGCTTGCACAATGAAGATTTCTATGACAAATAAAGTAAAAGGGCAAAGGCAAGATGAATGCCCCCTCTTCTTAAACACCTTTAGGAAAAACCAAGCGCACTGATGCATTATATCATTTTAGGGAGTAAGATTTCTGCAATACCATTAAAGGGAGAAATAGGAGAATTTCAGCCAAATCTCCACCTCCAATGAAACCTAATCAATGCATGCTCTTTTCTTTATCAGACATTATGACTCCTCCCTCGTTCCGGGTTCTGTGGTCTTCACAACAGAACTGCTGGCAAAATCCTGAGCATGCCATCCAGTGGGCAGAAGAAAGACCTTGTGGGGGTTGCAAAGTTCCAAATCGTTGCAAAATCACCATTAATTAATTGCACCCAAAAAGAACCCCAGGCAGCTTAAAATAGAATGCATACACAGAGGACAAATCCATAAGAACCTCACATCAAAGTAAAAAGGCAAGAACTGAGAAATAGCCATATGAGAAAAATATTCAAGTTGCTGAGATTTTCTGAGTGTGTTTTTGTAAGTTAGCAGATCATTTCCTAATTTTCCAGAATGACAGACTATCTATCTGTTCCAGATGGACATTTCTTCCTGGGCTGGGCTGCTCCTGTAAGAGTAGATGTGATTTATTTAATAAACTTTTTTAAATTTAGTGCATTGTATGACCAGAAGAGTGCTTTATATGTACAACAGAGTATAGCTTGAGGAAGTTTCACGGAGGGAATACTCCACAAAGGGGCAGTACCCAGAAGCCAGAGGCCCCCTTTATGCCTCTCACAGTCTCTACCCTCCCCCGCATCTTTCCCAAATTTCACCATTCTCAGAACTTCTGTCATCACTGATTAGTTTTGCCTGTCTTTGAACTTTATATTAATGAAATCATATAGAATGTGCTATATGATTTTTGTTCCTGACTTCTTTTGCTCAGTGCAATGATTGTGAGAGTCATCCATATTGTTGCAGATAATAGTTCATTTTCATTACTACATCATATAACCATCTGTAAATATACAATATCCACCCTATTGAGGATGTACACTTTGTTTTTCTGTTTCTGTTGTTTTTTTTTTTCCAGAACCCAGCTATCATGAATAATACTGCTATGGGCATCTTTTGCATATCTTTTGAAGCACAACTGCATACATTTCTATTGGAACAGAATTGCTAGTTCCCAGGGAATATGCACATTCAGCTTCAGTAGATACTGCCAAAGAGTTTTCCTAATTAGATTGTACTAATTTACACTCCCACTGACAGAGTTTGAGAGTTCCTATTACTCTAATGATTTCTTCAAGGTTTGGCTGGTTTTGAATTTCTTATCAAGTAATGCATGTTCATAATTTTAAAAACCAAATAATTCCATGTAGCTTATAATGCAAAATAGCAGTCCTCTGCCGTATCCTTAAGTTCTGCTCCCCAGAGCCAAGCATTTCCAACTCTTTTAGCTCTTCCTTCCAGTATTTATCTTTGTGTTTCTATACACTTATATTTCTTTTACTTCATTTTTAAAAATAATTATCTATTGTTCTCTTCCTCTGGAAACATAAATTTTCAGCATTCTCACATCCTACCTCCCCACCCTCACCACATACATTTCCCTTCTGCCTTCTTCATAGTGCAGCTTCATTATAATGTCAGTTATATTAAATGTACACTATTTAAATTATTACCATATAATTGTTATTCACATTAAAACTACTAGGATATTATGACTGCATTTCCTTTCTTATACAAATTTTTGTTTTCTCTAAAGTTAGCGATTGCCTTCATTTGTCATCTACTTACTTTTCTAACTATTGCCTGTTTTTTCTCCAAGTCTCTGACAATTATAAAACCCCTCTCAGAAAGGTCCAGCTCCTTAGGGGAATCTATCAGTACTGCATTTTCCCTTTGAAGATCTGCTGTTGTTCTTGTCAAAGTCTCCCTGAGCCTCCTGAACAGCTGTCATCCTAGAAAATCCCTTCATCATTATCCTAGAATTTCCTCATACCTTCTCTATTTATTCTATTTCTTGAATTTCCTTTGCTTTGTTGAAGCAAGCCATCCAGTAGCTCTCTGGATGTAAATGGTTTGAGTCCTTGTACACTCGATTAATAATTTGGATGTATATGGATTTCTACGTTAGAAACCATCTCCCTCCATTCTTAAGCTATCATTCCCTCAACTTCTAGCTTCCAAGTTTGCAGCTTAGAAGTTGGGTCTCATTCTGATTCCTGATCCTTTGATATGTGATTGGTTTGCTCCTCTCTGGAAACTATTAGCATCTTCTGTTTTTATCCCTGGTGCTGTGAAACCACCTGATGATGCAGACTTGGTGTGAATGTCATGAGTACATAGTGAAACTTCAGTATGGAATTTCAGGTTCTTCAGTTCTCTCTCACACAAACATGCATGTTTAATTCCTCTCCTTTTGTGTCTCTCTTGGTTGGACTTTGAACCGACTGGATCCACCCTTTGATGTTCTTATCATTTCTCTCCTGTTATCTATGGCTTTGTTGTTTTGTTCTACTTTCCAGGAGACTCCCACAGCATTAACTCCCAACCTTCTTCTGAGTTTTTTTTTTCATTTTTGCTATAAATTTTTAATTCCCAAGAGCTCTTTGTTCTCCAGTTCTTTTCCTAAATACCATATTTGTTTCATCAGTGAAATATTTTCTCTTTCCTCTCTGAAAATATTAATTACAGCATTTTTTATCGAGTTGCCTTCTGCTTGCTGCACTGTCACTGTATGTGCCAGGTTCATGTCCTCTCTGTATTCACTTTGGTCTTTCTGACTTGGAGATAAAAGCGATCCTCCAAAGTCTGGTGATCCCTGCACATCCACTGATATTTAAGAGAGAGGCAATATGAAAGCTGATTGGATTTTCTTTGTGAGTAGAAGGGGCTTTGATGGTTGCTGGGCATTACTGGAAGGTGATTAGGTAGGGATTTGGCTAATTCACTGGAGGTCTTTCCCCAGAGAAAAATTCTCTCATCCCTGCCAGTGTTCTGTAAATGGAGGAGGGGAAAGGGTTTGAGAATTCTTTCCCCCTTATTTCATTCTAATGCCTCTACCCAGCTCTCTATTGGTCTGATATCTCAAGCCTGGGCTCCCTTCCTTTCTGTAGATACGATGGGTGCTATCTGGCTGTATGGAA
This sequence comes from Choloepus didactylus, assembly GCF_015220235.1. Lineage (NCBI taxonomy): Eukaryota > Metazoa > Chordata > Mammalia > Pilosa > Megalonychidae > Choloepus > Choloepus didactylus. The sequence goes on from NC_051307.1 coordinate 238,327,434, forward strand.
TGGAGAAGGGCATTTAGGAATAAAACTGTCTACTATACATACAGTATTAATAGTGTTATTTTTTTAGTTGCAATCAATAGAAATGACTGTAGCAATTTAAGTGGGAGAAAAGTTTGTTAAAATGAATGGTGGGTAGTTCATTAAATTTTGGGAAAGGCTGAGGAACCAGGCTCCATGCTCAGCTTCCAGAGGCACTTAAGTAGATTAGCACTGTGCCCACACCACCATTGCCAAGTCTGTATAAGGAACTCCAACTTACCACCACTAGCCGACTGCTTCCACCAAAAACCCAACTCCTTTACTTCAAAAACAGTAAGCCACGCAGACCCTCTTTCCTCAGCTCATTTCTGAATTGAGATTTCATGTGTGTGTGTGTATCTGATTAACACAGTTAGGTCACATGACTATGAACTAGCTGTAGGGAATGCTGGGAATTTTTGTTCCTATTGGGGAAGCAAGACTCATAACTTGAGAAATGTCCCTAAACATAGAAAAGCTATTCAAAAAGTGTTGGGCAGTCATCAATATGAGAGCTACCACTACAGAACACCTTTCTTTAGAGGTCTCCAGGTACTCCAATTTTCAAGTCTCTCCAGGATTCTGTTGCATAAAGACGTCTTACTTCTCATTGGCGCCAGAAGCGAGAGCCCCTTGGTGTTTGCTGCCCACCTCCCCCCCCACCCCCGCCCCGCAGCCCCAACCTTTGCTGCACCCTCCACCAGGTCAGTGAAACACAATTTTATGTGTTTTAAGAATAGAAAAAGGAGAAATTGGCTTGTTCATGAAGTTGGAGAAAGGCAGCTCCAGTCTCCTATCCTTAGAGCCTTTTTCTCTCTAGATTCAATTTGCAAATCTCAGGAAGGATTCTGATTGGCTGGATGGGGTCACGTGCCCAAGGGATAAGGATCTATAACTGACCCAGCCTAGAGCATGGGACTGTCACTACAGGAAGTTGGGGGAGTGTTGCCAGGCAAGCGGCAACAGAAGGAATGTGTACTTCACGGCTGCACAGTGGTAAAGATGGAGCAGAGGAAGCGCTGACGGGCGGGGCCAAAGAATCCGAGTTCATCTGTAGGAGCTGGAAGAGTCAAGGAAATGGTTTCTTCCCCAGAGCCTCCAGGGGGAGCGAGGCCCTGCCAATACCTGTGAAACTTAGCTCAGATATCTGATCTCCAGGACTATAAGAGAAGAAACTTCTGTTGGTTTAAGCCACCAAATTTGTGGCACTTTGTTACAGCAGCCACAGGGAACTAAATACAGGATTTGAAAGGGTCAGTAATCTCTGTCCAAATATGAGAATAAATCAAGGGGAAGTGAGTATAGGCTAGTGGAAAGGGAGCTAAACTAGCAGCTGAATGTTCCAGACGTGGCCACTTACAATTATGTGGCCTTGGATAAGGCACAATCTCATAATCTCCCTTTTCCTTATCTGTAAAATGGGATAATACCTGATTCACTTTATTCACTTGGTTTTCTAAAGTTCAAATAAGAAAACAATAGAATATGCAGTGCTTTGTAAATTATAAAGTTCAGTTAAAATTTATGATTATTTTTAATAGGTAAACCCATCTAAAACATCATCATAAATTGAAAGAAGAATATTGAGTATTGCAAATGGAGGTTAGTTGGACTTCTGATTTTAAAATGCAGAACAGTGAAATCCACTTGAACTCACTTGGTGGAACTTGGAGACTTGAGAATTTGGCTAATAGAAACCTGAGTCCTAGGGAAAGGGTTGATTTCTTGCTTTCCTCTAAAGCCAGAAATTGCAACTACTTTGGTGAGCCAACAAGCTCATTCCAAGCTAAAAGTTCTTAACTACAAAAGACTGGGCATGATTTGTCACATCTACCAGGCATGATTAAATGAGAATTAAAAAATAATAATTTTCCTTGGTAAATTAAAAACATTCAAACGACACTGCTGCTGTTCAAAATATCTGGGGAATGGTGCTTAGAAAATTTTTTCAAAGGCAATTTCATCAGCGAAACAAACAAACAATTCAATAATTCAAGCTCAGCCTTTGCTTTGGCTCCAAAATGGTGTTTCCTAGCATCACTCCCCACCTTATTCACAAGACTTGGCTGTGAAAGCATTTAGGGTTATTTCCAAAGTGAAATCTGTCCACAAAGGACAGAGATTTGCCAACACCAAGAATGCTCTTTTAAAAAATATTACTCTGAAGGTCGTTCCAAAAGAGGCGTTCCAAGAGAGTTCTGATCAATGATGACATCATCCCAGTGAGTTGTTAGACCCCTGCCCCCACCTCAGGGACTAACTGGGCGGGGGGGAGGGTTGCTCATTTGCATGTCTAGAGAAGAAGCTTCTGGCAGAAAGGACTTGGGCATCAGAGACAGAATGAACTGGGTCAAAATCCACCCCCATCACTCATGCTAGGTGACCTTGGGTGAGTCATTTACCTTCTCTGTGCCTCAGTTTTCCTCTTCCATAAAATAAAGATTATATCTCAAGGGACTTTATCATTTATCATACAATTTGGGGCACTTGTGAAAATGAAAAAGGGCTTGTTTAAAACTTGGCATGAGGTATAGACTGGAACTATCATAGATAAAACAGGATGACTGGTCATCCTAAGACCCTACTCCTTTTAGGGTTTTTGTGAAGACTGTGATATAATGAGATCACAGCATGTGCATAAGTTATACTAAAATTTTAAAAAATCATATCACTTCTTGGTGATGCCTGTTTGCTCCATTGGGTCTTGCTTTCAAATGTCCTTAATTTACAAATCGGTGCAGATCTGGCAACTTGCCCAGTCTGGTATGATAAATGGGTGTGCATTTTACACCGACTGCTTGGCTGTGCAGCTGACAGAGCCTTTACTCCTTTGATCTGTGGGATACCACCGTGGAGTGGCAGGTTTCCCTTTGAGTCTGGCAGGGAGGAAGAAGCACAAGGTCCATTTATCTTTGCTCTGCATCCATGCAACTGATCTTATAGTGGAGCTTTCAGAGTTCTAACAGGCTCCAAATGAACAAGCTTGCTGTTTAGCAGTTCAACTTTCTCAAGAGGAGTCAATTAAACCCAATTATATCCAACAGTATTCAGGCCCCCACATTTCCATATTTTACCTTTGGATTGTAGACATATCTTTGAAGGAAAAAGTTATTAAAAGCTATCTAAGTCCTGTACAAGCTTTTACACTCTTTAAAATTAGTACCTACTTTGGGAACAAATACACCCAGTTATCTTAACGAGAAATCAGTTTTCTCTGACTAGCTCCCATGCCTCATTAATACTCTTTGGACTACTTAGGCTTCCCTGAAAAAAACTGCAGTAATAACAATAATAAGACCAATTACAATAGCACACTGTAGAAGTGAGGAGCACAGATTCAGGTACAAGTCTGCTATTAGCTGTGTGAGCTTGGGAAACTGCCTTGAGCTCTCTGTGCCTGTTTCCTCATCTGTAAAATGAAAATAAGAATAGTATCTAATTTAGGGAGTTGTTAAAACGATCAAATGAGTTAAATGAACCATTTTTTTTTTTTTTTTTTTTTTTTTTGTAAAGCATTTGGCACAGTCCCTGGCAAATAGTAAGCACCATATAAGCTTTTGTTAAATCAATAAAATAAAACAGCAGGAGCTTTATAACAATATGAGTTCCCATGTATTATTCGGTCCTTGCTGTGAACTAAGGCTCTTTGAGTATGTTATCTCATTATTATTCCAGAGAGGCTGAGTGACTTACCCAAGGTCACACAGCTGGTAAGTGGCAGAGCTGGGAACTGGCCCCACATCTGTCTGACCATAAAGCTTTTTGCACTTTCTCGTATATCATAAGTGAGCAAACTATTTCTGTGAAGGGCCAGATAGTAAATATTTAAGTCTTTACAGGCCAAATGGTATCTGTCACAACTACTCAACTCTGCTATTGCAGGGTGAAAGCAGCCATAAACTAATGTAAAAACATGGGCATGGCTGTGTTCCAATAAAACTTTATTTACACAAACAGGCCCTGGACTGGATTTGGCCCCTGGGCCATAGTTTGCTGACTCCTGCTCTACACCAACCACCTTTCTGGTCAATAAAAGCTGTGCCTTTGTAACTGGTGGGTGAGAGCCCTCTGGTCTGACTGCTCATGTCTTGAATAATTTCAGTTCTATATAGTTAACCTGGTATCATTAATCAATGCAATCAAAAATGCCTTACTTGTACACCTCTTCTTTGCTAGTTTCTCACCATCTCCGCAAACTCTAAACAATACCTGTGCTGGTGTGGATCTGTTATGTACACCATAAAAGACTATGTTCTTTTAATACACTCTTTTGGGGGCAGACCTATTGTGGGTGGGACCTTTTGATTAGATTATTTCCATGGAGATGTGACACCGCCCATTCAAGGTGGGTCTTGATATGTTTACTGGAGTCCTTAAGAGAGCTCAGGGAGGGAGAGAGCTCAGAGTCAACACAGACCCAGACGCTTGGAGAAGCAGACAGAAAGACGTTTGGAGATGCTAAGCTAAGAGATGAAGCCCAGAGAAGCTAAGAGAGGAACCCCAGACACTTGGAAAGAAACACCCTGGGGGAAAGAAGCAAAGACGCACAGGAGCTGAGAGAGAAGCTAAGACAGAAGCCCAGAGACATTTTGGAGAAAGCAATGGAAACCAAAAGCTAACCCTGGGAGAGGCCCAGCAGACTCCGCCCTCGTGCCGTCCCATGTGACAGAGGAACCACAGATGCCATCAGCCTTTCTTCAGAGAAGGTATTATCCTACTGATGCCTTAATTGGGACATTTTCATGGCCTTATAACCGTAAATTTGTGAAGTAATAAACCCCCATTGTGTAAGCCAATCCATTTCTGATATTTTGCATTCGGACAGCTTTAGCAAACCAAAACAACACCCAAGCCCCTGTTCCAGCTCAGTCATTGGGCTGCTTCTCTATCCACATCTCACTCCCTCCATGAGGAACCTCACCACAGTCTCATGACCTTATAAGGGCCGATAACCCCCAGTGTACGTCTGGGGTCCAGACCCTGATAAATGCCTCAATTGGACCTTCAGCTGCATTCTCAACCTGTCCACTCGTAAATCTAACAGGAAGCGCCAAATTGATGTATCCAAAAATATACTCTTGTTCTTCTCTGACCCCTTCCCCTCAATGAAAAGCCCACCTCTCACACTGTCTTCCCCATGTAAGTCAGGGACTCCAAGCTGCAGGCCAAAGACATTGTGTCTTACTTGTATCTTTCTCTCATACAGCCAGTTCATTGGCAATCCTGATGTCTCTGCCTTTGAAACATAGAGGAAATCAATTACCTCACCTACCTTCAACCCCCACTGCTACCGTGTCCCCATCATCTCAATTGAACTGTGCAACAGCTTCCTAACCGCTTTCCCCGCTGTCACCCTTTGTTTCCACCACTCTATTTACAACACTGCAGCCAAAGTGATCCTTTAAAAACGTTAAGTCAGATTTCATCATCAATGATGCCCATCTCACATGGAGTCAAAGCCAATGGCCTCACAATCAGCCCTCCGCGTCCCTGAACTCGTCTCATCCTTGCCCCTGGCTCACTCCAATGCAGCATCACTGGCCTTCTTGTGGCTCCTGAACTACACCAAGCCACTGAAGCCTCAGAGCCTCTGCATGTATTGTTCCTCTGGTTGGAATGCTCTTTCCCAGATATCCTCATGGCCTCCTCCCCCAAATCCTTTCAGTCTCTGACCACCCTATTAAACTAGCAACGCTCTCCTCATCTCCATCTTGGCACTCCCTAAGCCCTTTCCTCTGGTTTATTTTGTTCATTAGTACTTACCACCATCTGGCACATGTTCTTATTTATTTGTTTATTGTTAAATGTAAATTGTAAGAGGAGCCAGACTTTTTTTGTTCTCTGACATATCCCTTGTGATCAGCACAGTGTCTAGTTCATGGAAGCACTTAATAAACGTGTGTTAAAAGAAGGAAAGAAAGCAGAAAGGGAGGAAGGAGTGGGTGGGGGAGGAGTCTTATTAGTGGAAATACTGTGATAGTGTAGCTGGGAGAAAAGAAAGGGATATCCCAGTGTGAATTCAAATTTTGTCTGTCTCTGAGGTTCAGACAGTCTGGGTGGGCGTTGCCAAATGGTGGGGTTCACCACTGAGGAATTGAAGGACTGAGAAACTTCCTGGAAGAACCCATTCTAACAAGACTTGCAAACATGGGCTTGACCCAACCCCAAAGACTAGTGATTGGAGAAAAAGGGTGCATCCAAATGAAACAAGCCGTCTTTCACTCTGATTGTCCCCAGCTCAGCCCCATGGATTCACAGATCAGCACCATGGAGAGTGGAAGCTATCGTTAAAACCGAACGTGCTGATTCACACTGGTTGAGCCTGTAGGGCACAAGCAATTTGGTGGTGGCCCCCTCTTTGTACAGTTTAATGTACAGAAAGGAAAGCAACTTTTTCCTCATTGCACAGAATCATGACACCCAGTTTCAGAACTGAGGAAGGTCCTAGGCCTGGCCACAGAGGAAGAGAGAGACAGCTGCCGAAAAAGCAGTTGGGCCTAGCAGTTCCTAATGGACTTGTCAGCAACCACAGCAGAATGCAAATGAAACAGAAAGTGCCTTGTAGCCCTGACCTTGTGGGTGACACGACTTGTCCAGAGGCACATGAAAATTCCTTCCCAAGACTCTCCAAAATTCTTGGGGGTTACTGTGTAAGCAAGAAGAGATAAGAGCCAGTGCAAACAATATGTATGACTCCATTTGAAATCACAGGCTGATAACTATTGGGCTAAGATAAAATCCAACCCCAAATTTGATTTTAGAAGAGAAACCATTGATCCTTCTCCCCTTATTTATATGAAATATAGGAGCCAAGAGAAACAAGATGAATTCAATGGTCACATTTTGCATCAAGTCAAGCCCTCCAAAAAAACATGTCTTATTAAACCCAGGCAATTGGTTTGTAGGTAGAGATAGCCTCTGAGTACATGGTTTGAACAGCCAAGTACTGCTTTCATTACAATATGGCCACAAGCATACTTCCCCAGTTAATTGTTAGGAATGCAGTGAAAATCTTCATCCAGGTAAATCCATCCCCTTTCAGATTGGAATCCCAATAACGAATAATGAAAATGCCACTCCTGAAGAAACAACAGAACAATCAAACAATCAGCGGTTCATTGGTGTCACCCCTGACATCCAAGAGTAAAAATGAATTAGAAATTTTCCCTACACTCACCTATCAGTTAGGGACATAAAGAGCTGCTCATTTAACTGAATCATTTGGGGGGGGGGGGGTCTTAGCACATCAAAGGAACTTTAAAGGAAATAAATAGTAGCCTAGGTAATTCTTATGTGAGCTCTGTGAATGCAAACTGTTAATATTTTTTCAGTTTCAATTTTATCTTGACTTAGTAGTAACCACCATCATCAAACAAACAATTTTTAGATTCAAATGCATCTTGAATGAAGCCTTATTAGGCAAACATTAGATTTGGAACATGTATCCAATAAAAATGATTACTTTATTGATTGCCATACCGACACAGAACAGACTCTCATCTCATCCTCACCCCTGAGCTAGCTTGAGTATATCAGAGTCAGCTTGTTTTATCCATACACACACACACACACACAGAGCTCCTGTCCATCAGAGAAAACTCTCAGTTCACAAGATTTCTTTTCTTCTCCCCAAGAGCTGTTATGGAAGAAATGGGGGAACTTACCTCCCCTTTGTTTCTTTTCTCTTAAGACCCAATCAAAAGAGGACTGTGTTTTAGCTTCCTAGCTGCCAAAGCAAATACTGGGCAATGAGTTGGTTTACCCAATTAGTATTTATTGGCTCATGGTTTTGAGGCTAGGAGAAGTCCAAAATCAGGTGATGCATCTTCCCAGAAGACTGTGGAGTTCTGGTGCTGGCTGCTAGTAATCCTTGGTCCTCTACTTTTCTATCACATGGCAATGCACATGGTGGTCTCTCCCTGCTTCTCAGTTTCATTGACTTTCAGCTTCTGGATGCACCCTCTGGCTGTCTCTCTCAGTGTGACCTTCCCTATAAGGCCTTCAGTAATGGGATTAAGACCCATTCTAATTCAGCTGGGCCCACCTTAACTGAATTAGCCTCATCAAAACGTCCTCTTTACAAGATCTCAGACCCACAGTAATGGATCAAGCTTAAGAATATGTTTTTCTCAGGAATATAGCTCCAAGCCATCACAGTCTGCCCTCTGGACCCCCAAAACACATGTTCTTTCCACATGCAAAATGCATTCATTCCATCACAACATCCAAAAAGCCTTAAGTCATTTCAGTAACAATGTGAAGTTCAGAGTCTCATCACAATTGGTTTTATGGCTGTGGTCTGTCCTGGGGCACAATTCCCATGTGTCTGGACCTGTGACACCTAGAGAACAAGTTATCTGCTTCCAATACACAACGGAGGGACAGTCATAGGATAGACATTTCCATGCTGGAATGGGAAAATTGGAAGGAAACAAGAGTCATGGGTCTCCAAAAATTCTGAAACCCAGCAGGGCAAATTCCCTCAGATTTCAAGGTCTGAGAGTCATCTATGGATTGATGCTATGTCTTCAGGGCTGGATGGAGAGGCCCTACCCTTTCCAAGTGCTGAGGCAGATGACCTTCCCCTGTCCATACACGTGGGTGGGTCCTGCTTTCTTGGCCTGAGGAGATCTCTTTGCTCCAGACTTCAGCTTCCATGGGTCTGCCCTTGAAGTCATTCTTCCTTCAATTCACCCATTCTCTTTCCCTTTCAGTCCATGCTGGCAGTGGCCCCCCTCATACAAATTTTGCAAAAAACTTGTTGGCTTTGCATGCAGTTCATAGAGGTCCAAACGTCAGACAACAGAGCTTTTCACAGAACCTTCCTGCATAACTGCATTTCCAATTCTGACTTTCACTGAAATGACTGATTTGATCAATGTTCAGTTAAACCTTCACATGGAGCCGTATTCTCCAGGGACTTGCTTTTCAGATGCTCAGGGAAGTCCCTGATAGAGCTGTTCCTGGCCCTCATCTCAGCGCACATTATCTGGATAGGCTCAGAATTTTCCAAACCATCAGTTTCTGGTTTATTTGTGCTTAGGAGTTCAGCTCTCAGCTTATCCATTTCCTCTCTCATTTCACCATAAGCTACAAGGAGAAACCAGGCTGCACCTGCTACACTTAGTTTGGAAATCTCCTCAGCTAAATATCCAAGTTCATTGCTTTCATGTTCTGCCTTCCACCTGACATCATAACTCAATTCCACCATGTGCTGTGCCACTTTATAACAAGGATACCCATTCTTCCACTTTCCAATGACGCAGTCATCATTTCCTTCTAAGGCCTCACCAGATGTACCTTTAATGCCCATATTTCTACCAGCATTCAGTTCATGACAAATTATGTATTCTCTAAGACAATACAAACTTTCTCTATAGCTCTCATTCATTTTTGAGCCCTCACAATTCTTCCAGCCTCTGCTCATTACCCAATTCCAAAACTGTTGCCCTATTTTTTGGTATTTGCAATAGCAGCACCCTACTCTCCTGGTACCAAAAACTTTTATTTTCCTAGCTGTCAAAGTAAATACCATGCAATGTGTTGGCTTACCCAGTGGGAATTTAATGGCTCACAGTTCTGAGGCTAGGAGAAGTCCAAAATCAAGGTAAAGCACCCTCCCAGAAGACTGTGGCACACTGGGTTTCTCTGCTGGTGATCCTTGGCCCTTGGCTTTTCCGTCACATGGCAATACACATGGTGGCCTCTAGTGTCTTCTCAATTACATTGACTTTCACTTCTGGCTACTCCCTGTGGCTTTCTCTCCCCCTGCGGCCTTCTCTATAAGGCCTTCTGTAATAAAATTAAGACCCATCCTGATTCAGCTGGACCACACCTTAACTGACGTAACCACATCAAAAGTTCCTGTTTATGAGAGCTAACACCCACAGGAATGGATTAAGTTTAAGAACATGTTTTTCTGTGGTACATAGCTCCAATTACCACAGACTCTAATTTCAATAGGCTCAATTAGGTTTCTGAAGGGGTCAAATATAATAAATACTCTTCTGGCTACATCGAATGTTGACAAGTTTAAAGTTATACTTGTTTCATGGAACATTTCAAGCTCAAACACTTTCAGTATCTGAACTGTACTCATTAGCTGCCATTTGTTCCTAGTTTGTTAAGATTATCCTAGCATTATTCAGTAAAGAAAAATTCACACACAGAGCTGACAGCTGTTTTGGGTTTTTCATTCCAACCCCATGTCATGGATCCAATAAGGATTTAGGAAATCTCCTGTACACTAACCTTAGTGCCATGATCATGTTCACAGCAAGGAAGGGACAAAGCAGATTTTATTCACTGCGGGCTTTCCTAGTTATGGGTCTTGATCTTAAACAAAACTCTCCACAGCTGTTGGTAGGTGCTCAAGCTGAAGACGCCTGATTCGTCCATGGGGCTGGGCTGCGGCAGTCAGACCCCAGCCATTTACAGAGAATTTCTGAGAACCTTTTAAGGATTCATTGCAAAATAAAGATGGCCACAAATTCTTTAACACTCCTCCCTGAAGAGGTGTGGTCCATTTATTCTTAACTTGAACAAAGAGGCCATGCCTGTGACTGCTTTGAACAGTAGAATGTAGCTGGAATAACAAGATGCCAGTTATGAGCCTATGATTTAAGAAGAAAAATGTTTCTACTTTGATCTCTGGGAAGCCAAGAGCCATGTAAGAAGTTCAAATACTCTAAGATCATCCTGTTTTAAGAAGCCCAAGCCATGTGAAAGGCTCTGGAGAATGAGACATCAAGCGGAGAAGAGGAGGGCCAGGGAACATCAGGGTGTCAGACATGTAAGCAGAGAAGCTACCTTGAAAGTGGATCCCCCAGCGTCCACTGGTCCAAGTGCATCAAAGACAAACTGCCCCCCTGAGCCTTCCCCAAACTCCTAACACGTACAAAATTGTCATCAAAGTAAACAGGATATTTAAAACCATTCAAAAAGCTTATTATGCAAGCAACAGATAATTGGAACTATCACAAAAGATGCTTTTCTTGAACATATTAAGTTTGTTCCAACCTCAGGGTCTTTGCACTTGCTTCTCCCCTTGCTTTGCCAGGGATGCTCCTTACTAGGCATTGGAATGACTGATGTTCTAACATTCGGGCTGTAGAGCAAACACCTCCAGCTTGGAAAGGCTTTCCCTGACTACAGTAGACCCTTTTCCCTCCCACACACACTCAAGTCACGCTTTATCCCATCACTCAATTGAAATTACCTTCCTTGTTAATTTGCCTACTAGTTGATAGAGTGTCACCCTGCTCCCTTAAGGATACTTTGTCATCTCTGTTCATGGCCTTATTTCAATCACCTAAAAGAATGCCCGGCATACATCAGAGGCTCAAGAAATACTTTTTGACCAAATGCATAGATAAATGATATACTTAGCAAACATTTCTTAAAATAAAAAGAATTAGTTTCCAGAATACTTGAAGAACCATAATGGATCTCCAAGAGGAAAAAGTTATAAATTGTGATAAAACTATGTTGTAGTAAAGCAAATAAAAGCATTTGTTCTTCATTTACCTGCTACTTGCAGTTTTAATGTTTCCAAATCAAGAGTCAAAAGGAATGATTTAAAATTTTCCTCCCTGATGCTCCAGCGTAAGACCCTGGATGATAAAATATCATTCACAACAGACATCGCTCCATTATACAGCAATGTTCCCTGCATAAATGCAACCCATTTTTCTCACCTCAAGACTTCACTTTAAAAGGTACACTAGGTTGCCAGCTTGTTAAGTTACAATGTAAAACTCAAACGTATTGCCACAGTGTCATCTTGTGGACAATGCTGATTCTGCACATTTCTTTCCTTTTCATGCCAAGTGGGAATAAAGGAAAGTGCCTCTTGCACCTCAGGTTACCAAGGGCTCAGTGTATGTGATCATACTAGAGATGAAATGGTGCTGAAATAAATAATATTATTTCCATGTTCTGGAGGCTAAGAGAGGAAAAAGGACTGTAATGAGCATTTATGGCTACCTAATATGTGCTGCATTAGGCTAGGCTTTTTAAGTAGCTTTTCTCAATTAATACTTGGAATATATCTAGGATATTGATACAACCCTCATTTGTGCATATAACCATTCATTTTGTGCACAGTGATGTTAAGTGTCTTGTCAAATATCTCACCAATGGAGATTCAAACCCAGGAATGTGGATCTCTGGAGCCTGTTTTCACTTTTTTCACACAGCACAGACTTTTCAGCCTGGTTAAATGTCTTTGAAAAGTTTCTGAACCAATAAATTTTGGGGAGAAGACAGGCTTCTGGTTCTCAAGTTCACTCAACAATTGTTTTTTGAGCTACTGCTATATGCCAGGGATTGGGCTGGATGCTGAGGATACTGCATCACCCAAGAAAGTCTCACCCATTTCTTTCAAAATTTGACCAATGTATCAAAATTTGGTAGATTCTAGCCAAATTTGGATCATGTACTCATTAATTCATTCAGGCATTCATTCATCCCACAAATAATCATTAAACACTTCCTGGAAATGCAGATAGCCTAGCTGGGGACAGACATGAATTGAATAATCACAATAAAATACAAAATTTCCATAGTGGTAAGTACCATATAGGAGAGAGCATATAAAAGGGAATACTGACCGGTTCAGGAGGTTAGAAAACACTCTCCTCAGGAAGTAATGATCAAGCCAGTAGGATAAGTAGGATTTATGGAGGTAAAGAGGAAAGAGTCCCAGGCAGATGGAGACCTTGTATGCAAAGTTGTGAGATACGGAGAGAGATGTGACTTGTATGATTCTAAATGCAAAAATCCTTTTGACTGGACTTCTGCCTTACACTACAAAATGGAAGTACATTCTCGGCACTTTGGGCACTGTTCCAAGGTACTCAGAATTTTCTAGAAACCTAAGAAAATTGAAACAACCCCACAACACCCATTTCACAACCCTGAACTAATAGGAAGAATCTCAAACTTTTATATTAAGCTTACTTTTTCCCTAAGTTAGTTGAGTCAAGAGAAGAAAGACCCAGAAAGCAAAACTTTCATTCAATCCCTACCCGGTTATTTTTCTACCCCATTTTTTTGCAATGTAACTTAGCCCCTAGTTACTGCTAACTTATCATATTGCAATCAACACTTAACCATTTCATAGCTAAGTCAAAATTAATTCTGATTTTCATATAATTCCTGTTTGTAGCTTTCGGAGAACAATTTTGTTGCACTGGTTTGTCAGCCCGCAATACTTTGGTTAATACTTTGGTCTTGAAAACAGATACCAGTCTTGTGTTTTCTTGGCTATGAGATCAATGCTCAACTGGAAAATTTAATCAACAATTGATCAATTCAGATTAGCTTAATCAATTTTTTCCACTGAATTGCTGTACTCGTTAATGGATTTTTATTAAATTGAGTACTTATATAAGAGTTAGGGGAGATATAACTGGATAATTCAATTACTTTTCAATTTAGTGGAAGGGTGGGATTGGAGAGAGTAAAAGCTTCCCTTGCTATACTGTAGATAAAAATATAAACCAATGGTAAATTGTATTCTCCAAAACAGCCACCAGAAAAGAGCGAACCACTTCATACATTCATTCATGCATTCGTGAACATTATTTTTTAATCTAATACATGCCATACCTCTGCCAAATGGGATGGTACAGAAATGATAAAGAGGAGTATACAGCACAATAATGTACCGGTTATCAATTTATTGCCTCTAAGCTCCAAATCCGCCCTTGAAGAGGGCATAATAAACTTTGTCGGTAGAGGGCATGGGAGAGACACTTCCAGAAGGGGCTTCTCCAGCCCACCTGCCCCAGGAGGGTGTTTGCTGTTTCCTAGTCTCTGCCCACCCACTCCTAGAGGATTGTTTTCTGCTTGCCTGGTGTGCTAGTTTGCTTATATTATGTCCCACCAAAAGCCATATTCTTTGATGCAATCTTGTGGGGGTAGACATATTAGTGTTGATTAGATTGTAATTCTTTGATTGAGTGTTTCCATGGAGATGCAACCTACCCAACTGTGGGTGATAACTCTGACTGGATAATTTCCATGGAGGTGTGGCCCCGCCCATTCAGCCTGGGCGTTGATTAGTTTACCGGAGTCCTATCTACAGCCAAGAGGGACACTTTGAAGAATGCACAGAGAGGAACTGCAGCTTACAGAGACATGTTGGAGATGGCCTTTGAAAGCAGCCTTTTGCTCCGGAGAAGCTAAGAGAGGAAAAGCACCCCAAGAGCAACTAAGAGTGACATTTCTGAGGAGCTGAAGCCTAGGGAGGAACATCCTGGGAGCAGATGCCAGCCACATGCCTTCCCAGCTAACAGAGGTTTTCTGGGTGCCATTGGTCATCCTCAAGTGAAGGTACCCGATTGTTGATGCATTACCTTGGACACTTTATGGCCTAAAGACTGTAACCGTGTAACCAAATAAACCCCTTATAAAAGCCAGTCCATTTCTAGTATTTTGCATAACAGGCAGCATTAGCAAACCAGAACACCTGGCAACTGTAGACAAGCTCTTGCTGGGACAACCCAGAAAACTCCATTCAGCAGGCTGCAGCCAAACCTTACCCTACAAGGTCTGAATCTCACTCTTGGGGAGGTGCCCCCTTCCAAACTTGTTGCTTCTGTGGATACCCACCCTCAGCCCTAGGGTGTTCTTTAGAGTTCTCTTTTCCCCTTTATGGATAATCCCTGTTAGAGCAGTGCTTCTCAACCACGAGAGATTCTGCCAATCCTGGGGACATCTGGCAATGTCTGGAGATGTTTCTGGTTGTTATGCCAGCAGGGTGGGGGGGGCAGAGATACTACTGATAAACATCCCACAGTGCACAAGGCAGCTCCCTAAAACAGAATCATCCAGCCCACAATGTTTATGAGTTTGGAAAACCCTGCTTTATGGGAAACTTTCCTTGTTCAAATTACTCTGTGGTTGATTTTCTCTGGTTGGACCCTGACTGATGCAGAGGGCAAGAAAGAAATGAAGGCAGATACATTAAATTACACTATGGTAAGTTGCATCATAAAGCTTTTGTGTTAGCAACTCTGTCTTGTCCAAATAACCCTGCTTTCCTCTTTGACCTGATGCTGCTGATGAAATCAACAAAACACAAGCACCAAGGCTGAGAAGAAGAACTCAAACAATATTTTCTTTTTTAAGCTTGGAATGAATTTTCCTAGTTGATGAATGGGGAATGCATATTTCATATTCTCCAACTGCTAATCTCGGCTAAAAACAGATGGTGGGGAGAGGGTGGTAAGGGCATCGTGGGATGGCAGCTCAAGTGTTCATTAACAAAGAGGTCTCAGACATGGAATCCCAGAAAATAATAAATTCAAGAAATACAAAATGTAATTCAAAATCACCTTCTTGATGAGTGGGAAGGACTTCGAGAGACCACCAATCCAATGGTACCCAAACCTGGAGAAAAATCTGGGTCATCTGGGGATTCTCTGAGAAAATACAGCTTCTGGGGCCCCAGTTCATAATGATTGAATCAGAATCTCTGGGCAGGGGGCATGCAATAAAACCCAACTCCTTTATTTTAGACAGGGCCACTCCTAGCCCATTAGGCATCTTTGTGAACATTAGAAAAGGCTTCCTTCCCTTGCATCAGGCACATGACTTGGCAGATGGAGAGTCTGGATTTCAGCCCTCACCTACTCCTGCGAACAAGTGCACAACCTGCATAACTGTACATGGGAGCCCTGATTTGCAAAATGAAGAGATTGAGGCCCAAAGAATTCAGTTTCCTTGTTTTGAAAATACATTCTCTTGCCCATTCATTCATGAATTCTTTCACTCAACCATCATTTACTGATCACCTGATATATTCCGCACGTGACATCTGTGGAAAAAATAAAATAAATAAGACATGGTCCCTGCCCTCAGGGAACACACAATCCAAAAGGAAAACAACCATCAAATGCCTTTGTTTATATCATTTCATATGATTTCCCATCAACATGGAGTAGTAGGTAATATTATATTTTAGAGATGGAGAAACAGAGGCTCTGAGACATATCCAAAATCGCATACCCAGCAGCCAGTCCTGAGGCGGAATTAGAGCCATTCCTCTGTACAGCACTGCCACCATGTGATGTCTCCAGACCCAGCCTATTCTTCCAAATTTGGGCTGCCAAGGGCACAGGTTTTCTTACTGCTTAGTGACACTTGTAGGGTATCTCCAACAAATGTTTTATGCCCTCTCGGTTCCAAAGACCACATTTGAGAATGAATAAGAAATTGCAGGGGAAAGTAGGAAGGGCATCAGGACATCACAATAAACTTTGACAAATAATCCATTTATTAAGATAGTAAAATTCTTATCTTTTCAAGGAAAACGGATCCAGTGTCCATCTCTCCTTTCTTTTTTCTTCATGGCACTGATCACTGGTTGACACCATATGCTTAAGTGTAGATTTGTTTCTCCCATTAAAATATCTGCTCTTTGAGAATCAGGATTTGTCTGTCTCAGTTCCATATTCCCAGAACTAGAACAGTGTCTGGCTCATAGAAAACACTCACTGAATAAATGAAGAACGAATAAATAAGCACTCCAGAGCTCATGGAGTCAGCGCAACCAAACCTTTTTCTGCCTTTAGCAGAAAACCCGAAGTAATATCGTTTTGTAAGTTTCAACAGAAAGCCTGTAAACTCCCCCAGCTTCATAATTCAAACTTTTATTTGTCCAGAAATTTGAGTATTTCCTTTCCAGACCAATACTTTTACAGTTAAGACATTTTTTGCTTCATTGTCAGTAAAGGGATTTTGCTAGAGTGACACTAGCCAGTTTATGGTGTTTCTTTTTATGTTGATGGTGAAAAAAGAGTCCACCTCGTTATCTTGTGCCATGCCAGTGGTCCAGAATAAATTGTCCAAATTAAATGTGGAAGAGTGACGAGCATACTAGAGATGCATCACAGAGTCACAAAATATTGGAGCTGGGGGAAATCTCAGGAAGTGTATGTCTCAGGCCCGTACTCTTAAATATGAAAGTAACTGTGGCCCAGGGAGGCTAAGGGAATCACTAAAAACTACATGGCAAGTTGGTGTCAGGGCTGGGACAGGACTCCAGCTCTCGCTGATGGTTAATTTCTTCTGTAGGGGTGTGTTCTAGTTTGCTAATGCTGCCAGAATGCAAAACACCAGAAATAGATTGGCTTTTATAAAAGGGGGTTTATTTGGTTACACAGTTACAGTGTTAAGGCCATTAAGTGTCCATCAACAAAGGGTACTTTCACCGGAGAAGGGCCATTGGCATCCAGAAAACCTCTGTTAGCTGGGAAGGCACATGGCTGGTGTCTGCTTGCTCCTAGGTTGTGTTTCAAAATGGTGTTCTCCAAAATGTCTGCAACAGCTTCCAACAGCTGTCTTCAAAATGTCTGTCTCGGCTCCAGCTCCTCCCTCAGCTTCCGTGCATTCTTCAAAGTGTCCCTCTTGTCTGTAGCAAGCTCACTCCTTCTGTCTGAGCTTACATAGTGCTCCAGTAAACTAATCAAGGCCCATGCTGAATGGGCAAGGCCACACCTCCATGGACATGAAAAATCTCGTCCTCAATTGAGTGATCACATCTCCACAGAAACATCCAATCAGTAGTCTCCAACCCAATAAACACCAATACGTTTCCTGCCCACAAAAGACTGCATCAAAGATAATGGCATTTGGGGGGACATAATACATACAAACCAGCACAGGGTATTTGGAAATAAGATAATAGCACCATGCATTTATGGCCCAAACCTGCAGAAATGCACTTTCAGGGACAATGAAGGAGACATGTAGTCCCAACTCACTTGTCCTATCTTCTCTCTGTCATCTCACCACCCAGTTCTGGGATGAATGAGCATGACTTGATGCTAAGTGTATCAGTCAGCTTTTGCCGTATAACAAGCCACCCCAAAATTTCGTGGCTGGAAACAATGACCACTTATTTAGCCCATGGTTCTATGGATTGGCAATTTGAACTGGGTTCACATGGAAGATTCTCCTGGTTTCAATTCACTTGTGATGCTGGTTAGCTAAGAAGCTCTGCTTCTGGGACTTGACTGGTGCTTTTAGCTAGGTTGATGGGAGAGAATGGGCAGTGGCAGGGTCCAGAGGAAAACAAAAGAGCATGGGGTCATGTATTATTCAGGGTTTTCTAGGGAAACAGAAGCAACAGGAGATATCTGTAAATATGAGATTTTATAAAAGTGTCCCATGCAACTGTGGGGATGCATGGTCCAAATTCCTCAGGGAAGGCTGCAAGCTGGAAACTCTGGTGAAGGTTTTCAATGAATTCTCCAGGGGAGGCTGGCTGGCTGAAGTAGAGAGGAAAGTTCTCTCTTCTGACAGCCGAAGTCATCACTTCTTCTTTTAAAGTCTTCGACTGATTAGATTAAATGTCTCTCATTGCAGAAGACACTCCCCGTAGTTGCTTATAGATGCAATCAGCCATAGACACAATTGACTTACTGATGATTCAAGTCCACAAAATGTCCTCACAGTAGCAGTTAGGCCAGTGCTTACTTGACCAGACAACTGGGTACCATCACCTGGCCAAGTTCACACATGAACCCAACCATCAAAGGTCACACAAGACCTAGACTTGGAACTGGCACCCCTTCCCTTCTGGTGTGTGCTTTTAGTGTGGGAAACCACAAGGCCAGCTTAGATTCAAGGGACAAACAAACAGACTCCCCATTCAAATGGGAGTAGCTACAAAGTCACATTGTCAAGGCATGGAAGCAAGGCAGGGAAGAATTTGTGACCAGTTTTGCAACCAACCGCATCAATCCACAAGGCGAAAATACCTCCCAGCTCATAGTCCTAAAATCTAGAGCACCCTGTTTTGCAGACATCTTCCAGCCAATTCTTCAAGGACACTTATTAGCATCTCTATTCGGTATATGCAAGCATAGGCTGTTAAGAGATAATGGACAGGCTCATCAGCAGGACAGGGAAATTTGGGCCTACATAGTCAGCTCAAAGTCCACAGAGTAGTTTAGTGGTGGAAGGTGGGGGTTCCTGCAGTTGGGCTGCCTGGGTTTGAGTCCTTCAGCGACCATTTACCATCTGCATGACCTTACACACATTACTTAACCTCTCCAACCCTCAGTTTCTCTGTTTGCAAATCGGGATGAGTATCCAAGAGCTATTTCCCAGGACTATAGTAGATTGTTGAAATGATGCACAGACTTCACACACATGAGGGGTGAAATAAATACCAGAGATTTTTATCTCATCTATGGTTATAACAAAAGAATGAGAGACATACTTTGCCTCCACCACCACGTCACTCCTCAACCCCTCATGAGCATTTTTGACCTTGAGATCCAGGTTTTCCTCCCCTATAGTCAGAATTTATTGTCTTTGGCTGTATTGTCCCCAAGGAGAGGGCAGTGGTCCAGGCTGGGATGGAGAAGAAGGCAGCACCTGGGCCTCTCCCCTCCCTTGGAGGTGGATGGCTCAGCTCTAAGCTCGGTGGCACCCAAAACGTCTGAAAAGGTCCCAGGAGAAATCAGCGCCCAAGAGGACTAGAGAGGGGACCGTGGTGGACAGAAGGAGCCCAGGGCAGGGCCTTCCCATGTTTCCCAGACCAGGTGAAGTGCCTGGGTTATGTGCACAGCCCCAGGGATGGCAGGGGAGTCCCCAAAACATAGACGAGGCTGAATTTCTTGCTCACTCTGACAAGTAGGAGAAAAGTCAAGCCAGGTTTATTTGATGTAGAAAAACAAAGAAATGTGGCATCATTTCTTGTGCCCAATTCTTGTTGGGGTATCAGCCAGTGGGTCCGTTTCAACAGCCCACGGAGCAGAGCACATGCAGAGGCCCCCATGGGGGAGGCTGGCAAGGCTCCCCACAAAGACCAGAGCAGTGGCTCTGAGAGATCTCAGGGTGTGCTCCCCTGTGGGCCCGGGGCCCAGACCACATCACACAGAGCAGGAGAAGGTGGTGCCCATACACTCAACAGCCCCGATTCTGGGGCAGCCTTCTCAGGAGAACAGGGAAGCTTGGGGTCTTACAGAAGGCATGGGTTTGGTGTTCAACCAGCCCAAGCCTCAGCTCTGCCACTCGATGGCATAAGCCTGCTCTCTGTGCCTCGGTTTCCTGTTCTGTTCAGCTGAGACTGCATCTATCTTCCAAAGCCACAGCAAGAAATAAAATAAGGTAATTCATAGAGAGAACTTGGCACATATGGATTTGCAATAAATATTATCAAAATTATCAACAGTGTACAGGACCTCTTTAAGTAGAGGGGCGCTCCAGTGTTAATCTCAACAGAGCCCTCTCCCTCCGTGTTCTCTCCCTCAGCAAATGGGACTTGCCCGTCACAGCACTTACCCCTCAGCTTCTGGACCTTTTGCCTTACTGTACAGAGCTCCTCAGGGAAAGAATCGTGCAACTGCATTCATGTATTCTGAGTACTCTACTGTAGTACTTGGCTATATTAAGTGCTCAGTTAATGTTTGGTGAATAAATAAAAGAGCAAATGCTCATTTATCAGTCCATGATTTAAAGCTCTTTTTCCCACAAATAGAACATTTTATTTTGGGATTACTCCAACTCCACAGGGTTGATGTGATGGTCTTTGCCAGTTTGGATATATTATGTCCCCCCAAAAGCCATATTCTTTAATGGAATCTTGTGTGGGGAGACTTATTAATCTTTTTGATTAGGGTGTGACCTCTTGACTGAATGTTTCCATGGAGATTCAACCCCGCATATTCAGGGTAGGGCTTGATTAGTTCACTGGAGTATTTAAGAGGGCTAAGAGAGACCCAGATGCTTGCTGATGCTTTGAGATGCTAGCCAAGAGTTTGCTCCAGAGAAACCAAGAGAAGACAAAATGCCCCTAAAGCAGCTGAGAGTGACTTTTGGACAGATGCTTCGGAGCTGAAAGAGATGCTCAGAGATGCTTAGGGGTACAGACAGAAGGACACTTGGAGATGCTAAACTGAAACAACTAGGACCAGCAGACATGCCTTCCCAGTTGACTTAGGTGATCTGGACACCATCGGCCTTTCTTCAGTGAAAGTATCCTCTTGTTGCCTTAGTTTGGACATTTTTATGGCCTTAGAACTTAAATCTGTAACTTAATAAATCCCCTTTTATAAAAGCCAATCCATTTCTGATATTTTGCATAATGGCAGCTTCAGGAAACTGTAACATGGCCTAAAGAGCTGATGCATAGAATGAATCTGGCACCATCCATCCCTGGAGCCTCATAATTACCCAATAAATGGTAGTCACTATTATTATCAGAAAAAATCATGCATAAAATACAGGGTTCCCATATTCTACCCTATTATTAACACTTTGCATGAACATGGTACTTTGCTATAATTCATGAAAGAACATTTTTATAATTGTACTATTAACTGCAGTTCCTGGTTTAACTTAGGGTTCCCTGTGTTCTGCAGTCTTGTTTTTATTTCTGCTTTTTAAAATTTTTATTCTAGTAACATATCCATTGCTCCCTCAATTCCCTTCCTTCCTTCCCCTCATCCCCACTCCTTTTGCAAACACTCCTAACCTCCTGCCATGATGTTTAGCACATAGAGATACATTTAGGTATTTGGAGGTCAAGTAAGGTTGACCTCAGTTTCCCCAGCTGCAAAATAGAGATAATAAACTGTTGAAACCATCAGTCATAAAATATGGGAAGTGCCCACCACAGGGCCGAAACATAATCTCCTTTGGAACCTTCATAATCTTTTTAAATAATTTTTTAGAAAAATTTATCACAATAACATATATATACATAACATCTCCCATTTTGACCTCTTTCAAGCACACAATTCATTGGTGTTAATTACATTCACAGTGTTGTGCTACCATCAATACTTCTTAATAATTTTGACCGATCCATCAGGTAACACATTCCCCATCCCTATTTTTCACGCATGGCAGGCCCCCCTCTCTACCCAATGGCTCTGTGGTTTCCTGTTCCACTTTTTTGCCTTTTCATTATAAAAGCAAGACACACTTGGTCACCAAATGGAATCCAAGCATCACACCCAATCGACTGTGATCCTTGTTGGATCTGAGCCAGTCATGGGTACGTGCAGAAAAGGAAGAGCTGGGGTCCATAGGGCCCTGTCTCGGAGCAGCCACCCCGGGACCAGTTCCAGAGGCCACTGGGAGGTGTCCCAAGCCAGCCATGGGGAAAGGGAAGAATGGGAGAGCACATGAGCTAACTTGGAAATAACCAGTCTCTGGAAAATTCGCAGGCTGCTCAAAATTCTCCAGGCTGCTAGAAGCATCTTTTGGGCCTGGGGTAGTTTTCAAATCCCTTGGTGGCGTGTCTAAGCATTCCTTTTCACACACTCTCCTAACTTTCAATTTTCTCAAGATTCCCCATACTGTTTTCCTATATTCCAGCCCTGATTTGCTTTTTTTCAGCCATGAGTATGAGACAATGCTTCCTTCCAAGTCTGTGAGAATTATCTCCTCAATCCACCCCACCACTACCACCACCACCATCAAATAGCTGGGCAGAAAACCATCTTTAAGAAGGTTCACCCTGAAGGGACTGCCTTTCTTAAGTAGTCACAGCACCTCTGCAAGCAAGCAAGGAGCAGCAGCTTTTCACAAGAACTAAATGAAGGAGCTACACTTTTTTTTTCTGAATGAGAAAATCCTTATTAACAAAAAGCATGCCCTACATTTTAATTTTCACTCTTAATTGTGAATTTGTTCTTGTTAATTGCTAAATAAAATGAGGTGCTAAGGGTCACAAGATGTTCCCAGGCCCCCAACACTTTATTATTCCATTTGGTATAAAAATCTCAGCAGACTAAGCTAACAGAAGATGTTGTCTGACATCTCCTAGATTCAGTTCCCAGAACTGCATAGTTATTTATGAAGGATCATTAAATATTTTAACAAACACTTTCTGTATACAAGGCATTGCTCTGAACACTCTACAAGTACTAATTCCTTAATAACCCTATGAGGTAGATATTATTTTTATTAGTCACATTTTGCAAATGAAGAAAGTGAGGCACAGAGAGGTTAAGTTACTTGTCCAAGGTCACACAGCTAGTCAGTGGCATAAGAAAATTTGAATGCTGCCTGGATGGACCCAGTGTATTTGCACACAGCCATCATGCTCTGCTGTAAACTTTGTGACTAGAACTTTCCACTACACTTAGGAAAACTTGAAAACCACCTCTGGGACATATGGTAAAATCCAGAATCTCAGAATATCAAGTTTGACCGACCCCTGGTGGCCAAGCTGAGACAGCACAACCTGGAAGTCAGACCTGGCCTTGAAATGGGATGAGCCCCTGCCAGTTCTATTGTTATTTTTTTTAAATATATATATATTTTTAAATTAGAGAACTTGTAGGTTTACAGAAAAGTCATGCAGAAAATTCAGAGTTCCCATATACTCCCCTCCCCATTATTATTCACCGTAGTCCAGCATTTAAATTAGGGTCACTGTTTGTGTTGTACAGTCCTATGTTGTTTTTTAATTTTTATTCTAGCAACACATATAAAACCTAAAATTCCCCTCTTTTAACCACATTCAAGTATATAATTCACTGCTGTTAATTATGCTCACAATGTTGTATTACCATCACCACCAGCAATTCCCAACATTTTCCCTCACCCAAAATAGAAATTCTGCCTGTTCTTGATCTGGGGTGATCACTTCACCTCTCTAAGCCTCAGCCTCTGCTGCTGTGAAGATTAAAAGAGATAATAATTGCAAAGCATTCAGAGCAGTAGAGCAGTGCCTGGCACACACTGAGAGTTCAATAATTATTTGCTATTGTCATTACCATTTGGCAGATGAGAACAACAGAGGCCCAGAGAAGCAATACCCTTGACGAAAGCAAAGACACGCAGCTTGTGCATTGGGTCATTCTAGAGACAGATCTAGGCTCCCTCGAGCAGGTTCTACTAGAGCAGGAGAGGATCCATTTTGTTAGGTCCCCTTCCCTGCTCATTTCAATGGCATTATCAGGGCACATGGTGCCAAAAGGACCCCCAAAACCCATCAGAAAAGAAAGGATTTAGAATTCCAGCCTTGCCCCACAAGCCTGCCACCAAATCAGTCCTTATAAAAGCCGGCAGGTATCCAGTCACCTCTCATGGGCCAGTGTGTTGAATCCTGGTTTGCTTATTTCCAAGGCAGAGCCCCAGCTGCTATGATGGCTGGAGAAAGCAAATACAAACCAACAAGGGAGAGCTGGCCGTGAAGGCAAACAAACATCCAGTAATCGATATAATTAATCTGTTGGAAAGCCAGGCACCAAACTCAAGTGCGGTTGCTGCCAGTTTGAAGCATTTATCTTAAAGGCTGAGATGCATAGAGTCTGCCGAGAGAACAAGTTTGCATTTCAAAGATGCCTTCAGGAGAAGTGGTACCCTAGCCTGCAAACAAGGCCTTTGAAGGTTTATAATTCCCCAGCATCTAGCAAAAACAATCTCTCCATAAAGGTGGCATAACTTTGTCAGAGGCTTAGACGCCCGAAATGGGGCATCTTTTCATATATCCCATCAGAGACCTGGGGAGCTCCTCCACCCACATCTTTGAGGCAGCCACGGGTAATCCCACCAGGAAATCGAAAGCAAAGGAAATCAGCTCACTAACCTTTCCCACCCGGGCAGGCTTCTCCAGGGCTCAACTTATCCATTAAGAGCAGTAGGCACAGTGTCCAGTGCCATGTCAGTACTTTCAGAGACCTGCAAAAATGTTTTCATTCATTTTAAAATCAGATAAAACAATGAACTTTTAGGTCCAAGGAAATGCTTTAATATATTATTTTAATATATTTTAATATATTCATCTGTATACTAACATCATCCTAAAATATATATTTTAATGGAAGAAGAAGGAGTAACTTTCACTGGGTCCCCTGACCTGGGTTTCTCCAAAGAGCAAATGGACATATAAGAAATGATGGTTGAAAGAAGAAAGACTTCACTTTTAAATGATATAGTATCCTGGGAAGCAGTGAGGTGATAGAGAAATAGCCCTCAGCTACCTGGAGTCAGAGGGCCCCTGGACACAAGGATCTGCCGGTCACAGTCTGGGTTTCCTTCTGCAAGTCAAGCTCCCCTATATCAGGTGGTGACACATGGTACCTAGAAACTCATGCTTCCGGGCAGCCAGCCTCAAGCTTCAGGGAGCAGAAGAGTTACCTGGAGAGCTTGTTTAAAAAAAAAAAAGTCCTACCCTCAAGAGAGTCTTCTTAGAGCAAACTGCATGAAATTGCTGACACTGACCATTTTTAATTCCAAAAATGACAATTTCATAAGGCTCAACCTAGTAATTCAGTACTACTGAGGCCAGGAAATCTGTTTCTCTACCACATGCCCCAGGTGATCCTGACATAGGAGCTCGCTGAACCATTTCTTTGGAGTCTGACACATGTCTAACGTTCACTCCCACCTCTGTCTTAGTTTGCCAAGGCTGCTCTGACAAATACCATATGAAAGATTGCTTAAACAATAGGACTTTATTGTCTCACAGTTTGGGAGGCTCAAAGTACAATACTAAGGTCTCAAAAGATGATGAACATGTCTTTTTGGGGGTATATGATTCACTCCCCAACAACATCTAAATCATTCTGCCTTGACAGGGCTTCTTAGTGTGGCCGAGGTAGCAGGTGCTCCTCTTCCCAGCCTCCATTGCAGTTAGGTGAGGACCAGTAACAGGTGAGCCGAGTAGCAAGTGACATTTTCAGGGAGAAGGGCCTCCTGCATCGGTCTCTTCCTGCTATCCTACCTTAGACGATTCAGGTGGCAAGGTTGCGGTTTGGAGAAGGGCCACTCAACCTACTTAAAACTTTGCATGAATGAGAAATCAGTCTTTATTATGTTAAGCCATGGAGCTTTCCAGGCTTACTTGTGACTGCAGCCCAGCCTAGCTGATCATAACTAATACTGTTAGCCTTGCCAAATCACTGGATCCTTTTATACAGAATAATACCTACTTTATCTATTTGCAATGGGATTAAATGAACTCACGTGTATATAGCACACCACAATCTTCAACACACGATTGCCACTTATTGATCACTATCAGCTCTCTTGATATTCCCTGGGGGTCAGTTTCTGCATCTGTCAGAATAAAAGATCTCTTCCCATTTCTATCATTGAATATTGGTTTGATCTTATATGTGTCATTTTATGCCAGAAACTCCTGGAGGGAAGGAGTATAGCATCCAGCCAGGTAAATTAAGCCAAAAATTCCTGTTAGAATAGAATTCCTTGGTAATCCTGGTGGGTGAAGAAAGAACTGCTTCTATATTCTGGTAAAACAGGTTAGTCAAGGTTTTATAAAACCATCAGAGTTCTATTTTAGGATCCAATATCTGAACCTATGTTGCTAGAAGCTGTGTTGGCAGGACTAGGCTGGCAGCTATGTTGCCAGAAGCTACGTAGGGCAGGACTTTGATAGAGATGAAAATTGGGAAGGTGATTTCCTTTCTGGCAGGGGAGAATGTAGGTGGAACATGCTGGGGACAGCGGTGGACAGAAGAAGGGGGACGAAGCGATTCTGCCTGACAGTGACAGGCCTCTCTGTGTGCCAGGCACCACGCTAAGCAAACTGCCCTCATCTTCTCAGGCAGCCATCCCTAAGTTCCCGGAGACATGAGCTTTTATTCCATTGTCCAGGTGGGGACCCCTGGAGGCCTTGCCTGGCCCTAGCACCAACAGTGTCCTCTACTTTCTCTCTAACCAAAAAAAAAAATTTTCTCTTTGTTGAGTTGTCTGTTGGTGGGGTGGGCTGTGTATGTGTGAATAGGATGCAACTTTGTTCCTAGTTTTAGGATAGGGACTCAGGAAGCAGTAGAAGCTAGAAAAGAGAAAAACATACCTGCGAAAACATAAACAGGGACTATAGTTAGCCCTTTCACATCGCAACTTTCCCATCGTGGTTTTGACATATTGCAGGTGGGCATAAGAAACTAAATAGAAATTTGGGGGGAGTTTTGCGGAAGCCAGGAAGAAATTTGCAATCTTCCCAAAGCCGTTGCTGCAGTTACATCAACAACTGCAAAGCATCTGCGTAAACCACGAGATCCACATCTCTCTCACATACAAAGTGCAACATTCTTTTGGGTGCAGGATTGTTATTTTAAAAGGCATTCCAGTAGACTCTGGCATCATACAAGAAAACGCTAAGTCCTCATATGATTCCATAAAGGAAAATGAAGATGAAGGGTCTGCCCCTACGGATTTTCAGGCCAGCAAAGGCTGCTTTGAAAAGTTTTTTAAAAAGTTTTAGCCTACGTAATGTGAAAGTAATGGGAGAGGCAGTGTCTGCCCATCAAGAGGCCGTTAAGGAGTTTCTTGAAACTCGGGGGAAAAAAAAAAAAAAGTACATGAATTTTCCAGATCATGGGGTGCCATGCTCCTAACCCCCTCTATGTGGAAGGGATAACTGTATTTACCCTTCACAGGCCTCCCTCCTGAGTGTAGGAAACGCCTCTTATGCTGTCAACCAGGTCCACAAGACAGTGTGACGGGGACAATGTGAATTATCAGTTCACTCTGTGCAATGCCTTCAGCCACCGGGGTCTCTGCCCCAAAGCTACACATCCCCAAGCCATGTGACTCTGGGGAACTCAGAATGTGTTTGGGGACACAGCTCCATCCTTTCTGCATGCTCCTCCTGGCCTCCAACTTTGGAGATGTGTGTCTCTGCACTGGAATGCTTTATTTTTCTAGAACCGTGGAAAGTCGGGCTGCCACGGCACTCAGAAAGCCAGGAATGCAGAGGAACTAACACCTCCCCCACCCCACCCCAGGAGCAGGCCTCCTCCAAGGACCTCAGGAGCTGGTGAATAAATGCCCCAGCTCCCTCACCCCTCAGATGGGATAATTCTGAGGTGTGTATTTGGCACCACTTTCCAATGTTTCTCTGTAGGATTGAGCTCCAGTCATCCACTACACCAATTTTAATGGTGCACCCCTTATTAGCTGCTTTCCCTTCCCTGCCTCGTCTGCCTAGCCCCCACCAGACTTCCACGTATAGTTGATTCTCATCATGCATGGTAGTCATATTGTACAGTCACCACAGACACTGAATCAGCAAATACTGAACCACTGCTCCTAGGGGAAAACACTGGGCTAGGTTCTCATGAGTCACAGGCCACATAAAACTTTGTTTTGTGTGTGTTTCTGTTTCAAGATGCCTTATATCTTTTGCTTCCTCAAAGTTGCATACGATGATACCCTAGGAAGTTCTTTGTTCTACCAGACTTCTAGAGACTGCCTCCTTTCAACCTCATCTAGAAACAGTATCATCACCTTCAAAATATTTTAGAGCAACATGTAAACAAAGCCTCTGAACATACATTTAAGCAATTTTAACCATAAATTACATTGGTTATGAGGGGAACAGGTAATCGGGGTTCATTAAGAAAACTGCTTATTCATTAACATTGAACTCACAGCCAACAGCACTAGAACTCATGCCTGAACCAAGCTTATCTACAACATCTATTTTCTCTGTAAGTTACTTCACAGCCTCCTTGTGCTTAGGAATGCTAGACGGCACTTCAGCACTACACTTAGAGGCCACTTTAAACAGTGACATCACCAACAAAAAGCACAAAAATAGAGAAAACATGGTACTATCTATACCAGGAAAAAAAGCCTTGTTTATAGTATGTCAGCTGACACAAAGAAGGCAGAGTGTTGCCTTGTTCAGCCTCAGCTGGGGAGGTGCACGTCAGCTGCCTCAAATTTTTCACCACACTGCACGTGTCTGTGAATGATCATGAAAGTGCTGGAAGTATTGACTTTGGGGTTAAGAGATTTTAGTGAGTAGGCAAATTCTCAAATACAGAATCTGCAAATAATGAGGGTCAACTGTATTTCCCAAATAAATACTTTCACTGTACCCTTGTCTCAAGATTCTGCTCCCAGGAGAACCCAAATTAAGAGACCCTTCCCAAGCAATCAGCTGGTTTATACTTGTTTGGTTTGCCAATGCTGCCATTATGCAAAATATCAGAAATGGATTGGCTTTTATAAAGGGGGGTTATTTGGTTACAAATTTATAGTCTGAAGGCCATGAAAACGTCCAAATTAAGGCATCAACACGAATATACCTTCACTGAAGGAAGGCCAATGGCATCCTAAAAACCTCTCTTAGCTGGGAAGGCACATGGCTGGTGTCTGCTAATCCCAGGTTGTGTTCCAGCTCCTCTTTCAGTTCCTGTGTGTTCTTCAAAATGTTGCTCTTGGGGTATTTTGTCCTCTCTTAGTTTCTCTGGAGCAAACACTGGGCTAGCAATCCCAAAGTGCCAGCAAAAGTCTGCTTTCAATAGCCATCTCCAAAATGTTACTCTTAGCTGCTCTCCAAAATGTCACTCTTAGCTGCTCTGAGGTCCTTTTATTTGTGAGCTCTTTTATAGGACTCCAGTGATTAAATCAAGACCCATGCTGAATGGGCGGGGCCACACCTCCAAGGAAATAATCCAATCAAAGGTATTACCCGCAGTTGGGTGGCTCACATCTCCACGGAAGCAACCTAATCCAAAGATTCCAACCTAATCAACACTAATACATCTGCCCCCACAAGAATGTATTAAAAAACATGGCATTTTGGGGGACATAATACATCCAAATTGGCCCAGAAGTCTACCAATAAAATCGATAACCAAGATAAATAAACATGGGGTTTGGGGGGACATAATACATCCAAACTGGCATAATACTCAAGGAAATAAGAGCCACAGAGGAACACATGTAAAGAAGACAGGGCTCATGCACACATTTTGTTGGTAATTCATGGCCAGATCTAAGTGTCTCTCAGAGCCCTGCCTATGGAGGCTTATCCCAGCTCCCACCCTCTTCAGCCCTGTAGATAAGAGAGAGAGTTTTGGAGCATTATAGAGTAGAATAACTGTGTACTTTAAATTCAGCCTGGTACCTTAAAATTTTCAACATGTGTGTGGCACCCGCACCACACCCCATGTCTAAGATGATTTAGCGTAGGAAGATGACATCCTATTCTTGGAGGAAAGCTTTCCAAAAAACAAAAGCCTTCCAAGTACTCAACATCCAAACAAGAGGGTGCTCCAGTTTCTTCCTGGGAAAAATCCCAATACCCCCACTTTTGAGAGAATATATTCTTCTTCCTCCCTCATTCCTAAGGAGGTCAGTTGACCCCTTGCCCAAGGAAGCTCACTCTGGTGTCAATCTTCGTCATCCTAAGTAGATGACTCTGCTGAGGCAGCACAGAAAGACCCCATTCTCCAAAATGATTTCCCCTTTCTTTCCAGCTTATTTTCCAAAAGATTTCCCTGACTTAATGTGACAGGTTAATGTTTTGAGATATTATATTTTCTTCATGTATTTTTTCCCTGCCCATTCATGTCCCACATGCATTTCTTTGCCATAAGAAATTTTTATAGAAAGTAGACCCTTCTTGAAGTCAACAGTTGTTCTCAATCCTTGTAAAAACCTAAATTAATTATCATAATTATATTAGACATCCCCAGGAGGTGAAGGGTGAGAAGGACATTCTGTCTTTGAGGATAGCAAGAAAGTTGGAAGAGAAATTCCCAGAGGTTCCCAAGACAACCCCAAGGGGTGAGAGTGAGACACCAACTTCTAGGTCCAGCCCCAAGCAGAGCCCTTGAACTTCAGCAGACCAGCAAAGCTGGGACATTAAGCACTGGTAGTAACCAGCGTGGATCAGTGCTTTGTTGTTCCCTAAAGCCCTCCTGCCACTGCGTACCTTTGAGGGACCCCATGGGAAGGAGCCTTAATATTCACGAGATTGAATATACTAGTACTCAATGCAGTGGGAGCCCAGGGGTTAATTTAAATTAAATAAAAAAGAAATGTGATGGGAGC
Organism: Choloepus didactylus; assembly: GCF_015220235.1. Classification (NCBI taxonomy): domain Eukaryota; kingdom Metazoa; phylum Chordata; class Mammalia; order Pilosa; family Megalonychidae; genus Choloepus; species Choloepus didactylus. The sequence continues at coordinate 238,358,241 of NC_051307.1, forward strand.
ATATCTTGGTTCCCAGTTGCTACGACAAATACCAGATAATGGGTTGGCTTAAGCAACTGGAATTTATTATCTCATGGTTTTGGAGACTGGAAGGCTTGTTTCCTCCTGAGCTGGTAGTGTTCTGGTTGTCCAGCAATCCTTGGGTTCCTTGGCTCTCCCTTCACATGGCGATGTCCTCTCCTTTCTCTTCCAGGTTCCTGTTGACTTCTTCTGGCTTCCCCCTGTGGCCTTCCCTTCTGCGTCCAGTCATTTGCTTGCAAGGACTTCTGTCATATGGGGTTAAGGCCATCCCTCATTCAGTGTGGGGAAATAATAAGCAATAATGACATCTTCAAAGGGCCTATTTACAAATGGGTTCACACCCACAGGGCCAGGGGTTGGGACGTGCACCTGCCTTTTGTGGGGGACACGGTTCAATCCCCAACAGGTCAAATCAAAGCGACACTCTGGTAGACAGAATAGTAACCCCTCAAAAATGTCCACATCCTAACCACCAGAACTTATGAATATTTTACCTTACAAGACAAAAGGGGTGTTATTAAGTTAAGGATCTTGAGATGGAAGATTCCTGTGTATATTATCCAGGTGGATCCAGTATAATCACAGGGATCCTGATAAGTGCAAAAGAGAGGCAGGAGAGTCAGAGAGATGGAGAGGGGAGGCAGGGGTTAGAGCGATATAATTGCTGGCTCTAAAGATGAAAGGGGACCATGAGCCAAAAATGCAGGCAGCCTCTAGAAGCTGGAAAAGGCAAGGAAACAGATTCTCCCTAGAGCCTTCAGATGGAATGCAGCCCTGCCAACCCTTGATTTTAGCCCAGTGAGACTCATTTTAGACTTTGGCCTCCAGAACTGTAAGATAATAAATGTGTGTTGTTTTAAACCATGAAGTTTGTGGTAATCTGATACTGCAGCAATAGGAAACTGCTATAGGGGCCCATGAAAGCACTCTCGGGGCCAAACCTGGAACAATTTGAGCCTATATACATACATCGATCGTGTATCTATATAACTATATCTATATCTATGTGTGTGTATATATAGTGTGGTATTAGATTACAACCCAAAGTATCAAATAAATATGCATGAGTCAATACTGATATAAATAAACAATTAAATAAAGAAATAAGTGGAGTTCGCGTTAGTTCTGGTCGCAAAGGAGACGCCGCCGCAGTTGCCACCACATCAGAGATTTCTGGCTCTTTCCTCTCCGCCTTAAATTCGGGTGTCTTTTATGAATAATCAAAAGCAGCAAAAGCCAACGCTATCAGGCCAGCATTTCAAAACTAGGAAAAGAGATGAAAAAGAGAGGTTTGACCCTACTCAGTTTCAGGACTGTATTATTCAAGGCTTAACTGAAACTGGTACTGATTTGGAAGCAGTAGCAAAGTTTCTTGATGCTTCTGGAGCAAAACTTGATTATCGCCGATATGCAGAAACACTCTTTGACATTCTGGTGGCTGGTGGAATGCTGGCCCCAGGTGGTACACTGGCAGATGACATGATGCGTACAGATGTCTGTGTGTTCGCAGCACAAGAAGACCTAGAGACCATGCAAGCATTTGCTCAGGTTTTTAACAAGTTAATCAGGCGCTACAAATACCTGGAGAAAGGTTTTGAAGATGAAGTTAAAAAGCTGCTGCTGTTCTTAAAAGGTTTTTCAGAGTCGGAAAGGAACAAGCTGGCTATGTTGACTGGTGTTCTTCTGGCTAACGGAACACTTAATGCATCCATCCTCAATAGCCTTTATAATGAGAATTTGGTTAAAGAAGGGGTTTCAGCAGCTTTTGCTGTAAAGCTCTTTAAATCGTGGATAAATGAAAAAGATATCAATGCAGTAGCTGCAAGTCTTCGGAAAGTCAGCATGGATAACAGACTAATGGAACTTTTTCCTGCCAATAAACAAAGCGTTGAACACTTCACAAAGTATTTTACTGAGGCAGGCTTGAAAGAGCTTTCCGAGTATGTTCGGAATCAGCAAACCACAGGAGCTCGAAAAGAGCTCCAGAAAGAACTTCAAGAACAGACGTCACGTGGGGATCCATTTAAGGATATCATTTTGTATGTCAAGAGGGAGATGGAAAAAAACAACATACCAGAACCAGTTGTCATTGGAATAGTCTGGTCAAGTGTAATGAGCACTGTGGAATGGAACAAAAAAGACGAGCTTGTAGAAGAGCAAGCCATCAAGCACTTGAAGCAATACAGCCCTCTACTTGCTGCCTTTACTACTCAAGGTCAGTCTGAGCTGACTCTGTTGCTGAAGATTCAGGAGTATTGTTATGACAACATTCATTTCATGAAAGCCTTCCAGAAAATAGTGGTGCTTTTTTATAAAGCTGAAGTCCTGAGTGAAGAGCCCATTCTGAACTGGTATAAAGATGCACATGTTGCAAAAGGGAAAAGTGTCTTCCTTGAGCAAATGAAAAAGTTTGTAGAGTGGCTCAAAAATGCTGAAGAAGAATCTGAGTCTGAAGCTGAAGAAGGTGACTGAATTTTGAAACTACACCCTCAGTAAAGCAAACAGGAGTTGTAGATAAAATGTCATGTCTCATGTGTCCTGGTTCTTACATCTTCCTACCTCCCTATATCAAGCATGATATAAGGGCTTTCATGGCAAATTTTATTTTAACTGTTTCTATGGTTACTGAAAATGTTGGGTTTAGTTTCTACAACCATGTTTTAAGTAGCTACAGGAGCTATAGATTTGAATCTGATGTTGCATTTATCTTTTCAGTTATCTTCTACCTCCTGTATTTTCTACTGTAATAATGTAATTTAAGGCCTTCCACAGTGAACAGTTTACTTTATTCCCTGGGTTTTCTATATAAACAGTTTTCAAGATATGATTTGGTTAAAAACAATTTGTTATAAAAATTCTGTTTGCAAATTAAACTGTAAAACTATCCAAAGTCTCAAAAAGCAATTGTGTGATAATTTGATATGAAATGAAGAAGTGGCATATTTTATGCCCAGAGCCCTATCATCAATGAAAATCTCATACATAATAATTGAATCCATTCACTTGAATCTTGAGTATTCAGACCATTGCTGCGTGTTAACATATTTTCTTGCATTTTAAGCTCAGTTGTTTGCTCTCTGGTTTTCATTCTTAGTGAAACCAGGAAGAATAAACTTGAAAGTGAGGTCTTTGAGAAATCATATATAGCAGAGATGATGGGAGGAAGAAAGTTGAGCTTTTTACCAGAGAAACTTTTGCATTCAGTTGATATAGCTCCATTCAAAACATGGTTCTTCTATTTAGACAGCCATTTTCAAATATACCTTAAAGAAATGTCTTGTCATTCAAAGTATTTATGCTCATAATAGATTTAATAGGATTGATAGGAAAGGATTCAAAAAGGAATGCAAGTAAAGGAAATGACTGAAGTACTAAACCCAGTAAAAACTGTTCTAAGTGAGATGAAGTATAACTCACATTTCTTAGTGACATAGAGTATTTGTTATGAAGAATGAAGTGTAGTGATAATGATACATTCCCACTTGGTCATACTGGACTGGCTTCATTCTCCTAACATATTCCATAATGATTTGAGCATCAGGCTATTAACATTCCCTAGTTGCCGTTTTTTAATTGCCATGAGCCAAACATTGCATCTATATCATTGATCCATTTATTTTAATGGCTGCCTTTAATTTTCATTTTTCTTCTCTTGCTGCTACCCATCTGTGTACATAGTCATTAAATGTGGCCACATTTTTGATGGAAAGACTTCATGTTAAAAGTGAACATTTTGAAGGGGTTCTGATTGGTGAAAGAAACTAGCCTGGAATAATGCCACCAAAGACTGAGTGGAAATTACCCCTTTCTAAGGTGCCATCCTTTTGAGCCAAGAATTTAGTCTTTAAAATTAAAAATTCATCTTGAGGGAATAATGTGTAATATAATTTGAAATAAAGATAAAGTGACCATATGAAAAAAGCATTATAATTGATAACATTGTAAATGGGGTGAATTTGTTAAATGAATAACTTTGATAAAGTTTTCGTGTACAGGCAAAATGTTATTCACTAAGTTTCTACATAGTGATCTGCTTTTACTTTGTAATTTGTAGTCCTCAAAAGGCTTTTTTTTAAATAAAATCCATCCTTACACTTAGGTTTTATAGGTCAGTCCTGTTTTTTTTAAATTTGTTTTATAAATTCCATGTTAATACCTAATATTACTGTATGTTATGCATTTAGTGGTCTTTACTGTGTATTAAATAATTGCTCTTGTTCAGTTTATGAATCCTAAACTATAAACACCTACACAATTCTGATGTAGCTGAAACTGCATTAACATGTTTCTACAACCAAATCATTGCATGTTACTGCCATACAAAGTGTACCCTGTTTTATTATGTACTATGTATAGGAAGAGTATGTGGTCTTCCAATATGACATTACAATCTCTGAGCAGAGTATTTTCCCTCATGACACAGTAGTGCTTGCTCAGTACAATATTACAGTAATAGACGTTACCTATGATGATATAATGTAAAGAAAGGGAATACTTTTAAAAAGACTTTGCAGATTTTCATTTTGAATTTTAAATGGTAATTTTGGAATGCTGTTACCAGTGCCAACCTTTGGCCCCAAATATGTAATTCTTGATATAGATGATAAAACTTTTAATTTTGATTGGTTAAAAAAAAAAGAAATAAGTGGAAACAAGTGGTAAATCTTCCTCACATAAGAATTTTAGATTAACTAAATTAGTTAATCTAGTATTAGATTTACTCAACTTCCTCTGTTGAGTGGGGCCTGTATCCCAAGAAGAGCATGGGGGGGGGGGGGGATAGAAACCTGGCAAACACTACTTTAACCAAGTGCTCAAGGGGAATGTCACCAGTGACACCAAGCTTCTTTCACACATACTCTGAGAAGGGCACTTTGCCTGGGTGGAGCTTTTCCAGTGTTACAATTAAAGCCCATAACCCTGATCCAATCATAAGAAAACATCAGACAAACCCAAACTGAGGGACATTTCACGAAACACCTGACTGGTATTCTTCAAAACTGTGAGAGTCATGAAAAACAAGGAAAGACTGAGAAACACAAACCAGGGAAGGTTACAGAGACTAAGTACAATGTGGTAGCCTAGACCGGACCCTAGAACAGAAAAAAGGCATTTGTGTAAAAACTGGCGATATCTAAATAAAGTCTAGGATTCAGTTAATAGTGAAAAGGAAAGGGAAAGGGTAAAGGAACCGGAAGGGAAGGGGGGTGATGGAAGGGAACATGAGAGGAAAACAGAAATGTGACATTTCTTACAAACATTGAGTTTGTGATTACAAAGCTCTACCAGCTACATAAACAATGAGCATAAGGATAAGGGCGGTTATTATAATGTACCTTAAAATACTTACTATCAACACTGAGATAGACAGAGCTTTAGATATAGTTATATAAGTATGCAAATTAGCTTTACTCTGCACCAGAAGGAGAGTTCATTAACATTTGAAACTCCGTAATCATGAATCCACACCCCAGGGGCGGTTAGTTAGCACTGGATGGATTCCAACCAGGGGTCCAAACTCCAGAAGCTGCCAACTCAAGCATTTCAAACTTCTCTATTTAAATCTGTTCTAGAGGATCATTAATTAGCAGAAAAGATGTTAGAAATAATTTTCCCTTGAGTAAATGAGTGGAGTTCAGGGTAAGCGGTTGGCTAAAAATATTACAGTACAGACCCTCTATCCTCTTATACAGACCCAGCGTAAGAACGTGGAGGGCCTGGCAGGCTAACAGGGCCTGGTTGTCCAGATTGGCCTCCGGTCTTGTCTCTCTCCTATCACTGTCTCCTGATCTTTCTTCGTCTGAGACTGCTGGCATCTTAGGGCCCGTGTGGCTACAGTGACCTGAATTCTTGGCCAGCAAGTGAGAATGCATCGTGTTTATTGAGCAGCTTTGGTGGCAACCATGGGGCACTGCCGCTGCCACCAGCTGTCTATTTTCCAGACAGTACTGGTTGCAGGATTGCTAAATATACATAGACGGGCTGCAAAGAGTAGCCAGTATTAACAGAGGTGTAGTTTAGTGGGGAAAAACAGAAGACTCCTGTCCCACCAACAGCCCAGAAGTGGGGAGGGAAATGGAGCCCCCAGAAACAGCATGGCCATAACCAATTCCTAGGGTCTGGCTCTTAACCACAGTCCCGGGCTCCTGTGGAGCGGAATAAAGGAAGTGTTAGATTAACCACGGCCTCTTCCTGCCCAGGCAACCAGGCGCCAGGAGCAGCCAGGACACCAGCCACCTCCTTCTAATTTTCCAGAACCCAGAGGCTTGATCCTCTTTGCCCCCAGAAGCCTTCGCAGATCACCCCTTCCTGAGTGATATTTTCCTCCTTGGGTCTCATACCATCTGCCTTCTCTACTGCTTGCGTAACACTCTTGGGCACTGAGAAATTAGAAGAAATATAGCACAATAACAACAACCAAACAATACTAGGTGATCTGAAAGGCAATAAGCACCCTGTGCCGCACTCTGTAACAAGCTGTATAACAAGCCCTGTCAACATATTATCTCACTCAATTTTCACAACCTATGACATAGGGACTATAATTATCCCCATTTTGCTGATAAGGAAAAATAAGGAAATGGAGGCACAGAGAAGTCCAGTAACTTTCAAATATCAGCTAATGGATAATGAAGCCATATTAAAACTCCAAAGATTGGGCTGAATCAGATCCCAGCCCTGCCTCTTGCTGGCTGGGTCACCTGGGTGAGGTAATCATCCCCCACACCTGGATGTCCTCCCTGGTCAGTGGGAATTCCTCCAGCCACCCCACAAGACTGGAAGGGTTGTGGCAATAACATGCATTACAGGCTTGTCCAACCACCGGGGAAGGGGCATGCACTTAATAAACAGGTGCTGAATAAATGAACACGCGTAAATGGACATTAGCTGTCAGTATTGCCTTGTGACATCTTCTGAACTCTTCTTTTCCATGTTTGCACTTTGCCCAATCCTCATTGTTGGAGGTGATGCCTGTTGAGGCATTACCCCAGGGGCCATCACAGTGTTATGTCTTTTGGAAAGTTGCTTCCTGACCTCTCAATCCATGTGGTTTGGGGTGGAGGGGATGTGGGACTTCCATCTAGTGCCACCAGCTCAACCCTCCTTGGAAGTTTTCTAGCAGAATCTAGAGAAGATGATCCATCTGCTCTCTGGAACATTCTCAGGATGGAAGCTGGAATCTGCAGGCAACTCTAACCCTACCCTAGAGAAGGAGCCTGCACCCAAAAGGAGAAAATAAAGCCATCACACATAGAGAAAGGCCGAGAGGAGACACAGGGAAACCCGCCAGCCTGGAGTGAGGGGTCCCAGTTGTTGCTGAAGCCAGCCCCATCCCCACCAGTGCTAGAGTTTTTGAGTATATGAGCCAATGAAGTCCCCTCTTTGCCTAAGCTAGTTTAAGTAGTGATCCTGTTATTAAAAACAAGAAGAAGAAATGCAATGAATTCAATCAGCTAGCCTACATTCATGCAATCATTCATTCATCCAACAGATATTTAGTGACTGCTAATAAGGCACCCATCATTGTGGACTTTGAGTTGGTGCTGGGCTAGGTATTAGGAAATAAGAAAGGAAAGGAACAGAAGCCAACTTGCTAAATACAAGGATGGGTGCTGGGTACATGCATAAGCAATGCCTTATTTAAGTGCAATGGGAGGTATTCTTTTCCCAGTTTTACAGACATCAAAACGAATGTACAGAGAGCATGCTTACTGTCCCGATAGTAACAGCCATCATCATTTATTGGGTATTTACTGAATGGGAGGTGCTGTGCCAGCTTGGGAGTGCCAGGTTCCAGTTGTCATTGAAGCCAGGCTCATCCCATCCTTGCTTTATAGGAATGAATCCCCTGTACTTCACTGCTTGTTAGGTGCCATCACTTAGAAGAAACACCATTACTTCAAAAGAAAAAAAATGTTACCAATTATATTAGTGAGGCACTGTCACCTAGAAGATGCACTTGAATTCTGAGATGTTAAAATATCAGTTGTACATCATGAAATAAGGTAGTTTGGTCTTCATGACAAACCTAAAAGCTGCCCCTGTTTTATAGGCAGAGAAACTGAGGCACTAAGTATCTTAACCAAGATATATATTATGCACTGGGTAGAGCCAGGACCGGATTTTTAAGCAGTGCCCTGTGCTTCCTCATAGGGGGCCCTCTGACCCCCCCCCCCCACACACACACACAAACACACCCTCAAACACATACACAAATACACACACTAAACACACACATGCACAAACAACCCTCAAACACATACACAAATGCACACAAACATTCAAATACACACACAAACACAAACTGAAATACATGCACAAACACACCCTCAAACAGACACAAACACATACACAAACTCAAACACACACTCACAAACACATACAAACTCAAACACACACTCACAAACACACCCTCAAACACATACACAAATAGAAACACACAAACACACAAACTGAAACACAAGTCAAACACACACACACATTCCACACACACAAACACAAACTGAAATACATGCACAAACACACTCTCAAACACCTACACAAACACAGACACACACACTCAAACACACACACACACACACACACAAACTGAAACACATGCACAAACACCCTCAAACATAAACACAAACTCAAACACATACAAATACATACACAAACTCAAACACACAAACACACACTCAAACACATACACAAACTGAAACAACTCAAACACACACATGCACAAACACACCCTCAAACACATACACAAATACACACACACAAACACAAAGCGAAACACACGCACACACTCAAACGCATATACAAACCCACACTCACACACACACACACACACACATACACACACTCCTCTCCTCTAGATTTATACTCAGGTTCTCAACTTTTGAGCCATTTAGAACAACATGCCAAGTTCCATCTCCTAAGAGGGATGAACATCTTCCCAGGGCACTCTTCTGTCTATCCTAGCCTCGGTGACCGAAATCAGGACAAACTGTGGCACTTTGCTCTGGGCATATTTTTGCCCTGAGCATGAAGCTCTGCATGGGGTCATGAAGATCCTCCAAGCCACCTCTCGGTACAATTCTCACCACTACGTATCACATCAGAATGGAGGGGTCCTCAAGGGACCCGCAGCCATGCCGACAGAGGCCACAGTTTCCTCTCTTGATACAAGCAATGAGACACAAAGTCCCCAAAAGGCAGACTGGGAATGTTTTTGAAGCCTCCCAGATGGCTGAGGGGACATTTTTGTCATAGTCTGGCAACTCTGCTAGACTTGAGGAGTGTCTTTCAGCCCCACCATCACATTTTCCATATTCTTTTAGTTCTGAAAAGCGTCTGGAGAAAAGGGCATTTGTAACATCCCTCAGAGATATTCCTTCTTGTAAGGAATGGGGAAAATGTAAGGACAGTTAATGTCAGGGTTTTGTTTGTAGTTCATAAAGTGCCATGGCGCCATGCAAACAAGGCTGGTCAGAAACTGGCAGCCACCCCTCTGCGGGCACCAGGAAGGTGGGGCGGGCTCTATTTGTTCGCTGTCTGCCATATCCCTGGTGCCTGGCCCAGTGCTTAGCACAGAGTAAGCCCTCAGTAAACCTCAGAGAATTAAAGAGGAAATTAAACAATTAAACCAGTGTTTCAGAGTTTCCCACAGATCTATTTTTGTGTCTGAAATTTCCTCATTACAAATTCATTGCTTTGGACGTAAATTAAAAATCTCCTAATATTCCTAGGAGAATACAAACTTTCAGCGCTGAGGAATTATCCACCCAGCCAGGATGTATAGTCAGACATCTTAGAAAATGACAGGGAAAGAGAGAAGATCAAGGACATGAGAAAACAGGAAACCTGAAAAGTGGGAGACAGGGATAAGGTGAATGGCTGTGTCAGGTGCCCAGGACTGACTGGGGTGCTAGGCTACAGAACTTCCAGTGCTAAATTCAGGAAGTTCCTGGGCAAACCAGGCTGAGTTGGTCACCCTACCTGCATCATCTCATTCATCTTCACTACAGTCCTAAGGGGTAGATCTTAGGAGCCCCAATTTACAGATGAAGAAACTGAGGCTCAGAGAGGTGACGTCTTGCCTTAGGGTCACAGGAAGTTGGTTGTTTGGGCAAAATTAAAAGCAAGACTTCTAATTTCAGTGCCCATGTGTTTTCCAACTGACCATGACATGAAATCCAGTGGACTTCATAGTTTATTCAAATATCATTCCAGACACTTTGAGGGCAGTAAATCCTGGCTCACCAGCATTCAAAAACTTCCTAGAATAGAATAGGTCCAGTCTCCCTGTCTGGAACCTTGTGAGTCTTCAATAAATATTTGTTGACTAGACCAATTAATCGGGAAACTGGGGTCCTTCTAGTACTCTAGTCTTGTCCTCAGTTTCCCCAAGGTTTCCTTGAATGGAAGGGTCTGAAGTCAAACCTTCAAAGATGGTAGGCTTTGGCTGGGCAAGGAGGACAGGGAAAAGGCCATTCCAGGAGGGAGCCAAGGCAGGGAGAGGATAGCACAGATTGTGTTCAGAAGATGGGAGAGAGTTAGTGTCTAATGACGGGATCAGACTGTAGAAGGCTCTCGATGTCAGGACTAACAAATGGTCTTCAAAGTGGGGTGATGCAGTCTAGGCAGATCAAAATGAAACCCTGGGGTATTTACATTTGTATTTACATTTTCTCATCATTTTTAACTTTCTATTTTTGTATGTTTTATAATGAGATTAGTATACATCTGAAATAGGACACACAATCTGTAAGTAATGTACATATATGAAGGTTCTCAGTTGTTACTCAAAGCAAATTAGGTGCACAGTCAAAAAACTGGAAACCACTGCATTTAGAAAGGGAAATGGTCAAAGTCAAGACTATGACTTTATATAATATCCACTATTAAATATAATGTAGACTATAACCTCCTGTTGTCCTGAGCTTTACAGCCCCCAAAATCCATTGTGTTCTTCTTTCAATTATCTGCTTATTTTGACATATTAATCTTAAATTGAACTGGCCGTATGTCCATTTTGATTATGGGTGAGTAGGTGGCCATCTGGGGTATAAGCTGCAGATTACTGGACCAGTTCCCCCAGGTACATCTCAGCTTCAAAGGGGATGTCATTCCCTGCCTTCATGACTCTTTTGTGTTTGACACAGAAGGTAGGCATTAGAAATAAATTTTTATTTAAACTAGTTGTGTACCAATTACATATTACAGACACTTAGAATATAAAAAAGAAAGAGAAAAAGGGAGAGGGGAGTGGGAAGGAGAGAGAGAGAGAGAAAGGTGGGCAGGGATGGAAGGAAAATGGCAGGAAAGTTCATTTCTGAATGAGGAGCACGGGCATGTGAATGCATTCATAAAATTCAATGTAAGAAGAAAAACAAAAACAAATCCAATGTAGTAAGTGCCTGATATGTAGTGGGTTTTCAGTATATGTTGCTGACGTAAATGAAGAGTCCAAAAAAAAAAAAAAAAAAAAGAGTAAGGGGAAATAAATAAGAAGTGCCTCCAGCCCCAGAGGACAAAGTACTTAACTGTCCCTGAGCAGAGCAGGGCAGATTTCAGGGAGTTGGTGGCCTGGGGGTTGTGATATATGGAGAATGAGTTTTTTCCAGGCAGAGACCAGGATAATGGGATTCCTGGCAAAGAGGACACCCACAATAAGACAAGGAGGAAGGATGGGGAACCACGGGACAAGGGACCACTTAGGTTTGGCCCGAGAGAGACGTTGGAGCACAGTGCTGACTCCACGGAGACAGAGCAGCAGGGACATGAGGGGCAGATGGAAGGGGGCTGGAAAGAGGGGGCAGCTTCTCTGGAACGGAGCAGAGGGGCTGCAGGGACAACAGGGGGAAGGGGAAGACCAAATAAGAAGCTTTGCCCTCAGCTTTGACAACTATCTAACTGAACCACCAGGTGTCACCAAACACAAACCCGCTCTAAACTCTTGGGAGAAATGATGATCCTAAAGCAATCCTGCACTCAGCCCTGCAATAGTCTTAAAGCTAAAGAACTCTAGGTAAAGGACTGATTTTCACAGCTGTCACTAAAGCAGACGCTGTGACTCTGATGTCACTGTGCCTATGTGCCATTTGACACAGAGTTTCGCAGTTTATTCTCCCGGGGGGTGGTACTGTACTGCTACCCTCCCCATCTTACACGTGAGAACGTGGAGGGTTGGAGAGGTTGTTATGGACACGAGTCCACACAGCTAGGACATGGCTGAAGTCGGAATGAACCCAGGTCTCCAACTGCATCCAGGCTCTCTATCAATACCACACCAACCTCCCAGGGACATGAGGGGCTGCTGTCATAACTGTTACCTACCAGAGCAGGAGATGCAAGAGGCAGGGCTGGGCATTTATTTAATTCATTAAACCCTGTTATTCTAAGATAACTGTTTCTCCTTTATTTTACAACAGCTCATCATAGTAGCTAGTAGAGGGGAGTGGTAACTGGAATTACTCAAAAGCAGGGCTTTTTTTCTTTTTTTTTTTTTTCTTTTTGACATGTATTGCACATGTTGGACTTTATTTTTTTTTTTTCAGAACGGGTTGTTTGTGTGTATTTGTGTTTGTGTTTTAACAGCTCTCTATGTAATTCACATAATATCCAATTTGCCCATTGGAAGTACACATTAAATTCAACATTTTTTGATATATTCACAAATATGTGCAAGCATTGCCACAGTCAATTTTAGAACATTTTCATCCCTTTGAAAAGAGAAAAAAGCCAGCTAGGTGTAAATGTTGCCACTCAAACATCCTAAGTCAAGAGACAACGGTAGTTTGGAATGGAGTATGATCCTGCATATACCCAAAGAGAAACTGGAAAATCCCAACACAAAAGCAGTTTTCAAGCTACCCACTCCTGGGAGCCACAGAAGTGATGGAGGCAGGAGCCTGCCTTCACAACTGGTCCCAACGTGGAGAGGACCCATAAGTGAAAAATTAGTTTGACACTCCCAGTGGCGAATCTGAGGTACACACAAAGTGCTAGTGCAGGGGAAAACAAAAGATAGAAGAGATAAGAGACACAAGTGAAAACGACTGTAGAGCCCAGAAACCATTTGATCTGGATTTAAAGAAGAATTAAAGCTCTTTAGGTACAGAAGGGCACACCAGAAAGGGAACAGTAGGTGCAAATGCACAGAGGCAAAAAGGCATGAAAAGTCTACCGAAGGGCAAAAGGGTTAGTGTGGGAAATTGGGGGAAATTGGGAAGGTGGAAGAGGAGGTGACTGGAGAGATAGGTAGGGGCTAGATATGGGACCACTAGCCACTGAGAACTTGAAATGTCACTGGTCCAAACTGACATTTGTTGTTGGTGTGACATACACACCAGATTGAAGACTTTGTAGGAAAAAAAGAATGTAAAATATATCATTAGTATTTTTATATTGATTGCCTGTTGAAATGATGATATTTGGGACACACCGGGCTAAGTAAAACACACGATTAAATTAATCTCACCTGTTTCTTTTACTATTTTAACGTGGCTTCTAGAAAATTTTAGACTACCTATGTGGCTCACATTACATCTCTATAGAATAGCACTGAGCTACAGCATAAAGGCATAGAATGCCACTCTAAGGAGTTGGGGGTTCATCTTGCAGTCGTGAGAAGTTTTCCAGCAGAGGAGCGATTCAATACCAAGCAAGTTTAGAAACATTCCTCAGCATGTTGCATGGACTGGAGGGATAGAGCATGCTCTGGGAGGGCACTCCAGGGCCATTTCAATGTCCGACATCAGAAATGCTTGGGTCTAAACAAAGCAGAGGAAGGAAATGTGGAAGAGGAGAAGAGAACACTCCCAGCAGGACAAATTAGGATTATTACACTGAAAAAAAAAAAAGAGAGACAGCCCAATTACAATCCTCTGGAAGGAAATCCATCATCCTCCAGCTCCCAGCAAATCACGCAATCATACCTTCCCAATTGGTGTAAAACGCAAAGCTGAAAAAGTAGTTTCAGGGCCCAGGAAAATAGAGTGGGGATGCTTGAGAGAATGGCTTGCTGCTTTTGCCTTGCTAAGGATCGGAGAGAAAAATCTGACCCCATTGGGCCCCAAACAGCAGAACCCAACAGTGTGCTCTTTTGTACCTTCCTCCAAGGCTGCTGACAGGAAAGGCTGTTACCACGGAAACAGGCCCAGCTGGGAAGCAGAGCTGGGCAAACACAGACAGTCTCATAGCCTGCTCTGTACACAGAGCAGACCAGTTGGTAAATATTACACCAGGCACATACCAGAGACGCAGAGCAAACAGTATGTCATCCCGGGGCTGGGCTGGAATAGTTCCACCAGGAAATGTTAAACTTGGAAGCTGTGTGGCTTGGTTCCCATGCTGCAAAGGACTATCTCACAATAAGACCAGATCTTACTATGGGGCATCTCAACATTTTGGTGTAGTGGAATTTTGTTACAACAAGTATCTTGTAACACGTTACTTCCCCCAGACTGTAGGTGCTGGTGGCAAGAGAGATGTCAAGTTATTCTGGAGAAAGGTAAGAAATAAGTACACAACTTACAACCTCAGTTCTCCTTATCTTTAAAAGGAGTATGAACTATGTGTCATGGGTCATTGTCAGCACACAGTAGGATAAAATGGGTTAGTAAATGAAATGCGGTTAGCATATAGAGGGTACTCAACAAATATTAGCTTCCTTTCCTATTCCAGTGTGTCCATATAATGTGTGGCATCTAGAACTAAATATACCATTCTAGGTGTGGTCTGAACATCGTATGTTGTTCACCTGCCTCATTTTAGACATAATAATTCTACTAAGTAAGCCCAAGACAGGCTTAGCTTTCTCAGCACTTTTCAATGAATAAAACCATAGTTAATTTCCCCTTTTATTTTTTACATAAACTGCTGCTAAGCCACATATCCTGCATTTCTTATTGACGCAACTGAGTACCTGGGTTCAAGTCCTGGACGTGTCAACCATTCCAGTTAATCCCATTTTATTAGATTGAGGCCATAGCTCTAGTCTAGCAAGGTCATTTGAAGGCCAGCCTCTGCCCATAGAGATTCTGCTGTCTGGAGCAGTGTTTTCAAAATGGCATTTCCTGACCCCCTGGATCAGAATTAACTGAGATGGTTGTTTAAAAATGCAGATTCCTAGGTCCCATTACAGACATATTGAATCAGAACATCCTGTGTGGGTGTATTAGTTAGGGGTCTCTAGGGAAACAGAATCAACAAGAGATATCTATAAATATAAGATTTTATAGAAGCATCTCACGCAACTGAGAATGCATGAGTCCAAATTCCATAGGGCAGGCAACGAACTGCAACTCTGATGAAGGTGTTCGATGAACTCCTCAGGAAACACTTAGCTGGCTAGCCAAAGAAGAAGTGAAGGTCCTCTATCTCTCCCCTTTAAAAGCCTTCAACTGACTGGATTAAATCCACTGACTGAATTCTCTCGTTGCAAAAGACACGCCCTTCTTTGATGTGATCAGTCACAGCTGTAGTCAATTGACTGATGATTTAATAAACCAGCCACAAATGTCCTTGCAGTAAGGGTTAGGCCAGTGCTTGCTTGACCAGACACCTAGACACCATCACCTGGCCAAGTTAGCACGTGAACCTAACCATCACAATGGGGGGAGCCCAGAAACCTGCATTTTTAACAAATTCCAAGCCCAATAAAATGTGAAAAGCAATTCTCTCTACATTATGCTCGCATGTCTTCAGTTGATTTTTGGACAAATCACATTGGACTCTTCTGGATGCCTGTTGAAAATGTGGCTTCCTGATCTTCACCCTACATCTAAGGAATCATAATCTATGGGACTCAGGAACAGCCATGTGCAACAAGCTCTCCAGGTGATTCTTATTTCCACGAAAGGTTGAGAACCGTTGGCCTAAAAAATTGTAAAGCAGTGCCCCACCAACTTTGCATGCAGAGCAACTACCTTGAGAACTTGTTAGAGCAGAAATTCCTCTGCCCACCTCCAGAGAATCTGATTCTGTAGGTATCTGGGGAGGTACCCAAGGATTTATAGTTCTAACAAGATCCCAAGTGATGTAGATGGTGCCGATCTGAACTTTGAGTAGGATTGGTGTAAAACAGATATTGTTATGATCCATGCAAATCCTATTGAAACAGCAAATGGCCATTCTTGTTTATTGTTTGCTTTCGGTTTCTTGTTGGTGGTTGGTTGGTTGGTTGATATACCTTTGAAGTCTCTTTTAATCTAGATGCGTGCTCACCATGGATGTTTCTGAGTTCTTGTGTGTATGTGAGATAAAATACACAACATGGAATTTACCATTTTAACCATTTTAAAGTGTACAATTCAGTGGCATTAAGTACATTCACAATATTGTGCAACTGTCACCACTAGTTGGTTCCAAACTTTTCCATCACCCCAAATGGAAACTCAATACTCATTAAGTTGTCTCTCCCCATTCCTCCCTCTCCCCAACCCCTGACAAATACTAATTCACTTTCTATCTCTACGGATTTGTCAATTCCAGAAATTTCATATGGATGTAATCGTACAATAGGTGGCCATTTGCATCTGGTTTCTTTCGTTTAGCATAATGTTTTCAAGGTTCTTGTATGTTGTAGTATGTAACAGTATTTCATTCTTTTTTTATGGCTGAATAGTATTCCAATGCATAGATATACCATGTTTTGTTTATCCATTCATCAGTTGATGGGCATCTGGGTTGTTTCCACTTTTTGGCCATTGTGAATAATGCTGCTATAAACATTCCTGTAGGAGTATTGACTTGAACACCTGTTTTCAGTTCTTTGGGGATACATACCTAGGAGTGGAATTGCAGGATCATATAGTAATTCTACTTTCAACTTATTTAGAAACTGCCAATTTTTTCCATAGCTGCTACACTATTTTACATTTCCACCGACAATGTACAAGTGTTTCTATTTCTCCACATATTTCCCAACATTCGTTATTTTCCAGGTTTTGGTGGGGTTTTTTGTTTGTTTTTTTGTTTTGTTTTTGGCATCCTAGTGGGTGTGAAATGCTATCTCATTGTAGGTTATATTTATATTTCTCTAATAACAAACAATATTCAGCATATTTCATATGCTTGTTGGGCATTTGTATGTCTTCTTTGGAGAAACATCTATTTATGTCTTTTGCCCGTTTTTAAAATTGGGTTGTTTGTCTTTTTGTTGTTGAGTTGTAACAGTTCTTTATATATTCCGGATACTAGTCTTTTATTAGATACAAGATTTGCAAATATTTTCTCGCATTCTTCACGGGTTCTCTTTTCACTCTCTTGATAGCCCGTACCTTTTTGAAGATTAATTAAATTCCAAGGCAATGGCAGCACAACACAAGTTCATAGCAGTAAGAGCTTGCAATTCATCTCACCAGAAGTTTTCAGAGGAAACTGAGACCCAGAGAGATATAGTGGTTGTTCCAAGGTCTATTGGGATCTCTCCAGAATTGGAAGGGACTTGAAGAACATTCATTACACTCCCCCAACACCACACAAACATACAAGAACATACATAGACATACGGTGCCATTTTATGTCTAAGTTGTTAAATTATCTCTTCTCAAAAGTCAAGATATAATACATCTATAGTATTTAATGCATTAAAAGTTGGACTTTCAGCAGTACAATCTTTCGTTTAAAATTCTGGGTCACAGCTTGCAATAAGAAAGTAAACTAGGAACCCATTCAGTGAGCCTGGAAGTATTTCAATATTGTTCATTTCCTACACTTCAGAACCTATTTTTTATATGTATGCTATCTACTTGTGAAATGGATTGAAAACCATAAAGCAAGAGTCTCAACCACAAGGACCAAACAAATAACATAAATTTTGAACCAATGAGATGACAGGCGATAGGACCGAGCTGCTTGTTTTATAACAAAGTGTAACCCTTGCCTTCTTATGTCACCTGTTAAACACTGGCCCTCACTCAAGCCTCCCATTTGTGATTTCTGTATGAAGTGTTCCTTCTCTCATTTTTAAATAATTCAGTTGTCTTGGTTTATGATCCTTTCCGGTCCAAAGAACCAAAGATGAACAAAGCAAAGGAAAAATAATCAAGTACTGAATGAGTGTCTATTATACACCTGGAGCTCATCCATTTGCTAAACTCAAAGAAGTAGAAGTAAGGGTAGAATCAGGGAATATGACAACTAAGACCCCTGATAGAATATCAAGCACACAGGAGAAACAACAGGTTAAAAATTGTTTGTTTATACTCAACTTATTTCTCAAATGCAGCTACAACAAAGAATATAAGGTAAGTAAAATAAATGCAGGTATAGCAAATCCAGATCAAGGAACAGGGAAGAGAGCAAATAGGAGACATGGTAGATCAGATAAGAGAATCTATGAATAGGACCAACTTTGGCTGTGAGCTTCCTGGAAGCCAGGGGGGTAAAAGAAATACTTCACAATTCTCAGTATTAGGAATAGTGATTCTTAACAAATCTTTTAAAAAGAAAAGGTTTTACATAATGGCAAATTCCCAAAGAACATTCTCGAATGGTTAAAATAACTCCTAAAGACCTAAACATGGGGATTTGGTAAGTTTCTTCTGAATACTGTCGGTCTGCCATTAATACTTTTTCCCAGGATTTTGCAGTAGGGCAGCCTTATGCAACCTTATGCTATATGCTACAGCTAAGAAAAGGTGGCATATTGAGAGTCTTGTGGAAAGGTCTTGTAGGTCTTACACAAACTCACCCCCTGTAGCCCCTTCCTCAAGCATCAAGGCCCATCTATACTACACATCTCTGGGAATGGAACAATTCCAGAGTCTTAGATAGCCGGAAAAACAGAATAGATACTCTCCAAGTCCAGAAAAGATGTGTAATTCCTTTTATGGAGAGGAAAAACTGAATCCGAGACATAGAAAAGATAAATCCTTGGGAAAAAAATCCAGATATATGTCTCCTAGGAAGATGATGTCTCCTGAAGCAATAACTTGTTCTGTAGCCTACACTTGGTGAAGTAGCAAACAAAGGGGCTTTCTTTGAGAGGCGATCACTAACTATTGTAGTTAAGTTAATCCAACACATCTGGAATAACAGAAAAATTGTCACACTAATGTATATGAAGGTGGGAAATAGAGAGTGGAGGTTTAGAAACAAGGAGGCAACATTATGGCCAAGCAGAGTTCTACATTCCATTCTGAGTCTACTGATACTTTTTAGTTCTTGGGTTAGAATTTTCAACTTGTGAAACTTAATAGATTAATAATTGTGTCTGTTAAGATTCTTTAGTTGGAGGCAACAAAAACTGATCCAGGTTAACTTAACAGAGAAGGAATTTATTAAAGGATATGGGGTGACTCACAGAATCAGAGGAAAATGGTGGGAGTGAAGGGAGAACAGGCCTCAGGAAACAAAAATCAGGGCATGTATGAGCATCTAGTAGCAAGAACTCATACCCAGTGTCTTGGGACACAGCATTCCCATTATGTCACTGTATCTCTCAGCTCAGCAGTTAAATTCCTGGGAGGGAGAATGATTATTCTAGCTCGGGTCACATGTCCAACCTCTGGCCAGAGGAGGGCAAATCATCTTGACCAGTGATTCTCCGTGAGGGGTGATTTGTCTCCCTAGAGAAGTTTGGTAAAGTCTGGAGAGCTTTTTGGTTGTCATAACCATGGGGGCATCAGTAGGTAGGGGCCAAGAATGTTTCTAAACATCATACAATGCACAGCCTCCTACAAAGGATTCTCCAGCCCCAAATGTCGATAGTTTAAATGTTGAGAAGCCCTGATCTTGACTGATAGGCCCAACAAGTCGAGACGGGGCACTTTCTTCATGGGGTTGAGGTGTGACACCCCTCACAGGTGGCCCTTAGTGGGAGAGTAGGAAAACCTGGCTCTCTTGCTACAAGTCAGGTGTAGTTTACACTCCAGGGCTCCCCACAGGATCAGGCTGAGGCTGGGATTTTAACTTAAATTACACCCTTATTTGTCATCTTCCCCCTTTGCAGTCCTACTTCCCCATTTTCTTTCTAGTTTCCCCTGGGAACATTTCTGAATATATTTCCTGCACAGAAATCCCCTCTCAGGGTCTGTTTTGGGGGAACCTGTCCTAAGACAAGGTGTTCAAAAAAAAAAAAAAAGAGGGAGGGGAATCTCTGAACAGACCCAAACCACAGAGATCCCTCGTAGCAACAGGAACCTCCCCACCTGGGTTTCCAGCTCCCCACTCCCTCCATGACAAGGTTAAAGACCTGGGGCCCCACTCTTTGTGAGAAGCAGAGGCCAGGGAGTGTCCCAGGCTGGGCGGAATTCCAACTGGTTAGCTGCAGGACATCTGTCATCCAGAACGGACCTTCCCAAGCAGAACCAGAGACTTACAGCTACAAGGCAGAACTAAACAGGTTGACGCTTTCTAATCATCACTAATACATACGGCGAAATCACTGCTGGGACAGAGCATTCAACCTCAACCACACGGATGGCTGGAGAGGCAAGGAATTTATCCACACAGGAAGGGAAGATTAATGTAGAGAGGGAGCTTTACAATGTTGAATCACACAGATGAGGGGAGGAAAGGCACGAGAGAAACCAAAGTGTCCACCCCTGGGGAGCTGAATTGCTAGTTCCCTGTGTAAATTAAAGCAGCTGAAACACAAGGTTTAGATGAACGCCTTATGAATGAAATATAAAGAGATTACAAGCCTGAAGATAAGAAAATTAGACGTTTGCAAGCAGCAGAGAAAACAAATGGGAGGTAAGCAATCTTCACCTATCTGCAAATAGAATCCCTCAAGTGGACTGAAATCAAACAAAGAACCATGAAAGAGACATAGAATAGGAGCAGAAGACTGTTCTCCACGTGTGAACCAAAGAAAGACTCATGTCCTCTTCTTCAACTGCTGTTCTATTGTTTCCCTGACTTCTATGCTGCCTCTCTGGTAATGACATTAAGGGTTTTAATTGCAGTTAAGAGGGTGTGTTCTTCTAAGGCTATAGATCTGTGCTGTCAAATACAAGTATAAGAAGAAGGAGCAGTAATAGAAGACGCAGTTGTAATGGTAATATTACTTCTAGTACTTCTATTACTAGAAAGAGTAATAGAAGTAATAGTAGCAGAAGAGACTGTAGTAATAATAGAAGTCACAGCAGCAATAGAAGAGTAGTAGTAGGAGGAGGAGGAGTAACAGAAGAAGTAATCATAGAAGAGGAGGCGGTGGCGGTGGTAAAACCACCAGCGTTTACTGAGGACCCCTGTGCGCCAGGCACTGTGCCAAGCATGTTTTGTGTGCTCCAGCCTCACACCCCTCTTGTCCTTATGCCCATTTTACAAATGGAAACCTGAGACTCGGAGATGCCAACCTGCACGAGGAGGTGGCAGAGCCGAGCGTGGTTCTCTGCAGCCTATGGCAGTGCTGCCTTCCCGGCACCCACCACCACACCAGGCTGCCTCTCCAAGGCCTCCCGTGCAGTGCTCCAGAGCAAGTGGCTGCATGTTTTCAAGCTTTTACAGCACTCGTTCCAAAACTCTGGCTACGTCTCATGGTATGATCCCCAACTCGTCCTCTCAATGAAAAGAAAAGTCAGAATTAACTTCCCCCCGATAAGGTCCTTTAAGAATATTTTCCACAGAATGCTCGCTTTGCTTTGTTTGAATGGTCAGCGTGAGACTGGTTGTCACCCAACTCGATGTTGACGTTTTCTTTTTAAAGAACATAACATTCATTCTTAGGCTGGGCTCCAACATTCTTACGTTTTGTTTAAAAAAACACTATTTATGGAAAAACCTAATAATTGGAAATGCTAGGTGGAAGCCCCGAGTTCTCTCTTCCTCTATGATGAAGGGCATAGGATGTCAGTCCTTACAACCCTGGGAGAGACACTCCCTTCTCCCACCCACAGCACAGAGATGGCACCAGCGTCATAAAAATAAAGGGCATTAATTGAGCACTCAGCGTATTTCAGGCACGGCATAAAGCATCTTGTATGCATCTTTTCATTTAATTCGCACCATAACCTATGAGGAAGGGTTGCTGCCATCAGCCCCACTTCACAGATATTAAAACTAAAGCTTCCAGGGGTTCAGAAAAGCATCCAAGCTCACTCAGCCAGTGAGTGACAGAGGAGGGATCACTTTAAACACACGACTGTTTGGACCCAACCAGAACTCCCAGACCGACTGGGAATAGCTGAAAGAAACCAGCTAAGGGAGTTTTGATAACTACAAAAGGAGTAAAAATGGCTGATGAGTGACTAGTCAGCAAATGACCCACCAAAGGACAGTCATGAGGGGTCACTGGCAGCACCCACCTAATAAGATCCAGGGTGGGGAGGGCAGGGCTCTAGGAGTGTCTTCGCAGGCATTCATTCATTCACTGTTTGTTTAGCAAGTGGGTACTGATCTCCTGAAATGCCAAATAAAGGCCTAGGAACCGAGGATACAACAGGAACCAAGGCAGACAGTCCCTGCCCTTGGTGAGCTCATGGCTGAACCAGTGAACAGGCAATTACAATTCAGAAGGAGAAGTGAAGTAGTAAGGGTGACACCAAAGGAACTATAAAAATTGGGCATGGGGAGGGAGGGTACAGTCAAGGGAGGCTTCCTGGAGGAGGTGACATTAAACTACTCCCTGAAGGACAAACAGAAGTCGACCAGATGAGTTAGGATGGCTGTGGAAATGGTGCTCTGGCACCCATATAGCTGTGGAAGAAAGGGAAGGAATGGGGAGCTGCAGACTGTGTGTTATGTACGTTCTGATGGTGGAGATGGAGGTATCAGTTCTTTTGTGGCTGATGACACGAGCCATTACAATCATGCTGCTAAGTCCCCTAGCTCCGGCTCCAGCTCCAAGCTCACCCAGCTACTCTCTAGTTATCATTTGACTTCCCATGAAGGTTTCTCTGTAAGACGAGAATGTCCAGACAGCAGTTAAATTTCAAATGTAAATTAATAAATTGACTTTTTGATTTTTGCTGATTGCTCGCAAGTGTATTTGGTTATCATCACTGAGTCCCCTGGAGCCCAATCATCCGAGTGTCCAAGTCTACCCACATAAAGACCAGACATAGAAGGCGGTGCCCTCACTCCCCATGGATCTATGTGATTGGATGGATAATCTCCCCAGAAGACACACTGCTGCCCCATTCATGCATCAGTGTTTATCGAGCATCTGTATCTGTTAGAACCCTTTCAACTGCAAGCAATAGAAAACCCTACTCAAAGTCTTAAACAATAAGGGAATTTATTGTTTTACATATTGGGAAGTCCAGAGGACTCAGAATGGGCTAATTCAGCAGCTCAATGATATCATCAAGGACTAGAATTTTTTCCCACATTTTTGCTCTATCATTGTCTTACTGCAATTCCTGGTTTCTCACACAGGGTTCATATCCTTCAGAAGAAAAGGGACCTTTCCTGCCCTGTCTGTTTTTACTCCCAAATGTCCCCCAGCAGCTTTCCCCTCACATCTCATTATCTGGGAGTTGATCACATGCCCCTTTTAAGCCAAAACTTGGTTTTAAAAACAAAAGAAAGAAAATTGCAATGATGATTCCAACTAGATCCACTGCTAGGACTCTAGAAAGTTTCATTATACCTGGTCCATGGCTCTCTGGAGAAGGGCAAACACTGTATTATCAGGGGCTCCACCAGCCAAGGAAAGTGGTTGGTGGGTGAGAACAGCGTATGGGTCATTGTCTGCCACCATGGCCAGGAGCCTGGTACAAAGTAGTTGCTAAATAAATATTTTCTGAATGAAGAAAAGGAACAAGCAAATTAGGATGGTTATAAGAGAATAGAGCAGCATAGCAGCTGTAGGCATGTGTTCAACGCAATTCTTTGAGTTGCAAGTAACAGGAAACCAGTTCAAAGTAGTTTAGGAGAAGAATAAATTACATTTATTGGTTCATATAATTAAGAAGTTTGTGGTTGCACTGGCTTCAGACATGGCTGGATCAAGGTATTCAAATAATGTTTTCAGGACTCTGTCTCAATTCATTTGTCAGTTCTGCTTTTCGTGATTGAGTCACTCTGTGTAGGCAAGTTGGCCAACACAGCTTCAGACCTACGTCTTCCCAGCTCAAATCCCCATCAGAAAGGGAAGGGGGCTTCTCTTTCCCGGCATTCCATCACAGCCCTTGACCTGAGTCTCACAGACCTGGCTCAGATCACGTGCCCATCCCTGAACCACTCCCTGAGGCTGTGAGAGGGGCTGATTGGTCCGATCTGGGCCACACCCCTCCTCGTGGACTGGGGAAGAAGGAGGAGGTGTTTCCCCACAAGTGACAAGCAGAAGGGGACACCGAGACAGAGCAGGCATGGGCCAGGGAAGAGTGGACAGAGCGGACACTAGAAATGTGGCTTTTTCTTCTCTTTGGCACTTTCCATTGTTTCCTCAGACCTTCTATCTGATTTTTCTTTGACAGGTGCAAATTGGCTGCACTGACATCTGGGCATTTCATTAATCTCCTCTCCTTGCTAAACAAACAAAATTACTTCGAAGAGGCATTCCAAACCAAGAGTCAGGTGGGTGAATAGAGATAGATGCTCACATTTAATTAATGGAAACTGACAGTCTTCAAATGCCTCCAGGGGTAATGATGTCATTTAACCTAGCTTTAGGACAGGAATACTTAGATTATTGGTGAAGCCTTTTTTTTTTTTTTTTTATCCTGCAGCCACAGTGAAACTAAAGGGGAAGAAGCATAATGGATGTCATTTGGTCAAAATGCAGCAATTTAATCATTGTCAGTTTGGTTCAGATGGGAAAGGGTGGGGATGGGGTTGGGAGCCAACAAATACGGCAGGCACATTGTAACAATGCACGCTAATCCTTGGAAAAGGAGCTGGGTTGAACACGCGAGTGGTTTTTATGTCAGGAGCATTTCCAAAATGGGGCCCTCCCGCACACGCCTGTAGGAAGCATCCAACAACCATCATTCCCCTCTGGAAAGATTGGCACGGTAAGCATTATGAGACTACACTACAGTGTATGTTTGGTTGGGATGCATTTTGGAGCCCAGTTTCCCCACGGTAAGGCCTTTGTCTTTGCTGTTCTCCCCATCTGGGAGGCCCGTCCCGAGGATCTTTGCATGGCTGACTCCTTCATGGTCTTCAGACCGCCACTTAAATGCCATCATGCCAGAGAGGCCTTCCTTGACCACACAATCTACTTCTTGCTGCACTATTTGAATTCTCAGTGTATCGCCAGCTGTTCTGGTTTGCTAATGCTGCCATTATGCAAAATATCAGAAATGGATTGGCTTTTATAAAGGGGGTTAATTTGGTTACAAAGTTATAGTCTAATGACCATGCAAACGTCCAGACAAAGGCATCAACAGTAGGGTACCTTCACTGAAGAACACCAATGGCATCTGGAAAACATCTGTCAGCTGGGAAAGCACGTGGCTGATGTTTGCTCGCTCCTAGGTTGCATTTCAAAATGGGGTTCTCCAAAATGTCTCTCTAAGCCGCAGCACCAAGCTCCTGTCTGAGCTTTTATAGGGTGGCAGAAAACTAATCAAGACCCACGCTTAATGGGCGGGGCCACACCTCCATGGAAATAATCTAATCAAAGGTATTACCCATGGTTGAGTGGGTCACATCTCCGTAGAAACAACCTAATCCAACACTAATATGTCTGCCTCCGAAGATTGCATTAAAGAACATGGCATTTTGGAGGACATAATACATTCAAACCGGCACTCTAGCTGATGGCATCTGGGTTGTGGGCATGTTTATAGACTCGTTTATGTTCTGGCTAAAGGATGGCCCCACAAGGGCAAAGCGCTGGTCACCAGTATATGGCCAGTACCTCCCCTAGCGACCGGCACAGCATTGGCATTCAAATATTTGTGGAAAGATTAATCAATTATATGGTCCCTTCTCCCTGACACTTAGCCATAGCAGACTCCTTGCTCTTCTAAACTTTTATGTCTCCAAACCTTGCACATGCTGTTCCCTCCACTGGGAGTATATGTCCATCCCATCCACATACCTCTGGACCACCTGGATGTCAGTTTCCTCATTTGAAAAATGGGGATCATAATAGTGTCAACTAATAGAAGCGTTGTGAGGTCTGAATGAGGTCAGGTATATACAAAATGTCAAGCCCCAGCATTTTTTTTTTTTTTTTTGGCATTTGGATTCTAGCATTAATTGCAGCTATTTGTGGATGGATATGTTTGTACTAATAGATTGTGAGTTCTTCAGGGAAGGTCTACATGCCATTTCTGTTTGTATACTTATGTATTGAATTTTGCCTAGAACTTAGTAGATGCTCAATAAATATCAAATTAAATAGCAAGCCATGCCAACATTGCTCACATTTGGGTAGCTTCCATATCCCTTTTTCTTGACCCACAGCTCTCCAGAAAAGGCAAGCCCATATGGTTCATGTCTCAGGCAAAAATTTAAGAAGAAATGTTGCCAGCCATGAGAAAATAACCATGTCTCGCATTCCCACACCAAGCAGAATTGTTTCCAATAAATTTTCTAGTCCATGCACTCTGCCCCTCTAACCTCTGTTTATCAGTGGGAGCAATCAAAAAGTTATTAAGAGCAAATGAACAGAACAGACAGGAAATAACATTTGGCTGGAATCTGAGACCCTCTTCTCTTTCCGAAATAGGTGCATCTTCACATTTGCTTTACAGTGTAAGTTCTGTTTCTCCCAAATGTGGCTCAGAAAACACAAGACCTAATGTCCTAGCCTTTTGCTGCCTAAAATTGCCAGTCCTTCCCTTCTTCAGCCTCAGAGACTGTGTCAACTTTAAGATCACGACCTCAGGGCCACAGAGGAGCCAGACATGCTAAGAAAATATTATTTGCTTCACTAGTTTCTGGTGCATTCAACAGGAGCCTTCAGCTCCCAGAGTCCCAAGGCAAATTCCTGTCTCTACCCATAACTTTACCACTTACCCATGCACCAATCATTTTATCAAACACCTCAGGTGGCTCCAGCATCTCATTCCAAGTTCTGACTATGCTTTGTTTTTTACAACATGATGAATGTGCTTCTTTTTTAAAACATGTTTTTCTTGGAAAGACCTGTATGTTCTCATTATAGTCCCACAGACTTCACCGGAACATGATATGCCCCCTAAAGAGTCAACTGCAACCAATTAAAGACCTTGAATGCATGCATTTAACAGGAAGGCAATGAGATATGCTACATCATTCACAGATGGCGGTGGAGTTGGGACAGGAAGACACTGATGGACAGAGGTCATGGGCTCGCCATCCGGGGACCATTCTTCACGCCGTAGGCTGTCATTTACTTGGAATATCTCCTCCATTCCTTGGATTTTAGGCATGTTTTCTCTTTCAATGGGAAAATAGAAGGAATAGGTCATTGAGACCTTTCATTTTTATCATTCCTGTCACATAAACACAGAGAAACTGCCTTCTCTAAAAATGCTGCTAAGTTAGGGCTGCCTAGGGATACTTTAAACCCACGTTTTGGCCATTTCTCTGTGTTATATGTGGCTTCCTGCTCTCACATCTGATGAAAACAGCTCTTTCCATGGTAACACCACACAGACATAGAGCATTTTTTTTTAAGCAATACTGTTTATCTTGAAACTCAACTGAATTCTCTTGCTTTTTCTCTCTCCCCACAATCACACCAGAGCTAGGATGCTCTCTCAAGGGCATATAAGGATACCTCAGTCACCTTTACCAAGGGAAGATAGCTCCCCATTCTCTATTCCCACACCTGATATTAATCCTGTATATTTGTAAACAGTCTTTAACTTTGGGTACCCAAGTCCAAGTTCTTAACTTGATGTTCAAGGCCATTCACATTGGCCTTGCCTGCATCTCTATTTTCATATCCAAACACTGCCCACATTGTCCTTTACAACACTGAGCTGCTTATCTGTGACCCAAATATAAATGGACTTTCATGATCAGGCTTCCTTTGCATGATAGTCAAGCTCAACATACCACCTAATCCTAAACGCACACACTTACACGTACATACACACAAATACATATACATACAAGCACGTTCCCTATAACATTTGGACAGTAAAGTAGAAATTTTCTGGAGGTCTGTGGAAAGAAGACTAAAGAAGACTGGCCAGCTGTCCTTAAAATCCCATTTAAAATATTTCCTCAAAGTTCCTTTCCCTATGATGACTGTAAAATGTGGCCTATTTATCCAAAAACCAATCCCTAGGTGAAGTTAACTCTTTTACCCCCACCCCAGCCCCAGCTTGAATATTCCACTCAACAAAATAAGAGCCAGGGAGCTAGCTGAGTGGTTCAGTGGAAAACTAGATCATTAGGAAAACCCTCACCCCCCATCATTCCTGAGGAGGCCCAGGCTGCGGAGAGGTGGGTGCTGATACATCCACTGTGCAGTTTACAAATGCTCCAGACAACTTATGGCTCCACAAATGCGTGTGCTGCTCCCTCCTCCTA
Source organism: Choloepus didactylus (assembly GCF_015220235.1). Lineage (NCBI taxonomy): Eukaryota > Metazoa > Chordata > Mammalia > Pilosa > Megalonychidae > Choloepus > Choloepus didactylus. The sequence goes on from NC_051307.1 coordinate 238,386,618, forward strand.
GAATGCCCTTCCTGTATCATCTATCTGATGAAACTTTTAAGGCTTCTCCATTTCTGATCAACTTCAGGGATTTCACATTTCCCCATCCAAAAGGAAAAATGGAAGTTCAGAGCTGACTTCTCTGACTTAGCACTGTTACCTGACCCCTGGGTTTCATACTTGTTGACATGTCCCTCTGCCCCATTACATCATGAATTCCTCAAGGGGAAATTCTTCCCATTTGCATCCTCAGATCCCAGCTCAGTGCAGTGCCTGATACACGGTGTAAGTTCAGTAAATGGTTGTCAGATGGAATTTTATTCTTACCACACACCTGGAAGTTAGGTGGAGCCATTATTATATATTAATAGGCATTGCAGGGCAAATTCCTTTCCCTTTCTGAACCATGAGATATATGGTGTGCATGCAATAAGCACTTTATATGCATTTACTCATTTATTCATCACAAGAATTCTATTAGTAAACACTATTATCACCCTCATTTTAAAGCTGATAAAGTTGAGGTTTAAATCTCCCCGTGGTAGGTTGTATTATTGCTCCAAATATTTTTTGCCCACTCTGGGGTTCCCCTCCTGCATACACTCGGGCATGGCTTTGTGATTCGCTTTGTTGGATGCAAAGAAAGAAGTGATGTGTGTCCTTTCAAAAGTTTTCAGAACGAGCATGTATAGTATATAGTATATTATAGTATATACCATACAGTATAGTATAGTATAATATAGTATGGTGTATAGTATATACTATACTGTAGTGTATACTAATTAGTATAGTAATATTTTGACATTGTTTACAAAGGTACTTTCACATGTAATCTAATCCACTAAGCCATCTGGCCATGCGGAACAAAAGTTACATTCAAGATTCCTCTGGACACATGCCCTAGACCAACAGCAAGCAAGACAAGGCCCACACACGTGAGACTGACCAGGAGGGCTGTCTCAATGCTGCTAACTTGGTCGTGAGTTGAAATGGGCTGTTTGTCTTTTGGAATGTGTGCGGATGGTGACCAGAAACAGAGTTCTGGCTGATATTTTCCCTCCACCACTGGCCGGGGCTCTGAGCATCCCAGGGGCACGGTCAGAGCAGTTGAATATAAACAGCTCCGGAGGCCCACAGCGGAGCCTGCCTGTTTTTCTAGGCCACCAACCATGATGCTGGCCGTGCTGCCGCGTTTCATGACGGTGGTTACAGGGAGAAGGGCTGGGGCCAGCAGCCGAGAGATGCTCTGTGAGCCTGCGGGCAAGGCTTGGCTCATTATTTCACAGTTCCAAGCTGAGTGCTAGAAAACGGCTTCATGAAAGTTTGTGGGACAGGGGAGTGCAAGCACGAGCAACACGGTTCAATGATAAGAACCAGGTTTTGTCCATAGTTTGGGATTCAAATCCCAGCATGGGCATTTACTAGTGATGTAAAGTTGGACACATCGCTGTGTCTCGCTGAGCCTTAGTTTCTTCACCTGCTGAATGGAGACAGTGCGGACAATCCGTTCTAGCTCTGTGAAGATTAAATGATGCAATGCACACGGGCACCTAGCACATGCTAGGTTCTCAACAAACATCCACATCTTCTCTCCATCCCCAATCCTTCTTGCAAATATGTAGCAGCATCAAATCCTCAGCTTTTATCTAATTAACTAAGAAAGTGATTCTTTGAAACTCACAGCCCCAACCTCACTTTAATGAAAAGGACCAAATTGGTTAGTTCTGATAGAAGCATGACAGTCGGGAGTGAGCTTTATGAAAACCAATGGGAAATTTTAGAAATGACAAGATATTAAGAAGCATCTCCTCTTCTGTTGCAGGAATAATAATATCGATGTCTGCCTCGTCTTCAGTGCCTCCTAGGGACCAAGCCCTGCACTGGGTGATTCACATAACTGCTAGCAGCACGACCTTGGGCAAATTACCTATGTCTGCCTCAATTTCACCTATTGTAAAATGAAGATAATACCTGCATCGTAGGGTTGCTTGGAAGCTTAAACAAAATATCATCTTTCACTTGTATGCATTTAGTGCTGTGTTCAGGAACAGGAAATATTGCTTTCATTCATGGATGTGCTGCAGCCAATCACACCGACTCTGTTAACAGAGTCTAAGGCATCTTTTCCCTATTCCATGCTTAGTGACATCACAGAGAAGGCTTGAAATCAGCTACCGTAGATGTATCTACACCAAGGAAATTGGCAAACGCTACATACAAATAAGGGTGTTATATTTTCAGAGAGCCAATTATTAACTATTTACCAGCACACACTCCTCTTACTCTTCTTTCTGTTATACCCATTGGAGAGGTGAAGTGACTTATCCAAGGTCACTCAGCCAGTAAATGGCAGAATTGGGAGGCAAATTAGGTCTGTCCAAACCCTTTTTTTTCCCACAATAAATGTGCTAACACTTAAAGGAAAGGAAGAGAAAGCAACTTGCATTGTCAATCAATTCTTTCAATGTCGTGAGAGTCTTAAAGAGAATCAAAATATCCAACCTCTTGTTTTTAATTTGCCAAATACATTCATAGCATTTCCTTTTACTGCCAAACAGTGCTTTACAGGTGTTAATACACTGAATCTTAATAAGAAGCTGTGAGGTCATTTTTCTTACTATTGCCCTTTATAGGTGAGGTAAGTGAGGAACAGAGAGGCAAAGTAACTTGCTCAGGGTCAGCCAGCAGAGCAGGTGCAAACTCAGACACTCTGATTCCAGAACTGTGTTCTCAGCCATGATGCTAGGCTGCACCTTGATGTTAACAAGTGGTTTGCTTCCATCTTGGCACAAAATCTTTGCCGTAGGGTCTTAGTGGCACACTATTTTCTACTCCTTGAATCAAAGAGAAAATATTTATTGGATGCCTTACAAATTGCACCACGTGGGCAGAAGTCAGCATGCACAAGGGGTCTAGCATGTGGAATTTTTTAATCAGCAAAATTCTCATTATTTCCCAGAACACCACTTTGGAGCAAAGCCTCATGCTGCTGAGAGCTGATGTGGGAGCCCCTGAGAGGGCAGCCTGAAGAAGGTATGTGGGAAACATCTATGGAGATTTTTAAAGCTTTTTATTCTAGAAATTTTCAAACATTCATGAAACTAAAGGGACAGCTTGTTTTTTATTTGAGGACTGTTTTCTTTACTTAGTAAACTACTAAAGGGCTTTAGACTCACAAGTTTAGGAGAAAAATGAGACAAGTCCAGACATATTCCAATTCTAACCACTTCTGATGATATCCACTGCTGTGACTTTAGTGCAAGCCAGTAGTATCTGCTGCCTGGACAGCTTCTGTAGCCTCCTTACAGGTCCCCTGGCTTTGAGCTGTCGTCCATACAGCAACCAGAGTGAGCTAGTAAAGGGGATCACATGATGCTCCTGCTGAACACACTGCAAGGCTTCCCATCACACAAGAACCAAATCCAAACTCTTTGCCATGGCCCGTAAGACCCCAAGAGCTCAGTTCTCAGAATGTTTCCTCTACCTCATCTCCCACCAGCTCCAGACTATGGGCTTTCTTTCATTTCCTCAAACAAGTTCTTTTCAGCCTCAGAGCCTTTGTCCTTGCTGTTTGCCCACCTTAAATGCTCTTTGCCCAAATGTTGATATGCTTGGCTCATTTTCATCATCCAAGGCTCAGCTCAGATACCACATCCCCAGACTCTCCCTTGACTGCCCCATTTAAATCACTCCCCTGATATTACTATCCCATGTTTGATGATGTCCATAGCACTTGTCACTTGTTTATGCATTCTTTATCTGTTTATTGGCTCTCTCCCTGGCCAGACTGTAAACTCCAAGAGAAAAGGGACTTTGTCATATTCACATTCGTATCTCCAGTACTTGACACGTATTATACACTCAATCGGTATCTGTTGAATGAAAGAGTAATAAGTGATGGCAAAGAAATATGTGGTGGTGATGAAACCCACCCAATGTCTGACAGTCTTGGAGTTTTTTCCTGAGTGGGAGGATTATTGTGGAAATGTCCTTGGGTGTCATTTCTGAATGGAATATAAGGCCTCGAAAACTGAGTGCCAGGGAGCAAGGGGTCCCAGAAAAGCAAAATGATTTGGGGGGACTATTGTGGGTTTGTGTCCCCCACCCCAAAAGATACGTTCGACTCCGAATCCCCAGTACCTGTGAATTTGACATTATTTGGAAATAGTGACTTTGCAGATGTAATTATTTAAGATGCAGTCATACCGGGTTAGGGTGGGCCCTAAATCCAATATGATTGGTTTCCTTATAAGAGGAAAGAAATGAAGACACAGACAGAAAGACACTGAAGGAAGACAGTCAAGTGAAAATGAAAGCAGGGATTGGAGTTATGCTGCCGCAAGCCAAGGAGGGAATGTGGCTCTGTTGACACCTTGACTTCAGGTGTCTGACCTCCAGAACTGAGAGAGAATAAATTTAAGTTGATTTAAGCCATCCCATTTGTGGGACTTCATTACAGCAGCCCCGGGAAACTAAGACCGGGACTAAGAGGTATTCACCATTCTGCCTGCAATCCACCTTCAGAATGGGAACAGGAGCGACAGACAGAACCTCCTGTTGCTTGTACCCTTGTGCAATTTCCTCCCCTCAAGTGTGGGCAGGACCTGTGACTTGCTTCTAACCAAGTGAAGTTGGCAAAAATGACAGGCTCTCCCTTCTGTAATTATGTTACATTCTATGAGATTTTGCCATGTTAGCAGAATGGAGTGAGTGAGTCTGCTGTTGGCTGCCATATTGTGAGATGATCTATGAAGAGGGGCAGATGGCAAGAACTCTAGTAATCTCCAGGAGCTGAGAGCGGCTCCTGGCTGACAGCCAGCAAAGAAATGGGAACCTCAGTCCTACAACCACAGGAGATTAATGCTGCCAACAACCAGTCTTGGAAATAGTTCTTTTCCCAGTTGAGCCCCTGATGAGACCACAGCCCCAGGCGATACCTGGATGGCAAGCTGACAAGACTTTGAGCCGATGACCCAGCTAAGCACAGCCTAGACACCTGAGCCATGGAAACTGAGAGGTCAACTGTTTACACTGTTTTAAGCTGATAAACTTGTGATAATTTGTTACACAGCAGCAGAAAACTAACACAGAGAGTAGTCATTCAATCACTTACAGAAATAAAGGCCTCTTCACTAAACATGTGTCCACTAAGGTCAGAAGCAATTAGAATTTGCAGAACCCTACAATTAAAAAAATAAAGAACATGATGCTTTTATTTACCATTTCAGAGCCAGTCAAGGTCTGTTAACCAATGGCCAATGTGGTTAGGTTGTCCCCTGATACTTCGCATTAAATTAAGCACAAAAGTCCCTGTGGACTTACCTTTTCAAGTGGCAGGAAAAAAGGGGTCAGGGAGACTTGCTCCACTCCCCAGCCAGGCTGGGAGAGAAAAAGTCCCAAGGATGTAATATATAGTGGCAACTACTGAGAAGAGACTATAGCAGGCTGAGACTTGGAACTTGTGGGAAAAGGAAGAAAGAAAAACTGTTGTAGGAACAATAGGGGCCCCAAATGTAAAGAGGGTGCTTAGCAATAAAGGAGCCACTGGTTGGCCCCGGTGTAGCTATCTGATCTGTCTCTGTCTCTTTCTGGGGACCAGTTATCAGCAACTTCAGGCCCCCTGACGTGGCTCAGGCAGCAGCTTACAGGCATGCCCAGGGTACCTGCCACCTTGGTCTCTGGCACTCCTGAGGGTTGAACTGGGCTCGCTGTGATTCGAATGACGGTGCTGGATGATGGTCACACAGGGTTGAATTCTGAGCACTACTTTTAGGTCTGACCACTTCACAAACTCCTGGCCAAGTTTAATGACACACTTGTGATAGCCCCATGGGAACCATTTCATCCCTCACAAATCATTAAAATTGGTGTCTTGGGATGGCTGCCACTAGGCACCAAACATATTTTTGAAGTGAAAGAACAAAGACATAGCACAGATGCCATAAAAACAAACTGTACAAGAACAGAGCCACGGGACCATGCACTTCCTGGGATATTATCCTCATTTTCATATCAACTGGCGATCTCGATCTTAAATCTGGCGTATTTCCCTCCTAGACGATGTGACTCAGGCTGCCGGGGCTGTGACCAGTGTGTGTGTGCTGGGCACACCCCAGTCATAGCCTTCCCTGGGTTTTACCACCCTGTAGGGGCAGGGAGAAGGGACACACAGGTCAAGGCACTAGGGTGCAGGAGGAGGAGAGAGAAGCTCTCTGGAAAGACAAAGGAGTTGCACAATTAAAAAGGAGATGAATAGGAACGAGGAGCTGCTAGGCTAAGGAAGCAATCAATAGTGGAATCACATTGGCATGAAGTCAAATGAGAGAGAATCAGACCAAACTTAGGCAAAACAGTCACTAATGAACATCAGCTTGCCTTCAGTGATTACCATGTATCTTGGGAAATAGTTCTTCAAAGTGTGGTTGCTACTGAAACAACAGCAGCATTATTGGAACTCTGTTGAACATATAAATTCTCAGGCCCCATTCCAGACCGACTGCATCAGAAATTCTGGGGGTGGGTGTTAACAAGATCTCCAGGAGATTCTGATGCCTGCTACAGTTTGAGAACCACTGCTTTTGGGTATCTAGAACCCTCACACTGCCTCCAGATGTTCAAATCCCATCCCTATCCAGAGAACAACCCAGGCTTTGCCTATTCCTTCTCACCTCCTCTCATGGAATTTTGTTAAGCCCTGTCTGCCAGACCCTCCTAGCACTCCTTGAAAGAAGCCACCTAATTCACGCTCAGGTGTTAATGGTTATGGTGGATTGGATTATTGGCCCCAATTCTTTACCCCTCCATGTACTTTGTGCCCTTTGCCATGAAATTACACAGTTCCTCCACGAAAGGTAGACTGTATCCCCATCCCCCTATCCCTTGTCTTTGGGCTTCATAGTGTGACTTGCTTTGGCCAATGGGGCAATAGCAGACATGACACAAGCAGGGGCTGGAAACATGCTTGTGCAGTGCAACTTGCCCTCTCACACCATCACCATGAGATGCCTTTCCCCCAGGGACATGCAGCCCCATCAGCGTAGCCCCAGAAGGAGTCTATGTGAAGCAGAGTCACCCCACCCACCTAACCCAACACATATGCTCATGAACAAAATAAATGCTCATTGCTGTATATACCTCAAGGTTCTGTGATTGTCTGTTACCCAGCAACAGCTGACCAGTAAAACGGGCATCAGTAGTTTTGGGGCTAGTCTCCTGAGCAGTTTATTTCCCCTACAACATGGGCATCTTGAAAGCCCAGTATCTCATGGCAGAGTAGGACTTTTAAGTACTCCCAAGGACACAGTGGGAAGTATATTTTAGGGGGGATCAGTTTGGGGAATGGGAAGCTCCCCACTTCCCTCCAGCTATTATGAGCAGGGTTGCCCCAAGAGTCACTACTGAATCAGTGGGTGAGAGAGACACTGACGATAGAGTGAGAAAGCAGATGGGAACGAAAGACAAGAATGGATTTGAACAGAAAATAGACAATAGGCTGGGGTGAGAAGAAAGTGACCAGTGACGAGCATCAAGGTGTGTCTTCACTTTATCCCACCGATGGCATCCAAAGGGAATGTGCAAGTACTTCCCTTCTAGTCAAACCCATTTTCATTTATTCTCATTTCTCACTATGGCTTCTGAATGATCTTCCTTTTACTTAACAAGTCAGGAATTGCAGGGGTGGCGCCAGCAAGAAAACGCAGCTTCCTCTGGGTGGGAGGTGGCTGGGGCCTGTTGTATTGAGTCAATTATTCACTTTGGAAGCCAAGCACTCCCACCCAGATATTTACATTTCAATCCATTGTTCCTGAAGTATTTTTCTTCCACAGGGTCACAGCAGTAAACACCACACAGGCTTCTTGCTTAGGAGACACAAGGGAAGCAGTCTGGGCTGTGCGTTTCCCATCCAAATCACAACCCAGGGAAAGCTGAGGTTACTCCAGGCCATCTGGAGTTTGGCTTCCATATGTGTTGAATGATGCTTCTTGGGCATAGCAGAAGCCTGTGTCCTACAAGTCAAACCCTGTCAAAATGGGGAATAATTTAATGAACACCTTCTGGATAGCCAGAGGCAGGGATGTAAGGAATTTCAGTCCTGGACTGACAGTGTCTAAAATAGGTTGTGAAATACCATCTCCTACCAACCCCAATTAATTTGGCTGATTTGTGCCATACCAATATCCTCCACCTCACCCACCAGCAGAGACATCCGGGTTGGCCCCAGCTTCTCAGAAAGAGAGAGAGATGAAGGATATCACTGTTGGCTGAACACTTGGTATGTGCTCATTGCACCAAGTACTTTACATAAACTGCTATGATTCTCCTCCTAACTCTGCAGAGTGGCATCCTTATTCCCATTTTACAGATAAGAATAATGAAGCATAGGGAGGTAAAGCAAGTTGCCCTAGGTGCCCATAGCTGTTAAGTGGAGAGCCAGGGTGGGAATCCAGACTTAGCTAGAGACCAAATTTGGCATCCTTGCTATTAGACACATCAGGGCATGTCCATGTTACTATTAATTCCCTGTGGGCAGGGACTGGGTCTGCTCTACCCCTGGGCTAAGCTTAATATGTATTATGAGGGGTCCAGCTCTTGGCCAAAAACCTATGTGTGATTTTTCAGTCCTAACTATGGGCAATTAAAAAAGGCTTCACCCGGCAGGCCTTGCAGGGGAAAGCTGCCCTCCCCACACAGACTTGGTACACGGCTAAATGCACTGATGTCTCTGCAGGGAGTTGCCCTCAAGGACTCAGGTCCCCTTGCTGGTTACCCTCTTACTCATATCTGCCTTCCCCAGGTACCTCTGCTGAGATCTCCCTGTTGGGGAAATAAAGGCCAGCCTTTTAAGACACATTTCTCCACTGTGACTCAGTACTCAGTACTTTTCCACTCCTAGCCATCCTTCCCCACAGCCACTTCCTGACCCCAGGTCCATAAAATGGCAGGAGGCTTTCATTAAGTGCTCTCTCGATGCTGAGATATCCCCCACATTTGTTGCTGATCCTTGCGCAGTGGTGCCATTCCATGGGGGAGAATGGATCAAGGAGGAGCCGCACTATTCCCCAGGTTAACTTTTTGCTTATAGCATGGCAATAAATGAATAAAGGCTTCATTTTTACTTTCATTTTGGCTTTGATTTTCTTAATCGACTACCTTCAACACATGGCAGCTCAGCTCCTCTTTTGACACATTGTCTTACCTAGACTTCTTGACCCTAATATTATCTTCACTTTACAGATGAAAAAAATGTAAAGCTCAGAGAGGTTAAGTAACTTGCCTAAGATCACACAGGTAATAAGTGATAGAACCAGGATTTGAACAGAAGTCTGATTCCAGAATCTGAATTCCTAATCAAAGGTGCCTTTCTTAGGTTGCTGGTGTTTGCACATCATGGCCTGATAGTATCACTTGAGAACTGGTTACCTGAAAGGAGACGAACCCTCTAAAGGACAGAGCTTTCTCAGAGCCACAACAGACACTCTGGACATCTTAGAGACACACAGTCTTGTTAATATCTATGGCAACCTTGAAGCTTTACAAATATTTGGGAATGAAATACACCCTCTCACATGACCATGCTGACCCAGCCTTTGGAGCTCACCGTTTGAAACTCCAAGAATGAAAACAATGACAAGAGTGGATTTCAATGGGCATCTACGAAAGCAAATCACTTCTTGGATAGGAAACAATCTTACAATGGATTTCAAAGGCTTGCATCTCCCCAGCCTGAAAATATCCAAAAATGGAGAAAAGAGAGATAAGTTGGAAGGAACAGAAAGAGCCATGGTGTATGATCATTTTCCTCTGGTAAAACCAAATTCTTCATAAGCTTTCAGAAAGAGACACAAGGAGATTCCGCGTGGCCATATCAGGGGCTCCCCACCTGAACACGTGTAGTAGATAAGAACCCTTATGGGTGGTAAGTGCCTACTTTTGGGGGGTTTGTGTTTTCTTTTGGTTTTGCCTGTCTAGCATCTATTCTTTCTTCCTCTGGGAACATCACCCCAATTTTCCTAGGGGATGACTACCATCCCACTTTGTGTTCACGGGGTTTGGGAGGGGAGAACTCTACTCCCGGTTCTTAAGACACCTGATGTAACGCAGGTAAAACCAATCAGCACAGCCCTGGTCCCAGGGACGGCTCCAAAGACAGAATCCCCAGCTCAGTTTGGTCCCTACACAGCGGGCTCTGAGGTTTCTGAGGGAGCTTCCAGAAAGACCAGCTCTTCTCCCTTTTCCGTGAATGGATATGCGGCGGGGGGGGGGGTGTGAAGAGAGACACCCAGAAGGACCCCTGCCCAAGAGGGAAGAAGAGAAACGGGTGCAGAAGAACTGATTCTTCACTGTTGGAGCCCCTTTTGGCATAAATCAGTAGAATCTGGTTCTCTGTCAATGGCTGCCAAAAAAAAAAATCCTAACTAATATGGTATTGATGAGTACAATTCAAGACAGAGGCACAAACAGCCACTGGGATATCCTGGGATGCTAGACTGCAGGTCTAATATTAACCAGGAACCTCCCACGTCACACAACCCTGGGCCAACACTTGTCTTACGTCTGAGGGCAACTATATTTGCATCTACCCTAGTGGTCCTTGCCGTTGTTTGCCAGGGTTCCTGTCACAAAGTACCAAAGACTGGTCGGATTAAACAGAAATTTATTATCTTTCAGCTCTGGAGGTCAGACGTCTGAAATCAAGGTGTCGGCAGGACTGAGCCTCCTCTTAAAGGAAAGAATCTGGCGTCGCAGTTTGCCAGGCTGCTATGATACCAACCACACAGTGGGGCGGCTTGAACAACAAGCATTTATTAGCTCACGGTCTCAGGGCCCAGAAGTACAAAATCAAGGCTTCGGCAAGGCCATGCTTTTTCCCCGATGTCTGCAGTGTTCTGCTGCTGGCTTGCCACCGTCCTTGGGGTTCCTTGGCTGGCATCTCTGACCCCAATCACATGGTGATCTCTCTCTCCCTGTGTCTGCTCTTCTGGTTTCTGCTTATTTCTGGTGCCCCCCTGTCACCTTCTCTTTATAAGGCTTCCCCTGACATAGGTTAATGCCCACCCTATTTGAGTAGGGCCATCGCTTAACTGAAAACAGCATCTTCCAAAGGTCCTACTCACAAATACATTCACACCCATAGGAATACAGATGAGATTAAGGTAGGTCTTTCACTGGGGTACAAAATTCAACCAATCATACCTGGTGATCAATGGATGGCTGACAACCCACGGCATTTCTTAGATTACCGGGACAAAGCTCATCTCTGTCTCTATCACATCCCTGCCTCTCTCTCTGTGTCCAAATCCCCTTTCCTTTATAAAGACACTTATCATATTGGATAGGATCTACCCTAATCCCATTTCACCTCATCTTAACTAATAACATCTTCAAAGATCCTACTTACAAATAAGTTCATAGTCACAAGCCTGGGGGTTAGGACTTCAACATATCTTTTTGGGGAGACACAATTCAATCCATAACAGTCCTTCTTCCTGGAAAAATCCACCATACTCATTTCCATCCAGTGCACTCCTACTCATCCTTCAGTACCCTCTATTGCCTCCCCATCTCAGAGCCAGACACCCTGCTCTTTGCCGCACCTCTATTGTCACCTCTGTCATACTTTCTTGTTTTGTATCTGCCCATAGGGTGATTTTTATTATTATTATCAAAGTAAGAGACACTCAATGTTAAAGAAAAGAAAAGAAAGCTCCCAAGAATACATGAAGAAATGACATAAAAAGTGAAATTCTTCATTTCAACCCAGGGGATAAACATCATCAATACTTGGTGTGAATCCATCCAGATGCTTTTCAATCACACTACACTGAATTTGTCTGTCTGTGCCCTGACATATGAGCTCTTCAAGGACAGAGATTTTGTCTCATTTTTCATACTGTCATTGTACTGTGGGGCTAGACTGCTGGGAGTTTAACTGTGACTCAAGTATTTACCAGTTTGGTACCTGGAATAAGTTAATTAAATTCTTTATCTCAGTGTTCCGACCTATAAAATCAGGCTTATAGTAGTTGCCTATCTCATCAGGTTCTTGAGAGCTTTAATTGAGCTAATATATGTAAAGCACTTAGAACAGGGTCTGGTACACGGTAAGCAGTATGTCAATGTTTGCTATCAGTAATATTAATCAATACCTCCAGTGTCGAGCTCTACAAACAAGTGTTGACTGAGTCAAGTGTGTTCTCGCAACTCTGCAGACACAAGGTGAGTTGACCTCTCATCGTCCTACTGTCTGGGCAGACGTTGGCACTTTCTCATGGAGTTCCCTCCCCTGGTGAGCCCCACCTTCGCCACCACTGTCATTCATTGAGCTCTTACATGCAAAGGCCTGTGCCACAACCATTACATATCTGATCTAATGTTGTCCTCCCACTATTCCTACGGGAAAATTACTGAGATTATCTCAACTTTCCAGTTAAGGACAAAGTAGTTCAGAGAGGTTAAGTAACCCCAACCCAGCAGCCACACAGCTGGTCAACGTCAGAGCTGAGGTTAGAACGCACAATTCTCCTACCTGCCCCGCACTGCCCCACACGGCGCGACAGCACTGTCTTAGTTTCCTGGCTGCTATGACAAATACCACACATTGGTTATACGGGTTGGCTTAAACAACAGGAATTTATCGTCTCACGGTTTCAGAGGCTGGAAGGCTTGCTTCCTCCCAGGGTTGGTAGCGTCTGACTGGCCAGCAATCCTTGGGGTTCTTCAGATTTCCTGTCAAATGGTGATGTCCTCTCCTTTCTCTTCCAGGTTCCCTTGACTTCCAGGACCTCCCTGAGGCTTTCTTCTTTATAAGGCCTCCAGAAATAGGATTACGATCCATCCCGATTCAGTTGGCCATGCCTTAATTAAAAATAGCATCTTCAAAGGCCCTGTTGACAATGGGTTCACACTCCCAGGACTGTGTTTCGACACTAAGAACATGTGCAGATTGGGGTACATAAATCAACCTACCATAACTGCCCTATACCATCCCATGTTCTTCGGATCTTCTTCCACACTCCACACACACACACACACACACACACACACACACACACACACACACACACACACACACACACCACTGTGCTCTCCAGTTAGCTGCTGACAGGGCTATTCCAGGGCTTGATCACAAGATATTTGGGAGGCTGTTCAATGTGGTCTGTTTTACCTGTTCAGCCCTGTCGATAATCTGAGTCATGATTCACGAAATGTTTGGTCTTCAGCTCTCTTAGTGGTTAGCAATTTATGGATTGAGAAAATCAGGTCTTCCTCCTAGAAATTATTTCATTAAAAAAAAAAATCCTAGAGCACCACTAACCCAAATATAGTGACAAGTTTCAAATAATGCTTTTTCTTCCGGTCCAATAACAGAATAATTCATGTTACATCAGAATGTTCTAAATTTTCTAATGGATCTGATCTTTTAAGCTTTGGGTTTCTGCATCTAACTCTGTGGATCTGTCACTCTCAGAATCCACCTTTCCCATCCCAGCAGTTTTCCTAACTTCTTGTGCATCAATTTTCCCCTCCTGAGGTTAAGTATCCACAGTATCAGCCCATTTGTTCCACAGCGATGTGTGGAGATCATATAAGGAAGAGGCAGAGTCTTCCATCTGGGCAGAGGCACATTCCCCACCCAGAGGAACAAGGAGCACCTTCTATCCCCTTTTCTTCAATGGTCTCCTATTTCCTCTTCCTGGGGTACCAGAATTACCCCCATTATTCATTCCATATACTCAATGAAGCCTCAGTCCTAGCTCCCGGAAAATGTTGGCAGGAAAACTTTATTCATCCCGCAGACTATGTGACATGTCCCAGGTCAGGCTGGAGACATATAATGGTGACCCAGAGCTGCTCAACCCCAGCCTTCAGTGAGCTTATGCCCTTCTGAGTGTATCCCAAAACAGCCTCCATTTGCTCATCTATAAAAATGGGAATGAAAACAGTCCCTCCCTCAGAGGGTCATTGTAAGGATTCAAAGACAATGCATGTGAAAAATAATAATGATAAGTGCTGGCCTGGTTAACAATTGCCATATAGCAAACAATGCCAAAACAATGGCTTAAAACAACAACCACCATTTCTTTTGCTCATGAATCTGGAAGTTGACTGGGCTCAGCTAGGCAGTTCTTTCTGGGGTTCCTCATGTGGGTACAGTCAGATGGTGGCTAGGGCTGGGATCATTTCAAAGGTCACACGTATGTCCAGATCCAGGCCAGGAAGACTAGACAGCTGGGGCCTGGAAGAACTGGGGCGTCTTGGCCATCTCTCTCCCTCCACGTTTTCTCTTTACACAGAGTCTCTACATGGGGGCCTCAGAGTCCCTGGGCGTCTTACGTGGTGGCTGAAGGCTCCCGGAGCATGTGCCCCAAGAAAAACTAGCAGAAACTGAATGGTCTTTCCTGACTTAGCCTTGGACGTCACACAGCATCATTTCCACCACATCCTGTTTTTTGAAGCAGCCGCCAAGAGCCACCCAGGTTCAAGGCAAGAGCACATTAGCACCACCTCTTGATGGGAGGAGTATAAAAGGATTTTCAGACTTGTTTTTAAACCACTACATGGATATTGCCCCCACCCCCATTTTAAAAAAGGGAACACAGAAGCTCAGAGAGGTCAAGAAGCTTGGTTAAGGTCCCATAGCTAGTAAAAGGTATTAACTTGGGTCTGTCTGGTACCTAAGTGCACTATCCCACTGTGACAGTTTGAAACTGTTATGTACCCCAGGAAAGACTATGTGCTTTAATGCAATCTTGTGGGTGTAGACATATTATGGGTGGGATCTTTTGATTAGGCTGTTTCCATGGAGATGTGACCCACCCAACTGTAGGTGGGACATTTTGATTAGATTGTTTCCATGGAGGTGTAACCCCACCCATTTAGGGTGGGTCTTGATTAGCTTACTGGAGTCCTTTAAGAGAGCTCACGGAGAGAAGGAGCTCAGAGAAGCTGACAGAGACATTTTGAAGAGAAGCTATGTAATCCAGAGTTTGCTCCCGGGAGAAGCTAAGAGCTGACACAGACTCAGATGCTTGGAGATGCAGACAGAAAGACATTTGGAGATGCTAAGCTAAGAGATGAAGCCCAGAGTTTGCCCCAGAGAAACTAAAAGAGGACCCCCAGATGTTTAGGGAGAAATGCACTGGGAGAACAAGCAAGGATGTACAGGAGCTGAGAGAGAGAAGCTAAGAGAGATAGAAGCCCAGAGACATTTCAAATTTTAAAGAAAGCCATTTTGAAACCAGAACCTGGGAACAAAGGACCAGTAGACACCAGCCTTGTGCCTTCCCAGCCGACAGAGGTGTTCCTGACGCCATCAGTCTCTCTTCAGTGAGGGTATGCTTTTGTTGATGCCTTAGTTTGGACACTCTTATGGCCTTAGAACTGTAAATTTCTAGCTTAATAAATACCCTTTATAAAAGCCAATCCATTTCTGCTGTTTTGCATGATGGCAACTTTAACAAACCAGAACACCCACCCTCTCCCAAAGCTTTGCACATAGTAGGTGCTTAATAATTGTTGCTGGGCAAAATAAACAAAAACTATCAAGATTATTATCCTTAATTTTCCCTTCTGATATGCTTCTTGAATGGCTTCCTAGAAACAGGGAGATGGCAAATGATAATTAAGGCAAGTAAGAAACCAGAACTATCCTTATCCATTTCAAGTCTCCCAAACTCCAAAGCAAGAAAGAAACTTGAAGTTCTCAGTCAAGACATGATGCTCTAAGACTATACACACCTCGCCGTAGCCTGGTCAAGATGGAGTGGGGGGCTAGTGGGGATCATTCCCTTTCCCTAATGCATCAGACACACTGATACTTTCAAGTATCAGTAAAAATCAAAGGAGTTGGAGGTAGGTCCTCAAGAGATTTGCTGGAAGAAAATCTTTCATTGTACAGATGAGGAAACTGAAGCCCAAAGACGTCATCTAATACCCACCAGTCCATTGGTAGCATAGCAGGTTCTAGAACCAGACCTCTCAATCTAAGTCCATAGACTTTTGCAGCAGGAAGTCAGCATGGATCTAGTATTTTGGACAGGACTTGAGGTCAAACAGACCTGGGAACAGAGCCTGGCCTGCCAACTTTTGAGTAAGTCACTGTTCCAGTTTACTAATGCTGCCGTTATGCAAAATACCAGAAATGGACTGGCTTTTATAAAGGGGGTTTATTTGGTTACCAAGTTACAGTCTTAAGGCCACAAAATGTCCAAGGTAAGGCATCAATAACAGGGTACCTTCACTGGAGAAAGGCCATTGGCATCCGGAAAACCTCTGTTAGCTGGGAAGGCACTTGGCTGGTGTCTGCTTGCTCCCAGGTTGTGTTTCAAGATGGTATTCTCCAAAATGTCTCTTTTAGCTATAGCTATCTCCAAAATGTCACTCTCAGTTGCTCTGAGGCCCCCTGTTTGTGAGTTCTTTTTATAGGACTCCAGTGAACAAATCAAGACCCGCCCTAAATGGTGGGGCCACATTTCCATGGAAACATTCAATCAAGAGGTCACACCCTAATCATAGTTGTCACTCACAGTTGGGTGGGTCACATTTCCAAGGAAACACTCAGTCAGAAGGTTCCAACCTAATCAACACTAATACCTCTTCCCCCACAAGACTGCACCAAAGAACATGTCATTTTGTGGGACATAATACATCCAAACCAGCACAGTCACTTAACTTCTAGGATGCTCCATTTCTTCAGCTAAATATCGTAGATATTATTTCTTTCATTTGGATTAGTAGCTAGAATATATAAAGCATCCCTAAAAAATCAGTAGAAAAAAAGGGGGCAAAAGAAATGAACCATTTACAAAAGAGGAAATGTAAACCAAAAAAAAAAAAAAAAAAACTATATATAAATATAAAGAGATGTTCAACATCATTAGTGGTCAAGGAAATGCAAATCAAGACCACTGTGTGAAACCACTGTATGAGTATTAGGTTGGAAAAAAATTTAAGTCTGGAACAGATACAGAACCAGTGCCTCTCATATATTTTTGGTAAACGTGTAAATTGGTGCAACCACCGTGGAAAACCATCTGGCATGATCTACCACACCTAAGCACGTACACATCCTTTGACCCAGTCATTCCTTCCTCAGTATATATCCAAAAGAACCTCTTCCATGTATGCAGCATGAAACAAACAAGAATGTTCAAGGCCGCACTGCTAAGAAGAGCAAAATCCTGTTGATGACCCAAAAGCCCATCAGCGGGACAGTGAAGGAATAAACTGTGGGAGGTTCTATAACAGTCAACATGAATCAGCTACAGAGGAGGGCAACAATATGAATGGATCTTAGCAATATATTAAGTGGAAAATATATAAATCCTCAAAATTATAGAAAACATGATATCCTTTTATATAAAGTTCAAAACTAAAATTTGTTTGTTTATTTATGCAATAAAACTATATAAAAAGGAAAGCCAGGGGTGATGGACATGGGATTCAGGACAATGGTTACCACCGATGGGTTGGAAGGAGATGAGATGGGGGAGGGGGCCATATGGCTACATTTATGTTACTGTCACAGCCAAGATTTTATTTTAAATTACAGGTGAAGTGATCATCGCATTATTAAAATATGTCATTTTTAGAGTGCAGCATGAACCAGGAATAATTATTTTAATTCTGCAGAACTTAGGGACTGTGCCAGTTTGGATGTATTATGTCCCCCAAAATGCCATTATCTTTGATGCAATCTTGTGTGGGCAGACATATTAGTGTTGATTAGATTGTAATTCTTTGGGTGTTTCCATGGAGATGCCACCCACCAAACTGTAGGTGATAACTCTGATTACATAATTTCCATGGAGACGTGGCCCTGCCCATTCAGCATGGGCCTTGATTAGTTTACTGGAGCCCTATATAAGCTCAGACAGAAGGAGGGAGCTTGCTAGAGCCAAGAGGGACACTTTGAAGAACGCACAGGAGCTGAGAGAGGAGCTGCAACTTACAGAGACATTTTGGAGATGGCCTTTGAAAGCAGACTTCTGCTCCAAAGAAGCTAAGAGAGGACAAACACCCCAAGAGCAACTGAGAGTGACATTCTGAAGAGAAGCTGCAGCCTAGAGAGGAACGTCCTGGGAGAAAGCCATTTGGAAACCAGAACTTTGGAGCAGATGCCAGCCACGTGCCTTCCCAACTAACAGAGGTTTTCCGGATACCATTGGCCATCCTCCACTGAAGGTACCCGATTGTTGATGCGTTAACTTGGACACTCTATGGCCTTAAGACTGTAACTGTGTAACCAAATAAACCCCCTTCTATAAAAGCCAATCCATTTCTGGTGTTTTGCATCCCGGCAGCATTAGCAAACCAGAACAGGGCCAATAAGAAAAACAACAATAATAATTCCTCTTTGACAGGGATGTTAAAAGAATTTGGAGTGAGCACCCCAGCTCCTACACAACTACCTGGCAACTAGTCAGCTATGGGGTGGTGATTGTTTCATGTATATGTTGTTTGAAGATAGCTTGAAATGGGTTAAAAAAATAACATTCCTTTTATTCCAACCCCTTCTCTCTGGATGGCTCAACTAAGTTTATGACTAAGGACAACCTCTCCACTCCCTTCAGGCCCAAGCTTTTAAAAGCCACATAGCTCTTGCTTGATAGACAAAAAGACCCAGTTACTTCCAACATCTACAGTATCCTTTTTTTATTTTTAGAGTAGGGAGCTCTTAAAGGTGCCATAATATGCTTGCACTACCCTTTCCTTCTTAAGGAACTCTCATCATTTGGTCTCCGGTCCAAAAGCCCTGTATTCTTTTTGAAGGACTTCACCTGGCCTGGACTTTGGGGTCAAAGAAACTGGCTTTCAGCAGATGGTGGGCGTGGTTTGTTGACTGTACTCTCCCAACCAACTGTAGGTAAGAGTTTTATTTTAACTCCACACAGCACAAGGAACAGAGAAGTCATTTAAGCCTTATAAATACAGGCAGTCTCAAAAAACAAGTCGCCAGCCTTAAAAACATGTCTCTGTTTCCTTTGGCTAATTTGCAAATCCCGTTAATACTTTCAGATTAGAAGGTAAACAGAGGGCAGAGGATATAAAGGAGGTCTATCTTAGCTCAGTATCTTTAAGACAGAGCCTGGGAGAAGAAATGTTACTAAAATCTTTCCCTTTCAGGGAAAAGGACAGTAGCCATGCCCACAAGAGCCTCAATACCTGGGAGGGTGGCACATCCAAGAAAAAGTGGCAACACCACCAAAATATGCAGGCCTATTTGCAGCAGCACTTAGTCTCAGGGCTTAGAGAGAAGGAACCGGACTAAAAGCCAGTTAGTGCATTGTCTACTCAGAGCTCTAGGATGGAAGGGGCTGCCTCAAGAGGTAGAAAGTTCAGCATGCCTCGGTGGTAAGTCCCTCTTTGCAAGGATTTTGAAGAGCATTCTCAAGATGGAAGAACCAGATCAGAGGTTTTAAGCTGGGGCCTGAAGTTGGGGAGGTGGGGAGGATGAACTCTGCTGAAATCATAGACAACAGTTCATTTAACTTGAGAGACGGTTCTCGGCATCTGGAGTATTCTCAGAGGCATGTGTGACCCTAAGAAAGATAATGAGCTGAAGGACTAGAGGATCTTAAAGGTCTTCCCCCCCACCAAACCCCCATGAACTGAATCCTTCATATTTTGCCTTCTTCTTTCCATCTGATAAGACATAAAGACACATCCTACCAGAATATGGGCTCCATGGAGGCAAGGATTTTTGTCCATTCTGTTCACTGCCATATCACCAGCCCCTAGTACAGTGGTTGGCCCGTACTAAGGAGTTGGAAAATGTTTGTCGAGAGGATGAATGAACTCTAGCCAAAGCCCTGTATTCCTTTTGCTTAGTGTGACCCACGGACAAATGATGCCTCATCTGATTGGGAGCAGAGGGGGCTGGGAAAACCGTCCATGTATGATGTCTTTGGACCTAATCAACACAGCCTCGGGGAGTCCCCATATTTCTATCAGTGACCACATCTGGAATCTAATGGTCAGCTTCTGCTTATTTAATCTAATGGAGAGAACTTGAACTGTCCCCCTACCTCCTACAGCAAAGCAATCCTGCCCAGTCTAGAAGGGAAGGCAGTAACTGTGGCCCTGGACACCAGGTTTATAAAACACTTCCGCTGCCCTTGACTTCAAACCTTCCCACGTTGTTGATATTGAAACTTAATTGTGTTGATGTTAGTCTCCAAGGTAAACAAAGCTTTACAGGGGAAATGTTTGGACCTAGAAATTCCTGTTTGTTCCAAGTACAGACCAACGAACAGAATAATGAGCCTTTCCATTCTCTTCCTTTTAAAGTGCTGCTGATAATTTAGCAAAGTGGAAAGCCCAAAACCCTTCCTACTGTTCATTATTAAACACAATCTCCAGAATATGATCAATAATTCTCTCTCCTATGGAATTTAACTTAGAGAAAATGCCAAGGATTATACATCTATGACGTTCCCAAGATGCTGAGATTAAGAGTAAGTAGAGAAGGGAAGGAAAAAAAAAACAGGGAGGGATGGAAGGAGGGAGAAACTGATGGACATTAATTGCTGATTTGGATGCTTATTACCCATCTGGCACAAAGTTAAGCCTTTTAAATACATTATCACATTGCTTCCTTTCAACAGCCCCATTTTACAGGTGGTGAAAACTGAGGCCCAGACACTGGTCCAAGGTTACAGACCTGAGATGGGACCAAGCTGGGTCTTGAAGGCACAGTCTGTACGCTTAACCATTAGGTTTCCCTGCCTCTCTTTATGCCCAAAGCTTGTCTCTCTATGTACCACATATATCCTTGATGCTCAAAATGTTCAACGTCATCCCCACTACATGAAGATGGTTTCTGGATTTGATCTGCAACTCTTCAGGCCTGGAGAGAAGAGAAAAGGAGTGTATGAAACAAGGAGCTATTAGTGGTTGGGTATGGGTGGGTTGTAGATTGTAAGCAGTAGAGAGAGAAAGGACTGGAGAGGAAGTGGAGTTTTGTGGGTAACCAATGAACTTGGATCCTTTCCTCCAGGGCAGACTTTGCAGTAGGAGGGGAGTGTGGCCAGCACTGTGTGGTGGAACAGTGCACGGACTGTGGAGTGCCAGCCCTCACGGGGTCTGGAGCAAGACAGACCCAATCTGAGGAAGTCATCTGGGCCACGACGGGCACCCTCAGAAGGGGCAAGACTGGCAAACCTCAGCCTCGAAATCCAGACTGGAAAGCTGGCCCCTGTAGGGCTTGGCAAGTAGACATCTATGAGCTCAGCTCATAAATACAGAGTGTCACCAGTTTAGAGAGGAAAAGGATCTGCTAAACCAAGATCACAGCTGGGCCATCGTGCAAGAGGGCTTGGCAGTGCATCCGGAGCTGTCTTTGTTTTCTGACAAAGTGATATTCCATACAAACTGGAGTTAGTCGCATCCTTGGCACGCAGAGCCTTAAAGCTCTGAGACCCATCCCTATGAACCTCACTACTCCACGTGTGGCCCCTGAACCAGCTGCATCAGCATCACCTGGCAGCTTGTGAGAAATGCAGAATCTCAGGCTCCACCCCAGACCTGCTGAATCAGAATCTGCATTTTAAGGAGCTTCACAGTTGATTCCTTTAAAGTTAGAGTAGCGCTAAGCTAGACCCCACCCCAACCTCCTGAATGAGAATCTCTGGAGCTACCTTATTCTAACCTGCATGTTCTATATGCTCCCCAGCTAATTAGACACACATTGAAATTTGAGAACCAGTACAAAAAACTTTTAAAATGTCCTTAGAACATACATACTATAGCACTTGAACTGAATCTTTCAGATGCCTCCCACACATAGCAGTCGACAAAAATTTCCTTTTAGACAGCATGGAAAACATGAGTTGATTTGTAGCCCATCTACAACTACAAATGGATTTGTGGCATCTTGTGAACAGAGCAGGGATCAGCTAACCACATAGCAAGATGAGCTCTAGGGAAAGTCCACAACCCACTAAGCATCTCTCTCCACATCTGGGGTATTACAGTGCCTGAAATTTTACCCCTAGGCGATCCCCATGCTTCATTTTAGACAAGTTTTCCTCAGAGAAAAAAAGCACATTTACACTCAGACTAAATTGGTAACCACTTTTCAGAGCCTGCTTTTCCCAATGGCGATCTATCAGCAACTCTGGTCATCGTATCTCCCAAGAAAATCTTGATTCTTCCACTTCTCTCCCCCTCCACTGCCTCCATCATCTCTCATCTTCTCAACTGCAGTAACCTCCCCACTGGGCGTCTACTCTTGGCCCTCTCTGGTCTCTTTACAAAGCACCCGAAGCGATTGCTGACAGATGTGAAGCACTTCATATCATAAACTAAGCCTAAAACTAAGAACAACCTGCATTAGCTTCCCAGACAAATTACCACAGACTTGGTGACGTGAAACAACAGAAATTTATTCTCTTGTAGTTCTGGAGGCCAGAAGCGTGAAATCAGTTTTACTGGGCTGCAATCAGGAAGTTTGAGGGAGAATCCATACCTTGCCTCTTCCAGCTTTGGGTGGCTGCCAGCATTCCCAGGCTTGTGGCCACATTGTTTTCTCCCCTTCTGTGGGTGTCACATCTACCCTCTGCTCCCTCTTAGAAGATGCATGGAATTGCATTTAGGACCCACCCAGATAATCCATGATCATCTCCCCATCTCAAGATCCTTAACTTAATCTTATCTACAAAGCCCTTTTTTGCCATGTAAGGCCACATTTACAGGCTCCAGGGTGTGGATCTCCAAGGTGTAGGTATCTTTGGAGGTCTTTATTCGTCCTTTCACATTGCTTTTCCATTGCACTTAAAAAAATCCAAAGTCTTTACTGTGGTCCATAAGGTCCTCCATGGTCTGACCCTGCCCACCTCTCAAACCCCACCTTCTTCCACTTTTCTCTTCTCCTGGCCCACCCCTCTGGTCCAATTCCAGTTCTTTAAGCAAGTATGTTCCTGCCACAGGGTCCTTGTTCTTACAGTTCCTTTTGCTTGGAATGCTACTACTCTTGGCCTCATTTGCAGAATGAATGAATGAATGACGTTCTTGTTCCCAAGAACTCAGGAAGCAGGATGGTGGAAAAAGTTGAAGCAGCTGCAAGGGCAGAGATTAATTTTGCCTACGTCTTGATTTTGCCTAGGGAGTCCTCTAGTTAAAGATGTTGCCACCCAATCTTTTTTCAGTTACCAAATACCCTCAAAATATCCACTACTCTCCATTAGCTGTTGTCTCTGTGAAAAGGAGTCACTTTAGACAGCTGTAGCAAGGTCTGAACTGGGTATTTGATAGAAATAATATCATACAGTACCATCTCCAGTCTCCTTGTTCTTAGGGAAATAAGACAGTCCAAGGTATAGAAACCTATTTTGACTTACAGCAACAATTTTGAGGATGTTTCTTCTTCTAGCAGCTGATTAATGTTCATTGTTGACTTTGGTGACAATTTTACAAACGCTGCTGCTGACTGACTTTATTTTGCACTGGAGATAGGAGATCTGCTCATGGTTAAAAGGACCTTCAGCTATTCCCTTGACTCTTGACAGCTCTGTCATTAAATGGAATTTCTAGTGTGCCAGAATGATGACAAAGTAAATAGAAGTCCTTTATTGCCCCAGAAGGAAAGATTCTAATTTATGTTAGTAATGCCAATCACTAGCAGTGCCATTACATTACAATAATGGGTGGTCTAAGGTGACCAACTTTTTCAGTTTGCCTGGGACTTCCTCAGTCAGCACTGAAATTCCATCCCAGAAAAACCCTTAGTCCCAAGCAAACTGGGACAACTGGTCACCCTAGTGGTGGCTAACAGGCCTACTTCTAGCACTCAACGAACCCAGAATAAAAGGCACAAGTGCAGTCCCAAATAGTGCATATCTAAATATGTAAAAGTTATAAATCAATCTAACACACTGTTAAACAAAAATATGTTCTGTCCTCCTACAACGACAAATGTCTTCAAAACAACCTGGAAGACCAGGTTTGAATTTCGAGTTCTTGGACTCCTTGGGTTAGTCTCTGGCTCCTGGTCTGTCCTCACCTTCTCTTCCCAGTCCTAGCTCCATCCCATACTTCAAGGGGTGTTGTTCACAAAGGTACAGATACCCAAACTCCACCAACACCCCCATAAATAGCTACCTCTTGGTTGCACCTTGGGCCTAGGGGAGTACACGTTTGAAGGAAAGCCCATCCATAGAGAAGAATGGACCTAGAGAAGAGGCACACGGTGTTCTGGAAGTGGAATTAGAGCCTTTGAAGCAGGAAATTCTGGGTCCAAGTTACCTAAAACCTGGTATAAAAGGGGTGAGTGGAGAGAGGAGGGATAGTCAGCTTTGCCTGGATCTAAAACTGATAGAGGTTGCCACCGCTCACTGGGTGACTGGAAACCATGGGAAAATTTCCCATTTCCAAACATACCGCCAAGTCCTCCTGGGCAGACATTAGGGTCATTTAACCTAGAGAAATAAAGTTTGCCCAGAATCTTGTCCATGCCCTCAGACCAAGCCTAGAAAAAATTACAGTCAGCATTAGAAGAAAGTAATCATTTAACAAAGAGGAAGAATGACTTAGAGTATGACTCTCATGCCTGGAGATCCAGAAGGAAAGTATCTGCCACAGAGGAAAGACGGAAAGCTTGACAGATTCATCTTTCTGAGTCCATGCTAATGCTAAGATTTCTGTTTTTGTTCATGGGATTTACTTGGTGAATGATGCAGACTGTGGCTTGATCATCACTAGGTTAAAACGGCTTGTCTGCTCTTGCCACCATGCCCATATGAGTGTGGTGAAAGCCAGGCACCTAACGACCAGATGATGTTGGTCAGGAGGCAGCAGGGGCATCTGGCTCAGCCAGGCCTCTGCAAACATGACTCATGGCTTCAGGGGTCCCTGCCCACAAGCCTGAGGGCTGAAGCAGTCACGGGCCAGCTCTCTACCTGGAAAAGAGAGGATTCCTTTTTGTTTTAATAACAGCATTTTCAGTTTTACTTCAAAGACGCACACGCAAAAAAGATTGTCATTAAGTTATTTCTTGGCTCTACTTGCATTCAGCCCTTGTTCTTGAGCAGCTTTCTTTCCTTTTGTCATCTTGATGTGCTCCTTATATCATTTCAGACTGTCCTTCTTTGACCTGCCAGGTACTGCTTCTGCTCCCACCCCGCCACCCCATCTTTCAGGTGTATTTATTTGAAATGTTTCCAAAGCGTGTTCCAAAAACATCAGTTCTTCTCTTGTCAAGGGGTGGAATCTGTTCATGGACCTTCAAATTGTTCTGAAGGTGTGGCATTGTCTGCTTGAGGCACTACCATTCCATATTCTTCTTTAAACGAATCAAAAGGCTTTTGTTTTATGTCATCTTTTTGATGAGCGTCAACTTTTTGGAGACTCTTTGCTTTGCTGATAACATCTTTCGCAGTTCTCTTGACTCCAGAAGAAGAATGTATATTCATGTCCTTGTCTTTAACTTCCCATCTTGACTTTGTTCCAGCAGGGAAGAGGTTCACAGTTTGATCAGTAACTATAGATTATCTTCAGACCAATTTTTACCACCATTTCCATCTCCACCAATTGATTTCTCTACATTCTTAGCTGTTTGTCACGTACAACCCTCAGCTTCCTCTCTTTTCTAATTTTCTTATTTATTTCTTCCAATAGATTAATAGCCTTTACTACTTCTTTCCAAGATGATGTGAGCGTTTCATTCGAGCACTTTAAGTTTGCTAATTGAAGCCAATCACAACATTGTTTTACTTCTTCCATCATTTTTACCTGCTCCACCTCACTGTCAGAAAAGTGATTCCAGATCTTGCATGAATTTCAAAGTTTTTGCCTTTCCTTTTTTTAATGCAATTTTATTGAGATACATTCACATAGCAGATAATCATCTGAAGTATACAATCACAGTATCACCATATGCTTGTGTATTCATTACCACAACCTGCCTTTCCTTTTTGATGGCTTTTTTCTGGATATCTTTTTCCTTCTTTGCAAACAGCACAGCCTAGGGCACTTGATTATCAGCAATGGAAAGAAGACAGAGTGGGGTAGTCAGCCATATTCCTATGTGGTATGCTGCTATACAAAATGATTTTAGTGGCCCATAACCTAACTTTTAAAAAACAATTTTTATAGTCAGGCATTCAATTTCATCATTATCTTCCACTTACAATAACTAACTTTTTCCTATGCATGACCATGATTATTAAAAAAAAATTTAATAACTTAAGTAAAATGTATGAGATTATTTAAAGAAAATCATTAAGTAAACAACAGCACAGATTATACTAGGTGGTTAAAAAAGATCATGAAGGTAAAAACAATGATGTGGTGAAAAGCAAAGTGTCAGATGACATGGGTTTAGATGACACCTTCAGCATTTACTAACGCTGAGACCTTGGAAAGTAACTTCACTTATTTGAGCTGTGGTTTATTCCAAAGCAAAACAGGGATCCAAATAGACCTATCTATGATTGGTTTGAAGACTGAGATACAGAATACAAAGAACTCAAGCCAGTACTCATAACATGGTAAGTATTCCAAAAAGCTGTTTAGTAGTAAAGTTGTGGGGTGGTAGAGGTGGTAGAAGTAGCAGTACACTACTTGAGTAGTACTAGTTGTTGTCAAGAAGAGACAGTACTCTTTTAGTAATACGGGGTAGAGGCAGGTTGGTTAGACTCTGAGAGTCACCATTCTTGAATCTGGAAAGGAAGGGGACCTCACTAATCATAACAGAGATATTAGGTAAAAGAATCCTTTTGGAGGAGATGATTGTGGACCAAGCAGTGACTTCAGCACAGACAAAGACACACATGAAAACATGAGTTATTTACCCCTTCATTGAGAACATGAGGCACAAACTCAGCAGTGCCTATGAACACAGAGCTATTCCAAACCACGTGGACCCCGAGAAAAGACGCCACTTGGGGGCTCACCACCATATTCATAGGTGTATGGGCTCAGCCGGAGTCATCACAACAATTAAGGAACATCTCAGGGGATGGTAGATGGATCACTCAAGACTGAATCATCGCCACTACTATCAACTGTACCCAAACTTAAATACTACTCAATTTGTAGATAAGTCACTTGGAAATGAATCATGATTTCCAGATTAGCTCAAAATGTTCTAACTTCTGGACAGAAGATACAGACTACTGAGTTGGAGGAATGGGGACATAAGGAGAGAAAAAAAAATAGAAGACTATGTTCTCAGAGAAAACAATTTATCTTCTTTTGAAATACAGGACCTATTTTTGCAAAAGAGACTGACTCATTTTATTTTTTGCTCATTGAAAAGGAAAGAGAGTGTGTGTAATGGATAGTTTTACAACCAAATAAAGATGTCATGTGGACGTTAGGCCTTCTAATTTGGTTTATATTATTCTGGCTACATTCATAATACATGTGAGCATAAGATGGATTCATTTCTACGATGGATTGCCTAAAGTCTTTCTATTAATACAAGTAACTTCCTGCAAAGCTTTCTCATTTCTTCTGGGATACAGGAAAATAGCTTACCCAAGATGCTCTCTGACCTGGCCACCCCAAGTTCTTTCTCTCATTCCCATGGGCTGTGAGCCTCACTGCAAGGCTGTTGGCTCTCTGGGAATAAACTAGGAAGATCCAGGGACAACTCTTGCCCTGAGGTCTCACTGCCTTTAGTTACAGGTTTTCCAGTCCCTGGGCATTGGATAAAAAAAGCATTGATGGTTATCACCATAAGCTCTGGAGTCAGACAGACCAGGGTTCAACTCCTGACTGTCTCCTCCTCCTGTGTGACTGCAGATACAGTGCTTAACCTCTCTGAGCCTTAGATTCCTCATCTGTAAAGTAGGGATACTTAGAGTCCCTAACCCATAGGATTATTGGTAGGATTAAGTATGACCATCTTTGTAAAGCACTTAGCTCAGTGCCTAGCCACATGGCAAGAGCTCCAAAAAGGCTAGTTTTATTCTTTCTAATGAAGGAGTGTGTGGACTTATTTAGACATCCTAGAGGTGACATCCCTGGAATCTGATGTTTTACATAATAGAAAACCATAAGCTCCAGCCAAACTGAACTTCTCTCACTTCAGGGCCAATACTTTTCCTATGGTAAGGGTCCTCATTCATCCCATTCTGTTGTCACTGCTTGTTTAACATCTATCTTCCCCCATGAGAGTAGATCTCATGTGCCTCTTTGTTCACTACTGCTCACTTACCACCCAGTAGAGCTCTTGATACAGAAAGAGATGGGCAATAATTATTTGTTGGATGACCAAAAGACTGTATCAATCTTTTGGAAGGATGGAATGACAGACTGAGTGACCTAATGATTGACGACCAACTGAATGACTGACTAAACCACCAACCATCTGAATAAATGACCAAATGAATAAATGAATAAATGAATGAATTCTTGACTAAATGATTGAAATTGATCATCGAAATCCAACCAGATGATATGAAAGTACTTCCCTAGCTGGCAAGAGATAAGGCTACTAAATACTAGATTTTAACTTGGAAAAAGTAAGATCTCTGGGGAGAAATATGATAACTATTTTTGAATATCTTGAAGAGCTCAATTATTTTGTACCCCATCAATTAAGGGACAAGAGATAATACCCTACTGGAAAGCATTACTCACTCCACACCACGTGGCACTTACATTGCATATCTCCTCCTACTCGTCCATCAAAATCCAGCATTCATTTGACAGCTCTGGCCTCAGTGTATCTATCCATGTCAGATGACATCATGGCCAAGCCATGCCTCTCGGGCTGTGAGAGAAACTGGGGGAATCAGCAGGAAGCTCCAGATCTTTCACTGTCTAATTTCTAACTCAGAATCTTTCCTGAAATCTCCCACCCACCCCTTTCTTCTGGGTGAGCTCATCTGGTCTTTCCAGAAAGGCTAATCAGTGACAAGGGATTTGGTGTCTTCATACCCTGTTCGTCAGACATAGGACACGCTCATCCTTCAGAAGCAGTTAGTGATCAGCTCGCTCTGGAATTCTGCCTGTGTCGTCTGAACATTCCGCTGCATCCCCAGAGGACCTCTTGGGAAGTACATCGTTAGTCACAAAAGATCCAAATTATGTCTTTTAAATTATAGCCTGCCTTGAATGAGCATACTTAAAATGACTGTCTGACAGTATTTTCATTATCTTATCTCCCAAGAATCTGTGAGCATAATGAAATAAATGGATTACTTATCTAATGTCATTTTCCTATGATAAGGGAAGAAAGGACTCTCAAATTCCAGCTGAGCAAAACCAAAACTACACATGCTGACTACTTACCTGGCAATTAGCAAATAATAATTACACAGCTGCTACATGTCAAACACTTTCTCCATGGCTGGTGCTAGACTGCATGTCTTACCTGCAGCAGCCCATTTAATCCATGGTGGAAGTACGATGAGATTGGTATTACTGTGTCCACCTTACATATAGGTATACTGAGGCTCAAGGTAAGTGGCTAAGCACAGCTTTGAACCAGATGTCTCTAACTCCAGAAACGATGCACCTGCCCCTTCACAGATTGCACTCTTCCAAGACAGGAGGGAAGGACAACTGCCCACGAAGCGGAAGATGATGATGGAATAAACTTAGGTGGAATATAAGGGTGCTCAAAAGCTGGAGGGAAGGTGGGAGAAGTCATGAACACACGGCCACCGTCTTCTAGTAGATTAACTGTCACTATATAAGAAAGGGAAACGCCTTTGAATAGATCCCATAGACTGAAAAAGGACACATAGTTGACAGCTCTAGGAAGGCAGATGTCAGCCCAAAGAAAAGAAGAACCTTCTAGCAGTGAGGGCTCTCCAAAAGTGGTGTGAGCCCTCTGGTGAGAGTTCTTTGATGCGTAAAGCATCCAAACAGAGCCTAGGAAACGTTCTGTGAGGGTTCCACAGAAGTGGGGGTGGGATGCCCCCTTTTGCGTAGATGCTCACTTGTCATTTGAGAAAGTTTACTCTTTCCAGCACCTAACCCATTATTTGTCCCAGGATTATATGTAAAAGAATCTTTGCAGAATCAGTCCAATATGACTGTTTCATCTCTCTGAGGACAGAGGAAGCAATTTGGGGAGCTTCTGAAGCTATTTGTGATGAACATGGAAGAATCAGTTGGATATTAGGATGGAGAAAGAGGAAGGAAACTATGGGTACTTACTTGCTGTGTGCCAAGCAATGGATTGTGCAGTTTACATCCACACCCTCCTTTAAACCTTATACCATCCTGTGGAAGTATGGCTCATCATTTCCATTTTGTAGATAGAACAGCCTGAGATAGAAGTCAATTGCCCATGGCCTCACAGCTAGTATGTATAAGAACCAGGGTTCAATTCAGATATCTCCGGCTTCAAAATCCTTACTCTTTTCTCAATAGAAGGATGCTGAACTCAGTGAGGGAAAGGCCAAGGGGGTCGCTGACAGAATGGAATTTAGCACACGTAAGTTTTATTGGACATAAAAGGAAAAATATGGCTACAGCATGGAGTAGGCCACAGGGGAGTAGGTCAAAGTGGGATGCTAAGGCAGGTTTTAGCAAACTGCCAATATAATCATTGAGGAAAGACAAGAAACAAAAGAAATGGATCAATGCCAGACACTGCCTCCTCTGCAACTCAGTCTAATCTTGGCCTCAAGCTCACTCCACGGAACTCTTTCCAAATTGCAAATGATCCAGGTTTTCAGATAGAATCACAGACATCTCAATCTAAACAAAGCCTACATACATCAGCTTTGCTCCCAAAGGTAACATACAGAAGCACCTGCACCATTTTTTCCCCCAAAGAATGAAGTGAGTTCAATATCCCATGGAGAGATGTTGCCAGGTAATACAGCTTTATAAGGCTTAGGAAAATTAAAATGCCAACATAGCAAAAGAGAATGGAAAAGGTGGTAAGGGGAAAAGATGCTAATGATGTGTTTATCCTGATTTTTATCTTGTCTCTGTCTCTTGGGTTCTCCTGGAAAACAAAGGAGCTACTATCCTGCCCTCCTATTTAGAGCTATGTTGATGGGTTGAACAGCTCTGATTTGCCCCCATTATCTGGCATGTACAATGTTATTCTAAAATAGAAAAATGTCCCCATTATTAAGGTCACCTAAAATTAGACCACAGGTGTCAATTAAGTGGGGAGTCGGGGGAGGGGAAAAAAGGAAACTTTTTAAAAAATTTTTATTCTAGGGATGCAGACCCTATAGGGTAGGAATTAAATGTGCTTAGCATAGATTAGCATGAGATAGAAGCCCAAGAAACGTTTGCTGGTGTTCCACTGTTGTTATGTAGATTTTATCAGCACCAACTTTGGAGTCTGACACATGTGTGTCCAAACTCAGGCTCTGCAGCCAGCCATGTGGCATTGGTGAAATGATTTAAGTTCCCTAGGGCTCAGTCTGCTCTTCTGTAAGACTAAGACAACCTGTCTCAGGATGGCGTTGGGAGGATTTGATGAAATAATGCATGGATAGTGTACAGTAAAGTCTTTTGTAGGTAGCTCAGATGTGGTACTTGGTACCAATTTTCCTGAGTGTTTTCCTTGAAGTGGCAATGGTCTCTTTGACAGACCACTGTAAATCCTCCATCCAGCCCCCTCCAAGCTAGTCCACCCCTACTCCAACACCCCCTTCTCCCCCAAGGATCAAAATGATTCTTAAACCAGGAACTTGAACCACAGCATTGCCTCTTAATCCCTTTCAATAAGCTTTCTCCCTAGTGAGTCATCCCAACACCTCACTCCCGGGGAGTCACGTAGAACACAAGTTCTTTACTACATCTTGGCTGCAAACGACAAGCAGTTCAGCAAATTACAGTCGTTCAAGCTCAGTAAGAGGGTCCAACTCAACAGATTGTTCCAACTTTCCCACTGTCTCACACTTAGCCCCATCCCCAAAAAATGAAGACAAGATTACTATTAGCCAGCCCTCTTGGCACAGGGATGCTTTACATTCAGAAGGACCACTGGGGTTTAAAGCATGCTTTGCATCCAGGCTCACACTCATTCCTCACGATAAGCCCTGTTTTTATAGCTGAGACTGAGGCACAAAGGGGTAAATGCCTAAGGTTATTGTCAGTGGCCTAAGGAGAACTGTGTTCATCTTCTCCTCAGGCAGAAGAGCCAGAGGTAGAGCAGCCCTAGGAGAAGGCCCCCATCTTTCTCTCCTTTCCCAGCACCTCTAACTGGATTCCCTATTTTAATTAATTGCCAAGCCCCAAATCCTTTTAATTATTTCACATACCAACAGCTAAAGAGAATATATAAGAAACATATATGGCAGTCTGTATCTCGATAACCAGTGAAAGCTAGACTAGGTTTCTCTCTAAAACTTAGTTTGCTTCTGTGTCTTCAGGGTCCTGGCTGGAAACAAGTGGCACACTCAGCAAGGCAACCGATGGAGTTCAATGAAAGGGCTATTTATGAAGGAGAAAACAGGTAAAGGATGGATCTGGAAGAGTGAAACAGGAATTTGGGACCATCTCTATGCCGGTAGGAACCAAGAGAAAGCTTGCAAGACAGGCAGGAGCTATGGCTACTGGGAAAGGAGCACAATCACCAAAACCCAGCCCAACAGGTAGGATGCAGGAGAACAAATACCCCAATCTCTGACCTCCTGCCAGGGCCTCCCATTAGCTGAACCCAATGGGAAGGCAGCATAGGAGCTGCCCATATAACCCACGGGGCAGCCCCCCAGGCACAGAGCTGGAGGAGAAGGGTGGGAAGTGAATCTGGAGAGACAAATGGAGAACAGCCAGCACAGTTCCCAAAGGTGAGGAGTCCAGACTCCCAGACTTTGTCCTAGCTAGGTCCTTGCCCTCAAGCCATGGGTCTCCTGAGGGATTCTGGGTTGGGTTTGAACCGCAACAGCTGTGAAGCTTTGAGCAGCTTATTTAAACCACGTAAACTTCCATTTTTCTACTGTAAATAGGAATAACAATAACTGCTACCCCAGAATGTTTTAAAGATTGAATGCATAAAGCACTGCTAGCAGAGAGGAAAGGCCAGACCCAGGGGTGCTTCCTTCTCACCTCTCAGTAGAGAGGCCAATCCAGTTCCGCTGCAGGAAACAAGGTGCTAGAGATGTATTCAAACACACACAACACACAAGCAATAAGAGAATGGAGAGGCTGAATGTACCATTAACTACTACACATATTTAAATTAAAGGTGAAATATAATTAAATCCTCTAGAACCCATACCTGGAGCCCTCTCCTTGATGCTAGCATAAGAGTAAATTATATGCTGCTTTAAAAAGGTGATACCCAGCTTGTGTAACTTACTGCCCTGGGAAGCGTTAAGAATTGAAGGGAGGCGAAATATTTATTTTAAAAGGAGATACCAAATGCCTTCATCCCAAGAAACAGCAATATATCCTTAAAACAAATCCAAGAATGACAGGAATGATAGTGTATTCATTTTCTGTGCTGTGCAACAAATTACCACAAATTAAGCAGTTTAAAACAACACACATTTATCATCTCACAGATTCTGCGGGTCAGGAGTTCAGAGGCGGGTTAGCTGAATCTACTGCATAGGATCTCACAAGCCTGCAATCCAGGCTGGGACTAGAGTATCATCGGAAGCTCAGGCTGCTCTTCCAAGCTCCCTCGGGTTGTTAGCAGACTTTATTTCCTTGCAGGTGTACAACTTATAGTGGTTTGCTTCTTCAAAGCCAGCAGGACAGAAGGATTCCCTCTGACTGCTAGACATCCTTTTACAGGCCCACCTGATTAGGTAAGACCCACCCAGGATACCCTCCCCTTTGATTAATTAATTAAGGACCAAAGTATAGCTGTAAATTCCCTTCAGCTTTTCAATAAATGCAACATAATCATGGGAGTGAAACCATATCACCTTTCCCATATTCTATTGGTTAGATGTAAGTTATTGGTTCCACAAGCGCTCACGGGGAAGAAACTATACAAGCAGTCATTGAGGATCATCTTAGAATTCGGCCTATTACGGAGAGCTGTAGATGAACATGTGGATACAATGTTACATTTTACAAATGTAACTTTGTGAAGCAGGAGGAATAAAGATCATTATCCTCATTTTTCAGGTAGGGAAACAGACTCAGAGACTCTTAAGCATCTTGCCCAAATTACTGAGCTTGCCCCCATGATGGAGTTGAAACATATGTACAGATTTTCTCCACAATCTTGCAGACCTGGTTAAGAGAGGAATGACTCCATAGCACCTCAAGTGTATCTGATGTTCAGAGCAAATTTATTGTCCCTCCCAGTAGATGATACTGCATTTGAGTTGCAAGTAGCCTTCCAGATGGTGGTCAGTCATGCCACTTTTAGCAAAGCTAGGACCAAAAGGTGGAGCTCTGGACTCTTCATCCAGTGCTCTCTTATAATGAGCAGATTCTCTTTATGCCTTTCAGTGCTTCTGTCAAAAACAGACTATAAGGCAGGAGAATGCTCCAGTCCAACAGTCATGTTTTGCTTTCATCCAGATGTTTTGGCCTCATAGGCAAAGGCTTTCTTGATCTAGGATGCAATCCAAAAATCTGGAGAAAATTAAATGCAGTTCTTCTAAAATTAAAGTTTCTGTAAGAGTGGCAGAAGAGAACCCAAAGATATTTATGTTGTGAACAATTCACCTATATATGGTCCAAATGATGGTCCAAATTGATGCATATTAAAATATATTATGTGGGTCATGGTATATTTATATCAGTTAATACACATTAAAACATACTACATGGTTTATGAATTATATCTATCTACTTTTAAGTATTGAATATTTTGAATGAGTGCAATATGTAAAAAAAAATCATAAACAGATAGAAGCTATCATTCATGATGGCACATTAAAACAACTTGGGCCATGCTTGCTACACTGGAACAATAAAACTATCATTGCACGCCATGATTAATTGGGGGTTTTTGGAAGTGACTGGCATGAAACCAAAAGATCTAGATTCAAGTTCTCACTCCACCTCTTTCTAACTGTGACTGGGGGCAAATCACTTGCCCTTCCCAGCACAGTGCTTGAAATACACAGTAGACTAGACTCTCAGTGATTGGTTCCCAACCCCTCACTTTCTCCATATGATAAATGAGGGGTTGTTAGCTATCAGCCAGGTTTTTGGGTGTCCTTGCTGTAAGTTAAGTGGTAAGTCAGATCTCTGCTTAAATCCCTCCATCCCTCCTCTGCTTAAATCTATACCTGCATCATCCAACATGGTGGTCACTAGCCACAGGTGGCTATTGATCATTTGAAATGTGACTAATCTGAATTGAGATGTACTGTGGCTGTAAAATACACCCCAGACTTCAGAGAGATGAAAAAAGAACGCAAATCATCTCGATAATGTTTATATTGATTACAAGTAGAAATGAGAACCTTTTAGATATACTGGGCTAAATGAAATATTAAAATTTCACCTGTTTCTTTTTACTTTTTTTTAATATGGCTATCAGATAATTTAAAATTACACACATGGCTCACATTATGTTTCAGTTGGACAGCACAGTCTAAAACTTGATCTCAGAATAGAATTTCAATTCCTTGGCATGGCTTACCGGGCCCAATGTGATCTGGCCCTGTCTTCCTCCCCAAGGTCACCTCATGCCATTCTTGTGTCCCTCATTGACCCCCAGCCACACTGACCTTACTGAGCCCTCAGACGTATCAAGCTCTTGCCCACCTCAGGGCCTTTGCACTTCTGATTTATTTCATCTTCTTGGAATGTTCTTTCCATGGTCTCTTTTCATAGCTGACTCATTCCCCTTCTTCAGTTCTCAGCTCAAATGTCACCTCCTCAGTTAGGCCCTCCTGGACCACCTAATTTAAAGGGGTCACATCCAGTGAAGTGTGCCCTCTTTCCTCCATTTATTTCCTTCTAGGCATTCATTGCCACCTTTAACTACTTTATTTAATTATTTGTGACCCCATCTAATTTGTTGGATGGAGGAAGGGAGAAAGGAAGTATGGAAGGAAGGAAGGAATGGACAGAGGGAGGGAAGAAAGAAGGAAGGAAGGAAGGAGGGAGGAAGGGAGGGAAGGAAGGAAGGAAGAGAGGGAGGGAGGGACAGAGGAAGAAAGGAAGGGAGGGAGGGACAGAGGAAGAAAGGAAGGAAGGAATGTAGGGAGGGAGGAAGGAAGGAAGAGTAAAAAGAGGCAGAAGACAGAGTCAAAAATCTCAGGACAAACCCAGTGATAATGATGACCTCATCATCAACATCTGACTCCAAGTGGTGTCCTCTTTTTCCTATCATGAATCTTTGATATTATAGGTGGCAGTGTGGTACAGTTAAAAGGACATAATCTGTAATTAGAAGTCTTAGGAATTCAAATTTCAGCACTGACACTTACTAGCTGTGTGAACTCGGATAAAACCCCTGACTGTGCTGAATCTTCATTTTCTCCAATTGTATTGCCTTGAAATTGAAGTAAGATAAGAGCTTTGTCAGCCAAAGAACCCTACTGTCATTTATTAGAGCAGGAAAGTTCTAGAAGGAAAGGGATTGTTTTAATTTACCTGGGTGTCCCCAGCACCAATTACAGGGCTTGGCTTAAGGCTTTGGTGGATGAATGAATGAATGAATGAATGATCCGATAAGCTCCAGCACCACAAAGCAATGAACTTGGGGGAAATCGGTTCTCTCCCTTGTACCACCCTGGAAAAGACACCCACCCCATTTTCTTCCAAAGAGAGACTGAAAGGACCACAGTGCTGGAGTGAGGCGGAGGGGCAATGATCACATTTCCTGTTTTCCAGAACTGTCTCAAGTTTTAATGGTCTGTCCAGGTGTCCAGACAAGCCTCTGATGATAGGCCCCCAGAAGCATTTGAGAAGAGGGTTTAGAGGGTCAGAGCCAGCAGTCTCATCTAGCAGGCTCCAGCAGGAAGCAAGGGTCACCTCTCCACTCAGAACAGGTCCTTTTCCAGAAAGGCAGGAGTAGGTTGCCCTGAGCATGAGCTACTCCTCCTCCCATTCTGAGAAACAAGTCACACTATCTGCCTCCTTAACTGTACACCTGAGGCCAAGGGTAAAAATAACATATTGTGGTTGGAGCTGAACAGCGTTTAAAGTTAATAAAATTTGGGTTATTTAGTGAAATAATGATTTCTCAAGATGGGGCAAGTAGGGTGGCTGGGAAAAGTGGGAAATGACTTCACTGGGAAGGCTCTTGCTAGTTTGAAAGGATAAAGCTTGCCTTTGTTGATCTCCTGGCTTCTGTTCCCACAGCTCTGAAATATAAAGGCTTCTGGCATGACATCCCAGTTTAGCACTCTATTGTTCCAAGGATTTGCTACTGAAAGGGCTATTCACGTGGAAACCTTCTCCCCTAGTCCAAGCTTTTGTTGGCCACTGTTCATTTACACGCTGGTTTAACATGCAGCCCATCTGGAAGTATGGACAAACCCCACCGGGTGTGGCACTGCCTCCTTTCTCCCTATTCCCACAGTGCCTGCCGGCTGCTGATTGAAAAACCAGAACCTAACATCCATTCATTCAACAAATGTGCACCGGAGCATCTGTCATGTGCTGGTGCTGGGGAGGTAGGTGGGTGAAGACAAACATCAGTTAAAGCAAAACTCCTTGAAAGAAGAAAAAAACCATCCCCATCTTGATAAAAGGGAATCACAAAGCCCTTTCCAGGAATGTGAAAAAGGAATCATGATTTGGGATCACCGGAGATGATGATGTGTTAAGAACTAAATCGGAGGAGGCTTTAAGGAAGATAAAGCCTTTTAGTAAGAGAGAAAGCCCTAGAGTATGACCTGCAGTTCCCCCACCCCACCCCCAAAATCAGTACCAACTAATATAACTGAAACCTACTCAGCCTCGTTTCAGGGGAGTTTTTATGGTAGTCCACTTGAGCCCCAAGGGGCACTTTCTAGATGAAAACAGCATGGCAGACGGAACAGAATTTCCCCCAGGATAAAAGGGGCTTGTGTGTAATCCTCTGCCTGGCCAGAGAAAAAATGTCTCTGGGAATCCAAGTCTGTGGAACTGGCTCAAAACAGAGATGTGGATTAGAGGCAAATGATATGGCCTGACATTGCCTGGCCAATTTTGTCCAATGCAAGTAGTTATGTTAAATGTGGCAAGGATACTGCATCCCAAGATCTGGGAAATCCACAGATGTAATCTCGTTTGTCTGGCCAGTGTGACCTCATTAATCAGGAAAAAAAAAAAAAAAAAGAAGAAGAAGAAGAAAATACTATTTTCCTATTTATGGCTTTTTAATCCTGTACTCCTGTACTTCTCCCCAGGTAAACCTTGCTGAAGAGTTTAACTTTGGAAAACTTTGCGCTTTCTGATTCTATTTCTTCGCCTATAAAATGGGATTGATAATTTAATACCTGAGGTATTATGAGGCTACAATGAGAAAATGTGTGCCCTGGTCCCTAGTAAATTGTCAGTATGTGGGAGTTACGATGTACAAGGTGGCATGTACAAAATCTGGATGATACTCTCTTCCTCACTGAATTGGGAGGATTTATGTCAAAGCAAGTTATGAAAAGGCGGTTTAAGCGGTTTAATATTTTACAAAAGTTAGGGCAAAAAGAATCATAACTCACTGGAATCGCATCTCCTCTTGGGCCATTAGAGAACTTGCCAGGTTTAGGAAAAGTTAGCTGGCTGAGTCAACGCGGCTACGAATCTGCTGCCTGTCCCCCACTCCACTGCCACCCCCCTACAGGAAGGCAGAAAGAGTGGGAAGGGGAATGCAGCTCAGAATTTATTTTTGGATCAGCCCACTAAAAATACCCCGGCCTTCCTGTTTGATCACTCTCCCT
Source organism: Choloepus didactylus (assembly GCF_015220235.1). NCBI lineage: Eukaryota > Metazoa > Chordata > Mammalia > Pilosa > Megalonychidae > Choloepus > Choloepus didactylus. The sequence continues at coordinate 238,425,302 of NC_051307.1, forward strand.
TTTGACCTGAATGGATCGCGGAGGCCCAGCCGCCCGCCCCACCCTCTGCCCCTGTCCTTCTAAGGAGAAGGGCGTGGGGACGGATTCCTGCCGCTCGGAGGGACAGAAGCGAGCAGCCCCGGGCCTGGGGCCGCGGCCGCAATGACGTCAGGGAAGCTCTGCGCGGGGCTCGCTGCCTCCCAGGCTGAAGCCACTCAAAGCTGGGGCCCGGGGTAGGCGGGGTAGCGGGCGGGCGGGGGGGGAGCCTCGCGCCGCGATTGGCCGGCCAAGTGCGAGCACGCACCGGATTGGCTGGCGCGAGGTTTTAGAGGGAGTCCCGCTCTCTAATTAAAGAGGCCCGGGTGCGTCCGGCTGCGCAGAGCTCTCCGCTCGGCCCGCGAACCTAGCCATTCAGCCACCGCTGTCCCTGCCGCGCACACTCGCGCCTCTGCCTGGGAAGCCAGGCGCTGCGTCTCCACCCCAGAAGATGGCAAAAGTGGCCAAGGACCTCACCCCAGGAGTTCAAAAGGTGAGCTGTTTGTGCATTTACCCAGATTCTTTCTTTTCCCCCAGTTTTCCTCTCCTATCTGCTCCCAGAGACTTATGGAGAAGTCCAGGGGAAGGAAACTCACTGAATTCCAAGACTTTACAGAAAACGGAATCATTGGAGCTAACAGGCGCACGCACCAAAATTTACTCTTAAAAGCCACTGTGAAGTCTTTGCAAAGGATCTTAATTCCTTGGGGATGGTAATTTAAATTTGATTATGATAAAACTTTTTTAACTTTTTACTTTTGTACTCTTAAATTCCGTAAGGAAAAAAAAAATTCCTAGCTTCTGCTCTCCGCCCCCCACCTGCGTCCAAGGTTGGGGTGGGAGTAGGAAGGGTGTGATGTTTATCCAGAAGGAGTCTCCCCTTTTGCTATCATAGTGTGTAGTGTTTTGTCTTTGGTTGTGTTTTTTTGTTTGCCCCATACAAAACTGCTTCTTCAGTTGGTGCTGTTGGCAGTGGCAGTGGTTCCTGCACAAGGGAACCTCATTTCTGTCCCCAGGGTCTGCACATTTCCCTTTCAAGAAGGGTTGGCAGGGAGCCCAGAAGGTCAAGGGCACACAGCCTGCAGCTCTGCCAGCAGCTCCACACGTCACTTACCTGAGTGCAGTTGGAAGAGGGCACAAGCTGGTGACTTAACCATCCAGGCCAACGCTCTTACTTTTCAGATGGGGAAACAGAGGCTCAAGGCCATAGAGACTTGGTTCCAACGGGCAGCTGGGTATAATGAATGCCTTAGAAATCACTATTCAAACTATGCCCCTGCCACTCTCTAGCCTCACAATATCCACCGAGTCACTTTTCTGAGACTCGTTTTCCTTGTCTGTAACGTGGGAATGATAGATCCCACCTCCTCCCCAAGGCTGCATTCACATCAAATGAAACAGCCACAGCATCAGTGACGGTGACAGTGCAGATCAGTCTCCCAAATCGGTAATTTTTAACTCTGATTTCAGGGGATTTAGTCTTACAGGACAGTCCTCCTTAGACATCTGCCATTAGCTGTGGAATAGATTGAGAGGCAAAAAAAAAAAAAACAAAAAAAACAAAAAAACTAAAACAGAAACAAAATTAAAATGCAAGTGAGCAGGCATAGAGGCTCAGCATACATCTGATGTATAGCCACACCCTGGCACCAACCCCCTGCCCCAGATCCCTACATGAGGAGTTCAGCAATGGCTTCTGAATCTGTACCCCAAGTCAAATTTAATCAAGCCATCTCTCCGGAATTACCATGCCCTGTTGCATCTGCCAGAACATTTGCAGAACCAAATCATTCCTTCTATGGAATTCCCATAATACTTAAGACCCTTGTAAGGTACCTATTAATTTCTACCTAGTAATGGGTTCTGCATGTACTGGCCTTCCTCCCTACCCATCTTTCTAAACTCCTCCAGGACATTCCTTTCTTGCTCATCTCCATTCCAACACAATACACTACACAACAGGGCTCCAAAAACTGGGTGGACCACTAATTATTCATCTAGCTAAGACCCTAGCATTGGTATGCAGTACATTTTATGCATTATTTGTTAAAAAATTTGTCATAGCACTGGGATTTTGTGTTTCTGAGCTGCTGTCCCAAATTCAATCAAAGTAATAGAGTTTAGGGCTAAGGTGGCAGAGTCCTACTGTCCTCTGGAAAATCAGATGATTCCCCAGTTTTTACTACAAGCTGGTTGATGGTGCATGTGTGGATTGAGGTGGGGCATGTGGAAACCATCCCTCTACTCCGCAGGCTGGCTGCAGCTTGCAGGAAGCCTTGTTTTTATTTTCCTTTGCACAGGAGAGTATGATTACACAGATTAGAAGAGGAACATGTCCTCCTTCTTGTCACCCTCTAGTGCCAACTTCCTTGGCCTGCAAAGAGTGTATTTTCCATTTAGATCCAATTACAGGCTTAGAGGAAGAATGTGGTGGGTAGAGATGAAAGGGTTGATATTTTTTTACTTCTTGGGACTGTGACAATCAGGAGGAAGAGTGCCACTTTGTAGATGAACCAACTCCAACCCAAAAAGTGGGGAGAGGGGAATGGGGGAGCAGCTCACCCTGCTGAACATCACAGCGGTGATTAAAGACTGTCATATCAACTGCATGCTGAAAAACTTTTAGTACATATTTACTTTTTAACTTGCAACAATGAGGGTTTTATAACATTTGGCTTTAGGATGCATAATCACTTAGACGTTTTGAAACAATTTTATATAAACTCTTAAAGTTGCAAGGGACCTATTTACAAAATGAGACTCATTGAAAACGGCTTACAAATTCACTCCACTACCCAGCCCCAAGAGAATGAGGTGCCAGGAATTCCCAGCAACTCTACAGTCATAAAAATGGCTTCAAGAGACACCATAAAGTCCAATATTTGGAATAACTTCAGGGAACATCTAGCCAACCCCAGGCAGGCTGAGAGACTCACCGTGGGTCACACACGGAGCTTAAAAAAAGTTCCCCACCTCCTCATATCTTTGCAAAGTCAAATGCCCCTACTGGCTGCTCATGAGCCATCATGTGTTTTTCTACTGGGAAAGAGGAGGTTTCCTAGTACAGAGTGTGCTCTGCAGGCTGGTGAAATTGCCAGCATTCCTTGGTAACAGAGAGCCTTGAAGACAAGTGCCGTTTCTCTTGATGGAACCAATCACTATTATGGATTTTGTTCTTTTATTGTTTATTAAGCATATTTAAGAATATTTACTAGCACAGGCTTTGACCTCAGATCTGGGTTCAAAACCCAGCTCCACCACTTACTAGCTGTGTGATCTTGGGCAAGCCAATAACCTTGTGAGTCTGTCCCCTCATCTGCAAATGGGGGACAGCTGCAGCATCCACTTCCCAAGGTGGTTGTGATAATTAGATGAGATGATGTATATAAAGGACTCAGTACAGCTGTTGGAGTGGGCGCTCAATAACAGTTAGGCACTGTCATTGTCGATGGTGGTGGGACATTTCAATGGGTGAATGAATGCTGAAAGGAGTCACTTGGCAAATTTTCATTTATGACTGTCCCATCTGCAGGGCTGTCCCACTCAGCTGAACCTATGCTAGCTGCTCAGCCTTGATAAGCTACAACAGGGGCCCACTTTCCTTTCTTCTAGCCCAGCAGATATAAAATCTGCTTACACAGAGTCTCTCCAAAAACAGGTGGCCATCATGGAGCATTTCACTGTAGAGTCATAGATTCCGGCGTGGAAAGGGTCTTGGAGCTCTCCTTGTTTCTTAAATAAGGAACCCGAGGACCAGAGGAGTCAATTTTCTCACCCCAGATGGCTGAGAAGGTGTTGAAGTCGATTAGACACTGCAAGAATAAGGACCCCTTGGCTGTCGAGAAGCATTTGCACGAATTTAGAAAGGACTAGAACAAAGAGATCTAAAAGCACATTCCCTGTTGAGTCTTCCTGTGCCAATGGACTAGCTCCAAAGGGTTCTATTTTTCACCCCCTAAGACAATGTCTAAGGAGTGCCGAACAATGGCATTTCTTAGTGCTTTGCCAGATTCTGCCGAGCATCTCCCCCAACATTTCTCGACATCACGTCCTTCTTGGCTTTCCTGTGCTCCAGGTTGGTCCTCTCTTCTGTTCTCAGGCCTTCCTGCTTTCACCTCCAGTTCCTGCAGCACACACAAGCCTTGGCATGTCGCCTGGGCGAGCTGATCCAATGTAAACACGGCTTGTCTGGAATTGTTGTTGGCTCGCTCAATCTTAAAAACATATTAAACTGTCCCTTCAAGATCTTAATAGCCAAGAAGTTGGAGGCATGCCCATAGGTGTTTAAGCAACTTGGCCCAAAAGAGAGTCTTATTTGAAAAAGAGAAATAAATTATTCAAGTAAAGGATCTCCAAAAACAGATACTGAAGCCGTGATTTGGTAAATTGAAGATTCTTACTGTCTCGTGCAGATTTGTCTGAATACGTAGGTGGGGTTAGGCATGGATGGCTGCCTTTTGCCAACACCTGTGGTAGTGGGAAGCAAGGAAAAGGCTTCATCACAATTATCCCATGGCTTTAATTTAAGCCATCTCGCCTTCAAGGCCTTCTCTTTGCCCAGGGCTTAGCAAAATTTCTTACAGGAAGGTGGAAAGATGACTTTGGCACTCCTGTCTGAGAATCCTCTGGTTTGAGCTTCCTGCCTTATTAACTGACTAAAGGTGACAAGGAAGGAAAAGAAGAGGCTGATTCAGCAAAGGCGATGGGCCTAAGAAAGACTTTTGCAGTTTCATGTATGCTTCTCTCTCCCACCCGCTCCAACCCCTTCTCCAGCCACGTCAGTGAGGATACAGTGAGGAGTGGAGAAGTGAGGGGGTAGTTTCTCCAGCAACCCACTGGAGTCGACTGGGCTCCAGAAGAGGTGTTGCATTTGACTTTGGGAAAGACAATCATCCTTTTTCCAACTTGCACTTTCAAAATAGCTTATGTAAAAATAAAACGGAGCTTTTCCACGATAAGCAAGACATCTTGGGAGTTCTTCTCTCCTCACTGTTCACCCAACACCATTTAAAAATTCCTCGTAAGAACATATTTCCAGCAAGGGTTTGAGTCACTATAATCACCACAGGCATTTACTCACTGGGGACTTTGGACAGATCACTTTTCCCAGAAAGTGGCAGACCCTGGATGAGAACCTGGGCTTCCTGCTGCCTCCCTGCACTGACCTTTCTTTTACACCAGGCCTTCTCCCAAATAACAACTGACTGTGGCAAAGGAGGTCTAAAACCTAGATCCACTGAAAGCAGAATTGTAGAGCCACTTTTCAGAACATCCAAATCGAAGTGACAGCTGTTGCTCTTTAAGTGCCTTTTGGAAATACTCCTCTACCCTTCCATTTGATAATGGGAAGGGAATTTGGCTGGCAGGCTGAGGGCTGCCCTTGTCTCATCAGGTGGAGAGACCCCCCCCCCTCCCAGCCACTTCTCCAGGAGTCCCCAGAAATCACATTTTCTTAACTAAACATAGAATATTTGGGGTGTCCTGAACCCATTCTTGTAGCTTCTCATATATCAGTGGCATGTATCTGCAGGAGAACTAGAAAGTGTTGCTATGATTTGAAGACTTTTAGAAAGTGTTAACCAGGAAGTTGGGTTTCATTGTGCACTGAGACTCTTTTAGTGGCCTAAAACTGTATTTGGTATCTAAACTGAAATATTTAATTTCGTTTTCACACACGCACACAAACACTAATGCAATTACAAAGCTTTGCAAACCCCCCAAATAAACCCCTGGATTCACAGTCTGTTCTTTTATATGAGAAGCAAAGTCTTTTACATCTTTTCTCAGAAAGCACATGTTTGGTCTTACTGTTATCATGTAGTTTAACTCTTGCCTCCCAAGGACTCGGCAGGAAGACATTTCTGTTCTTTATTAGGACAGGCAGGTTTAGGGGATGTGTGCCAGTTTGAGTGTATTGTGTCCCCCAAATGCCATTATCTTTGTGGTCTTGTGTGGGGCAGGCATTTTGGTGATGGTTGGATTTGCTTGGAATGTGCCCCACCCAGCTGTGGGCAATGATTCTGATGAGATGTTCCCATGGAGGCGTGGCCCCGCCCATTCAGGGTGGGCCTTTATCGGTGGAGCTATATAAATGAGCTGACTCGGGGGGGAGGAAAGAGAGTGCAGCTGGGAGTGATGTTTTGAAGAGAAGCAAGCTTGCTAGAGAGGAACGTCCTGGGAGAAAGCCGTTTTGAGGCTGGAGCTTTGGAGCAGACGCCAGCTGCCTTCCTAGCTAACAGGTTTTCCGGAGGCCATTGGCTATCCTCCGGTGAAGGTACCCGATTGCTGAGGTGTTACCTTGGATGCTTTGTGGCCTTAAGACTGTAACTGTGTAGTGAAATAAACCCCCGTTTTATAAAAGCCTGTCCATCTCTGGTGTTTTGCATTCTGCAGCATTAGCAAACTAGGACAGGATGACAAAACAGAGGAAGACAGACATCTCTTGATGGCCACACAGGATGCTTGACATTTTCTCATATGGTGTCTCATTTAGCCTTAAGGACTACCATGCAAAAATACTAGTGCCATTCTTACACATGAGTAAATTAAGACTATGAATTTTAAACGACTTGCCTCAGGTCACATGATGGCAGATAACTCGCAAACCCAGGCCTGACTCCAAACCTTACGCTCTTTCCATTACACAAGAAACAAGAAGGCATTCATCATCAGAAGCAGCCCGGTAGAGAGGAACTACAATCATTACTATGCCCTCATTCATAGATCAAGGTCTTCTGAGTCACTGAGAGCTTGATTCAGGAACTTCCCAGCATTTTCCCCAAAGTTACCAATCAGCTGCATCCCTGATCTCTGTGGGTTACTGCCAGCTGTATACTGTCACCAGTACTGAGCACACCTACACATTCCTTTTTCTATACCAGGTCAAAGGCATTGCCCAGGTACCGAACAAGGGATGTCTAGGTTGCTCCTGGTTTCTTTAGCAGGCTGCTAGAACTCTGTAGGCAGGAGGCTGGTAGAAAGACCTTTAACTAATCATCCAATATTATCCTGAAAATTGTCGGACAGCAGCAATGAGACTTAGAAATAAACAAACAAAAATATCCTAGAAATCCCAGTCCCAGAGCTTCCAGGAAATTTTAGCCTGGGGACAAGCTTGGTGTCTGGAATTTGCATCTCTACATGCCTGGTCAGCCTGACTCATGGTCCATCCAATGGCATGTGAGTCAGGACCAAGCAAAACACTGGGCCCAAGCCCCCACCAGGACATGCTTTAAAAGGAAATAAGATTGCTGCGGGTGAAGAAAACCAAAGGCTGAATTTGGCAGATCACCCATTTGAAGGACCAAGTGAAAACCCGGGTCTAGGCCAAGGCAGCTGTTTCAAATCCAGATGAGTTGTTTATGGATTGATTTTTTTCTCTCTCCTCTCATTTTAAAATATTGGCTCTTCTGTAAAAATTATCTTTGGAGACAAGTGTGAATGAATCATTGCATGAAAGAGCTGAGTGGAATCTAGTGATCTGCCTGCTCAACTCCTTCATGTTTCAGATGAAAGAAGTGAGACCCAGGTGGAGAAAGAACACATCCAATTTACCTGTGACATCCAGGATCAAGGTTGTACTGAGTCCTGGCATCTTTTATGAATGCAGAACAAAAGGGCATCTTCTCTACTCCGTCACTTCCATGTTGGTCCCACTTCCCTGCCAACCTGTCCTTCATACCCTCAGACTTCAGAAGGTCCAGTGGTGAAAATTTTGACTATGGACTTGGCCTTGACCCCAAGGTTCAGAGGCCATCCAAGGAAGGGTCAAACATATAATCTCTGGCAGCACAGAGACCTAAGCACCTGGATGCATCACTTGATAGCCCCTCTCATCACCACAGCCCCAAATCCCATGGTTGGTGAAGCACTGGAACTTGGAAGACCAAGTTCAGTTTACCTACATCACATGTGACTTCTGAGCTCGACAGCAGAAACTTGTCTTTGTAGCTAAACTTAGATCTAAGCCATAAATATACTCAGGCCATATCATATGCAAAATAATGAGAATGGCAACAATTTGCCTTGGGTGTCTGGTTGCTGCTACCCTTTCAAAAGCAGCCTTCCCCTTGCCTGCTACCAGTCCTTGGCCCTGGCAGGGACTTTCCCACTCCAAGCCCCGGAGGTCCTGCTTATAAAAGAGTAATAGTTACTCATTTCTTCATTTAGCAAGGATTTATTTAGCACCTATTACCTGTCAGATACTGTGCTGAACACTGAATACAAGATAAAGAAGGCAGATTTAGTCCCTGCACTGTGGACTTAAGCGTCCGGTGGAATTCTTTTTCTTTTTTAATGTATCCATGTTTATAGATTTATTTTAATAGACTTGCTTTTTTAGAACAGCTTCAGGTTACAGAAAAAAATGTGGGTAAAGTACCAAGAGTTCCCATGGAGACCCCTTTGTTCCTCTCCCCCTCACAAGATCTAGGCGCATATGTTACTAAATCACAAATTTGTTTTTATATATGGATAGTATTTCATCAATACTGGTTTCCTTGGTAATCCTACCTGTTTTATTTTATGCATTTGAAACACTGTTGTGAGAAAGGAGCCCTTCATATCAGACAACCAAAGACACCCCAAAATATTAAGAGCCCCTGTCAAGATAAAGCATTAACAGTATTGTACACACATACATACACAGAAATATATATGTATATAACTACGTAAACACACACACACACACACACACACAATGGGGATAATATCTGAGGCTCTGGGAGTAGACAAACCAGATTTGAATCCCAGCTCTGTCACTCATTTCCTGTGTTACCTTGAACAAGTCATATTACGTCTGAGCCTCAGTTTCTTCATCAATAAAATGGGCTTAAAAGTTGTTGTGAGGATTAAGTACAATAATCTGTTAAATTCTTAGTACAATACTTGACAAATAATGTGTGCTAAAAACGAGCTATCACCGCCATTATGAAAGCTAATGAATAAAAACATTTTTTGATGCAACTTATTACTCACCTCTTGCTTGGCCAAGTTTAAGAATTTATTTTGTTCAAACATGTATTACACAGTTATTACATGCTGGGGACTGAGCTGGGAGGTGGAGAAATAAAAGGAAAGGAATCCCAGAGTGAAGGATTTCAGTGAAGGAATAAACATGTGGATCATCAAAGAATCCCAGCAGTGCAAAGACCTAGAGAAAGGGAGGAGTGAGCACTGGGCTGAGGGAGGGAGGTCAGCAGAGGAGTCACTGAAACCTGCCAGGGGCAGCAGGGAAGGCTTCCGAGGAGGCACATTTGAGCAGAGTGTTGAAAGACGAGGATGAACGAGCTGTTAAGATCTGGACACCTTCCAGCTTTGTGCCTTCCAAGTCTGACACCTGCATTCACCATCCTATTTGACTTTTAACTTGGGGGGGGGGGTATCATCCATCTTGGACAGTGTATCCATCCCTACACAGGTGCCCACCTTTATTTCTCCATCTGAGATCTACTGCCTCTTCCCTCTCAGCCAAAACCCCTTGCAGGGGGGGGGGATAGCAGGGCCTGCCAGGCTGGCGTGCAGGAAATCTAAAAAGGCTCAGGATTATTCCCAACCCAGCAATGGCATTTCAGCAAATTCATCCCCATTGAGCTTGTATTTTTCCAGAAGAAGATTTCATGTTTTGATAGCAAAAAATAAAAAATAAATAAAGACAACCAAGGAAACACCATATATCTGGAAAGAAAGGGGCACAAACACACACACACTGAGCCAGGAGTGACAATCTCTACCACCTTGCCCAGTAAGAATCAGCATTCCGTACACGTAAGCAGAACATTAAAACACTGTTCAGAGGGCAACAGGATTTGTGTGCAACCCGAGTTTCATCTTTAAACTCTGAAACCATGTAAGTGCTAATGGGAGGAAAAGAAACCCAAAGTAGGATTCCTCGATGAACTGTAAGGAAGAAAATCGAGAGTTGGTTAACAGGATGCAGAATCTCGCATCAGAACAATTTCTTTTATACAGTTTTTATTTCAAATTTCTGACTTGGTCTGAAAATGTGGGTTCCTTCTTGCCATATTTTACAGCAGAGACTATCTTGTGATGCATTGAAATGTAAAACACATGGTTTGGATATCGAAATGCCACTAGGATAATCGTTCTTGGTTTTTGCCAGCTGCATCTGTTACATTAAACAGAGAAAAAAAAAGTCCCAGATGATTCTCTGCCATTTATCTGGAAAATGAAATTATGGGGATCATCCCTGAAGCATCGACAAGGTTTGATGAAAAAGCTCTGTTTCCTCAAGTCTGTCCTCCTACACAGCCAACAGGCTCAAATAGCCTGTGAGGAAAATACAATCCTATGATAAGATTTATGTCACCCCCCACTTCTGTGCCTTTCCTAGGGCCCAGGCTAAGGTTGGGACCATCACCAAGGAAATTACCAGGTACTTAATTGAATAATTCTTTTGCTGTATAGTTCAGCAATTTGAATTAATTGTTAAGAGGTAGAAAGGACCTCTGAGGTTCTCTTGGACAACTACTTTGTTTTACAGTTGAGGAAACAGATTCAGCAAGGTTAGATGACTTGCCCAATGTCATAGAGCTAGTCAGTCGAATAGATAGGGCCAGAGTTCAGGGTTTCATAGCATTTCAGACTCAGAAAGACTTTTTTTTGAGATGTGAGAACTGATTTTATTCATTTGTGCCAGAACATTAAATCTCACCTCCTCATCTCCTGCACATGTAGAGCTTCTTATAAACTCTTTTAAAAGAATGTGACAGGCAAACATGAGACGTCTCTCCCCGAATCTAAGCAATTTTGGAATACAATGCTGTATTTGTTTTCTATTTCTGCTGAAACAAATTTCCAAAAAGTAGTGGCTTAAAACAGAAAAAATCCATTATTTTACAGTTCTGTAGATTAGAAATCCATTGGGTCTCACTGGGCTGAAATCAAGTTCTCGGTGGGGCTAGGTTCCTTACTGGAGGCTCTAGGGCTGAATCTGTTTCCTTGTCTTGTCTGGCTTCTGGAGGCCATCCACATCCCTTGGCTTGTGGCCCCTGCTCAGAAAGACTTTTAAAATTTCTGGGCAGCCAAATGCTGTAGGAATATCAGTGAAAGGTGCTCACAGCTCCTGAAGAGGTCTAATTTTTGAACCCCTCTAATTAGTAGAAAGTTCTTCCTTATTTTGACCTAAAATATCTCTTTTAGCAACTTGTCCCCATTTGTTCTCTCTGATTCCTTGGTAGGTTCTAGGATACCATGGATACTTTTTTCTAAAATTACAGTTTACCAACCAAACCCTACCTATTGGTCAGGATTAAGGTCAGAACATCAATTTCTTCTTTCTTCCTATCTTCTGGGAAACATGTTGTTAGCTTTTAGCTTAGTGAGATGGCCAGTAGACATCCCCCAGATTTTGTTTTAGGATCAGTTTTGTGTCAGTTCCTCCATCTGGGAAGGAATTTTCCCTCACCCCCATATGCACCCAATTTGGAAGGCCATTATTGTGCCACCATACTATCCTGTATCTTGGAAGAGGGTTTTTAAAGTGGAAAGACATGACAAGGAGGAAGTAGGCAGCTCTAAAGCACTAAGAGAATAACTCTAAACCCATGTCATAAATACCATGTAAAATCAGCACCATATCTGGTAAACAAGGGGTATACATGAAATCAGAAAAGGGTAAGGAGGAAAAGAAAAAGAGGAAAACCTTGTTGAAAAGAGGTAATATCCAAGCTTTTTAGTATATATATCATATATATAAAATACATGTATTATATATGTATATAAATTTGCAAAGTTGCCATTGCTTGTCAGTGAGAGAATAATCTAAATTTTACATCTTTGTGACTTTACTTGTAGACCAGGAAGTATTCAATAATAAATATGAGAGCTGCTTATCAGAATTAACTTCTGCTCATTAAAAGATACCATGAAGAAAGTAAAAGGCAATCTTCAAAGAGAAAATATTCATACTACATGTATCTGACAAAAGGTTTATCCAGAATACATAAGTAACCCCTACAAATCAATAATAAAAAGAAAAGCAACCTAGTTTTTAAAAAAATGGTCAAGACTTAAATAGACTTGTCTCAAAGGAAGATGTCTAAATGGCCAATAAGTATGAGAAAAGGGTGCTCAATAGCATTAGCCACCGGAGAAATAAAAATTGTAAGCACAGTGAAATGTGTTTACCACCAGAATGGTAAAGTTAAAGACCAAAAATACAAATGTTGCCAAAGATGTGAAGCAACTGGAACTCACATACATTGCCAGAGAGAACATAAAATGATACAACCACTCTAGATTCCTAAACTGTTTGGTAGCTTCTAAAAAAGTTAAAAAAAAAAAATTACCTACCCCTTAATCCAGCAATTTCACTTCTAGGTCTATACCCAAGAGAAATGTCCACAAAAAGACTTGGACAAGAATGTTCAGAGTTTTATTCATAATAGCCGAGAAATGGAAATGACTCAAATGTCCACCAACATGAGAAAGGATAAGCAAATTGTTGTACGTTTATACAACAGAGCAGTAGTAAACACTTTTTTGATTAAAAAAAATACAAAGATCTACTGATATATCCAACAACATACATCATACATCATCTCCATCATGTTGGGCAGAGAAGCTAGACACAAAAAAAGTACGTACTAGGTAATTCCATTTATATGATGTTCAAGAACAAGCAAAATTAATCTATGGTGCTAGAAGTCAGAATGGTGGTTACCTTTATGGGAAGAAGTAGGTATTGACTGGCAGGAGGCATGGGGGAACTTTCTGGGGCACTGGGAGACTTCTACATCACTACCTGGATGCGGACACATGCATGATGCATATAAAGTGACCAACTAAATACTTTAGGCTTGTGAATTTTTATTGTACATTTTACCTTGAAGTAGTGTTAAAAAAAGTAAAAAGCCAGTATTTGAGTAACAATTGGGAAAATGTTGCATATCCAAGCAGCAGAAGGATACAGGAGAAATGGGTCAAGGCTGAGTTCTTGCTTCAACCCAATGAAGAAGGCAGGTAAAGGAGAAATTTGTTCCAGGGAGCTGCTACTGCAGACCCCTTCCGATCTTTCCATTGACCTGGCACGGACGGGTTCCTCTGCAGCCTCTTCTCCCACTACCACACTCTGTGTCCCCCAAAGTGATCCGGTGCTTGTTCCCTGAACACACATTTGTGTCCTCACAAGCATGCTGACGGAGCTGCCTTCTCTATGGGCACAAGTCCTATCCATTTGTCATTCCCTCCTCCTCAAAGCCATCCCTTCAGGCCAAACACTCACACTGCCGGCATGGGTTTAGTCTCCTACTGAACAGACATGTGAATTTCTGAATGGCCCCGTCACATCTGCCCTCACTGTCTTGCCTGCTTAACTCCTGCACCACAATATTCTGTTAAGGCCTGAATTCTCCATGTGTATGCTCCCTGTGCCAGTCTGTTTATATTATGTCCCCCAGAAAAAGCCATATTCTCTGATGCAATCTTGTGGGGGCAGATGTGTTAGTGTTGATTAGGTTGGCAACTGTTGGTTCAGTGTTTCCATGGAGATGTGACTCAATCAGCTGTGGGCAAGACCTTTCATTGGATTATTTCCATGGAGGTGTCACCCCACCAATTAAAGGTGGGTCTTTACTAGATACTTAGTCTGGTAGTACTTTAAAAAAAGCCACACAGGCCCAGACACAGAGCAGCTGCAGCTAAGAGAGGACAAAAAGCCCCAAGAGCAACACTTCGGAGAGCACCATTTTGAAACACAACTTGGGAGCAAGCAGATACCAGCTGCATGCCTTCCAAGCTGGCAGAGGTTTTCCAGATGCCAATGGCCTTTCTCCAGTGAAGGTACCCCTTGTTGATCCACTACCTTGGACACTTTATGGCCTTAGGACTGTAACTTTGTAACCAAATAAACCCCCTTTATAAAAGCCAATCCATTTAGGGTGTTTTGCATTCCGGCAGCATTAGCAAACCGGAATACTCCCTGAGGTCAGGGATCCCACATTATTTACCTTTGTGTCCTCCAGAAAGACTGGCAAACAGGAAGAGGTTGATAATAGTAATGAACAGAAAAGGAAACGACTTGTAATTCCCCTATTCCTCAATAGGAAAGAAGAAAAGGGGGTATCAAAAGATACCTCCATTCTTCTTCCTGACAGAGACAGGGATTCTTGAGGGGATAAAAAAGGAAAGAGAGAATTTATGGGGAGAGATGCAAAACAGACATGGAATAGAGGAGGTGAGCCATTAACTCTCCAAATGCCCCACGGTGGGGCCCCCATACGTTGCCTATTTTAAAAACTTCCAATTTGTGGACTAAGGTCAGAACTGGCAAGGTAGGAGTAAGGAGTGAGGAGTGGGAGGGAAAACTCCTGGGAAGCATTAAGGAGGAATCTTAAGTTGAAATGGAAATGAAACTGAGAGGAGAGGCTGAAATCACCATTCCCAACCAGACCTTGAATTTTTTTTTTTTTAATGTATGTCCACAAGTTTTATCATATTCCTTCAAACTTGTCTACAAAAGCATTGACTTTAGGGTGGTGGATGAGTCAAGTGTTGATTCATTTCCTTCTTTTCAAACAACTCCAACCTCTGTCTGAACCTGGAGGCCCTCTTTTCCTGGCTAGAAGTCTCTTGAGAACACACTCTAATGATTTCCGCAGTCTGGGGAGGGCAGTTGGCCCAGATCACCGAGTAACAGCAGCTACATCTCAAATGAGCTGGCCCTCCTGTGAGATGAGTGCAAGAGGTGGGACTGGCTGAAATTTAGTTCCAACCACTCGTGGTTCAGACCAATATCTACTTTGATGGATATTTATACCAAAATAAGGCAAAAGGAAGAGTTCCATCTGCACAGGTTTTAAGAGTTTTTGCCTCCCCTCAGCCATGTTGACCAAACTCAGGAAAGCAGTGCAATCATTGCCAAGTACATGCTCTTTGAAGTGTGAGAAATTCTGAGAAGGCCCTGGATCCATCATACTTGTTCTTATCCTGAAGACTTAGAGTTGGCACTCTCTGTTTTAAAAATGCTGGACATATCAACACCTCTCGGTGCTTTTTAATTTTTGCCAAGCACTTGACACCACGATGACCGAGAATCCTCTTTGGACAGAGTGGATAAGTCAAAGTTTTGCTTGGTTGATATTTTCCTTCTTTTGAAAGTCTGAATGGTCCAATTTTTCATTTGAATTCTCTTCTCTACTTTGCTAGTAGAAAAATGGCCAGGTTTTCTCCTCAGTTTTATCAGTCATTCCCTTCGTCCTTCAGAACCCAAGCACCAGAAGCTTCAAACATGACTTGCCCTTGATGTGAATGGTTACAGCAGAGGCCATGCTCCTGCACAAAGCATCTATCTACTCTTCACCAAGTGTCAGCCAAATGTCAGGCCTTGTGCCCCAACTTGTTTTCCTAATCTAACACCATACCCATTTTACAGATGAGAAAACTAAGGTCCAGAGGGATTAAGGAAATTGCCATGGTTACATAGCTAGGAACAATCAACTTGAATTAAATCCACGAAATTCAATCCGCAGCTCCCCCTTGTACCTCTATACCATCTCTCCTCTGTACCTCTATACAATTTAGAGCATTCCAGCAGAGTGGACCCTGAATTTGTTGGTTCTCGAGATGAATTTATCTGGTACACAGACATGCATTAACAACACTGAACTACATTATTCTGATTCTCTCTTACTTTTCAATTCTTTCATCCTTCAGATTATGTCAAGAAGGAAGTAAGTCTCTATCTGGTGCCAAAACAACTTTAACATCTCATGAACCCTTGCTCATCTTCTCTTTAAACAGATGGAGAGCAGTCCTCAGGCACTAGAATCAAGCTAGAATTTAATGACAGTTCTTTATATTTCTTGCATTTTTATGGTTACCTCCTATTTTTATATACATTGGCGATAAAGTTTTTTAAAACTTAAATGTTTTTTAAAAGTGTTTTGTTTAAAGAAAAATAAATAATCACACAGACTGTATTAGGGGCGAAAGTCACAAAGGGAACACATGGGGTATCATAAATATCTGATATTGATTATCCCTGATCTCTACAGCACTTTACAGATTTCAAAACATTTTATGTTCATTATGGTATTTGATTCTCACAACAACTCCATTAAGCTAGAATGGATTATGTACCATTTCTCAGATGAGAAAACTGAGGTCCAGAGAGCAGAAATCACTTTCCCACAGTCACACAGGTAATGCATAAAGTTGCTGAGGGGGTTCAACTCTTCAAGCTGCAATATGAGTGGTGTCCCCCAACACCATACCATCAAATCCTTCCAAGGGCAGCAGGGGATAAAGGGATATTCCAAAGCAATGAGCCAAGAACAGAAATGCCACAGGAAGTCTACAAGGATGAGTGGCTCTCACAGATTGGCCTGAGTTTTCATAATTCCCTCAAGTATATTCAATATCATAGAGAAGCCTGTACTTGCTATTTTTTTAATTTCTCCAGGAAAGTCTGATCTTCTGTCTGTAGTCAATCATCTTCCAAAAAGTGAAGAGACTGGCTTTCCAAATGGGGCAAGGGTGCGCTGAGACAAGATCCATCTGGGGCACAGCTCCTACCTTCTGGGGGTACACCACAAACTAGAAATGGGAAAGCCAAGGAGTAAACCCAGGCTGTGCACAAGGCAGTAAGTAAGCATTTCTTTCCATGTCGGCTTGCCCTGGGCAGTTTCCAGGGATTTAGGTGTCAGGTCTAGGTAACTGGATGGGCAGGGATATGACACACATAGGACAGCCATGGGGTTCAGATGGCAAAGAAGGGCTTGGCAGTTCCATCAGGCTACCCACAAAGAGATTCCAGTTGGAAACACTCTTAGAGGGGAAAGTGAGAGCTGGAGGAAATAACTGAAGCCATTTGAGTAGATTCATTCAGAAGAGAACCATGCTGAGAATCAAGAGCCAAAGAAGGGGTGATCAGAAGGATAGGGCTAGGACAATGGGGGGCTAAAGTTGTGGAAAACAGAAGTTAGGGTAGTTCTTTTTGCTACCAACTCCCCCTGTGGGCATCAATGTCGGGTGTAGAATATCTAACATGTTAGCTTTTGATGAGCCAAGAAGCATTAGTAAAAGGCAAAAAATGTTGCAAAAGAAGCTATTCAAGTGAATACTTATTGAGGAGCTACTAAGTGCAAGGTGTTATTCCAGGCACTGAAAGAACAGTGGGTTAGACACACAGGGACCCTCATAGAGCTTTACAGTCCAGCAGGAAACAAAGACATTAAACAGTTATATACCAAATAATTACAACCGTGATGGGTGCTACGAAGGAGTGTGAGGTACAGAGTTTTCCAAGACCATACAACAGGGGGATCTGAAGGACAAATAGAAGTTTTTAGAGCGAAGCAGAGAGAGAGAAATGGTCCAAACTGAGGGAACTGCACGTGAGAAGGCTCAGAGGTGGATAGGAATCTGGCATCTTTCCTGGGGCATGTGGTTAAGTGAATCCTTCTAAATTTACGTGAGATATAATTTCCTGGACAGTAGCTTGATTTGACTTTACATTTTGATTGTGTTAGATGCACTCTTAAAAGTGAGAACTTGAAGGTGAATTATTTGCAAAAGGAATGGCCATCCAGTAATTTCTATTTTATGAAACTGAGCTTAGAAAAGCTTGACCTAAATACCCCTTAAGGTTCTTTCAGTTCTAAGAATCTTTGATATTCTTAGGTGTCCAATTTTCTCAAATGCTGAATTCAATTCTATATGGTATGATGAACTAGAACATTATGGTGGGGGAGAAATGAAGGAAAGGATTAATTATTTCAACTAAAAAGAATACTTAATATTAGTTTTAAACACATATGAGAGCCAAAAAAGAGAGAAGAAGGGAGTCATTTATAAGAAGGATGCTTGTGTTAAAGCCAGAAAACTTGCTAAAGGCACTGTACTAAAACACAAGCGGTTGTTTACCGTGCAAGGCACCAATGTTGGCTAAAGGAAATCCCTTTCCGTGTGTGTGTGTGTGTGTGTGTGTGTGTGTGTGTGTGTGTGTGTGAATGCTTCCCTTGTCATATAAATTAATCTAAGAAGAATTTAGGTGTGACATTCCCAGCAGGAAACATTTGCATAAACAGACCTTCAGACTTTTAATAACAGTATGAAACATTTACATAGCACGTTTCTTTTTATGATATTAAAGTGGTGGATGGGGTGGGTAGGCAAGAATAAAAACTCACCCCCTTGGTTTGCTAAGTCTCCCAGTTTTCCAAAATCAATGCCAGTAAAAACGTCCAGTCCTTGGAAAGATCAGTAATGCTGCAAATGAAGAATTCAAACACACATGCACACAAATATATACGCACACACACCAAATTACATTCTTATAGACATTCTTTAGGCATCAGGCTGCTAACATCAGGAGAGTCTCATAAAACTGGGGAGATATAAGTAAGTATTACAGGTCTTGAGTTTACAGTTTTATAGTTGAGAAAGAGTCCATAAAGGGTAGAAACCTAAGAACCATGAAACCAATTAGATTTTAATTTCCAAGTGTAACCTGAAGATATTAGGCCTGGGGACACGACAGCTTGTTCTCATTTAGGAAACGGGGGAGGGGAAGTAAGAATTTCCTATATGGACTTTATTTTCTTCTATCTTGACTTTCTCCCAAAGTACTTGGTAAATCTCTGGACAAGATTCCCAGGGGTCTTGGGTTACTTGTGGCTCTTAGCAAGGCTAGTGACTTTACTACACCTTCCAAATAGCTGGCAGGGCATATCCAAGAAAGGAAAAAAAGGAAACTGCGGGGAAAAAAGATTGCGTTGGAGCTTCTGAAAATATGTGGTTTGGCGAGAAATGCCAGGTCAGCTCTTCCCTATAGGAATTCTTTTTCTTAGTCGATGAAAACAGTGAACACACTCGGGAGCTTAAGTGTTCTCAAAAGATGGATAAAAAGTCAGAAGGTGAAAGGGGAGGGGGTGGAGGAGGCCCCTCCCACAGACTGTTTTAATAAAGCAGCAAGCCCCTCAAATAATGGGCCAACTATTCTGGAAACTTGGCCAATTCTCAAAAATAGGAGAGAACGATTTTGCCCCCTCTGCTGATTTCAACTGCATCTGTACAATTCACTATTCATGTAAACCAGGGCAGTGTCTGGAGCCGGTTCAAAGGGAACTGGTGTCAAAGGAAAATATTAGTTCAGTCTTAAAAATCCCATCACTTCAATCCAGTGAAGTCCTTTATCCATAAGATTTGTGGACCTGCTTTGGAAACAACCACATGTAAACATCGGCTATCAGCAAGAAGCTGGCAGCCAGACAGGCTGGTTTCCTTTCTCCCTGTCATCGTCATTTGCACCCTACCAACAGAATATTAAACAAAGGGGCCTGTGTCCTGAGCCAGGACGGCCAACTTCCTAAGTTTTCCATACACCATTGCATAGATCCAATCGCGCAGTAATCAATTACTAAATTTAGGGATTGGAACTTTTTGCCTTGTCATGTACTCCTCATTTTCAGAGTACCCCCAGCCCCGTCACCTTTGGAAGAGAAGGTAGATATTCTGTGACTATTTCCCAGTCATCCAAATTCAAGGA
This sequence comes from Choloepus didactylus, assembly GCF_015220235.1. Taxonomy (NCBI): domain Eukaryota; kingdom Metazoa; phylum Chordata; class Mammalia; order Pilosa; family Megalonychidae; genus Choloepus; species Choloepus didactylus. Next base: position 238,444,824 of record NC_051307.1, read on the forward strand.
CTCTTGCCAATACCAACTGAGAGAGGGAACCGAGCATGCAAATTATTTCATAGAATTCCTATACTCTTCTTTCCAAATGTCCCTCATGCCAGACCTTTCCCAGAGTTGCAAACCCTTGAAAAATGTTCTGATTTGAGTCTTATCACCTTTTGGCTATGTTTGATGAAAGTGCTAAAAATACAAAAGAGTAAAAATTTTTTTATCAAAAAAACGTAGACAGAAAGAAGAAAAAGCAAAAGAGGTAGACAGATAATCCTCTATCTTGGCTAGCCCAACACATAAAAAAGTCTGCCCCATTTATGCCAAGTAGTGACATGGTAAGGGAGATAAATTATTGGTAGACTCAGTTTCTGACGATGCCGGATACAGAGGCAACTGCAATCGCAATCATTCTGAGTTTTTAATTAGGAGCATGCAGACAGTTAAGGGTGGGCTCCACCGTTGGGTGGGGTGCAGTTTTAGAATCCCCACCATCCTCAGCCACTCTGAAGGCAGGTTTGCATGAGTGTACCCCTTCCATGGCCCTGGGCGAGGAGGGCAGGGTCTTAAATAGAGAAACCTTTCATTTTATATTTTCCTTTCCACGTATGGATTTCCTTTTTCTACTCTGTTTTCATAGCAGGATTAACCCTTTTGGTTCCCACATGATTTCAACCTTGGGGGTGTCTCTTGTAATTCCCTCTCCCGTTGGGGGCAGCCAGAACTGAACAAGTATATGCAGTGTTCCATAAAGGGTTATACACGATGGTATAGGAGCTTATGGGGTGGGGGGAGGGAAGGGGGATCGTAGTCTAAGAAACTCAAAGCCCTCCTCGAGGAAGTGATGGGAGGAGTAGGCTGGAGGTTTTCCAGAACTGGACAGGGAGGGGGTGGGGAGTGAGGTAACGGTGGTCGCCAGGGATCCTGCCAAATGGTGTTTGGGACGTGGCTTCAGGGGCAGCTGGTGTGGGAGATACAGGAGCACCAGAGCCTCTTTCACCACCACCCCAAAGGGTCGGAGATGATGCCACGTCCCTCTAACGCTTCACATGCGCCAAAACAGCATGCTTGGCTCCCATGAGTTCATTTCTCCTTCCTGGTTGCCCTGATTTTAACTTGGTTTTACTTGTTAAACGTGTTTAGAGAGGGGGACAGTAAGGAAACCATGGCATATTTTGCCCCAAATGCAAATTCTCCTAGAGTTGAACCTGGAATACTATCTTGAGAAACAAAAACAACAAAAAGCTACTGTTTTGTATAGAGTAAAAAGTATCCTTTTGTTGGGCATTTATTTGAAACTTCTTTTAGGACACTAGACATTCCTAATATCGCAGGATAAATCCATCAGACTAACTCTTTCAGTCACTGCCGACACACAGGATAAACGTAATACACATAAACCATTTCACAAGAAAGAGAATTCAATCTTTACCCTTGAAGTACCCTTTACTCTAAAATCTTTCCACTCTAGCAATCAGCTCATCACCCACCATGTTTCCCTTTTCTGTGCCTTTAAATAGGCTTGGTCTTTAAAAACAACAACAAAAAGTTTTCCATCCATAGAATGCTAAATACTAGATCAGCAGGGCTAGTATCAATTTGTTTAGTCTGTGCATTTGCGTCCTCATTACACAACTCAGGAAAAGGGCGACTAAATTGAAGGGATTTCCTCACACCCATGCTTGTCCAGACAGAGGAATACAGAAGCCAAAGGAGCCGTCTTGGGGTGGAAAATGTACATTTGGGCACTCGCACACATGTATACACCTCAAGAACATCTTTACCACACTTTGTCTCCAGAAATGGCCTCTAACGTGGACGAGGTCTTTGCAGCTGCCTGAGTGAGACTCACTGTGCTTTTAGGAGGTGCTTTATCAAAGTGGTTTCCGTGGCTGATTTCCACGTCATCGCCAAGAACATAGATCAGCCAGTGGGGAAAGGAAGTTCAAATAAGGAGGCTGACACTGCAACCAGATCTGCTTATGCCTCTCCTTGTTGAAACAGTATTCTAAACCAGTCGTCTACATGCTAGATGAGGCGAAAGAATCCTCCAGTATTGGGGCTAGAAGTCCCATTCTGGTATCTCATATTTGGGAAAGAGGATTTTCTTGGCAAATAACCCAAAACTCAAGCTTGGGGATTCCCAAGACCAGTGTGTGCACATCACTGTGAAGTGGGCGAGCAGGAAGCCCGAGTGTAAACATTCGGCAACAACTGTACTATAAGATCAGAGGGAGGAAGAGACGGAGGCATCCATTTTGGGTTAAAACAGAAAAATATATATATATTATGGAATAGGATGTGAAAAGTCACCCCCCTGTTTAAGAGCAAACTGACTCCCAAGAGTCTCTTTGTTCGCCGTCCACCAGTATTCCTGGGGATGGTGACATACAGGGGGGACGGTGAGCTGAGGGTTGGAAGGAACACAAATGGAGACTTTATAAGATACATAGGGACAGTTGTCATGTTTGTGAGTGTGCTGGTCTCATTACTATGTTAAATGTCTGTAACCCTGTTTGGACAATTCATTTTTAATGGTTGGGGAGCTTCAAAAAATGGAAGAAGTTCAGGCCCCAGTCAAGGGCTTTGGGTTCCTGAGCAGGCAAGTTTCTGAGATGACCTGTTAGCCAGGCCACTCCCCCAAAAGACCATATTCCTTAAGGAAAAAAAAAATCCTTTCCATGTAGCTTGTAGCCATTTGGGCCTTACATGTTCCCACACTGGGCTCTACCATCTGACAGGATCCTGCAGTGCTCTCACCCCTGGCTGATGGGTGATCTAACCTCTGACTTGGGCAGCTCCTGCTCAGGCTGGCTTTTTTTTTGGGGGGGGGGGGGATGAGGTTACCCCCTCAACCTCAGGGCTGGCAGAAGATCTCCACATCGGGGAGAGCCCCAAGGGGAGTCAGCCAGTGACTTTAAAGAACAAGGAAGGGCTGTAGCGACCCCTTGGTCCCTCTGTTGAGAGAATTGCTGTGTTTGACACCATCAGCCGTCACACAGGTTTGCACCAGGGCAGATGTGACCACAAAGAAACAACAACAGCAAAAGTCAGGCTCGCTGTAAAAACTCACCTTGTAGGGAGTGATGGTCTACGAGCAGAGTTTGGGAAGGAGTTGTTAAGCCGATGAGCTAAGAGCTGTAAAGTCCAAGATGGAGCAGCTGTGGTCATTCCCAAACTTAGCATCACCTGGAGGGCTTCCCAAACTACTGGTGCTTCTGGCTTGCCCACCCACCCCCAGAAACTGTGGTGAAATTGGTGGCCTGGGCTTGGAAAGTCTCCAAGACAGTCTCCAGGTCATTCTTATGTGCACAGACAGGCTTGGGAACCACTGTCGTGGCCCCTCACAACTCAAAGTGTGGGCCAGGAACCAGGAGCACTGGCCTCAGCTGGGAGGTCATTAGAATTATGGAATCTCGGGCTCACCCCGGAGCAGCTGAACCAGATTAGACATTTTAACTGGATCCCCACGTGATCTTCATGCACACTGCAGTTTAAGAAGCGCTGCCCTCCATACACACAAAGGCCAGGCTGAATGCCCCCATGAAAGCACAGTCTCATGGCATAATCTTTGTGTCCTTTCTAGCACTGGTTGTATTTGTAAATTCTATATTTATGTAAGTTATTTGAAGGATAAGTGTGAGGGCCCCAGATTATCAAAAAAGCTTCTTCAAGTGGTATTATAATATGCTGGTTAAATTAAAGGGTAGATTTGGGAATCAGAGACACCTGGGAACACATTCCAGCTGCAACTTTTTAATTTGACGTCTCTGAACCTCAGTTAATTAAGGTGGTTAACTTGTTCCAGTTTGCCCCAGGCTTTCCTGGTTTTCTCACTGAAAGTCGTGCTGCGTGCTAGGAACTGAATCAACCCTGGGAGAACTGGGACAGTTGGTCACCCTTCAGTTAACTCGGCTATTTCTTTTTATTATATAAGGAAAAGATGGGCCTTAAACTGGTCCCTAAAGAATGGATGGGGTTGAAACTCTCTGAGATTTAAATAAGCATCAGCAAAAACCCCGATGTGTATTTAGGAGAACTACAACAAGTCCAGGTGGCTGGAAAGACGATCTGGGTAGCAATAGTAGATAATATAGAAATAAATATAAAAATAGAAAATTTTGGTCAGGGGAAGTGGTTGGACCACATCATGGGAGCCCAGTGACATCGGACATTAAACAACATTAATCCTTTTTGAAGTAGTTCAACATAATTTCCAAATGAGGTGGGCACTTGTCACCTTAATAGAAACAAGCTATTAAGAATTGGGAATCAACTCAGAAGAGACCTGCATCTCGGTTATTATGAGTTTTTTCTTAAGTGATAACCATTTGTAGAAAACAGTCTTCGACACGTAACCCCTCAAACCACTGTCCAGCCAAGCATCTCCACCACTTGAATCCAAATGTGAACTCCAGCTTCCTCTGGTCTGGTCCTAAGAATCTGCTACCTAAGGTCAGTTCAGGCTTCTGGGGATGAGCAGACATTAAAGTCTACATGAAACTAATGCCAGGCACTTTGTTCCCACCAAGCACTGCATGTGGTTCTGATTCACTGTCTCCTCTGCCCACTGCCCCTCCACCTGCCTTTGAAGACAAGTTCTCACCTTGAACAACTACACTCTAGTTTATTTGGCACAACAGGGGCAAATGGTAGAAATCCTGGGACAAAAGGATTTGGCTCAAAATTTGATCCAAAATTCTGGACCTTGTCTCCCTCCAGGAGCTCCCACCCTTACACACACACATCCCTGCCTCTTTGAACCTCACTGGACTGGTGCTCAGAGTCAAGGCTAGCCTCATCCAAGGCTGCCTGGGGACTGGAGACTCCCAGTGTCATAGGAAGTCACAGGGTCTGGATTCCAAAGACATGAGTATGAATTTTCTCCCTGCCACTTGGTAGCAAACCCCTTCTGTTCCATGAGCTTGCTATTCTCATGAGGAAAATGAAAAATGCTACCCCCCAGGGTTGTTATGAAAACCAAAAGAGATAAGGGATGTGGATATACTTTGCAAACTGTAAAGTGTCGTACCCTTGGTGGAACATGCCATAGCAGATTGAATAAGAGCCCAAGCTCTGTAGTAAGACCTGCCTGGTTTCACATCCCGGCTCCACCACTTACTAGCCATGGGATCTTTTGAAGAAGAGGCTTCACCTCTTTGAGCCTCAGTTTCCATGTCTTATAGTAGCAAGTTGCTTCACCTCACTTAGACTTACTGTTACTCATCATATGACATCAAAGAGACATTCCACCCACCTTTCTGCCTTACTTCCAAGTTTTTTTTAACAGTTTGGAAATGATTTATTTCACTTTGCAAAGAATCTTTTGATTATAAATGATGCTTAGAACAGCTGTGTTGAGGTAAAAAGGGAAGATCCATTTTCTAGAAGAGGAAACTGAGTTCCACGAGGAAGACGCAGCTGATCTGAGAGGAGAATCCACATTTTTGGTTCCAAATCCCATCCTCATCCTTTAACTCCATATTACATTCCCCCTTTTAATTTCCTTTTCATCTCAATCCTGCATTGTTCTTGGAGAAGTTTTTCCCTTTAAGACTTCCCCTGGAGCTCACCTTATCCTGACCTTCACCTAAGGGTGGACTCTTATACGGGAGAGAAGACCCAGGAAGCATTTCCCTTGCTCCTTGCACCCCCAGGGAGCTCCTAGGTGGATCTAAGTCCTCTGAAGTCCCCGAGACAATTCAGTTGCACAACAGCATCCAATGAACCACATCCCACTAACCTAAGCCAAAGAAAATTGTCAAAACATTTTTTCCACCCCTTAGGAAAAAGGACAGAGTAGATGCTGCATTCCAAGAAACCACTTTTTTTAGTGACGGTTTCTTTTAAGCTCTTCTCTTCTCAGCTACTGTGAGATGTTGTAAGATTCTTTCATCCGAGACAGAGTCCACATCAGAGAAACCTACTGTTTATAAAGCAGAGTATCTCGTTTTAAACACTGTTCCTGGCAGATTTGTTTTTTCTCTCCTCAATAAACAATATCCTTTTCTCTGGGTTGGAGATAGCTGGGTCTGTCTGGCTCCTGGGTGAATGGCACGCAGTGGACAAACGACTATTCATTTTGTTAAGCAGTCAGCCAGGAAACTGGCTGGAAGTGTGGCCTGATGGCCCAAATCTATTTCTTCCTTGCAAAGACCACTTATTTTCCTCTCCCACGGACTTCTGTTGCCATGGAAACCACCCAAGAAGCAGGACTGGGGACAAGGGCTGTCGCGGCTTCCTGAACTTATGTTTGGATTGGTGTCAGGGCCCAACATGGCCAAATCTCCTGTCATCACTTTGATGACGTTCGTCTTTCTTGGTGCTTGTGATTTTTAATGTTACTTTTCTTCAGGTGAAGGGGAGCATATCACTTTAAGGGCAAAGGGCTGGGAATGACTTTGCTTCATGAGTTAGTCGTTAAGTATGGAACATATGTAGGAGCTGGAAGGAAAGCCTTTTTTTTTTTTTTTACTTTTTTTTTTTGGTCTAGTCACACAACATTTATATACATGAGACAAAATAGAGAATAAGAAAGTATATGGGGCGTGCACTTAGCAAAATAGTTCATCTGATGTCCCGCTGAATTCTGAAGCTGAAAAACATTCTTCTGAGAACATCTTATTCTTAGAGAGCAAACTGTTTTTCACAAGATGTAACAGTAACAGCCGCAAACACGCAGTGCATAATAAGTGCAGGTGCTGTGTTGAGCCCTTTCCATGCTGCATTGCATTTAACCCTCACAGTAACTCAATGAGGCAGGTTGGATTCTTACTATCTCCATGAAACAGATGAAGACACTGAGACTCAAAGAGTACAGCCTCTTGCCCAGGTCCAGAAGAAGAAAGGGGCAGAGTTGGGACTAAAACCCAGACCTGTCTGACCCCACAGCTTGGGTCTCTTAGCTTGGAAAAGCTGCCTGCTCTCTCCCGCTCTTCTGGCTCCTACAGTAGGCTGGCACTGTAAAGGCTCTGGGAAAGCCCATGAGAATCCAATGGCCACCATTTTTATTCGATCATGCAGTCCCTTCTCTGCAACCACCAAATATTTTGTAACAGGCCTCCCTGATCCAGGCCAGTTTTCTCATTTTACAGAGTTGAAACTTAAGCTGGGCAAGTAAACAACTTGCCTCCAGATGCACTGCTAATAAATGTCAGAATTGGCACCCTAAGGCACCCTGCCCCATGGCAGTCAAATGCCGTGCTGTACTGCCCTGCTTTGCCTCACTCCTATATTTCTAAACCAAACCCTGAGCCTGCAGTCGGATTTGCTGCTAAACCAGGCTGAGCATCAGGACTAATGCCTTGTAGGGCAGCTCTTAACTCTGCCTCTCGTTGGAACAACATTGCTCAAGAAGAGTGCAGGGTGCTCCCCCATTGGGAAATGCTTCCACCTCATTCTCCTGGTCCAACGCCATGCTGCCTCTGGTATATCTGAAACAATCAGACCATGAAGCCTTACAATGATGCAATGATGAAGTCTTTTTCATACATTTTATATTTCCCAAAATAACCTTTGAATCACTCAAAAATTAAGTATGGAGGGATCACTGTACTTCGACTAGTAGAACTCAAGGTGTTGAGAACAAGAGGTAGAAGTTAGCAAGATTGTATGCTGGTGGCTTTAGAGAGAGAGCTCTGCCTGCTAATGGCAGCTCCCCAGCTGAGGAGATGAGTTGATGGTGAGAGTTGGCTGGTTCTTCAATGAATATATCCCTGAACAGGCACAAATATGAACAACATGCAACATGGCTCTGACTCCCTGAACGTGGTAACTTTTGATAGGAAAAAACAGGATCATATGTGAAGATGTGTAAACAGTAATCACCAAGCAGGAGGTATGGAGCTAGGCACTACTGTAGGGATTTGCGGTGATAGGAGTATTGTGAAGGGAAACTGTTTCTTCGCACATCCCTCCATGGAATAACACTGTTGGATTCTAATATTAGCAATGAGAACAGCTTCTGTCTTAAAAGCAAAAGGAGAGAGGACCCATAATGTCCCAGGGAGCATGCTAAGATTGCTGGGCCCTACCCACCATGCCTTTCAGCCCCTTTTTGTCTTTGCCAGCTGCTAGGAATTCCCTTCACCTCCTTCTCTGTCTGCTCTACTCCTGCTCATTCTTCACAGCCCAGATCCAAAGTCACCTCCTCTGAGAAACCTCCTTGGACTTCCATTATGGGTTTATTTACACCTTCCTTTATGCTCCTAAAGTTTGTGTGCAAAATAATAACAGCTACCATTTTCAGTGCTTAGTGAGGTACTTTACATACATTGTCTCTGTATCTATTTGACAGGTACTCAGTTTTCCCAAATCCCATGCAGCTGTTAGGTTGCAGAGCTGGGTTTGAAATCCAGGTCTCTCGGGCTCCAAAGTGCATGCCTTTCTAGCACTTTCTACCACACAGCAGACAGCTTCCCTTGCATCAAACCTACCACTGCCAGCAGCAGGTCATAAGCATTGGTTTCCTTCTCCATCTCCCCCCAGACTGTGAGTTCCTCCAAGGTATGCCTGCATTTTATCTTGTGTCCTCTGTGCCTGGCACATAGTAGATGCTCAATGAATGGTTAATGGATCCATGACTTGTTTTCTAATTGCCTGAGCTCTGCTTCTGATAAAATCTTAGTAAATGTGTACAAATGGACCAAGTCATCCTCACCCCCAGTGGAGAGTTAGGTAAGTCTCTCCCAGCAGATCCATATACCAACCCACTGCTTCTCCAACTTTAATGCAGTATGAATCTGGGAATTTTGTAAGAGTGCAGATTCTGATTCAAAGGGCACTGTGGGGGGGGGGGGCTGAGGGTCTGCCTTTTTGACAAGCTCCCAGGTGATGCTGCTGGCTTGAAAACCACATTGATGAGCAATTTGGTTACCTTTGCCTGGGAACAATAAAAACCATCTCATGCATTTTTCTCCCTCTAAAGAATGATCAGGTTTTAAAATCTCATGTGATTTCCAATGTTTCAGCAAAATATTTCCATTTATGCTTCAAGCTGCAAACACTTGGCAGCATAAACATTTGTTTGCACCTGTAACTTTGGTTTAATCACACTCTATCCATAAATCACAGATAAATGAGAGAGAAGAGACATTCGTTGGAAGATTCCATTCCACTGACAAGTGGATAAGGGGAGTGGAAGGGGGCTGCAGGAAGGAGCAGATGTTCGCTCACAGCAGAACTTTCCGATGCAGCCTTAGTATTTTGCAACAGTACTGGAGACTGGCAAGGAAGCCCTGTTGCATTTTTATTGGGAAGGGCCCATCCTTCTACTCTTGCCACATTTCCATGGGTCCTCTCCATTCCTGGTAATCAGTAAGTGATGGCATATTCATCTCAAGCCCTTTGAACCTCACACATTCCCTCTGCTACATGCCAAGTGTCTTAGAGGTCAAGCATCCACGGTCCAAGATGTTTGGAAGGAAAATACCCTCTTTTCTGTTTCCTTTTCCAGATGTCCCTGGGCCAGCAGCAGGCAGCAAGAAGTGTGCCTTGTTTGAGATGCAAGGGGATGTGTTCGGGCTTCGAGCCACATCCATGGAGGTAATGGATTTTGTCAGATGGGGCTCTGCTCTTCATTTCTAGGCTGTTCTTCCTGGGAACCCTGTTTGCTTTTTGCTGGGACTGCTAAGGATGCATGCATTGCCAAGGAGAAACGGCTTCAGAGCAAATACATTCTTTCCCTGATTCTGGTCTTAGTAAGGCTTGGCCTCATTTGGAAACAAGAACAAGGATGAAGAAGGAGTTTAGCTTTGGAAACCTTTCCAAAGTTGAGGCCTCCAAGCCTAGCCCAGCAAGGCTTGTGCTGGGAAGATGTGTGCAGTTGTTAACTGGTGACTGGTGCATTCTAGAAGGAGCATCTGCCCTGGGTTGTGACAGATGGAACTGATCTCTTCTTAATGCACCATCATCCCTGGCAGTACATTTGAGTCTAAGAGCGGCCACTGGGAGAGAAATAAAAGCCATTCTGTACACAATACTTAAAAACCAGGACATGGTTCTCAGAGCCACATGAATTGATCATACAATCCAGCTGGACTTCAGTTTGCAGAGTGTTTCTTTGTTTTCATCATGGATCCTGATGGCAAGGGATAGGGCTGCCACACTGCACAGCCTTGGGGGCACCATTCACATCAGCAGTTATGTGGATGGCACCCCCTGGAGTTGTGCAGAGCACACAGCCAGTGTGTTCCCTGCAGCCCTGGGAGAGATGCTAAGCTCTAAAGAACATGGTAGCAAAGAAGGAACTTTTGTCCCCATTGCTACATGGATGCCTTGGGCACTCAGCAGGGAACAAAATGTCAGAGATTCTGACTTCCATTGTGAGATGGCAATTACAAAAGTAGCTACCATTTACTAAGCTGTGCTAAACCTTCTCTATTCAAATGTTGAAAGAATCCTAAGCAGTCATATTAGTATCTTCAATTTACAGACCAGGAAGCTGAGGGTGGAGAATGGGGAGACAGCTACTAAGTGAATGGCAGGATTCAAACTCAGGTCTGCGTGAAACCCAATCCCTTGCTGATAACCATTCTGCAATACTGTGGGCTGTGAGCTTTCAAAGCCAAGAGCATTGCTTGACTTTATTTCCTGCCAGTCCTTGACCTCAAAGGAGCTCACATACTCTGCTGGATGCAAGGTCCCCTGCAAGGGACCTTCAGGGTCATCCAATCCAGGATCCCACCTCCTGTCCAAATTCCTCCTACCATGAGGGGGGAACCCCCACACTTCTATTTTTGGCCACTTGAACTCTTTCTGGTCTTGAAGAACGTCTGCTTCCCTATCATTTCAACAAATTGGTCCCGAATCTTCCTTCAGGGTCACATAGGATAATATCGACTCCTCTTTAGCTCTTTGAAGATGGCTAGGATGTCTCCTTGTAGAGTTCTTGGAGCCCAGGAAGAATGTTCCCCAAATATACCCACTGAGTCAGTTCAGTAATGTTTTCCCTTCTCTCACAGTCCTGCGCTGCCTGTTGTCCAACATCTGAAAATAGTTATTTCATATATTTGGTCTAGTTTGCTAGTTGTTTATGGTGGGAGGGGATTCTGAACTCTGTTCTTCATGGCTGGAAACAAATCTCAGCATTGTTTGAATCCCTGCATTTTCTTACCATCCTGCCAATGATTTATAAATTAAATGAATTTGTCCGTGAGAGAAACAGATTGCAGCTTGTAGGTCCTGCATATCAAATGTCCTCTTGGGCTTGATCCACCATAACAGGGACCTAAATCCATGCCATATTGAAGCAGTGAGGTCTCGGAAACCCAAGCTCTTAGTGGGGGAAACCATGTCAAATTTTTGTATGCTCTAGTTCTCATATGCTACAATAGTTTGAAGGATATTTGAATGATCTAAGTGTCAGCCAGCCTGGTTTAGTAGAACAGCCCCTCAACTTATAATCATGGGACCAGAATTCAAGGGCTGGCTCTGCCAGAACAAGACACTTTGCTTCTCTAAGCCTCAGATTTCCCATCTGAAACATGGGAAAGTTGGAGCTCATGTGTTCTAGGCTCCCTTTCCCCTTTTACAATCCCATAGTTTCAGGCAGACTGTCTAACTGAACCGTGAATTCCTGTGGTTAGCTACAGTGACCTTGCAGAGAACAGTAGAATTACTTAGGGATGATACAGAGAGAAGACAAGAGCAAGACTTTCAGAACAGACATATTGTGGAAGAAAACATAAGGAGAAAGTTCTCCAGCAGCCTTCGATTTCCTGCTTTCCAAATGCCATGTAGGATTCCCTGCCAGTCTGACCAACCTCAAAGGACGCTAAATGGCCATTCGGGGCAAATCCTCTCACAGAGGGAAAAACACCTCCAGGACTCAGACATGGGGAATCTTTGCAGAGCCAGGCTCTTCCAAGAGAGCCCAAGGCAATGCCTTTTCCTGACATGCAGAGATTTTTATTGTTATTATTATTGTTATTCTAATAGTTTTCTTTTTAAAATGTCTGCCTAGCTTTACACTGACTTTAGTAGGAAAAAACAAAAAAACAAAAAAACACCCTGATTTGTGGGAAGCAGGGGGCACAGCATGGAAAATAGAAGAGAGTCCATTGGGCTCTTCAGATTACATATTTTTTAATTCTTCAAGGGCTACTCAATAGATTCTCCCAATCTCCTCATCCCGTCACCATTTCCAGGCCAGCTTCAGCAACTGCCCTGGGACTTGTAGCCTTAACTCTATCACTTCTTAGCAGGTAAGGAAATTTTTAGAGATAACTCTGCTGAAACAGATGGGCTTCCTGGGCTTTCCAAGAGACAGCCTAGAGAAAAATCAACCTGAGCCGTTTAAATTCCTCAATTGGACCATTAATGACTCTCACATTTTGGCATATACCCAGATCACCTCTGGAAATTGATAAAAAGTACCCAAACCTGCACCCCACTCCAGATCTAGGAATCAAACCAACTGGGGCCGGGGTCCAAGTATCGCTAGCTTTAATCAGCTCTCAGGTGATTTTTGATGCACGGCAAAGTTTGAAAACTCATCAACTCAACCAGGGGTCATCAATGTTTCTGTCAAGAGCCAAAAAGCAAATATTTTAGACTTTGCAGACCATCTGGTCTCTGTTGCATGTAGTCAACTCTGCCCTGGCACAAAAGCAGCCATAGACAATACATAAATGAATGTATATGGCTGTACTCCAATAAAACGTATTGGAGGACACCGAAATTTGAATTTCATATAGTTTTCAGGCATCATGAGGTGCTATTCTTTTGAAAAAATTTTTTCAAACACTTAAAAAGGGAAAAACCATTTTCACTCACAGGCCATACAAAAACAGGTGATGGGCCAGATCTGACCCTTGGGCCATAGTTTGCCAACCCCTGATCTAGACAGAACCTCTCATTTTCCAGATAAGGAACTTGACCATGGGCTTGTGCTGCATTAGCGTTCAAGCTGGGGTTAGATTCCCAGACTTTCCCACAATTCCAGATTGCCTGTGATAGATTGCCAGAGTGGCTATTCAGACACCATTGAGGATATTGCTGGCTGTGTCCGCTATAATCTGGAATGCCTGGAAAGGGTGCAAGGAAAGTGGGTGTCTTTCTCATCTATAAAGTCCCAGCAAAGTGCCTGGTGACATGGAGAGTACTCCGAACATGTTGTTGATTAGAAGGAGAAATAATATTGACACCATTTCAAAGAATGCCTCATATCCATTAAATTTTTCCATTTCAAAATGTTGTGCATTCCCAACATCTCTCATGACATCCTAAGAGTATTAACTGTACGTAAAAGCAAAGGGCAACTTCCTCATCCCATTCCATGTACAGAATGTATGGGGAGGTCACAGGACCTGATGGGACCCAGAAGACTTGGAATCAGGGATCCTCCCCATCCCTTCCCACTGGCTCTCCTTCACTCCCTTCTTCTTCCTCCTTCTTCCACTTCCACTATGCTGGTGCCAGTCCCCACATGGAAACCAATGGCGCCATCTCCTGTACTTCTTAAGGAAGAAGTCTCCTCCCTGCCTGGCTCTGAAAAGGCACAGGCAAGAGAACATTACTGATCGTGAATAAGAAACTCTTTTGTAGTGCTAAGATTGCCTATCTTAGCATTCCTCAAATTGCAGCCCACCGACTGAAAATGAACTTGGTCTCTCAACTTCTCAGATAATGTTGGAAATGCTTCATTCTCTCCCCGTTGAAAAGTTGCAATGCACATCACTGTATTAAAGACAAGGAGCAGCCTTGCACTAAAGAAATGTGTTTAACCTTCTCTAACCGACTATTTTTCAAAGTCACGGCCACTGAGCCCTTTCACAAGTACCCTGTACTAACATCCTGGGGAAGTGGTCCAGCCAGACCAGTAGAACTAGCCCAGAGCATGTGGCCCAACCTTCTTCTATCTTATGTTGTAGTTTTCATCTGATTTTCTCTCCCTCCCCCACCCTGAGTGTAAGTTCCTGAAGGTTTCCTTCTCTTCCTTTACACTGGGTTTCCCACCCAAGCACTACTGACATTTTGGGCAGGATAATTCTTTGTGGTGGGGGGCTGTCCTGTGCACTGTCAGATGTTTAGCTGCATCCCTTGCCCCTCTACACACTAGAGCCAGTAGTAACCACCCCACCCCCACCTGCCAGTTGTGACAACCAAAAATGTCCCCAGACATTGCCAGATGTCCCCTGTGGAGCAAAATTGGCTTGAATACAAACCATTGGTGTAGGCCACGATAGACTCACAATCAATGTTTGCAATATATGACTAAACTTCTAATCTGCTAAGTTTAGAAGAGAAAATGAGAGTTCCCTGGGTCTCGCCTGGAGGAGTCCTCATCTAACTGGCCTTCCCCAGCCCTGTAGTAGGTCTTGACCTTGCTCACTTAACAAGCTCTTCCATCACATCTGCATATCTGAGACACAGCACAGCATGTCTGCCATGACAGGCGGAAAAGGGAGCAGTTTTCCTCTCACCCCGTGGAACTCACTGGATTTCTAAACCTTCACAGTGTGACACCAGGCAGCCAAACACTATTTTTTTAATTCTCAGGCTTTCAAGTGAATTTGAACCTTCCCCAGGAGGCTTTCCCTCCTCCCAGCCTCATGACAAAACCTTGCCCAGTGATTATCAATCTCTGCAGCTTGAGGAGTTTTCTAAGCTTCTTCTCTTCCCCCTGCGTCCTGTCCACAAGTTTCTTGAAGAAAATGTCCAGCTGTATTCTAGCTTCGGCGTGTGTGCTAAAAGAGCTTAAAGTTGCTGGAGTTCCAAGGCTCACAAATCTAGAAAAGCAGTTTGAATAATTCTTAAGAGCAGGGGTCGGTAAACATTTTCCGTAAAGGCCCAGGTAGTAAATTTTTTGGCTTTGTGGGCCAGATGTTCTCTGTGGCAGCAACTCAACATTGCCATTGTGATGTGGAAGCAGCCATGACAATATGTAAATGAATGGGCAAGCCGTGTTCTAATAAAACTTTATTTGTAAAAGCAAGTTGTGGGCCGGGTTTGACCCACAGTCTGTGCAGATCCCTGCTTTAGATCATCTCTCATGAATGAACAAGCCTTTGCCAGCATGGCCACAAGAAGAAAAAGTGGGCTACTCTTTTTCCCAGCAAGAGTCACATCCCACACTCCCCACAGATAGAAAGACTGGCTTCTCCCAACCAGAGTTCCCAATCCCAAAGGCCTTTTTGTCTAGGGTTACTGTTTGTTTGCTGTCAACCCTTCCAATTTCCTAACTGTTAAACCTTAAGCTTGCTTTCAAAAGGGTGGATGCCACTGGCTAGCGGCTCTGCCTCTCTTGTCCAGAGGTTGATCTCACTTATCCCACCCCTCCCCACCCAGGAAAATATGCAAGTCCTGCAAATGCAGCCAAGAGGACCACTGTCTGAGCTCCGACCTTGATGACGATCGAAAAATTGGCCGCCTGCTGACAGACTCCAAGTACTCCACCCTCACGGCCCGGGTGAAAGGCGGGGATGGTATCCGGATTTACAAGAGGAACCGGATGATCATGACCAACCCCATTGCCACTGGGAAAGATCCCACCTTTGACACGATCACCTATGAGTGGGCTCCCCCAGGAGTCACCCAGAAACTGGTAAGACAGCGTCCAGCCAACCAAGTGGGTTTTGTCCCACCTTTGTAAATATTAGCCATGGCACGGGCAGGAAGAGGGCAAGGTTACAGAAATGGTCGGAGTGGCTCTGGTTTGAGCTCTTCTTGAAGAGCAGACTTGCTGGACTCAGTTTTCCTCATCCATGAAATGGGCAGGGAGTTGCCTATGAACTATAAATGCTAAAGACCCTTCCAGAGCTAGTACAGGGTCATTCAAGGTCCCCTTTGAAAGCTGTCCACTTCTGAACCAGGGGTGGTTTATCATTTGGAATTCTCAGAGTGCTTCTTTCCATCTGGGAGAGACTCATTTCCCCGCAAAGTGACCTGGGTTGGGCCAATGGGAGGGCAGAGAAACAGTCCTCTCAGAAGTCTCCTGGGCTCTGAAGGGAGAACCTAACTGGTCTATCACAACCCTGGGGAAGAGGCAAATGGTTAGAGAAGCCTGAGGAGGATGGCAAGGACACAAGCCCAGAGAGAGCAAGTGACACAGGGTTATGCAGGTGCCAGAACATTCTGAAATTGGAACCAGCTCATCTGCCCCCTGGTCTGGTGCACTATGTGGTTCCTGAATATATATTTCCAGTTTGTCCCCCACTGTCCAAATAGAAGTACACTGCGGCCAGGCCTCTGCACCAGCTGACATTAAAAGTGCTCCCCAGTGGACTGAATGGGTGACATGTGCAGCTCCAATAGCTGCCTTTCCCCCAGAGGCCTCCACAGGCTTCTCTTCCCTCCCTTGCCAGATGGGGGTTCAGGTCCCCGGGAGCCCCTCTAGGACATTCATCCGCAGAGGATATGGAACATCCTCTCTGCTCTGAGTGAACCAAGGCCCTGTCACCTGGTGGGTAGGAGCACAGAATCTGGAGTCAAACTCTCTGGGTTTGAAACCCGTCCCTGCCCCTGTGATTGCAAAGATTTGGGGGATAACCCTGAGCAGCCAGGTGCTGGTCACAGTGTGGGTGGTGCTGAGTCACAGTCAGTTGCAAAAGTCCCACTTTGACAAGGACTGGGGAAACAGATGGAGATTCAGTGATCTTCAGCTCAACCCCAAGAAGAATATCTATTGTCAAGAGCATCATTTTCCATGGGACTAGGAGACAGGGGGCCTGCCGTGTGGCCCAAACTCCAACACTACAGGTTGGCGTATATCTTGAGTGATGATGCGCCCATTTGCCCAGGACAGTTTGCACTATAATCCCAGGGTAAGTTTCAGTGGTGCCCCGTTCCCCTTTCAACAAAATCCCTATTTGAATGATGTATTCACCCTACCTATTGCAGGATCTAGAACACAGTAGCAAAGTCTTATGCCACTTTGGCCAGTCAATCTCCTACAGTCTTGGCTTCTATGAAGGGGGATCAGAGGAATCCCCTACCTTCTCTTTTACTGACTTCCGCCCCCATCTGCTTGAGCCAAATTCAGCTTCCTTAGAGTGGCATTCTGGCCTGTCGCCCTGCCCCCACCACTTCTCCATTCAGCCAGCATCCTCTCCAGCTCTAGGCAACTTCTGCTCCCTCTGGCCTCAGGCCATTCTCAGGCCTAGAATGTCCAACCCCTTTGGCCAATGCTTATTCACTGGGACTTATAAGCAGTCCCTCCCCTGTGAAATCTTTTTCCCAGTTCCTTCAGGCCAAAGGAATGGATTCTTCTCCACCTCTCCCACTTGCCCTCTTCTTCTCAGATTTTGTAGAAATACATTTGTTCACTGGCCCCTCAGCTGTCAGGCTGTGAGGGTTGGCACTGTGTCATTTTAATTTCCCCTGCCCCAGCCAGTCTCAGCCCCTGCCAATCAGGACCTGGGGGAGCACCATGCACTTCGTAGGTGCACAAGAGATGCCTTGTCACATTCTCAAGCTGCTGGGTGAAACACATGCTCCTTCTAGGAGGCTTTAATATGAATTAACTGAGTTGACAGAGTCATTTGGGTCCCTTCTACTAGCTTAGAAAGAAAAATGAGCAAGGAACAGAGAGTGCGTATATGACAACAAATAAGCATTCATAGCCAAGTTCATCGTTTGCATGCAGGATTCAGGCAGCACTACCCAAAAGATGGAGCAGAGCAATGGTGCTCACTGCTGTCCACTGCAATTCCCTGGGAAGCTGTAAAGAGTCCCCATGCCCTGGCCTTGCTCCAACCATTCAATCAGAATCTCCAGATTCCAGAATCAGAATCCTAAGACGTGAGCATTTTTTAAAAACTCCCCAGGTAACTCCATATGCAACCACATTTAGGAACCAGTGGACCAGATTAGTGGTCCTCAAATCTCAGTGTGTACAGAAATTATCAGGGGATCTTGTTAAAATTCATGAAGTAGGTTTCAGGCAGGTCCTGAGATCCTGCCTTTCTGACATGGTCCCAGGTGGTGGTGATGCTGCTCGTCCCCAGACCACACTCTAAGTAGCAGGCGGCACAGATGATTTCTTTAAGTCAATGACATACCAGAAGTTCTCAGATTTTAGAGATGCAAGCTTAGCATGTCATTAATTGTCTACTGGAAGAAAAGGGGAGCCTTTGTAGTCCTGCATGATCTGATCCCTTCTCCTTTGTCCGCCCATGGCTCCTGCTACTCCCCCCTCACTCAGTACCTTATAGCCCCACTGACCTTTCTCCTCCCAGTTCTGGAATGCTCCAGGCTCTTGTCCTGCTCAGGTACTTTGCTCATCTCTCTTCTTGAAATTCCCTTTCCCTGCTCTTTGCAGGTTGGGGTCCTTCTGACATTCAGTTCTCAGATAGGCTTTCCCTGACTACCCAATTTACAGTACATGCCCATCCCCATTAGATGTTTTTGTCAATCTCAGTTCTTGTTTGTGTCTTTCAAAGCTTGATCATTGCAAGTTGTTTTTATCTCACGAAACTCTTCACTTAGCTATTGCTTTTCACCTGCACCGGACTGAAGCAGGGCCCATGAGGTCAGATAGTCTGTTTTGTGCACCCTTATATCCCCGGCACTTAGCTCGGTGCATGGTACACATTAGGCTTGGTAAGTGTTGGTGGTATCTCACCCTCCAGGCCAGTGACAGTGACATCCTAAGTGTGTGTGCAGACTGGAGCCATTTGACAAAGTCTTTACAGGGATTGAGAGTAAATGTTGAGAGAATTTTGTGGGAAATTGGCATCTAAGCATGTGACCAGAAAACTCATCCTATTTGACAGAGTTCAGTTGTGGTTAGACTCACATGGAAATCCATTGTAGCATGAGCCACATACTAATCACATGCATCGTAATCACAGAGCTTCTGCAAGAGGTGGAAACAAACAAACAAACCAAAAAAACCTGATCCTTCACCATAGACAGTTTAAGAAGCCCAGCTCTAAGCTGGAGCTTAATGGACCAAAAAAGTCCTCTTCCACACAAAATGAAAGAGAGGCAAGGAGTTTTCTTTTAGGCTGTACTTTTTGAAAAGCAGAAAAAACATGTTAAAGTTTAGGCTGTACTTTTTGAAAAGCAGAAAGGACATTTTAAAAGAGCACTTTAACTTTCATGAGTTCAGCTGCCCTGAGAGCTAGGGATTTTTGACCCGTGTGGAAAGAAACACAGAACAGTTAGGCAGCTTTGCAAATTCACAGGGCTATGGAGGGGAAGGTCCTGGGCCAGAGGGTGGCATCAGCACTGCAGCAGAGCCGTGACATGCCAGGTGTTTAAGAATGCAGGGTTGCCTCTAGCGCCCGGGTCTGGGTAAGTTATCAAGGAGGTCTCCAAGATTGTCTAAACTAAAGCAAGCAGCTCATAAAAGAGCTGGCTGTGGGCATCAGGAACTGGGTGGTGAAAACCCCAAACGCTTTGGCCCCAGACTAATCAGTAGAAGGCAGCATCAGCAGTGATTAATGCTGGCTCATAAAACCACACAGCTATAAAGGGCCCTTGGTTGCCCTCACTCTGGGCTGCAGAGGCAAGTTGCATTTCTGAGACTGGGTAGCTCTCTCTCTTCCCATTCACCCCTCCCCAAACTTTTTTTTTTAATTACCAAGTGATCAGGACTGATTATATTTTGGCAAGAGCAGTAAATCTTGCTGTCATCCTTCCCAACCAAAGTGAAAGCCAGTGTAATTCTTAAGCCTTTAAAACCCAGAAACAATAAACCTAATCTCTAACATTTATTGAGTGCTTACATGCCAGGCACGAGGCTAAGAGCTTTACATGCACAAGTTCATCTAATTTTCCAACACTGTTAGGGATGTACTACTATTACCCTCCTTTTACAGATGAGGAAACTGAGGCTCAGAGAGGTGTCACAACGAACGAAATATTCAACAGGTATTTAAATGGCAGAGCCAGGTCTTGTACTCAAGCCTCCCTGACTCCAAAGCTTGGGGCCTTCCCCACCAGGCCATGCCAGAAGAGCTAGGCAGGCAGAAAGGCGAGACAAGAAGGAACAGGTACCTTGGGTAAGCATTCTTTGGGAAGACTTCTGAGAACAGTGCCAGGCTTGACTTTGAAAGTCAGCCAGGATTTGGGAAGGCAAGAGGGAGAAGGTGATGATACACAGCACCCATTGAGCATTTTGCACGTCATCTCATTGGTATATCACCACTTCCCATGTGCTGAGTATATCACCATCTCAGAGAAGAGCAAACAGAGGCTTGCAAGATGCTTTTGCAGGTTGACACTCGCTTATGCCTCACCCTCTACTCCCACACCCGTAATTGCTGATCAGTTAGAATACAATCTCCCATTGAGCCCTCCGTCGGTCCTCAGAATCCTTCTCAACACAGCACTCCAGGCAGCCTCTATTTACCAGGGTTGACATGTCAGGTGAGGTCCACTTACTGCCCTCAACTGGTAGCTTGAGAAGCATCAGGAAAAGCAGAATCAGGTTCCAGTCTTCTGATTTCAGAGCCCACATGCTTTCCAATGCCCAAGCCAAGGAACCAGAACACCTTTCCATTCCACTTTTCTCTCTGCACTTTTGGTTTCTCTCCTGATAATGCCAGGTTCCAGGAACCTCTCTACTCAAGAAGTACCAGCCAGACAGCAGAGAGCTGAAAGGTCCTCATGAAAAGCTTACAACCTGAACCAGTGTTTCTAACTGGTCTGGGAAAAGATCTCTTGCTAAAGGTTTTGGGAACATGACCTAAGTCAACTTCCTGGAGAGGTATCTGGAAGATTCCCTTGCAGGCTCAGAGCAGCATCAGGCAGCTGAGTTGGAAACAAACCTCTTTCCCCATCATCCCCTTCCCAAGTCAATGCCAGGCAATAGAGATTGCCTAGATTGCTGGGTGGCGGGGGTTTGGAGACCCTCATTGAGACTCAGTGGGAACGAGTATGATGGCTGATTGGCAGTGTCTGCCATGGGTATATAAATGGGGATTGGGAGGGAGTCTCCAGCCAGCCAGGCAAAGCCAGTGATCCCAGGGCCCACGTCCAGTGGCAGCTGGGCGCCATGGCCTTGGCAGTGCAAAGGCAGGGAGCTGGTGCCCAGCTGAGGCTTTGAGCTGCAACAGGAACACGGGGTCCCTGGGCAGGGAAACTCCCTGTCTCCAGGGCCCTAGCCAGGAACCAGTTTGCTATTCAGAACACAGCCAGGACAGAGTTGTGAGAAGGACATGCTGAAGGCAGGATTAGCAGGCGGCTGGCTGGCTCATCCAGACGGAGCCACTAATAAGCTGAGAGGCTCCAGGATTTCTAACACGGGCATGTATTTGTAAAACAGGGCTTCCTTTCTTCCTGGGGAGGGCTGCAGACCCTTGGAAGGCCAGAGCCAGAGATATCTAGGTAATGAGGAGCCCTGGCCCCAGGTATGCTTACACTGCACATTCGCCTGAAAATGATAACAAAGGGTAACTCTTCCAGAGATCTGGAGACGTTTTTCTTCTTTGCAAATCATCTGTCTCCTAGAAGGGTTGGGAGGATGGATTCTAGACCCACACCACTGAGTTCAAGGCCTGTCTCTACCATGTACCAGCTGTGTGACCTTGGGTAAGTTACTTACCCTCTCTGTGCCTCAGTTTCCTAAGGGGTAATATTAGTACCCTCCTCCCAGGGTTGCTGTGAGAAGTAAAATGGGTTAACACATATAAAGCACTTAGAGGAATACCTGGAACACATTAATAAGCTTTAGGCAAGTATCAATTAGCCTTATTACTTCTGAAACCTCTCAACCTGGGGGAGTTGGCAGCCTTCACAAGGAGAAGCAATTACTCTCCCATGAGCTGAACCAGCCTTGGGACCGTGGCTGCTTCAGTGCTTGGAGTTAGTAAGATGTTGGTCGTGTCTAGATGCCTACCCTGGCAGAGTGAGAAAACCTCTTGTTTCCACTTCTGCAAAATCCTTCCTTAGTTCCTGGGAGCAGGGAAGGCCCTGGACAAAAACTAGGAAGGGGATGCTGTGGGTACCCACCTCCCTGGGGCTGTGCCCTGACCATCTCCCCAGGGCCTGGGCCCTGGCTCAGCCTGTTGGCTGTCAGGCTGCCCTCTAATGTCAAGCCCCAGAAAGGCTCCAACTCTTGGATGTCCCACATCAGGCTCCCCGGGGAGTGCCGGACCTCCTTAGTGAGAATCTGAGAGTGGGCCAGGGACCTCTTTCACGATGTCTGCAAGTGATTCTTATGCACACTCAGATTTGAGGATAGGTTTTTCAGACTAGGCAATATGTGCTAGAAGCTGCCTGCCACGATAAAAACCACTGGGCACCCTGGTCTTCCCAAGACACGGTCAGGAATGTGCCCTTCTGGGACATGTAGTTGGCTCCACGGTTCCCTCTGGCTTGTTTTTCCTTGTGTTGGGTGAAGGATCTCGGCCTGGGACCAATCAGAATCCATCCCCTCCTTTGGCCTGTTTCCTGAGCTATAAAATCCCACTCGTGCTGTCACCGTTCTTCTCTCACTCAGTTGCGAGGCTCAAATGAAGTCATCACGAACTTCTCATGATGGTCAAGACCCTAATGATGATGGAGTCTACACCGAATTGCACAGATTAGGGAACAGAGGCCCAGAGGAGTTAGGTACTTTCTCAGTCTTACACAGAGAGTAGCAGCAGAGCCAGACCCAGAACCTACATTTCCATACAACCCTGGGTTCTGTCCACCACTGCAGGGCTATCTATTTTAAAGAGCATTAAGGCTTATGCAAATGTTCCAGAAAGTAATAGGATATACTGTGAGTCTATAAGGCCAGAATGCATCCCAGGCAGGTGGCCACAGAATCTAGGATAGAGCCACCAATGGGCCATCCACGGCCACCCCAGGCACCCCTCAATTGGAGTCCCTCAGGAGCCCCGAGTCACCTGCCTCTTCCTTTTTTAACAATGTCTGTATCTAGAATTCATTTATTCCAAAGCCCAGCAGATGCCAGGCTCTAGACTAGTACCTGCACCCCCAGATTCATCACCCCTATTCCCGAAAAGCAGATGCCTGAACCTCAGAATTCAATATGCATTTCTATGTTGATTTCCATAATTCCAAAATGAATCAAGCCCCTAGAGATAAGACACGCGGCAGATGGGTTCTAAGCCTAAATAAGCCAGCAGCCACCTGGGCCAGGGCAGTCAAAACAAGGCGGGTGGGGGGATAGGGAAGAAGTCAGGGTCAGGGGTCAGAGGTCAGGGTCGGGCATGGAAATGGAAAACAGCTGTCAAGGATAAACAATGTGCATTCCACAGTTTCTCACGTCATGGCCTTGACCTTTATCTCTCCCTAATCTTCCCATCTCTGGAACCCACCCACGTGTAAGATTTCTGTTTATTTAAAAAAAGAAAAAGAAAGAGGCTCAATTGGACAGTTATCAGTGTACATATTAATATTCAGACAGTTACGAGTGATATCAATGTAGAAATGTTATTGACTTGAGACCTTGTCGATTCTACTCTTTAGAAGGTGCCCTTGAATACTTTTCAATTAATAAACCATGAAATACCTTATGCCCATAATGATTTAATTATACTTTTCTAAGAAAAGCAATTTTAAACTAGATTGACTTTTTAAATTAGGAGCATTGCCATGAGGTAAATGGAGTAAAAATAATCCATTTTGAAGGCAACAAAATCCATGTTGCAAAACCAACAAATCTAAAAATGAACAGCTACTTAAATTGCATCACTCTCATCAAGGAAGTGAATTGGTGACTCCAACATGGGGGAGAATAAACGCTCATTTAGGCCTCTCCCAGGTGTTACCAAAATTCACATTTCTCCTTTGAGAATCTTTGGTTCTGCAAAATCCTGAAGAAGCTGGAACCTGTCACTAAGCTTTCCTCAGGTCTCTACCTGGATGCGTGAGAACTGCAGTTTTTGTTTTCTTTTTTTCTCACGAGTTGCTTTCCTGCCAGCGTCACACTGAAACAGGAGTTCAAGCACGGTCCGTGGAACACCTTTCTGGATCCGAGTTGTGTGGGATTCTGGTTAACAAAGGAGATTACTCGACCCCACAACTCACCTACTGAATTGGAATTGCTAGGGGTTTGGTGCCTAGGAACCTACATTTTTAGTAACCGTTCCACCTGGTTTTTACACATCTTATCATTTGAGAAAGTTTGCTTTGCAGTAGGTAGCTGGCAAGCATAACAGCAGTCCCAGATTTTAAAAGATAGAAAAGTCATAGAAAGAAAAGGAAAGAGAAGGGAAGATCAGTACATGGAGAGCTTATTGACCGCAGCACGCTGTATATCTGCTACTTAATCCTGCAGTGGCCGTAAGATGTGGGGTCCCTGCAGCAGAGAGAGGGAACGACGTGGCTGTGGTCCCGCAGCTCGCATGTGGTGCAGCTGGGAGTTCAGCTCAGGACAGACTGACTCCAGAGCCCTCACCCTTGCTACCAGAGTAGAAAGGCCATCACCTGCCCTCAAGGAATGGAAGGTTAAATGGAACATGCTAGAAATTATTAGAGAATAGGGAGTGGCTCAGTCCTATGGAACTGCTTGTAAGGACAGGAAAGACGAAAAAGAGCTTTTCCTTCCAGGGAGGGTAACTCTATGAGCAAAGTTAGAAATAAGAATATCACTTGTGGGGCAGTGAGGAAACGGTCCCACGAAGGGCACAGATTGTTTGGGGTCAGGTGGTTTGCATGACTTCTGTCACCGTATTTCAAAAGACTTACCGCTTGGCTACTGTCCAGCAAATGATACTAGAGAAGAGGCTTTAAGGTAGCCACGTTCCCTTGGTGATGGAAGCATACTTGTAAACGTAATATTACCATTACTTGCAAAACAGAGAACAAAGCAAAATGATCTTTATTCAAATCCTTATGGAAAATCTAGGCCATGAGGAGGGCTTTTCTCTTTCCAATGCCGTCCAAAATGAAAGCTGCAGTAGTCTTTGGAGAATAAGCTATAAAATAATAGTGTTATTAACAAGTAGAAATCTAGCTAGTTGATGAACAGAGCTCACATCTACACATTCAAACAAATATTGCTTTTGCACATGTCAAAATTGTCCTCTATCCTACAATCCTTAAAGGAAAGGAACCCACGGATCAGGGAATCATTTTAAATGGCAATTCACCCACACATGCATGGAAAATAATATTCAAACAAGTTTTAATAAATATAGATAGGAAAAGATCAGGAAGGGCCAAACACAAAGTTATTAACTATCTGTTACCGTGAGCCCAGGGGGCTTTTCAAATACAACTCAAAGTATAACAAACATACAGGTAAGTAAGTGCATGAGTCTTATGTGTACCGCTTGATGGATTTTTACATATGAACTAGCACCAAGATCAAGGTACAGGACCTTTCCAGCACACACAAGGCAGAGGATGCATATTTCCCCTTTACATTCTCTCTCTAGTCTGTGTTTTCTTCTTTGCTTTTGTAATTTGGAAAAAAAATTGCTTCTGGTTAAAAAGTAAAGACCGCCTTTCTTCCAGTTGGTTGGTAATGTTAGAAAATACTACATTTTCAGCTTGAGGTGGATTCTGCCATGGTTTTCTCTTCTGCTTCAGGCCCCACTCGGCAGGTGGGGGAGTGGAGGGGTAAGGAGGGGAGATCTGTAGCGCTGCACCCTCACAGCCTTGTGCCCTTCCTCCCCTCCCCAGGGCCTCCAGTACATGGAGCTCATCCCCAAGGAGAAGCAGCCAGTGACGGGCACCGAGGGCGCTTACTACCGCAGGCGCCAGCTCATGCACCAGCTCCCCAGCTACGACCAGGATCCCTCCCGCTGCCGCGGACTTGTGGAAAACGAGGTGAAGCTGATGGAAGAATTTGTCAAGCAATATAAGAGCGAGGCGCTGGGCGTGGGCGAAGTGGCCCTCCCGGGGCAGGGTGGCTTGCCCAAGGAGGAGGGGAAACAGCAGGAGAAGCCAGAGGGCGCGGAGTCCGCCGCCCCAACCACCAATGGCAGCCTCGGCGACCCCTCCAAAGAAGTGGAATACGTAAGTCTCTCCCATGCCTCTGGGTGTGACCAAAAGGGTCCAGGCCCTGGGGGCCTGCGCCATCGGAGCCCCATCACCTGGCTTGGTTCCCTTGTTCATACATTCGTTCATGCTTTTATGCTTTCAGCAGATATCCATGGCTCACTTTCTCTGTGCCAGGCACTGTCCCGTGGAAAATAATACAAGCTCACTCACTGCTCTAGAGAGGACCAAGCAGTCACAGCTTAGAGAAAGGGCATGCAGCCTTGGATAGGGAGTCAGGGGAGGCTTCCAGGAGGAGGTGAGACACAGGTTGGACTCTGAAGAATTACCAGGAGCTATCTGGGCTTAAGGGGATGATGCATGTCCCCCTTAAAGTGATGAGCATGTGCAAAAAAGACTTTGAGTTAGAGTATGGTGCAGTGAAAGGATCGAAAGAAGTCCTGCAAGACTGGTGTGATGTGCTGGGGGTACTGGGGGCCACAGGACTGGCAAGGTCAGGAGGTGGGACCTTCCTAAGGACTCATGCCATCCATTGATTCATCAGGCAAACACTGACTAGCTTGTGTTCTATGCCAAGCACCAGGGTATCAAACACGCAGAAGACTCTGGCGCCATCTCCAAGGATGCCATGGAGTTCAGGCTTCATTCTAAGGGCCCCATGATCCAAACTTGGCTTTCTAAAGTTCCCTGAGTAGGAATAAGGAAATGGGCTGTTGGGCAGTGAGCCACTGGAGGCAGGTCTTGGGTTTGGGAGATGAAAGCCTCAGGGTTGGTTTGCCTTAAATTGCACCCCAAGAGGCAAGAGGAATAGCTTAAGACGGGCACCACATGGGGCTGGTGGCCACTAAGTTTTGTAGCTCCCAGCCACCCACCCTTCTCCATCAGCCAGGAGCTTCACCCCCATCAGCCAAGGGCCTCATTTGTATCCATTTGGCATGTGGAGACAAAAGTCCCCAATACATGGGGTTTTCAAGCACTTTACCTGCCTTCCTGGGGAGAGGCTGCCAGTCCCAGGGTGAGCCAGACAACCCAGCCCCAGTGAAGCTGCTGCCACACTCAGAGGGCGCTGGGCTAGTCCCTCATCTTGTTAGCATTTGCATCCAGGATTGCTGTCCAGCCAAACTAGGGCCCCATCCTCTTTTATCAGAGAACTCTAAAAGATCAACATGGATTGCCTCTACCACACATTTGGCAATGATGTTTAAAAGACCCATTTCTCAGGAAGAATACGTGTCCTACGGACTAAGAAAAAGAAAATGTAGATCCAGCTACCATGTTTCATAAACTGGTCTCCTCCTCCATTCCTGCTCTATATACACCCTCAAATAGCTGTCTATCCTTAAATCTTAAATACAGGGGAGTCTCAAATCGAAAGGAGGCCTCTTTAAGTCGTGGTGCCATTTGCAAAAGTTTCTGTTTTCATTGCCGTTCCTGAAGGCAGATGTGCTGAGCTGAGGACATATTTTATCCTTTATTGAGTCCCAAATATTTGTTCAACATGGAACTGGGGTAAAGGCAGCTTGAGATCCTGGGTCCTTGCCTATGTTCAACATTAGGAAACCTTTCTGTCACTTTGGAAGCGTTTAAACAATACTGGACTGTAAATGGCAAGTCTAAGGTCAGAAAATAAGATACGGAATCTGAAGAAAGCCAGTGTTGGGCTGGGCTGGCTGGGGAAGGCAGACTTCTCCTTCATTGCCCTATTCACAATTTTAATTTAGTAGCTAATTATGTAACAGATGTTTCAATTTCCATCATCTCCTCTAGATGCTGAGGTCTTGTCTCATTCATCTCTTTATCAACAGCATGTGTCATATACAATAGGTGCTTAATAAATATGTGACACATGAATGAATTAACAAATGAATGAATGAATGTTTGACC
Source organism: Choloepus didactylus (assembly GCF_015220235.1). Taxonomy (NCBI): domain Eukaryota; kingdom Metazoa; phylum Chordata; class Mammalia; order Pilosa; family Megalonychidae; genus Choloepus; species Choloepus didactylus. The sequence continues at coordinate 238,472,532 of NC_051307.1, forward strand.
TAAATTGGACCTTGAAAAACGGGAACAATTTGGATGGACATTTTGCCCAGGAGGATGGTGAAATTCCATTTCCACAATTACAAGCCCCTTGCTCAGTTCTAAATGCTCTGCTCATACCTGCCCGGACTTTGTTTGATTCAAAGTTGCCCAGTAGAATGAATTTCACCAACCCCATTTTACAGGTGAGAAGTCTGAGTTTCAAAGAAGTTAGGTGACCTTTCCAAGGTCCCACAGCTTTGAAGGGGGCAGAGCTGGAATGAGAGTTCAGATTTGCTGACACCAAGGCCAATATCCTCCCTACCACATGGTGCTGGTTTATGAAACCCTGCTGGTTATTGTTCCAGAAAGAAAGAAGCATGGGTTGTCTTATTTAACTTTCCATTTATCCCTGTGGAGCAGGAGAGTGAATCCTAATAGGAAAAGGCAGCTAGACAGCCCCAACAGAGCCCAGACTGTGTGTCACCAGCAAGCCACCTTAGCGCAGACCTGAGCTCTGCACCCTGAACGGCACTGCCTTACCCTAATGAGTGCCGCGTCAAGCGGATCTGTGTGCCCAGGCACTCGTAGAACCGACATTTGCCACAGCCAGGCATCAGGCAGGAAGCCTGATTTTTGCTCCCCTGTTGAAGGGCAGTGGATTTGGCTAGCAGTGGTCAGGACACCAGCTTGAGAACCCAGGTGTGTGAAGGGACTTAGCCAGAAACCCCAAATCTAAACAAGGATTAATGAGACAAATGGAGGGCAAAAAGAGAGACACATGACAAAAATATTATACAGGAATTGTATTGGGATCACATGACTGCTTATCATCATAATGGCTGTTTGTATTGCCATCAGCAGCTACAATTTGGAGAGTATTGCTCTGAAGCAAGGACACTATAAGTACTACAGTACTTTATTGTTTTATTTAAAGCTCACAGCAACTGGGTGATGCAAAGAGGTTGCAGCTTCCCAGGCTGCTGGAGCTCAAAACTGGGATTCAAAGTAACATCTGTCAGACCTCAAAGTCCACATTCTTTCCTGTGTCCTACAGCTTGTTTTTTGGAAAGCTAATCGATATTATGCCGTAAGAAAGGATTATGAGGCCATGTAAGGTTGGAAGACATGAAGGTGAATAAAATGAAGTGGATTTTTACAGCAGGACTTCTCACAGCCTTTAGTAGGCTAATGCAGTACTTCTTAAAGCAAAATCCTCTGGAAAGCAGGTTGACACAGAGATGGCTGGGCAGTTTCCCACTCAGTAACTCTGGGGTGGGGTCTGAGAATTTGCATTTCTAACAAGTTCCTAGGTGATGCTAGTACTGTTCTGGGGACACATTTGAGAACCAAATGTTCTCAAATTATTTTATAAATAAGCTCAGCAAAAATGATATCACCAATTGGGTATAAAGTGAGTGTCTAAGTGATGATAACATGGGCGGTTTTCCGGATTTCTCTAGCCTCTTGGCTTTGTGAAGGGGTGGGGTGCAGGGGGGACTATCTCCAAGGAACTCAACTTTGAGAATGGGGAAAGTTCTGGAAACACAGGCACAGAATCTAACACTATTTTATACCCCAACCCAACACCCCCTTCCCTGACCCACCCTCTAACTCTCAGGATTCTGAGGCCCACAAGCTCCCAGCTTTTCCCTAAAAGCCGTCCTCACTATCAGGCAGTTCTCTCCTGAGCTCACTTGGCTCCGACACGCTGCTGTGTCAGCCTCTTATGATGCTGGCCTTCCTCTGAGACCTTGGGAGAGGCTCAGAAGGAAGCGATTGTGGGGTTGGGTTGCCGCAGCCTCTTACCCCAACCCCTCCACCAAACCATCCCCAGAGGAAATGGTTATTCAGACCAGAGGAGCAGCCATTGCCAAATCCTTTTCCAAGTCTGCCTGTGTGAAATTCTGCTGAGGAGCCGAGTTTTGAGTGGAGCCAGATAGCACAGGGCCAGCCAGGTTGCCGGGAGCAGTGCTGCCTGGGCCCTTCCCATCGAAACAGCCCAAAAACAGCTGGGTCTGTCCCATTACACCGACCTGAATGCAGTTAGCCCCACCCCAGCTCTCAAACCCAAGGCCTTCAGACAGACCCGTGGACTGGTGGCCTAAAATTAGTCGTGGTCCATCTGTCTGCTTGAGAAGTGACCTCTCCCACCTCAGAGCAGGCCTCCAAAAGTCAATTATTAGCCTGAAGTCAGGAGAGGCAGGGACACCATGGGAAATGTCTTTGGCCACTGAGCTTCCAGAAGCTTCCCTCTGCATAAGGAAATACCACTGCAGAAAAGTCCCAGGTAATAACTCACCCACATAATGCCCGTTAAATCAACGAGGCCAATTAACAGAAAACATTCAGCCTCCCCTTCTTTTCTTTACTTGCCTCACTGTGTGTGTGCATGGGTGGGGAGGTACGCGTGTGTCCGTTTGTGGCAAGCTGGGTAGGGGTGGAGGGAGACCACCTAAGCCTGGGGAAGGGGATGAGGGAACTAACAGTTACTAGCCAGCATGCGCTGAGCAAGCTCTCTTCACCTACTCAATCTCTGAATCCTCAAAACAATGAGTGAGAAGATCAGTGTTCTTATACCCATTTTACAGATGTGGAGCCTGAGGCTCAGAGAGGGTAACTGGCTGGCTGGAGAGTGGTGGGGCAGGGATGCCACCAGCAGGATGGCACCTCAGCGGTTCTGGGATGGGGCTGGACAGGTGACCACAGAGCCAGGGTGGGTCTGGGTGTGTTTGTCTGTGTGGGGTGAGCCAATTGTTTGCAGTAGCTCACAGTCCCAGCCCAGGGAAGAATTTGGGGGGCCTCTTATGTGCGTGCCAAGAACAACAGAAGGTCTTTCCTGCCCCACTCCCATTCCACTCGCAGTGGCTTCCTGTATGTCTTGGGAGCTTCAGTGTTCCATGGCCAGTGGGGAGGGCAGGAAAACCCCAGCAACCTGGCTGAAACCCTGCATCCACTTTCCGAGTCCCCCCCACACACATTCCCCACCTCCATCCTGGATGGAATTTATGGTGCCTATACCACAGGCGATGACTCTGCTTGCTAACAGCTCCACCAAACCATTTCCCTGCATTTACAGGGCTTACTGGATATTTGCTTGGAAATTAAATATACAGATTTCCCGGGCATGGTCATTTTGCCCAGGAATTTCCGCCCTTCTCCACACTCCAAGCTTGTAACTAAAGAAAGAGGGGAAAAAAGCCAGAACATAGCATTTAATATATTCTCCACTCTTCGGTATTAATTATTCCCACTAGGAGCCTCCCCTGCCTTGCTTGTCCCTTCCCCACACCACCCTCTTCTTCAGCCAAGCGATTGCACCCAATGAGAGACAAGAAGGAAGAGAAAAATTGAGAGAAATCGAGATATTCTTTGCAGTCATAAAGTTTGGGTAACTCCGTCCCAGATTACCCTTCAGGACTCAGGGAGAACAGTCTGGCTCCTGGGCCCCCATTTCCCCACAAGAATGCATGGAGGAGGGGGAGGGGGGCCTGGGTCTCCACCCTCCCACCAAAAGTCTGCCTCTCCAATGGAAACATAGCAGCTGGCGGGCTCAGCCCGACTCTAGCCCCAATGAGGTACATATTTGTGGGCAAGGAACTTCCAAGTCTTTGTCAAAGCAGATGTTTGGTTTGTGGGTTCAGCAGGCTGGCTTTCCTGTCCGTCCATTCTCTGGGAATTTGAAACTACCACCCACCCCTGTGGGCCCCGGCTGGGCCGGAGGTCAGGAGAGTGAGAGATCCAGAAACAAACCCGCTGCCACCTCCTTTCTGGGGGGCTTTTGGCCAAGGAATCCCAGCTCCCCACTCTCCTACCTGCTCCGTCATTTATGGGCAGGATCCTGGGAAGCAACTCTGCAAAATCCCCATGGTTATCGAGCGTCCAGGCATCTGCCCCTGTCCCCTTCCTTATGGTGGTGACATTTTAAGGATATTAAAGGTGTTTTTATTTTACCCAAAGAAAATTACCTGAATTCCACTTTTTATACCATAAATACTTTCCATGTTGTCACATAGTCTTTTTTTGTGGCTGTGTGGGAATGGCTGCGTAATATTCCACTGACTGGAACAGGGGTTGGCAAACATTCTGTATAGGGCAGATCATGAATATTTTAGGCTTGGAGGGCCAGACAGTCTCTGTCACAACTAGGCTTGGAGGGCCAGACAGTCTCTGTCACAACTACTCACCTCTGCTGTTGTAGCACAAAAGCAGCCACAGACAATACCTAAACAAACTAGCATTAGCACGGCTGTGTTCTGACAAAGTTTTATTTACAAAAACAGGTGGTGGGCTGGATTTGGCCTACAGGATGTAGTTTGCCAACCCCCTGGACTTGAAGAGCCATTTTTAAAAAAAAGTGTTAGCTTTTTATTAATTACTTTGGTTTTATCCAGTTTTATTTGCCTATTCTAGGCTTAATGATGATGATGTCCTCCTCATCATCTGCCATTTGTTAAGTTGTGCCAGGCACTAAGGCTTTGTGTCTACTATTTCATTTAAACCAAAGTTATATTATCCTTCTTTTACAGATGAGGAAATTAAATCCTTAGCAAAGTAAAACTATTTTCAAACTTCAGGCCACAATCCATTAGTGGGTAGTAGAACTGATCTAGCAAATTACAAGCAGCATTTGTTTTTAGTTGAAGAAGATTGCTTCAGGGGTAATAGACATTTTTCTCAAGCTTTGTTTCAGGTATGTGTGTGTGTGTGCGTGCGCTAGATCAGGACCTAAATGTATTTCCTGCTTGTGGATCACAGACAAAAATACAGAGAGAAAGAGATGGGGAAATTGTCTCGTCACCAGCTGGTAAGTGAGTAAGCCAAGCCTGCCTCATCCCACACCCCACACAGCTTCCAAATAATAGGAGCTCCCACTTCCTGAGCTTCCAGCAGCTCCAGGCTCCATGCAAGGCTGTTGAGGTAGAAATAACCACAGCTGTTTTTCCTTCTCAGCTTGTGGACCTTTTTGAGGAGAGCCCATCTTGGCACACGTGCTTGTCACAGCTGGATTAGAGAACACCCCAAGCTGAAGCTCTCTCTCTTAGAAGTGTAGCACTTATGAAGCCTCCCTGGTTTTATTTCCCCCCTTCTCCAAATAGAGAGTATAGGAGATTTACTTAGAAAAGTCTCACATTTTACCTCGCATGGCCAAAAGCCCCATATTTTATATAACCTGCCCCAGGAGGAGGGATAAGGTGGGATGGGGGTTAAAGCATTTTCCATGGACCAAGGCCTAGCATGTGTTACAGACCGGGAAACTGAGGCTCAGAGAGGTCTTGCCCTTTGTCACAGCCATGGCACTAACTTCCTTCCAAAGCCTGTGCCCCTAACCATTGCACACCCAGCCTACCCGACACTACCGTAAATAACCTCAGGAAGACAAGATGGGGGTGGGCAGCAGAGCACAGGAATGCTAAGTTCGCCAGAGACGACATGAGGCCAGAAAAGAAAAAGAAGAAAGACTCTGGGATACATGAGGTTGCAAAGCAAAGAGGGTGAATAATCACCATAAGAGGAAATGGGGAGATGCTGTTTGTAAATTGTTGAGTATTTGTGTTGGAAAGAAACCAGCGTCTGAATTCAAGGCCCTTGTGTTAATATTTACTGTAGTGTTATAGTGAGATTTTCACAAGGCACTCTGGGTTTAGACTGGGTAGGCCTTCGGATAAGAGCCTTCCAGAATAAAACGGCCAGATTGGGAAGGAACTTCTGGCAACACTGATAGAGGATTGCTAGTGGAGAGGGTTATTTGTGTGTGCTGATCCCTTTCTGAAGGCTGACACAGCTGGGTCCTTAGAGAAAGCTCTTTGGGCGTGGAACTCTTGACCGCTGTCCTTAATCTGCTTTGCCTAAAACACTTTGTGTTTTGGTTACTTCCATTTCATAAGTTGTCATCATTCTGTGTGTCCACTTTTCATGTTTCTGTTATCTTATGCTGCATATCAAACCACCCAAAGCTTGGGGGCTTAAAACAACATGTATTTTGCTCATGAATTAGCCTTTGAGGCAGAGCCCATGGCAGGCTGCTAGTCTCTGCTCCATGTGGCATCATCTTGGGCAGCTGGAGGCTGGAGACTGGACCAACAGGGGTGTGCTGGGGAGCTCCCTCTCTGACTATATAGTTTCTCCACCCGACCACCCTAGCATGGAGGCCTCGGGATAGTAGGACTTCCTTGGTGTCAGCTCAGGGCTCCCAATATGTGTGAACTGAGAGAGCCCAGTGGAGGCTGCATTGCCTTTTATGACCTACCCTCAGGAGTTATAAAACATCGCTTCTGCCATATTCTGTTTTATAGAGGTGAGTCACTGAAGCTAACCATATTCCAAGGAAGGGACTTAGACTCCAGCTTGGTAGGAAGAATGTCAAAGAATTTGCTGACATGATTTGAACCCACCATGACTGAGGGATTTAACCCAGCAGGGTCTTAGCTTTTGAAACAATCGACTCAAAAATGTTCCTCAGCTTTCTCAAAGCAGGTGTTTACCATGGCAAAAGCCCAAGGTACAGAATATCAAAACCCTCTCATTCAGACGCCTTTAATTAAGAATTTGTTACATTTGAATGGGGACAGGGCAAAACTTCACTGGTGCAGGATAAAACCACATTTGTTACACCTATGGAAGAAAAGTTTGTCCCACACCCCCTCTCCACCAAGGGGTAAATAGTTTGTGAATCAGGTTATGTGGTAAATATTGGAAAGATTTTCAGCCAGCTCTGGTTTTAGATAATTGGAAGGATGAAAAAGAACCAGCAGATATGCTAATGATAAATTCTTTTACTCTATGCCTTTTGAAATAGACCCAATGAACTTACACTTGACCATCATAACAAGGGAAATAACCTGAGAATGACATCACACTTTCAGAAAAATAGCCTAGAAATTGAGCATTTCAGGAATTCAAGTTAGCTTTTGCTGTAACTGAACCAAATTGGTGCTATCAGTTTTGCTGAGCTCACATATAAGGTCGATTTTTAACACCGTTGAATCAGTCCAGGTTCTGTAGGGAAACAGAACCATCAAGATATATGAGTGTGTAAGAGATTTATTTTAAGGAAGTGGTTCATGTGATTGGGAGGGGTGGCAAGTGACCCACAGGCAGGCCAACAGGCTAGAAATTCTAATAAAAGTGATGCTGGAGTCTCGAGTCCAAAATCCATAGGGGAAGCCAGCCGGCTGGAAACTCAGAGAGGAGTAGAGGTTATGGTCTTGAGGCAAGAATTTCTTCTTCCTCTGGAACCTTCAGTTATTTGCTTTTAAGGCCTCCAACTTATTAGATGAGGCCCACCCACATTATCAAAAGTAACCTCCTTCAAGTCAATGGATTGTAGCTGCTAGTCCCATCTACAGAATACCTTCACAGCAACCTCTAGGCCAGTGTTTGACCAAGCAACTGGGCACCATAACCTAGCCAAGCTGACACATGAAATTAACCATGTTAGGTGTACAGCCGTGGTTCTCAAGTGTGGTCCCCTGACCACATCAGCATCCTCTGGGAATTTGCAAATTCTGGTGCCTGACTTGAGACCTACTGAATCAGAGACTCTGGAGGTGACACACAGCAATCTGTTCTAATACGCCCTCCAGGGGATTCTGAGGTCTACTCAATTCTGAGAACCACTGTCTCAAGGGGGTGGATTTAGAGAGGAGAGGAGCAGGCCCACCAAGCTAGGGTCTAATTGTAGCTGGGTTGGGGTGGTAACAGATGAACAGAATAACTCACACAACTCAGTTCTCTGACCTTGCCCAGATGGGGAGAACCAAGATGTGAATAACCCCTTGGTAGCTGACATGCTTTTAACCATGATTTCCATGGTGTCATGAAAAGGAAACTCAGGCCTCCAAATCAGAATCAAACCCTAATTCCACATGTCTTTGTCATCTTGGGGAAGTGGTTTAACCTCTCTGAGCTTTGGGTTTCTCATCTATAAGGGAGGCTGAGGGAAAAGTAATAGGAGATTTTAGTTAATCACTATTGAACCCTATTATTAAGTCTGTTAATCTCGTTATCTCATTTAATCCATGCAACAACCCTATGAGGGTGTTATTAGTATCCCCATTTGATAGGTGAAGAAACTGAGGCACAGAGAGGTTAGGTAAATTGCCCAAAATCACAGTTATGAACCCAGGCAATCTGACTAGAGAGCACTCCTCTTTTTTTTTCTACCTAACACTTTCCTTTTTAACCACATTCAAATATATAATTTAGTGCGATTAATTACATTCACAATGATGTGCTGCATCACCACCATCCATTACCAAAACTTTTCCATCATCCCAAATAGAAGGCTTGTACATTTTAGCCTTAACTCCCTATTCCCTACCCCCACACCGTCCCCTGGTAACCAGTACTCTAGTCTCAGACCCTATGAATTTGCTGATTCTGATGATTTCATATCAGTGAGACCATACAATATTTGTCCTTTTGTCTCTGGCTTGTTTCAGTCCACATGATGTCTTCATGGTTCATCCATGTTGTCCCTCGTACCAGAACTCCATTCCTTTTTTTGGCTGAATAATATTCCATCATGTATAGAGAATTCCCCTCTTACCCATTCACCACAGTTTAGAAATTGCAAACCTCAGTACCAAAGATTGTGGTTGGAGAATAAGTTTGCACAGAAAAAGGCTCCCGAGCAGGGGCTGTGCATTCTGACTCATGGTTGCCAGCCTGTCCCTGGTGGCTGAGGGTCTACCACCATCCATCTCTGTCCAGTCTCCAGGCTGACACACTCAGGACACCCTCATGGAAAATAGCTCAGAGACCAGATGAGCAAATTGGTTCCTGACACATGTTGACAGAGCTCATTATGCAGACATCTTGTTTTCATAAAATGTCAGTGACATTGTTTGCTAAAAGGGCCTGGCTACTGGCGGTAACGGGCCAAGAGCCAGGGATGCTGAGGAGAAAGCGAGAGAACAGACACTCCCCTGAGGGGCGCTTGACAGATAAGAAGGTTGAGATCAAGATCTGTGAGCACAGAGCTCTCTTTCCTTCCTCCACACTGCCGCCAGAGTCGGCTCCCTACAGGATAAATCAGGACATAGTACTCCTCACCTCAAGAACCAGTAATAGCTCCCCATTGCCCCCATGTCCAACCTGGAGCCTGGGTTTAAAGCTCTACACAATCACTACAAATTGCCTTTCTGGTATCATGCCCCTCTACTTCCTTCCATACATTGCGGAGTGCCAACCGATGCTCCCCATACAAATCCCGGCACATTTATATCCCTCTCCCTTTCCCTACTTCCATGTTAAGCAACATCTGGAAATTTGGAGCTGGAAGCCCCACTGCCTTTGTGGTGATATCCATCTAGATGTAGTTTGGTTGACTGAGAGCAATTTCCTTTTGTGTGGGAGGAAAAGGGCTGGAAATTTCATTCCACAGAACTTGGGAGACAGACAGACAGACTGAAAACTCGCTTCTTGCTCAGATGGCCCTTGCCAAATAGTTTACGGTTCCCAGCTCAGCAGAAGAGTGGGTGAGAATAAATGGGTGTTGATTCATCACTTATTTTTGGTCTGGACCCTCTGATGAGTGCCAGGCAGCTGGGGACTCTGTCATATGAAGAGGAAGAGGGTTTTCATTTTTGGTGGAGGCTTCACACAGTTCATTCGTGGGCATAACTGAAACCACAAAGCTAGCACATTCTGGGGAACATTATCAGGCAGTCAGGATCCAGTTCAAAATATACTCAATTAGCCAAATACAGTCCTTATCTAGACATTCATTCGACAAGTACCATGCTTAGGAACAGCTCTCAGTGCATGGGCATTCTTTGTCATTTGGTTTTCCTTCCCGATTTTTCACCATTTTAATTCTTATTTCCCCTTCATATGCAAGAGTTATTTAAGTATACTAAATGTGGAGACTCTTAACATATGCCTCCCCAACTTTACATGGCAAAACAATAAATATTTTTATTTTGGCTGACATATAGTTGGTGGTTAGGAAGTTTAGGGTCATCATCTAAATCCAGGGTCAGCAAACTTTTTCTGTAAAGAGCCAGATGATAAATATTTTAGGTTTTGTGGGCCAAGAGCCAGAATCAATGATATCATTTAGATACTTTAAGTAAAAAGAGAGAAAACCAATTTTAGCAAAATTTGTATTGATGACATTGAAAATATAATAACAATTGAGCACAGTTTTTTGTAACACAGGTCTATTGGGAAAATTGGAAATTTTTGGAGAAAGAAACATTTCACTTAATTGGGGTTCAAATGTAAAATCCAGCTCCCGGTCATATAAGAACAGGCAGCGGCTGGATTGGGCCCGGGGGCTGGAGTTTGCCCAACACCTAATCTAAAGGCCACAGGCCGTAAAAGAAGGAATCTTAGCTTTGAAGTCAGGCTTGGCCCATGTTCAGATTCTAGCTTTGTCTCTTATCAAGTGTGCATTATTGAGCAAATCACTGACTCCCTCTGAACCTCAGTTTCATCATCTCTAGAAGGGGAAATAATGTATTTCCTGAGAAGGGGAAATAACTCCTAGGGTTTCTGCAAGGGATTTTAATAATGAATGCAAAGTCCTGAGGGGGACAGAGAGATGACCCTGAGGACACAGCAGCCACCACCACCACCATCATCATCATCATCAGGGCTTTGAGCTCTAAAATGGCTCAAAGGATTTTCGGGATTGAGAATGTCAAAGTCCCATTCTTTGGGGGATTCGAATAGTCACTTAATAATTGTGTGGTGGATGAAGAGTTGAACAGATAAGTGGATGAATGAATATTTAGCAACTCTCTCTGCTCCTGGAGAAAGGGCAGAGAAGTGACATCTTGATATCTCACAGCCCAGTTATCCCAAGAACTCTTACCCTCCCCACAAAGTCGTTATTAGAACTGAAGCTAAAGAGCAGCATGAGTTGAGTTCCGCTTCTGCCCGTGGTTCCTGAGCCAGCGGTGGAAATGTTACTGGTAGTAAAAGGTAGATAAGAAGAAATCCCAGATGGACAGGGGAGCAGAGGCAGCCAGGAGCTGGCAACATTCACGGCCTTCCAGGGAAGTGGCTTCTCGTGTCTGAGCCATTGGGCATGCCTTTCTCTTTGCTGCACCACAATGTGCTCTCCTGGGTACCTTCCTAACCCCTCCAACTTCAGTCTCTCCCCCAGACCCTACTCAGTTCCCACAGGAAGCCACAGAGTCAAGGGTTGAAATTTGAGTTCCAGTTCTTCTTGACTGTGCTCTTTGGGCAAGCTATTCCATCTCTCTGAGCCTCACCTTCCTCATCTGTAAAACGGGTACATTCCATGTGTACCTGCATTACCTACTCAGAGGACAGCTGTGAGGATCAAATAGGAATGCAGCTGACTCCTAAGCCCCCAGGACTCTGAGAGGTCTCTCCTGAGTCCCCGCTAAAGCTCTCACTTCTCCAACCCCATACCCTGTTATTTTTTCATAGTATTCATCAAACGCTGTAATTATCTTGTCTGTTACCTATTTCTTTTCTGCCACCTCACCCCCAGTCTCCTCAAGGGCTCTGACCTTACCTGTCTCATTTGCTGCTGTGTTCCCAGCACCCACCACAAGGCCTGGCACACAGTAGGTGCTCAGTCAGCATTGGATGAATGACTGAAAGGCAGGAGTGTCATGAAAGCTCTCAAGACCTATACACACAACTCTTCCTGCCTGGCTCTCTGCAGCACTTATGGTCTAAACCTGCCTGAGATGTAGACAGGTGGCCCATCCACTAGTGTCTTCCTCCTTCAACTGTTGCCTCCCCAGGTTGGAAGCAAGGGGTTGGAGGGCAGAAGCCTCCAAATAGTCATTGTGCATCTACCATGTACCAGACACTGGGGGGTGTATACTGAAGCTAGCATAATTGGATATGGCTCCTGCCCTCAGAGTGCTTCCATCTAGAGTGGAGAGAACACACATCAAAGAATCCTGCAGATAAAGGGAAGAAGAGGAGGCATAATAACCTGCAATGGATCAGAGAAGTTTCCCTCAAACCTCTGGTCTGAGATCCAAAGAATGTAAGGAAGTTAACCAGGCAAGCTAGAGTGGGAAGAAGGTTCCAGGCATCCTAAAAAGCATGTGGAAATGCCTCGTGGCAGGGTAGAGCATTCCTTCATTCAGCAACTCTTGAGAGGAGAATCCTTATGTACCAGGCACTGTGCAGGGTGTGGGGTCAGAGCAGTGGGCAGAGCAGCTTCTCCCTGACCTCTGCAGCTGACTGCCTAGTACAGAAGACAGGCACAAAGCAAATGCTCACACAGATATCCCAAGAATAATGCTGGCTAATGTGCACTGAGTGCAGCTGTTATACCATGTGGGATTCTTAAAGGGAGGTCAGGGAAACCCTTGGTGGTACCCAAGATCACTGTGGGGAATCTGCAAAGTCAAATTACACACGGGTTCCAAATAATTTATATAGATACTTTGCCCTCAAGGAGGTGGAGCTTCATTCCCCACTCCTTAAGTGTGGGCTATGTGCAGCGACTTCCTTCCAAAGAGTGCAGTATGGAAGGTGGGGAGAAAGAGTAACTTTATAGCAAAGAAGCCTGACAGTCACGACCTCAGCCAGATGATCGAGGTCAGCATCAAGAGTGATGTCATGTTGAAAGCAGATGGCCTTGATAGCATATGATGAGAATGGCCCTTTACCTCTGTCATCGTCTTCCCAAGAACACATAACTTCAGTCTAATATGAGAAAAACAGCAGACAAATCCCAGCTGAGGGACATTCTGCACAATTCCTGACCAGCACTCCTCAGAACGGTGAAGGTCATCAAAGACAGGGAAAGTCTGAGAAACCGTTAGAGACAAGACAAGCTCAAAGAGACATGATGACTAAATGTAATATGGGATCCAGGATGGGATCCTGGAAGAGAAAAAGATATGAAGTAAAGGAAATCTGAATAAAGGCTTAGGCTTAGTTAATCATAACATATCGATGGGTTAGTTAATTGTGACAAATGTACCATATAAATGTAAGATGTGAATAATAGGGGAAACTGGGTATGTGCTATGTGAGAACTTTGCAAGTTTTCTGTAAATCTAAAACTATGCAAAAATAATATTTTATTAAAAAATAATCATGCATTGGCAAAAGAGCCATTCAAAGAACAAGATGGACCAACAGGTTTTAATTTTAATGGAACAAGTATAAAAGGTTCATTGAGGTGGTTTCAGATTCCACATTGCAACCAACTTTTGGGATACTACCACTTGTTGAATATTGATGTAATATCAAAGAATATCCACAATTATCTGTAAATGCCATTAGAATATTCCTCTTTTCTAATTTCATATCATGTGAAGCCAGATTTTCTTCATATAAAAGTCAACCAAAACAATATCATGCAAAAAAAATTATGAATGTGGAAGTAAATATGAGAATCCAGCTATCCTCTCTTAAGCTTCTTTTAAGGAAATTTGCAAAAATGTAATGCAATGCCACTCTTGTCACTATATATCTTTTTGTTTTGGAAAATATTGGTTATTTTTAATAAATATTTATGTTAATATATTATAGATTTCTTATTGTCATTTTTAAGTGAGTTAAAATATTTAAAACTTTTTTCAGTTGTCATTTCTACAAATATCAGTAGATGAACAAAAACTCTTTGGGGTTCTCCGTATTTAAGAGTTCAAGGGGTCCTCGGACCAAAAACATTGGAGAATCGCTGAGTTAAATAAAGACTTCATTTAATCCTCACAATGACCTGTCAGGCAGGCAATTTCCCAATTTACAGATGGAAAAAAAAACAAACAAACAAACTGAGGAACAGAGAGGTACAGCAACCTGCCCAGGGTCACTGAGGAATGAAAGGGGCGGAGCCGGGGTTCTAAACTACATCTCTAAGCTGCGCTGACTGCCTTGGATCTCCGGATCTTCCCTCTCCCTTCCAGGTCTGTGAGCTCTGCAAGGGAGTGGCCCCGGCCGACAGCCCCGTGGTCTACGCGGACAGGGCGGGTTACAGCAAGCAGTGGCATCCGGCCTGCTTCGTGTGCGCCAAGTGCTCGGAGCCGCTGGTGGACCTCATCTACTTCTGGAAGGGTGGCGCGCCCTGGTGCGGCCGCCACTACTGCGAGAGCCTGCGGCCCCGCTGCTCCGGCTGCGATGAGGTGAGGGCGGCGGGGGCGCGCAGGTTGGGAAACTGAAGCTTAGGCCTCGCTTCGCTCTCTCAGCCTCCGTTTTCTCCCTTGCAAAGCCGGGCTGCTATTCGTTCCCACCCCTGGGATTGCTGGTTAGAGTCCTGTCCTTATCACACTTCTGGAGTTTAGTAAATCCTTAGAACGTCAAACCTTGAATGTGAGATTGCCACGTTCAAACCCCGCCTCTGCGTTTGCCGTGGGACTTCGGGCTGGTTACCTAACAAGCATGGCTGTTTTCTCTCTTATAATATGGGAATGATATTGGTACACATCCCATGGAGTTGCTAGGAGGATAAAAGAGAAGATGCATGAAAATGCCTAGCTCAGGGCATGACCTACTAAATTATAAATGGTAGCTGCAGTTAGTCTCATAATATACAATATGATATGACATAAGTATAATTATAACCAAATAATACAACATAATGCAATACAATACAATGTAATAGCTAGGGATGTTAAGAAAAGGGTTCAACTTTCCGATATGGGTTTGGACCAGAGGAACTCTAAGGTATATGAATAATGTCAATAATAATTATGACAGTAATCACTGTTTGCATGCCTTTGGGGACAGGAAACTCACTACCTTCATCTTTGGCACATACAGGAGTTAGAAATGCCTTCTTCATATTGAACCAAAGCCTGTTTCCTCCCACCTTCTCTGTAATGGTCTCCAAATGAAGTTCAGGAACCACAATCCTCTTACCTAATATCTGTGTTATAAACAATACTAAGAAGGAAACGCTCTTTTAAAAGGGCTGTAAGCAGGCCTGCCCCCTAACCTCCGTTTTGTGAAAACAACAGTATATGCTATAGACTAAACACATATAGTCTACACTGTTAGACTAACCTAGAGTAAACAAAACTCCATCCTTTAGTAGGCGCTTACAATGGGTCAGTAATTTGCAACATACTTTACATGTATCAGGCCACTTAAATGTCATAACAATTCTCCAGGTAGACACTATCGTTATCCTCAGCTTACATTTGAAAATGTGCAGCTCAGAGAGGTCAATGATAATAATACAGCATTGACTTTGTGTCAGTGACCATTCCAAGGCTTTCAGATGTATTAGCTTATTTAGTATTCATAAAACTCTACGAGATTGGTAGTGTTTGCATCCTGTGGAAACTGAGACACAGGGAGATTAATTTACCCGAGGTCACGAAGCCAGTAAGTGGCTAAGAAAAAACTCATACTCAGTTCCTATTTGACGCCAAAACCAGAAGGCACATTTAACCAGCATGCTATAACACTCTTTCTGAGCCATATATATATATAAAATATATATTCCTAAGTATCGCTTTATTTCAAGCCCCAGGGACCCTAAGCCTTCCTGCTCCTGATGACAGACTACTGGTGGCACCTCAAGCTTAGCCGTAATTAGGCTGTTTATCCTGGGTGTGTAATCCCATCTCAGAATACAACCAGGCTTTGATTTGACTCAGAGAATCAGAGATGCCCAATAAAAACCAGCCCATGAAGGAGGATTTTTTTTTTCTATTCAAGAAGCAAAATGTAACCAACTTCCCCAAGTACAATACTCACTGTCTCAAGTTTATATCAGATGTCTCCACTGAGGCACTGAGAGGTCAAAATGAGAATGGGGAGGGTGAAGCACCATCCCACAACTTGTCCTTGTACACTCTCTCTACTAGGGACAAAACCTGAGTCACACGTTTCTTCTGCTCTCCTCCCCAGATAATATTCTCAGAGGACTACCAGCGCGTGGAAGGCCTGGCCTGGCACCGAAAGCACTTTGTGTGCGAGGGCTGCGAGCATCCGCTGAGTGGCCGGGCATACATCGTCACCAAGGGTCAGCTCCTCTGCCCAACTTGCAGCAAGACCAAACACTCGTGAAAGGCTGCCCACCCACAGCAGGAATCCATAGGACCCCAGCGAGAAGGAGAGCCACTGTGAGCTGAGGTCATCCTGAGGTTGTGATGCCACAGTCAACAAGCAACAGAAACACTGATTTCTTTTTTTCCAGTGGGAGTATATATAAATTTTTAGGTTGGGTGGTGGTGGATTCCTGAGGGTCCGTAGTTGCAAAGCCAGAAACATTCTGAGAAGTCTTTGGATGGAGTTATTTTTGTTTCTGTTGATGTTTTCCCAGCTACAACGAACTAAAGGCACAAAATGGTATCCGGTAAGGCATCGCTAGGAGGAGTTTCCCAGAATGCAATTCTGAGCGATCAAATCACGTAGCTGTAGGATGGGCGTGCTTTTTCCGTGAACATGGGAGCCAACTATCACTTGTTGTCTCCTTTTCCAATGGAATTTGAATTTAAAAAAAAAAAAAACTTATTTGGCATGAGCAACATATCAATAAAAGTTTTATGAATTCCACAGATACCCTTATCTAGTTATTTACATTGCGGCAGTGATTTTACAGGATCTGTTTTACTCCGTGCCCTGGATGCTGGTGCTGTCAGGAAAAACTGTAAATGCTAGGGAGCTTCTTCTTCAATCATGTCTCATCAGACTTCTTTTGGGAGTGCAAGTCCTCAATGCAAACCTCCCACCACCCCACAATCAGGAACACCCCCAGATCAATGTTGGAAACATCATCACTTCAGCCTCACGGTTTCATGGTAGACCAAAAAGTGGCCCCCTGGGAAGGGATGAGCTACTTTTTAGCCAGGCACCCAACTCACATGCCCTCACTACCCAGGCAGGGAGAGTGCTGGGGAATAGCCAAACAGGACCACCCAAGCTCCGTCCGAGGAGGGGCTTAACCAGCAGGTGCCACGTGGGACATGGTGACCAGTGTGGACAGATTTTAAGAAATACGAGATTTTATATGAGAAATCTTCTAATTTTTAACTGTCACCAACTGAATATTGAATAATCCAAATAACAGATTCTCTGGGCCAGATTTGATCTCCCTTTTATGGTGTCTGTGAGCATTTCCTAGCCCTCAAATTCGTTTTCTTCCCGTAATTTCCAAGAAAAGACATGTTTTTCTACTGGGGATGTAAGGATACATAGATGCAGGTCCGAGGAGCTCACAGTCTAGTCGCAATGTCCTTTCCTTCTTACCACTTCTCTATCTATTGCCAAGTTTTTTTTATTTAATGACCTTCTGTCTCTTGTCTATAATACCCCCATCTGTGTGCTTTGCGATTTTTTCCAAGGCCTCTGTGATAGCCTCCTGTGGTGGTTTTCTGCATCCAGCTCCTCTCTCCAATGACCCTCAACTTCCCTATCATGTCCATCTTCTCAAAGAGAAACACTGAGTATGTCTTCCTCCACCACCCTCCATGGCTCCCCATTGCCTGTCAAGTTAAGAACAAGTCCTCACCCTGACATTTGAATTCTTCTAAAATTTATGTTTACTGTTTTTCTAGCCTTAGAAACCTTTATTTCCCTTGAGTTCTATTTCCCTATTTCTCCAGGACCCAAACAATTCAGAAACTCCCTTTGATCAAGGCCTCCTCTGTGCTTTTTCTGGTAATGTTCCAGTCATCTAAAGGCCAATTCCATCTGTTGAAATTTCATTTCTACTTTAAGGCACGTCTCGAACATAACCTGCTTCTCAGACCCCTCCCTGAAGCACCAGTGTTCACTCATTGATTCATTCCACAAATATTCACTGAGCACCACAGAGTTCTAATTCCTACGCTAAGTACAGGGGATACAGTGTGCACAAAAAGAACCATGATCCCTGCCCCCACAGTTTTACAGTCTGGGGGGGAAACAGACCTCTGGCAAATACTCCCACAAGTCAATGTAAAATTACAGCTATAGTGGCTGCCATAAAGGAGAGATCCATGAAGCTAGAATGCATATAAAAGAGTCAGGGATGTCAGGAAGGTGCTCCTGGGACACCTGAACTGAGATCTAAAAGAAGAGTTGACTCTAGGTAGGCAAAGGGACAAGGCTGATGGTTGAGCATAGACACATGAATGGCATGTGCCAAGGCCCTGTGGCTGGAGCAGCACAAGTTTATTCTACAACTACATACTGGTGTTGGCAATGCAGTGGTGAACGTGGCCCATGGACAGGACTGAAGGACGAGCGGGGTGGTAGGAGCACAGAGGTGATGGGGAGGGTGGCACTGAGGCATGGGAGGTAGGCAGCCTGCTCCAGCTTTATGGGCAACAGCAAAGACCAGTCTCTGTCCTAGAAGCAACGGAGCCTTCAGAGAGTTTCAAAGGGGGCACAGCTTAGGCAGGGGGATTATCAGATATGCGATCTCTCCTCTGTCAAAAACTCAGCACAATACTTGGATGACTTTGTTGTGATCCCCCAAAACAGACCTCAGTGGGCACCACTCAGAGCATGCTCCTGCCTTCTCTATGAGCGACACCCCAAACTTGCACCTGACCCTCTCCTTCCCATCTGATTGACCACTGAGTCTAGTCCCTTCTCCCCCATCTCTTCCATCCCCGAGGTCATATTCTACTTTGAACTTTTTTCTTGTCCAGACTAACAAGTCTCCTAGCAAATCTGCCTGCCACAAGCTCACCCTCTCCAGGCACTGCTGCCAGATGAATCGCTAAGAGACACAACCCTCACCGTGCTGCTCTCCTCCTCAGAAACAATCGAGGGCTCCCTGCTGCACACACAAAAGAAAGTCTAAACTTCTTAGCTTTGCAATCAAGTTCCTTAATTTTTCTGGTCCCAACCCACCTTCCTACCTGCTTCCCTTTCAGAAGCCAAATGAGCACCTTGCAGGTCCCTGTATATTCTCCATGATTTCCCCACCTCTAGGCCATGACTCAGGCTGTTCTCTTTTCCCAGAATTTCCCACACTGGGCTTAAGTGATGCTTCTTCTATAGAGGACTGAGATTCTATACCAGAAGTGGAAGGGTATGTGCTTCAAAATGTTGAGACTGTTAACTCCTGCATGATTTTATCTTCCACATCATCAAGAAGAGCAGCTGACATTGCAACCACTCACATTCTCTAGGAGGACTTTCCTGAGCTTACCCTCACCCTGGGGTGTTTTAGTTGCCTTTGCCTGTGCTCCTATAATACCCCAGACTTACAGTGATCAATACCATGATTCTACTATGTTATAATGACTGGAACTCCTGGAAGATCATCTAATTATCCCTGTTTCCCCAACTCTTAGTTCAAGGGCTGACACACTTCAGAAAAAATTTTGATGAATAAATGAACAAATAAATAAACGAAAGAACAACCTAGGGCCCTTGAGTGCTAATGGCACTGTGTTCCAAAATGGCCAATATCAACAATAAATATTGCACACTAAGGCAGACACTGCTGGTTGCCCACATGTTGCCACTCTCCATCCCACTTGCTTCTTCCTTATGGGAAGAGGCCACCTCCCATATATGAAGTCACTTCATATACAGCATGTGACTCATCATGATGAAAGTGGCCTCACCACTGGACAGCTTCTTGGAAAAAGTTTTCTTCCTTAATGAAAAGAGGTGCCCTGGATGAAACACCCCACTTCCTTCTTTTATGACAATTTACAAAAATGGTGGAAGAGGAGAAAAAAGAACTTTTTTGCCCTTGAACCATTTGGGACGGTTGCTGATGTAACAGCCCATCACCCCTGAATATTTTAGTGTGTAATTTCTACAAAGCAGGACATGCTTCTACATCACCACAATACAACATCAAAATCAGGAAATTAATATTGACACGTTTCTCCCATTTAATCCTCAGACTCAATTCAAGTCTCACCAATTGTCCCCAAAATGTCTTTTACAGCAAAAAGATCCAGGTAAGAGCCATGTGTTGCATTTAGTTATCTTGTCTATTTAGTCTCCTTCAATTTGGAAGCGTTCCTCATTTTTTTCTCGACTTTCATTACCTTGACTCTTCAGAAAATTAAAGGCCAGTTATTGAGCCCATCTAATTGGATTTGTCTGATGTCTCCTCATAATTAGACTTTTTGGCAGAAAAACCACAGACACAATGATGTTTTCTTTTTGTTCCATCCTATCACATGGTACAGAATTTTCATTTGTTCCATTAGAGGTGACGTTAACTTTGAGCACTTGATTATGTTGGTATGTGCCAGGATTTTCCATTGTAAAGTTACTTTTTTGTGTGTGTGGAAGGAGAGGTATTTTGAGACTATTACAATATTCTGTTCCTCACCAAACTTCTACCCACTAGTTTTTACAATCCATTGATGTTTCTAGACAGAATTATTACTATGACAGTTGCCAGATGTTGTTTTTTCCAATTCAGTCTTTCCTTTAATGCTTATTAGTTAGCATTCTACTACAAGGAAAAAAATTGTATTCTCATTTATTTATTTACATCAGTTTGAACTTAAGGATTTTTATTTTATTAAATGGTTTATCATCTACTACTATCATTATTTATTTTGATGCCCAAATTGTCTCAGATTTGGCCCAAGAAAGCTCCTTTAAGCTAGCTTTGATATGTCCCCAGCACCCTTTGAGCAAATTTTCATGGTCTGGCACAATAAGGTGTTTAGGTTCATTTTGTATTTTCCCTGCTCCAGCTCTGGAATCAGTGATTTCTCAAGTGGTTCTCTCTTCTGAAGCTAGGTACTGCTGGGCTGGAACTGTTGGCACCATCTTGGAACCTTGAGGAGACAAATTAAAGGTCCTAGCCAACAAGCCGAGGATGATGGGGCTGAGAGTTAGATAAAATCTAAGTCCTTGAGATCCTTACAAGCCAGTGAACCAACCTCCAGACTCCTTGTTAAATGAGACAATTTACTTCCTTACCATCTGTGAGAGGCAAGACATTTCCTCATTGTTTCATATATTTCTTCATCAATACAGTTTTCCATTATTGGAGATTTTGTTAATTGTAACCAAAATGAATGTGACTGATACCCAAGATGGTTTACATTTTAGCTTGGGTGAATTACATGTTTCTGAAACCATTACCCTTTAATCAACTATGTCCCAAATATCAACATGAGTGCTTGACTCACTGGGTTATCAGACTTGGGTTCAAAATGTTTGGCTTCAAATATGAGAAAGTCCCATGAAAAGCAAGACTATGCAATGGCCTATGTATTGGCTGTTCACATCTTTCCTTGCTTTTAACAAGCCAAGACTGGAGATGATGCTACTGGAGGAAAAAGTGTTTCTCCTTCCTCTCAAGTGATACTTGTACTAAGTCACATTCTACTAGTTTGAAGCTAAATGTTCTTCTGGTCTGATTCTCTTGGTTCTGTGGAAATAGAAACTGCAGGAATCAGCACAAAGTGTCCCTCTGTTTGAATTTGGGACATCAGTGGTTCTTAAAAAGCAGAAAGTTTTGGGACTTGCAGACAGAAGAAATGTCATACACATCTTTCTAATTGCAAGTGAGGGAAGTCCAATTCAAACCAGTTTAAACAAAAGATGACTGGGCGTCTACATGACTACAATTTCAAGAGACAGTTGGCTTCAGGAACAACTGGTTCCAGGAGTTCAAATTATGTAGTAAAGAATCTGCTTCCGTTTCTCCACCTCTCACTTCTGTTTTCCTGCACGTTAGCTTCATTCTCAGACAGACTCACCCCAAATAGCAACTTTTGTCCTTACAGCCAGCGACCTCAATGAAAAGAGAGCATCTCTTTCCTAGGGTTTCTAAGGATGACTGATTGGCCCAAAGTCATGGGTCTATCCTCGACAAATGACCATGCCCAGAGGGATGGGCAGGGCCTTGATCACACAACCTGCCAACCTCTGCAGGGGAGAGAAAGGGATTAGGAAAGACAACCACAATCAAATCCCATCAAGCAGGTCCCTGCTAGAGATGGGCAAAGGGGAGCTGGCTCCATTCCCGAAAGAGGGGCAAGGGAATTCCTGGATAAAACAACAGGAGCAAAGCAAAGAAGGAGCAATCACAGAAGCTGGAAGAGGGCCAGCCCAAGCAATTTGAAAGACAAGATTATGTCACAGGAAGAAGCATCTCACATGGAGACATCACAAGATTTTGGGAACCCAGGCTCATGAGAGACCTGGGAGGGGCTGCAGTAAAGAGTAAAGATGGAAGCCAAGTCACCAAGCTCATGTCGAAGTAATTACAATGCCATTAAAAATCTCATTAGCTTTGATATTTTTTTAAGTAGTGGGCAGATAAGACAAATGTTTTTAAAGGTCGAAATAAAACAGTATTCCCTGAAGGAATGTCTAAAGAGTTTTGTTGTTGCCTTTTTTTTTTTAATCTGTGAAAAATGATGGAGACTTACTGAATTGTTTTTATGGGAAAAGTTTAATAAATGTGAAGGATGTACTTCCAGGAGTTCAAATATGGAAAGTTTTAAAATAGAAGAGTGACACAAGCAGCTAATGATCCCAATATGTTAGCTTATGCAGGCCGCTGGCATGGGTTCTGGTTTTTAATAAAATATATAAATTATGAAATATTGTGGCCAGGAATCACAAGCCTTTGCCCTACAAGGGAATAGTTTGTGCTTCGGTTGACAGGAAAGCTTTGTGGAGTTCATCTTCAGCTGATAAGGGGAGAGGGAGCAGGAGCAACTGGGAGAGCATCCTTGGCCAACATAGGAGGGGGCTGCCTGGTGTCAAAACTGGACAGCAGAACCTGCTCTAACCCGAGTCCCAGGCCATGTGGGAAAGTCTGCTGTGTCGCCTGTGTGGTCTCCTCTGCAGGGGAGGTGCCTGTGACATCTTGGACCAGAGCTTTTGGTGTTTGGAAAGGCCACCTGGGAGCCTCCCTTCTGCCCCCTTTGCCTTCAAGGCTCAGCACAATTTCCCTCTCCTCCAGGAAGCCCTTGCTGATTGCTTCAGATTTTCCTTTAGGCTCTCAGAGTCTCAACTGACTGTGTCATTGATTTGGCCTCTGGCCAGACCGTACCTGTGTCAGACTGTGGTTTGTCTTCCTAATAACATTCAACTCACTCATTCAGTAGTTCCTTCTTTTATTCATTCATTTGCTCTACATTTACTCAGCATCCATTATGCCCCAGGCCTGAACCCAGCATTGGAAACAAAGTAGCAGACGAAGCAGACAGGATCCCTGCCCTAGGGTTTATAATCTACCCAAGGAGAGCAACAAATGAGCAGACAGGTATCTACTCAGCTTGTGTTCCTTCCCAAGAGATCCCTCTAGCTCTGCACAAAAAGACCACTACCAAGTCTGGTCTCTCCCACCAGTTCACCAAAGATACCAGATATGTCTGGCTGCAGCATGGACTTTGGAGCTACTCTACCTTGAATCTAACCCTGACTCGACTCTGTTGCCTTAGTTAAGCCATTTAATGTCTTTACATCTAAATGCCTCCCAATGTAAAATGGGGATAGTAATAGTATCTACCACATAGGGTTGTTTGAGGATTAAGTGACTTTAAGCATGTTCAAGGGTTTAGAAGAACTCCTGGCACAGAGTAAGTGCCCAGTAAGTGCCGGCTATAATTGTTGTTTTCATTACCCAGCAGGAGGCCCTGGAAGATGACTCAACTCTACTCTTGTAAACAATGATTTTTTAAAAAAGATTCCAGATACATTTCTTAAAGGCCATCAGCAAAGTGCTCCTAATTTTCTTAATTCTAATCCCTGAAACCTGCTGGCAAATGACCTCATATGACCTCCCTACAGAGGGAGACATTTCAGCATCCTGGTTTTTAATAAATATATAAATTACAAAATATTTTTGCAAATGTAGCTGCATTCTGGTCATAAATGAGGAAAAAATCTTGATGGTAGAAAAGACCTGGAGCAAAGAGACTTTCATCTTCCTGGTCCCCAAAATGCAACAATAACCTGGAAATCATTGAGAGCATTTTCCAAGGAGTGATGAATTACAGAAGAAACAGAATCCTGATTCCAAAGCCCTGGTCCTTCATTAAAAGTTTCTGAATATAATACATGTGCACATTTGGGTATTTGCTTGATTCCCAGTTGTTGGTGATCAGGTTCCTTTGCTTTAAAGAGACAGACTGTCCAAAGTGTGTCTATGCCTTCCCATTGGGAAACCGTATTTCATGTGAAAAATAGTAGCAATGGCAGCAACCTATGCATCTTCCTATGTGCTTTTAACAAATTAACATGGGTAAGACACCTCGAACAGTAACTTGTGTGTTTATTGCACAGAAATACTTGTGCATTGTTTTTAATAAAGCACAATAAATATTAGTTTGTTATGCTTAAATTGGCAGCAATTTATATCTCCCATGAATAAAATCAAGGGAAAAAAATGGGAGAAGGCCAAATATCTATTAAGCACCTACTATGTGCCTACTTTGTTCACCCATTCTCTCTCTTAATCATCTCATTTAATGGCTCTTTATTGAACCTAGTTTATCTGATGCACAAAATCTTCCAAAACAGGGAAAGAAAAGGCAAGGAAAGGAGAATGGGGTTTTGGGAGTGAAGGAGGTGGAATGCCTGCTTCTGCTCCAACTGGGGAGCTCTTTCAGAAGTTCCCCAAGCACGTGGGATGGGTTAAGTCTCTGGGGATAAGTCCTTTATCTTCCATAGAACCCCCCAGCCCTGCCCGGTGACATTACCCCAAGATACTGTGCACCTGAGTGTCTAAGCTTTGTGAGATTCTGGGGATCTGGATGACAGAAAGGTACCCCAAGGCTAAATCTCCAGGGCCTAGAGAGAACATTTATCACTGAGAATGATGTGAGAAGCAGGGAATGCTGGAGACACTGGCTGAGACCCTTCAAAGGCCCATTTCAATGGGAAGTCTCCAACCAGGTGGGGAGAGGTGGCGATTTTCAGCCAGAAGCATTCCATGGCTCAACTGCAGGGTAG
Organism: Choloepus didactylus; assembly: GCF_015220235.1. Taxonomy (NCBI): domain Eukaryota; kingdom Metazoa; phylum Chordata; class Mammalia; order Pilosa; family Megalonychidae; genus Choloepus; species Choloepus didactylus. The sequence goes on from NC_051307.1 coordinate 238,497,291, forward strand.
CAGGCAGGACAATACCTGCCGTGTCTGGCCCCTCCTGGCTCCTGACGGCAGATGTGGAACCCTCTGCACTTGGTTCTCATGTATGGATAAACAGCTGGTGAGAAATGCCAAAAGCTGCTCCCTCTTTGACCCCTTCTAAAGGGCCATTGTTGCCTTGGAGGGGCTTGTACCAGCTATGCCTAACCTTATCATTGTGGGCCCATGCACTCTTCACTTGATCCAACCGTTCCTCCCTTATCCCCGGAACCTCAGACACCACAGACTACAGCCAGGCCATGGCGGGGCCTGAAAGTCTCTCTGTTGGTGTCTGGGGAGGGGGCCCGGCAGGGTCTGAGGCCACCCGAGCAGTCATCTGTCCGGCGCCTTCTCGCTCGGTCCCACGCGTCCTGTCCTCGGCCGGCAAGGAGAACAGGGGGAAAGAGGGAGAGACACAGACAAACTGACACTTGAAGCACACAACGGCAGTGAATGCAAGCCTTTTACTGGAGTCAGGAAGAAAACTTTCTCTGTTACATATTCCACACGAGGCCCTACACCCCGTGGGAGAACAACCTCTATGCGGCCGTCAGGCACGGCTCCCTGTGGGCTGTCTCCCCGAGGCTAGCGCGGGCAATTTCTTATATACGATAGTTACAACCAATGTGCAGGCACTACGTAAGCGTGTACAATAGGCTAGCAGCAACCGCCGCCCCATGCGTCATATGCGGAAACGGGATGCAGGCGCCATCTTGGCTCACTCGATGGGCGGGGGTAACTCTAGAGCAGGTCGCGGCGTGTCCACTAGGCCCTAGGTAACTCTAGAGCAGGTCGCGGCGTGTCCACTAGGCCCTAACCCGGAAAGCGGCTCTCCACAGTCATCTTCTTCAGGTGGACGACCATCTGGCAAATGGTCCATCCCCGTCCTGGCTTTCCACAGAAGCACATCTGCTTGAAAATAAAGGCCACTTTTCACCCACTGGACAAACATATCAGGTGATTTCAGTTCCTGAGCAAAGCCACACTGAGGCCCCAGCTCTGTAATTAGAATGGAAAAGACTCAAGGGGCCAACCAGGGATCAGGGGTGGTGGTGGTGTCATCTTGCTATTTTTTCTGTTATGAGTCCTAACTGCCATTGGCTGGGGCCACATTGCTTTGGACTAATTACTCGGCCTTGTGGGCCTCAGTTGCATCATCTGTAAAATGGCGCTCCTATAACATCACCTGAAATGGTGGATGTGGGGGAGAAATTCAACCATAATTGTGAAAGGGCCTTGAGATAGTGATCCCAGGGTGTGGGAGAGGAGGGGGCACAGGCAAAAGAACAGATTAGCTGTGCCAGAGACTCGGGAATGTTCGAGTGAGAAGAATTCCCAGAGTCGACTTCCTTGCTACAGCATCAGCAGTGGCCTATGAGATTTCCAGAAATGCAAAGTAGCAATCCCCACCCCAGACCTGCTGCATCAGAATCCACATTCTGACAAGATCCCCAGGTGATTGCTAGGCAAGTTAGAGGTTGAGAAGCCCTGGCATGGCTCTGAACCTGGTGTCTGTATCAGAATCTCCCAGAGACTCTGTGGAAATATACATGGCTGAGTCATCCACTGGGAGAGTCTGTTTTCGGGAGGTCTGGGACTAGGGAAGGTGTAGTTTTAACAAGCTCCCTAGTGGAGGCCAATGCTCACCCCCAGCTGAGGGTCACTGGTCCACTCCAGGGTTTTCGACTTTGGCTGCATATTAGAATCATCTGCAAAGCTTTCAAAACCTGCTGATGTCTGAAACAGCCAGAGGGCTTACATCTGGAACACCTGAGCCCATGCAGAGTTACTGTAATACAGCTTACCTGTGGTGTTATCTTGGCACAGATGGGCCTGAAGGAGCTGCTGCTAAGACAATCCGAACTCAGCTGTTTTGTACGGCATGCCATGGCTCCAGAGAGCATATCAGCTTTGCAAGCAAATTGTGGTTTCTGTTTCTTTCCTTGCTCAGTCTCTGCAATCACCATGCTCTTTTATTTCCCCCACCAGGCCTTAAAGGGCAGGAACCAGGCTGGGCACATAATAGAGACCCAATAATGCTCAATGAATGAATGAATGAATGAACGAGCAATTTATTTTTTATTGTCATTGCCATCAATGTCTACCTTAATGTGTAACAAAGCTCATTTTCTTTCAAAACGACTATTTCAGACAGCTCGCTTGCTGGATTCCTAATTTCTTTAATGAGCATGGTCTGCATTGAAAATTGTTCATTCTGAATTGGCTCAGGTTTCCCATTGGTTCTCATTCCAATGACTAGGAATTGGAAAGGACTTTGTGGGATATCTAGTTCAACGGGCAAGGGTGTGGTGAGTGAGGCACCTAAGGTGCAAAATTTAAGGAAGCAAACACTCTTGGGCTTCTTATTCTTGTGGTAGAAGTATTGAGAAGGTGACACCGATACAAAAAATATCAGATAGCCTAGGGCTTGTTAAGCATTTTTAAAGACCAGCCTCTGTGCTCAGCTCATTTTTACATTACTTTATTTAATCCTCACAATCATCTAACAACAGGAGTTGGCAAACTACAGCCCTCAGGACAAATTCAGCACCCCTTCACAAATATCACCCCCCATTTTGTAAATAAACTTTTATTGGAACACCTCCATGCTCATTTGTTTACATATTGTCTATGGCTCCAACAGCAGAGTTGAGTAGTTGTGACGGCAAGTGCATGGCCTGCAAAGACATATTTGCTCTCTGGTCTTCTACAGAAAAAGTTTGCAATCTTCTGATCTAGGGACAGGTACTAGCATTACTATCGTTGGACAGATGTGGAAATAGAGGCTCAGAGAGGTTAAGACACTTGCTCAGAATTACACAGCTATGAAACGGCAGACGGGTGAGGTGAACTCAATTTGACTTCAAAACCTGTCTATGCTCTTAACTATTCATCTCTAGCCCCTTCTTCACTGTTCAAGAACTCTTTCTTTACTGGTGAAGTATACCTGCCGTTTCTAAGTCAGGTTGGTGCTGTGAGTGTTCCAAGAATGGCAAGGGGCTCTTTCCACCCTCAGACTCATAATGGGAAAGCCCTAAGAGACTACCTGGGAGAAGGCTGGGAAAATGTTACATTAAACATTATAGTAATAAGACCATACATTCTATTTCTCACCTAAACTCCCCCTAGGATTAAAAATAACTCAAAGGTTTCCAATTTAAAGCACAGAGACCACCACGTGCCTCTAACATCAGGAAGATGACACTCTGGAGAAGTTGTAAGAATCGCCTGCGAATCTTGTTAAACTACCGATTCTGATTCACTAGGGCTGGGCTGGGGCCTGAGACTCTGCATTCAAAAAGGTGATACTGAGGCTGCTGGCCTGAGGACAAAACACCTAGAGTTCCAAGACCAGAGTGTGTTCTATTTGAAAGGGTCGGTTGGAAGGTAGCTAATCTGACCCCTCACCTGAGAAGTGGGGAGGCTGAGGACCACAGAGGGGAAGTGGCTTTGCCAGTACCACACAGCGAGTTCAAGGTAGAGCCAAGGCCAGAACCCAGGTCTCCTCACTTCTAAGCCAACACCTTTCCTGAATCTGCTGTTAAACACAGGGATGGGATTCCAGAGACTACGGAAGCCAGCAGGTGAGCTCAATTCATGAAGCAGGCCAAGGTATTAAGCTGCTATATGGTTGGCCCTGTTGCTTCATCTCTTAAACACCAGCAAATCAAGCAAAAAATACCTGAAGCCTACAACCAGCCTTTTTTTTTTTTTTAATTAAATTCAGTTTTATTGAAATACATTCACACACCATACAATCATCCATGGTATACAATCCACTGTCTACAGTATGATAACATAGTTATGCGTTCATCACCACAATCTATCTCTGAACATTTTCCTTACATCAGAAAGAACCAGAACAAGAATAAAAAATAAAAGTGAAAAAAAAACACCCAAATCATCCCCCCATCCCACCCCATTTGTCCTTTAGTTTTTATCCCCATTCCTCCACTCATCCATACACTAGATAAAGGGGGTGTGATCCACAAGGTCTTCACAATCACACTGTCACCCCTTGTAATCTACATTATGATATAATTGTCTTCAGGAGTCCAGACTGCTGGGTTGGAGTTTGGTAGTTTCAGGTATTTACTTCTAGCTATTCCAATACATTAAAGCCTAAGAGGTGTTATCTACATAGTGCATAAGAATGTCCACCAGAGTGACCTCTTGACTCCATTTGGAATCTCTCAGCCACTGAAACCATTTCATCTCATTTTGCATCCCCCTTTTGGTCAAGAAGATACTCTCAGTCCCACGATGCCGGGTCCACATTCATCCCCGGGAGTCATACTCTGCATTGCCAGGGAGATTTACACCCCTGGGAGTCGGGTCCCACGTAGTGGGGAGGGCAGCGAGTTCACCTGGTGAGATGGCTCAGTTAGAGACAGAGAGGGCCACATCTGAGCAACAAAGAGGTACTCAAGGGGAGACTCTTAGGCACCATTACATACAACTTTAGACTCTCCTTTGTGGTAATGAGCTTCATAAGGGCAAGTCCCATGCTCGAGGGCTCAGCCCATCAAACCGCCAGTCCCAATGTTTGTGACAACATATGCTAGGGGATCAGCATCTCAAAGTTTAGAGACAGGCCTTACACTTCAGGGATAGAGTTAACTGCTGTAAGAGCTTACAATCTAGGGACTATTACAATTATACAACCAGCCTTTGAGCAGGCAGTTTTTATCACTTATCACCTGAAACCAGGGTTTGGCATGCTTTCTTCAATAAAGGGCCAGATCCTAAATATGCTCAGCTTTGGGCACCGTAGGGTCCCCCCTGCAACTACTCAACTCTGTTGTTGTAGGCAAAAGTAGCCATTGACAGTATGTAAATGAATGGGTGTGACTGTGTTCCAATAAAACTTTATTTACAAAATCAGGTGGTGGGCAGTAATTTGCTGACCCCTGCCATTAGACAAACGGGAGGTGGAAAGATGGTGTCTATTATAAAAATGTAGCCCACAGAACAGTTATTTTAAAAATGCAGCCAAAACTTTCAAGGTCAGTTAAAATGTTGTCTCTCAGTTTGTAGAAATGCAACAGATGTTAATCTCATTTCCTCAATTCCAAAATACACATTAAAAGAAAATACTATATTCCTAAAATGGGCTTCATCTTAGAGCTACAATGTACTCCCCCAACCATCATCCCCTACACACACACAGTTGTTAATTAAGTAGGTGGTATATCTCACACTTGATAGGGTCTTTCAATCAAGAACACAAATATACTCTACACACAAGTATTGAGGGACATCAGATCAATTGAAACAATTTGTGTAAAGAAATCACCCCCCCCCCAAAGGGGGAGCTGGCTGAAGACGTGATGCCATTTGTCTCCTGGGTGTGCACAGTGACAGGCTACACCAACCTCAATGTCTAAGTCAGGGCAAAACCGATGCCTTTCCGTGTAGGGAAAACTTCATGGCTTGCTTTGATGAATGGACTGGATTCGTTTGAAACCGGCTGTAGAAAACTGGGGCTTCCTTGCCAAAGTTAGACTTCTCCCCACAAGTGGTTTTCACTCCCTATGTGTCCATGTTCATTTTAAGAAGATCAATTCACTAGTGGCTGAATTTTCACCAATTCCAAATTCACATGTGGTTCTGTAAGAATGAGCCCTGTTTGTTGGAGCTATATAGTCACATTTTTGGAATATAGAAGTTTGCGTGTTTTTTAACCAAAGGGTTGTTAAAATGGGGACCTGGAAGAAAATGCTAAGGATTCTAGATACCCACAGTCTGAAACTAAACCACCTGACTTTGGAACAACTAAATGACAATTTAGATGGCTCCAGAGTCACCTCCTACAAGCTGGTGAGAAGTCAAAATCACTCAGTTCTGCAAATATCCAGCTTTTCTCTCAACTATTATTTCTTTTTTCCAATTCTGATGAGTACACATCTCTATTTTAGTTCAATTTTTGTTAGGCCGTCAATTGGCCAGTTAGATTGAGAACCTTCATATTTTGCCAGTTGAGCTAGCTTTCTACCATCTTCCACATGAGAATCCACAAATGGCCCTTAGACTTTGAAATCTAATGGAGTTTGTCCTGCAGGTTTTAGGAACTGTTTTGGTCCTGTGAACCCTGTTTTCCTTTCAGTTTCTCCTTATGGCTATGGGAATGTTTTGTCCTATGAACGTCCCTCCTTTGTATATTGGAAGCACATAACTTGTTCTAAGTTAACAGATCCACAGCTAGAGGGGAATTATGCCTCAGGACTGACCATGCCTATAATTGATTTTAATGGGATCTTGTACTTAACTATTATTACTGAAATGATTTAAGTTTCTGTGATATTGTGATGGGATGAATGTATTTTGTGTATGGAAAAATCATGTTTTTCTGGGGTCCAGGGGGTGGAATGTGCTGGTTTAAATGTGTTATGTCCCCCAAGAAAAAGCCATGTTCTTTGATGCAATCTCGTGGGGCACATGTTTTAGTGCTAATTAGATTGGAATCCTTTGAGTGTTTCCATGGAGATGTGCCCCACCCAACTGTGGGTGATGACTCTAATTGGATAATTTCCATGGAGGTGGGGCCCTGCCCATTCAGAGTGGGTCTAAATTAAAGCACTGGATGGAGTCATATAAATGAGCTGACAAACAGAAGGAACTCAGTGCAGCTGAGAGTGACATTCTGAAGAGGAGCTACAGCCAAGAGGGACACTTTGAAGAGTGCATGGAACTGAGAGAGGAGCTTCAGCTTACAGAGACATTTTGGAGGCGGCCTTTGAAAGCAGACTTTTGCTCTGGAGAAGCTAAGAGAGGACAAACGCCCCAAGAGCAACTAAGAGTGACATTTTTGAGGAGTTGAAGCCTAGAGAGGAATGTCCTGGGAAAAAGCCATTTTGAAACCAGAACTTGGCCACGTGCCTTCCCAGCTAACAAATGTTTTCTGGATACCATCGGCCATCCTCCAGTAAGGGTACCCAATTGCTGATGCATTACCTTGGACACTTTATGGCCTTAAGACTGTAACTGTGTAACCAAACAAACCCCTTTTATAAAAGCCAGTCCATTTCCAGTGTTTTGCATTCCACCAGCATTAGCAAACTAGAACAGATGGCCCTATTACCCAGCATCCATTTCCTATCAAGAGTGACTCAGTGGACTAACTTCACCTTTAGATCTAACTTTCAAGGAACTGTTCACTCTAGGAAACTCCTTTGCACCCCAAAGTTTAAAGGCAAATTGAGAGCATCACCACCAAACCAAGTTCCAGACAAAGATTTTATGATACAGTAACGTGGCATCTTCCTTGCTAGGAAATGTTCCAAATGCAGAAACTTAACAAGACACGAAGAGAATCTGGATCTTGTCTGTACCACTTACAATGCAGAATTAGAGGCATTTTCTCCAGTGATGGCTTTTTCGAAAAGGCAAAATCATATACAGGTAACTGGTCAACTGTCTGGAAAGTATGCACTGGAGTTGATAACTATTGTGTTAGAGACACATGGGAGTCAGGTTCTTTCTATGGAAGGAAGAAGGGTTTCAACCCCCTTATCCCAAGGCCAGGCATCAAGGACACACACCCTTTTCCAACCCCTTCAGCAAGTATTGTAACTGCAGTGTTTCAGAAAAAGTTAAGGAAGGGGAAAACCTACAACTGTTACCCCCCACCCCACCCCAACAAATGACCCATCAGAGAAATCAGCCCCAGTGGTTACTTAGAGAACTTTCCAGGGGCCCTGAAGACTGGACCACTCCCTTCTCCCTGCCCTGCTTGCTGCCCCCACCCCAGCACTGCCCTTGTATCTGGGCACTGCTGGCAGGCTAGTTTGGGCTTTCTCTAGACTCAGTCCTCTTTCAGCCACTCAGAGCTCCCCAGTTCTTCCTGGGAGACCTGGATATGAAACAGCCTGAAGAATGGAAAAGAGCACCTACCTAGGAGGCAGAAAACCTGAGTTCAGACTAGAGTTTTAGCATTACTGGAAATCTTGTGACCACCAATCCTTATTAAAATCGGGGACAGTAATACCCATCCTGCCCAACCCCATCTCAGGATTGCTGTGGATCACATGGGATAGCGATGGGAAAGAGTTCTGTACCTTGTAAAGAGATCTATTCATGTATGGTCTGCTTATTTAATATTCCTAGAGGAAACCCCAGCTGTCTCCTAATGTCATCTGAGATTAGCATTCTTTTGCAGCCCCAATGGGCTAACCCAGGCATGCACAGACATTTGTTGAGCTGTTAATTTCAATGAAATGTTATACAGTCTCCCCATACAGGAAATAAATAAAAGCAGGGCTGTAAGTGGGGCGGGGACTCCCAGGAGACCCACTCAATCAGCCTCTGCCTAAATTCCGCGGCAGCACCTGAAGCCTCTCCACACACCCCCAAAGTGCCCAGGAACCAAGTTTGAGACGCTCCAGACCAGACGACATCCTAAGGCCGATCCCTGACTGGTCACTGCCTCCACAGCAGAAACAGGAGTGGCAGCTCTGGGTCCCTTCCCAGACACCAGCCCCATCTCCTTAGAAGCTCCTTAAGGAAGGAACTTGAGAGGGGAGAGGAGGCAAAGAAGGTGACCTGGCGGCATGGGTCAAGGTGGAGAGGCAGGAGAGAGGGTGTCATCTGGCAGAACTGCAAATAACCCAGTGCCGGGAGATGCGGCTGGGAATTTGGGCAAAAGGTTACAAGTCCCTTCAAGTCCCACCTCGCCCAGCCTTTCTTCACGTACCATGCAAGCAAAACTACTACCCACTGTCCGTCCCAACCACCCACAAGGCGAGGCAAAGGAGGGCAGCTAAGGGAAGTTTGCCCAAGGCTGTTTTTCTTAACCAGAAGTTGGAATAGCATCTTGTCCCTGGAGTTGCCAATTTCCAAACTTTTTTTTTTAACTTTTAATTTCCTCTGCTTGGAGAACAAGGAGATATTGTCCCACCCAGGATGCCAACATCAGGAGGAGAACCAGGTTTGTAAAGGATCTGAGCTAACCGGGGATGGCCCCTTCTGTCTGACCGACCTCCACCCCATCTCCTGGAGACAAAAGATACACGCTGAACCGTGACCACAGCTCAGGCCTCAAAAACCAATGAGGACTTGCTTGGTTCTGTATCTTCCCTAGACGGTCAGACCCTGTGGCACTTGGAGCAACAAGCTCAAAAAAACAAAAACAACAAACAAAAAAACACAAACTGAGTTTGTTTCCTTGAAATGCATCATCATAGATCACCAAATACTCAGTGGAGTGGAGGAAACTTGTAATGGAGAAAATGTCAGGGCTGTTCAAGTCGGCGGATGTTACTGTCCATACCACAGCCTGGAAATCATGTGTCCCAGGCACCCTACAGCAGGCCAGGTGCCTGGCCTACATGGAGGTATGGGTTATTAATCTGCTATTTACACATGAGGAAACTTATCAGGAAGGTGATGCGACCTGCCCAAGGTTGCTGTGTGGGTAGCTGTCAAACCAGGACAGGTGCCATTCCATTCCACATGGCATCACAGGCAATAATATGTGTTGTGGGGATTTTAGACCTGAGAAAGCAGAGGCCCTGAGAGAAAATGCGACTCACTCGAGACCACACAGCTAGCTGGCAGGAGGACTGGGTTTGGATCCCAGGTTCCCTGATTCCTCATGGTGAGACGTTTCTGCTCCTGGTTCACAGGGGTGGTAGCAAGAGGCAAAGCAAGTCATAATTATCGTTGTTGCTTTCACTATTATTGCTCTTGTTTTTCCTTGTCATTTTCTTGACCAGAATTCAGAGAATTTCATTTAGGTAGACAAGCACAGGAAGAATGGATGCTAAACACACACCAGTCTTTCTTGTGGTTTTGTTGTGATTCTCCACTTAAGACTCTTTGCCTGCAATGCCATTTAGTCCTCAATTAAGAATTGAGGACTAAATGAGCCCACCACCCTGCTTACAGCCTTGTGAGGTCTCCTTATCACGGCCTGTAAGATCTGTCCCATGCCAACCTCTCTGACTTCATCCTCCACCATTCCGTCTCTCGCCTGTGTGGGCCTGCAGCTGTGCGTGAGATGTCACACACATGCCCGGTCTGGCCCCAGGGCCTTTGCACTCAATGGTCCTTCTGCCTAGCAGCCTCCTTCCTTCCCCTGATTTTTGCATGGTTGACACCATCATGCCACCCAGTATCAACTCAGACGTCACCTCTCCAGAGAGGCCGCCCCTGACCACACTATTTGAAAGCCCCTGTCCCCAGCCTTCCTGTATCCCATCACTCCGCTTTATTTCCTCTACAGCACATATCACCATAGAACTATACATTGCTTGTTTGCTTGTTTACTTATTCTCTCCCCCACTAGAATGTAAGCCTCATGGGAGCAGGCGCCTCTTCTGCAGGGGCCCCTGCACCTTCAACAGGGCCTGACACATAGGAGGTACTCAAAAGGCACATGCTGAACGAATGAATAAACGTTTGATAAATGAATGAGTATGCATCCATTCATCCTTCTTCTCTGACCTCTGAGTTCCTCTGAGGCAGTAGCTTGCTCAGAGCTACATTCCAGGCAGAGCATGTCCCACAGGGCCTGGCACCCAGCAAAAACCATAAAGATAAATGAGGGCAGGACCCAGGCCGATCTACTCTACCACTCTATGCTCAGAGCCTGGCACACAGAAGGTACATAATAAATGTCTGATGAATAAATGAATGATTTCATTGAGTGCCTGCTAAGTGCAAGGTGCTTTCTTCTGGAAGCATAGCCTAGTGGCGAGGACCACAGATTTTAAAGGTTCGAATCCTGGCCCTGCCACTTTGTAGACATGTTGACTGGGCAATGGATTTAGCTTCCCCGTGCCTCAGTTTCCCTATATGTAAATGGAAACAATAATAACAACATCGTAGAGCTGCTGTGAATATTGAGTAAATTTGTTGCGGTAAAGAGTGCAGAACTGCAGGTAGCACCGTCATCTGGCCTAAGACCCAGCTCTCTGCCCATTTTCCTATTTTCGCCACCACACAGCTTGGAGAGTTAGGGACTACTATTTCCATTTTGCAGAGGAGGAAACTGAAATTCCAAGTAGTGAAAACGTAGCTTGCCGGAGCTCACAGAGCTAGGAGGAGGCAGAGCTGTGTCTTCAGCACTCATCACAAATTAGAATCCAAGGTTCCCCCACATGAGAGCAGAGGGCCAGGCCTCAGTACCCCACAGGGCTCCCAGCTCCCTGAGGCTCCTTGCTCTCCGCACTTACTGATCTTGTCTCCTGACCTTGCACCAACAAGCCTGAATTCCTGGTGTGCACACAAGCCCGGATTCCCAGTGTTCGAGTGAAGCTCCTGTTCAGGTCTGTTCAACCATGATTATTCTATGCCTGGCAGAGAAGAGGCCAGCTTTACATGGCTGTCCTCTGGGGCTCCGGCTGCAGAGCCCACCGCCCCCTCCCAACACACACACAACATAGTGTAAGCATTTTTATCAGTTGTCAACCATGAGAAATTATGAAATTCCACAAAGAACATTGAAATGTCCATGCTATCTTGAAAAATCAGAAAGTACAGCCACCGCAGCCTTTCAGGGACCCACCTCCCCATTCCCATCACCCCGGACCAGGCTCATCTGCTCAAACTTGGAGAGCCTCCAGAAGGCCTGCGGTTAAGATCCCATTCTCAGCCCCTCCCAGCCCTCCTTTCATACCACCACCCAGGACGGAAGGACCCAAGGAATTCTATGTCCATGCCTATGAAGGTCTTGCTCAAAAATACCAATTTTATCACATCCCTCCCTTGCTCACAACCTCAAATGATTCCTCAGTTCTCTATAGCTTAATGTGTCAACTCCCTGCTGGGGCATCCAAGACTTCACAGCCTAACCTCTGACTCTCTCTCCCACCCTATTCCTTTTCACTTAAACTACAATAATATTCAAAGCCACCTGAAATGGCAATCATAGTCTACTGGGGGAAAACAGACAAGAAACGAATGAAGAAACAAATAAGCAAGAGTGTGGAATAGCTATGAAGGAGCTGAATGGGACGGTATAGTAAAAGATAATTGTGGGTGTGGCAAAATGCGAACAGTTGGTAAATCTGGGTACCTGGGTGGGAAGGATATGCTGGAGTTCTATCTATTGCTCCTATATTATTTTTGCAAATTTTCAGTGAGTTTGAAATTATTTCAAAATAAGTATTTTTAAAAAAGATAATTGTGGGGTCACCTTGAGGTAGAGCTATCTGGGAAGGCTTCCCAGAGGAGGTGGTGTTTTTGCTGGGACCCATGCAAACAGGCAGAGTTGGCTGGTAAGTGACCCCAAAAGACTCATCCAGACTTCCCGGGCTCATAGATTGCAAAATGAACTCAGTCTTTCAAGTCTCCCAGTATCCACACTCCGCATAATGTGGCTTTGCTCTACCAAAAGGTAGCATCTATCTCCCTATTCCTTGAATCTGGCTTAGCCTTGTGACTGGTTCTAGTCAATGGAATGCAAAGACTGTTCTTTCCCTGTTGAATTGCTTTGGCACTCTTGGAGAAATCAGTTGACCATATGTGTGTGGGTCTATTTTGGACCATCTACTCTATTTCTCTGGTTGATACCTTTATCCTTTGCCAATACCACACTGTTTTGATTACTCTGGCTTTACAGTAAGTCTTGAGGTCAGGGAGTTGAAGTCTTCCAACTTTGTTCTTCTTTTTCAAAATAGTTTTGGTTGATTCTATGTTGGTTGCATTTCACACAAACTTTATAATCAGCCTGTTAATTTCTACAAAAGAGTCTGCTGGGATGTTGACTGGGATTGTGCTGAATCCATACATCTATTTAGGATAAACCAGCATCTCAACAACACTGAGTCTCCCAATCCTTGAATACAGTAGATATATTACTCCATTTATTTAGGTCTTCTTTCATTTCTCATATTATAGATATCTTCCCATGCAGACAGAGGTCTTGGATATCTTGAAACTTATTCTCAAATTGTTAATGCTGTTGAAATATTGGTAGCGGCTTTGATCTGCCCCATGCATGTATTATTTAGTGTTCAGGCAGAGGTCAGGGTAGAGTCCATTCAAGGAATTTGGGGACTCCCATTGTCCAGCCCTCTCCTGTCCGGAACTCTACCCTCACCCTCCACTGGCCCCAGCAGCCCCAAGCTATTGCCACAAGTGCAGTGGGATTTCTAGGGGTGCATTAGCCGCCGTGCATTTCACCAAGATGGTGACCTGCTCTCAGGCTAAAGCCATACAATGTGGGAACTCACTGAACTGGCCCCTTTCTTCAAGTTTTTTTTTTTTTTTTTTTTTAACAGTTTTATTCACACACCATACAATCCATCCACCATGTACAATCTATGACTCTCGGTACAATCAAAGAGCTGTGCTTTCATTGCCGCAATTTATTTGAGAACATTCTCATGGCTCCAAAAAGAGAAACGCCATACCCCATATCACCCACTAACTGTTGACCCTTAGCCTTGCTGCAGTGCCTCTGTTATGACGTGTTATGACATGACACGGCAATGTCACTGTTAACCACGGTCCACAGTTGGCATCAGTTTTGACCCTTTCCAAAATCTGCCACCTGCTGTGCACTGGCCAGAGCCTCTGGGTCACTGGTTTCCTGTATTTTATCCAGAATTTACAGTTATTACCTGCTGGAGGGACAGCCTGTTAGGAGCTTACTCAGACGCCCTGGAAGTGGAGCTCCTTGGTATAGTTTTAATCCCTCTGGATGAACAAATATTAAGAAACAAACAGTCCATCAAAAAGGAATTATTACCCAAAGCTGCTTCTCCTTCACATCTGAAAATTGGTGCAGCTGTAAACATATTTCTAGTTTTCTTGTTTCCTGAGAAATAAGAAATTTCAATTTTCTTGCTTCCTGAGACACATGAAATTTTAATTTTCTGGGGTTTTGCTCCCTTTGAATTATGTGCCTCAATACAATGTCACCAACCATTATTTGAAGACAAGACAGGTTATTAAAGGCAAAATCAGAAGCAGAAAACAACTTCTAACAGAGTCTTTAAAAATGGGATTAAAGTCAGATCTTCAGTTGGAAGAGTGGGGCATCTATAACCCAGACATTTAATTTAAACAGTTGACTTGAAATTTCCAAGACGGTGAGTTGGGTGTCTTTTTGCCCCAATAAAAAAATACATATATATATCATCATTTGGGCTAGACTTAGCAGACTGATTTATCTGTGTAGCAAATGGCATCATTAGATACTTATAACACAAAATGCCTTGCCCCTCAGAGTTTAGCCTACAACAACAAGCAATTCTTGTTGTGGACAGAACTTCAGGGTTTCCAAAGCATTTCATACACTTTTTACTGGAACTTCACAACAACCCTGAGAGAGCTATAAACACCCATTGAACAGGTGAAAAAACTAAAGCCCCTGTCCTCCTTCAGGAGGCTAGATCTAGCTTAGCATCTGGCAGGTCTGTGTATATTATAAATTATGTGGGAAAGGTGCTATCCTTTACCCTGGTGGTTCAAAAATAATTGCCTTTTCTTTCCATTAGCAAAATAAAAGGGGCATATATATATATGATGGAGTTAAATATAACATATAACTGTATTACAAGTTTTGAATGCTTTTCCTCAGTAAGTGTAGGCAAGTTATTTCACATTTTCCTGCCTAAGTTTTCTCAACTGTAAAAGGGAAATAATAAAAGAACTTCTGTGGAACATAGTAAGCATGCAAAAAATATCAGTATTATCATCATAAAGGTGAGTATCCTTATGTTCCTGGCAGCATGCTAAGTGCTTTAAGCGTATCATTATCTATTTCATCTACCTATATTAATAGCCATCTACATTATTTAATTCAACCATCTCAGCAACTCTGCAAAATAATTTTGTTATTCTCAATCTGACAGGATGGGAAACCATGGCTCTGAAACATTAAGTTGCTTGCCCAAGTTTGCCCAGTTTATTGGTTTTGAAGTCAAGGGTTGTAGAAAAAGCCATGATGCTGAAGACCTGATTCCAACAGTGGTGACTGTCAACCAGTCAATTTGCTTTCCCCAGCCTCAGTTTCCTCATCTGGAAAATGGAACAAACCATCTCTGCCTCCTCCACCTTCTTCTTGCAGGAATCAGCAAAGAACACGGCTGTGAAAACGCTTTTTTCATGAGTAAAGCACATATCCTGAGCCCCTCTGAGGAATCCACATCCGTTTTATTCATGGCTGTATTCCCCAATCCTAGCACTTTTGCTGGGACATGTAGGTGTCCAATTAAAAGTAGCAGGATGAATGGACCAATTAATTGTCATGGCTGCAGCTGAGCAATTGTAATGGCTACAGGTTTCTCAAGAACTGAAGTTTCCTAAATAACCCCCCAAATTCCAGATATTCTGTAATCCTCAGCAAAAGAGCCTGAGATGATAGTTACAAACATTTGCCCCTGTGATTCCTAAAAGGAAAACAGATCCCAGGTTCCAGAATGGAATGGGACACCTTTATACCAGAAGGAGTTATGCTGTCTTTTCCAAGTCTGCAGTACTGTGCCCTGAATTGCCCATGGCGTAACCTAAACCAAAGTTTAGAAAAACAAATGCTGATTTCATTTATGACCTTATTTTGCCCGTTCAGAGCTCAGCAGCATCAGGCTACTCTTTTGGAGCCCAGACTCAAGTAATAAAGAAAAGAATTCTAAGTCACTCATTCACTGCCCTGCGGCCATTCCTGTTTTCAACTGGGATTTTTCCTCCTTTGCTCAGGAGAGATTAAATTCTTTTTAGTATTCTGCTGTATTTTGGAGGAAGCACATATCTATAATAAAGGAAGAATGACCAAAACCCTCCAGAGGTGGCCATTTACTTATTTGTTCTCAGATAAGGATGTAAAGGAAACTAAACAAGGCTTTTGTTTTTAATTTCGGTTCAATTTTTAAATGTTCCATTATCAAAACCCAAAGGAATAAGCTTTTAGTGTCCCAGTGACTGAGTCAGGTAAGCCAGAAAAGAAAAGAGCTGTGACTTGAAGATTATGCAAAATGTCTTCCAGGATTCTTGGCAAGGCCTTGGTGAGAACAAGAGTTCTGCAGCCCTCCTTTCCTGCCTGCAGGAATGTGACTCCATCATAAAGAAGGTCTAAGTCAGGCTCACAATTTTATTATACTCACTCATGCAACAAGGCATGCTTTGTGGTAGATGATTCTTTTGCTACACTACAAGGTTGAGTGAATTAGCCAGCTGGTCTACCAACTCTGCCCCTTACTATTTACCCTGAGCAAGGTGCTTACCTTGTAAGCCTCCATTTTCTCATCTGTAAATGGGAATAATAATGCTTGTCTACGTCAGAATTGTTCTGAAAAACCACTGATGTGTTGAATAACAAAGCAACTTTGTGAAGGGCAAAGTGCTTATAAGAATACAAGCTTTCATTACTTGCATTCTTGTCGGTTCGTGCCCCATCTTTCCCACCTCTATCACCCTTCTCCCAAAGAGTCAGTGAGTTCTTTTAGGGCAAGTTCCATATCTCGTCCAGCAGTGAAATGCAGCTCAAAATGAACAGGCTTTCAAAGAGGCAAACAGAGGCTTAAATTCTACCTCCACCACTTTCTGGCTGTGTCTACATGGGCAAGTTTCTTAACCTGAGACTCAATTTTCTTTTCTGGAATATAGGGATCTTCGTAACATTTTCCTCCTCAAGGTGTTGGGAGGACTAAATGAAATAACAAATTAACAGTGCCTGGCAAGTTAATAGTACCTGGCACCTAGTAAACGTTCAAATGGATATTCATCCCCTTCTTTTCCTTCATCCAATACATACACTGGTTGTTGTAACCCCCACAGTTATCAGGGCAGGGCTTCTGCATATAGTATGTGCCAAATTAATGCCTGCTAGATAAATAACTGGTGCTAGATAAATAAAGATTCTAGACCAGCCTGGATAATTTACCCAAACTTGTAGTGCACTAAAAGAATTATTTCCCACAAAGCACCATGATCCTGAAACTACTACTTTTGGTGTGGGAAACCCAGAGATTACTAATAGAAGTGATAACCATTAGCTATGAAAAGCAATAAGCTAGACTCAATGGACTTTTCTGGAAAACATCACCTTCATCACTGTTGTCACTTATAGAGCCATATACCCGTGGCAGACACTCTCTTAAGAGCTTGATAAATATCCAGTGGTTTACTCCTCCTAACAGCCCAACGGAGGCAGGTGTTCTTATTAGCCTCATTTCATACATGAGGAAACTGAGGCATAGAAAGATTAAAAATCATATCCAAGCAAACGAAGGTGAAACTCAAGCCCCAGGACCATGAATAATATTTCCAATTATGTAAAAATTAGATTTTTAAAAATACACACACATATATTTGTTCATATATATATAACATATGTATTATATACATATATATGTATATATATTTGCATATGTATTTACACAGATACACATGTAAATGCATAGAAAAAGGTGCAAAAGGAGACATACCAAATTGTTAGCTGTCAGAATTAAACGAAGGGGAGCCTAGAAATTTCACACTATATATTCTTTCTACATTTCTCTATCTTTAAACTCTTTCCAGTGAGAATATCTTTGCATACTACTTGCATACCACTTTGCATATTTCTTACTTTTAAAACCTAGTTTAAAGAATAGATAAAAAAGGGAAAAGAAAATGGATTCTACTGTGGCCTCCAGGCCAGCAGAGATGGCGACAAGTTGGAAGCCCAGCATCGTCCTATAAATAGGATGAAATGTGCTGACTTAGTGCTGAATGGTTGGGGCTGGCCACATCACAGGCATTCAGAGTTGGGAAATCAAAATGAAAGGGCGCGATTTTGAGGCTCAGAGGAATGGGGGGTGGGTGGGAGGAGGGAAATGCAGGCGAGGGACAATCCTCAGATGAGAATCAGATTTGTTTGCAGGGAGCTGCCAGCGAGGCTGGCTGAGTCCTGCAAGTAGAAAAGTGGGTGCAGAAGCTGGAATGTGGTCCTGGGCTTGCAGATGGGGAATGGGAGGTGAAGGTCAGGGGAGCAGAGGAATCTTCTTGTACCTCAAACCTTGGCCCATAGCCCCAGAGAAGTGAGTGGCAAAGTCGTGTGCCCCTCTTGCCTGTTACCCCACGACATATCCATGCACATGTCCTAGTGCATCCTAGACACACTCATTGCTTCCAGCTCACCCTCTCAGGGGCACCCAGATTTGCAGCTTGCCTCACCCCACAGATCAGGACAGGCCCTGGCCCACCTGTCACTATCCATTAGGATACACTCCCAGAGCCCCAGTCTATGGGGTCCAGCTATTCCAAGCAAAGGCAAGGGCTGGGAGATTCTTTTGAAAAGCAGCTGTACTTTCTCTCTGAAAAGATTTCCTAACAAAATCTAACAGTGAAGAACAACTTACGAAGAGTTACCTGCATAAGGAACACAGATTAGATATTGTTTAGAAACCATCCTTTTAGTCCAAAGAACCTACATTATCCACATACTCTACCACTGATTTCCTCACTGGAAGAGTCACAGATTTTTTTCAAAGAGCTTGCGGTGCTATTAGAAGCAGGGTGGTGAAGTAAGAAATATAATAGTGTCTCCTGTATACCACATTCCTGCACTCTTTCAATTAATCCCCACAATGACCCCGCACAGTAGTACCCCATTTGACAGAAGTGGGAAACTGAGGCCCACTGAGGTTAGGAGGCCCACAGCCACACAGCCGGTGAGAAGAAGAGCCGCCATCCAAACCCAAGACTGTCTGGTATGAGAGTCTACAATTCTTTCCAGGAGGTACTGAGAGCTTCCAGATTCCCAGCTCATGGGTGTCTCTGGTTCCAGTGTGTGACACTGACCTGTGGTTAGTTGGCCTCTGTCAGGCTTTATCCTCCAATTCAACAGCACCCTGAGTGGCAAATTGACCCAGGCTGCATTTAAAGTCATCTCTTATGGGGACATATTTTCTAAACCAAAAAAACAAGCCCAGAATCTAACAGAGAATTTTATTCTCCTCCAGGGGAGTTGTCATTTGGACACCAAAGTGTGGTCATTCCAGGGGAGGTTCAATAGTTCATGATGACCTTGGGGAAAAAACGTGGGCCTTGGGAGCATCCCGGAAGCCTTGCATTCCCCTAGTGCCTGTGTGCACTCTGACCTAACTCTGCAGGCAGGGATGGTTGGTCATTGACGGGGTCTCACCCAGTGACCTAGGACAGAGCCACCGTCACCCTTCTCTCTGCACCCCAACACCCAGTGCAATGGTGAGTACGGAGACAATACTCAAAAGAAAACCCTGAAAAAAGGGACAGAGGGGAAAAAAAGGAAGGCAGAGAAGATGGGAAAGCAGAAAAGGTTGGGAAGGAGGAAGGAAAATAAACCAGGGAAACGTGAGGCCTATACTCACTGTAGTTATAAAGCCACTGAGTCGGGCTCTGGGAAAGCTTCCATGGTGGAGCTGACCTGTATATGAGGAAGGAGCTCCCCTTTGCCCGCACCTGTCACCCAGGACCTCAGCCCTCCTGGCAAATGCAGCCAGGAGCCTAGAGCCTTCCCCAACTGCTGATCAGCATCCCTGGGAGCCCACACAGGCTGCTCTGTGGTCTGCTGTTCTCCTGGCTTCCCAAGCAACCTGGTGATTTGTTGATCCTTCAAAAAAACAGTGGAGATCACTAGGAGGTAACACAGGTCAACTGTGCAGGGCCGTGGAAGACTCACCTCACTGCCTTTAACAGCAAGACAAGACCCCGTAGTCAAGGGTCATGGGCAGAGATGGACTACGTGGATTTCCACCAAGTTTCTCCAAACAGCTTTGCAGAGCAGGTGAAGAAACAGGAGCTACGGGACCATACAACATGCAATGAGCTGAAGGACCAACCCCCAAGGAGCTCTGAATAATGGCTTCACAGAAGCTGGAAAGGGACATCCATGGCCAGCCCTTTCCAGCGTGCTTATTACTGGCTTGGGTGAGGGCACAGACAGCAGGCTAATCAATTGTGTAGGCAGCACAGAGCTGAATGACCCCAAAATATTCAGCCAGACTGGAACTAAAGCATGCATCCAACAAGGAGCTGTGCTAATGGCGCAGATGGTTTGGGCCCAGAGGAGAGAGGCGTGACTCAACAACGGCATGCAGGAGAAAGATGTAGGCGGTTTTGTTGCATGTATAGAATGTGGGGTGTCTGGTAAGGAGAACGGCAATCATTGTTGTGAGGGGTTCAAAGTAAAGTGTCCTACTCCTCTGCTCAGTTCAGACCCTCCAGGGTGACTGTATTGCTCATTCTGGGCCCCACACTTGAAGAACAGTTAAAAAAACACAACAACAACAACAAAAAACACTGGTAGCCATCCAGTGGAAAATAAAGAGAAAGGTGATGGGGACTGAAGCCATGTCATATGAGCAATGGCTGAAAGAGCTATGTTTAGCCTGGAGAAGCAGCTCAGTGGGGTACATGAGAACTGCTTTCAAATATTTGAAGGGCTGTCACAGGAAGAGGCATGTAAACTTGTTCTGTGTGGCTCCACGGGGTGAAACCGGGGCAATGAAAGTGACAGCAAGTTAAATTTTGGCCATGTAAGAAGACAGATTGGAACTTTCCAACCATGAGAGCTGTCCAATGGTGAAACAGGTTCCCTCTGGAGGGACTGAGCTCCCCAGACACTGGAAGTAATCAAGCACAGCCAGAGGGACCACCTCTTAAGGGTGTTGGAAAGGGGATTAGCTGACCAAGATGACGTCCGTGGGCTCTTTGATCTCAAAGAACCGAGTCTTTTCTTGGGAGACCACAGGAGGCAGAGAGGGGAAAGAAGTGTCCCAGAAAGCAAGGTGTCACAAGGCACATTTTTCTTAAATTCTCTGGCTGAAGGTGGGAGCCAAGCACTTTCAACAGCTGCCATCCCACTGATTCCTTTTCCTAAATTAGGCTCCCTGGGGCCTCCCAAGGACTGGAGCCCAGAGACAAGGACTCTAAGAAGTCCATGAAGCAATTAAGCCCTATGATATCATCACTTGCCTTGTCCCAAAGAACACCAAAGCCCCAGAGGCAGGGGGCCAAGTTTCCTCAGATTACCATTCTTGTAGCAGATTTCGGCCTTTTGTCCCCGAGGGAGGGGCCTCAGCCCAGCGACACATGCTAAACGGGCGACAGAAATAGAGCTGCGCACTGAGACCTGGGAGTTGCCCAGGAAGGGGACGTTCCAGTCAAGGACACTGGGGAGGTGGCCTCCGACGCTCCTATCCCCTTCCTCTCCCTCCGCTGCAGTATGCCACTGTTTCCTTGTCAATAAGCCAAGCAGTAAGGGATGTGAGATGAAGCAATCCCAGCCTAGGGAAGCCATGAATTGGAAGAAAGAAATCTTGACAGGGCACAGCTGGTGAGTCTTGGCTGGTGGTGAAACGCAGGGCTTCAGAGTGGAAGCATTTGGGGGGGGGGGGGGTGTGCAGTTCCCAAAAGCATTTGATGTTCATGAGTGCTCACTATGTGCTAGGCAATCTGCTAAAGCGATCAACAGGGCAATCCTGATTCTAATGGTGGGAAAGAAAGGGAATAATAAGAGAACATTCCCTCCTTTGGCAGTGGAGGAAACTGGAGCCCAGAGAATTCGAGTGACTTGGCCAGGGTCACACAGCAGTGGCGAGATTGAAGACGAGACCCAGGATACTTCCCACCCTAGTCAATTAAACAGAAAGTTCTGCCCCTTGGGCCCAGAAGAACAAGGAGGCCCTCCCCTCCTCCAATCTATTGGCTCTCTCATTTCCAGAGCCTCATTTTAATAGAATCAGAATTTGGTGAGAATAAAAATTCCCACAGAAGCAGAAAATACATAATCTCTGACTGTCTGGAGGAGGTGAGGGGAGAACCCACAGAGCAGACTGAGAAGGATGTCCAGAAAACAAAATTACCTCCTTCCTAAATGTCCATTCTTGGGATGACTGTAAACGAGAGGTCATTAGAAGAAAGATGGAAAGATATGTGGAGGGAGATAAAATTGCCGCCAAAATGGATGAGCCACATTTGAATCCTGATTCAAATAAACCAACTTTAAATACATATGTATTTTAGCTTTCAGAAATTACATATGGTTCAGCCTAATACATCCTGAAATATTTGTGGATGAAATAACCCATTTCTAAGATTTCCTTTAAAATATCCTATTGAAGGGATGGAGAGTAGGGGAGGTTAATAATAGATGAAACAAGATTGGACATGATGTGATAACTGTTGAAACCGGGTGCTGGGAGGTGCATTATACCATTTTCTCTACTCTTGTATGTGTTTGAAATTTTATGTAATTAAAAATTTCAAAGGGAGTTGTGGCCTTGAGCATCACTGCTAATGTCACAGCCTAGAAAGAGAATGTTAGAAGGATGCAAATATTCTGCAAAGGTCAATTCTGGTGCCCATGACCATGTTAGTGCTTATTAGTCTCCCTGGAAGTTATCTGAGCAAATGACTGATGAGCAGGGCAGGGATGGAGAAATGCACACTAATTAAAACATGGCAAAAAGTTGCTTGTCCTCACTTCTCTTTTCCAGGGGATCAATTTGCTGGCTTCAGCCTCCTGGGTGGGGAGAGAGCAGTTTTCCTGCAAAAGCTCCTAAGATGTAGGGGGTTCTTGTTGCTTTAATTGCATCTTGCTGCCCACTGAGCTGGACTATTGCACACTAGCTCCAGTCATGCCACCAGCCTGCTTTGGAGACCCAAGCAGCAACTCTGCAGAGCCCAGCCCATCCCAAACCCAGCTGCTCAGATGCCTTTTCTAAATATAAGCCTTATTTGATGATGCCTCCCTTTGGCCTGCCTGACCTAGCCAAGCTGAGAGCCAAGCTGATTACCTGTGTCCACCTGTTGATATCAGTTTCCTGAGTAGTGCCGCCACGTGGCCTGGTTAAATGACAGGCTGCCTTTGGGGCAGGACTGCCCCTGGTGCGTATGTTGGGGGTACCACCAGCATTTTGGAGCATGGGTACCAGTGGTCACAGATACAGCATTAAACAACACTGACTCACACAGTGAGACGTTTACCATATCCCTTCACCAATCCTCATCAAATCTTTCCAGTTACTATGAGGAAAAAGTCTCAAGACAAAAAAAGAGAACAAGCCTGATGTTCAATTTTTTTTTTTTTTTTTTTTTTGCAGGCACTCTCATATCTAGCTAACACTTAATAAACTATTTGATTTTCATCGTATTAATTCTATAGTCACTTTCTATTTCTTGAAATGATCCTGGTTTCCATGCACACCCATGAGACAATGTAAAGAAATGTTAAGAAAATATAATTCAAGCATTCTGCAAATTGTGAAGGAACAGAGATGGATTTAACTTGGAGCTAACGAAGTTTCACAGGCCCCTCCCCGAGGCTGCCCCAGCACCACCCAACACGAGAGAAAACTTGCAGGAAGGGAAGTCAGGATGGAAAGAGGTATTGTTAAACTATTGGGGTTAATATATCTCGTTTTTGCAAATTCTACAAAAAGCATAGGGCCATATGGACATATTTTGTTGTTGTTTTTTTTTAAAAGGGCACGGATAGAAATCCAGAAACTACCTATGATTTTTCTATCAAATCCCACTCATCATCTCCATCCCTGATAGCTATAATCATCATCAGTGTGCTGGTATGGATGTATTATGTCCCCCAAAAAGCCATGTTCTTTAATGAAATCTTGTGGGGGCAGATTTATGACTTTTGATTAAGGTGGAACCTTTTGATTGAGTGTTTCCATGGAGATGTGACTCACCCAACTGTGGGTGAGACCTTTGATTAGATTATTTCCATGAAGGTGTGGACCATACCCACTCAGGGTAGGTTTTGATTAGTTCACAGAAGTATTTAAGAGAGAAGCTAAGAACCAACACAGACCCAGATGCTTGCTGACACAAAGAGATGCTTGGAGATGCAGACAGACATCTGGAGATGCTAAGCTAAGAAATGAAGCCTAGAGTTTTCCCCTGAGAAGCTAAGAAAGGACCCCCAGACACTTAGAGAGAAAGTCACTGGAATCAGGAGCTGAAAGCAATGCAACCCAGGAGCAAAAGACCAGCAGACGCCAGCCACGTGTCTTCCCAGCTGACAGGTGTTCCTGATGCCATCCACTGTTCTTCAGGGAAGGTATCATCTTGTTGATGCCTTAGTTTGGACACTTTTATGGCCTTAGGACTACAAATTTGTAACCGAATAAACCCCCTTTATAAAAGCCAATCCATTTCTGGTATTTTGCATAAAGGCAGTTTTAGCAAACTGGAACAATCATCGTCATCACCATCATCACTGCCATCATCAGCATCATCCCATCACCATCAACATCACCATCCATGGCTCATAGTAACTACTGAATGTTTTTTATGAGCCAGGCTCTGAGCTTAGTCTCCACTTTAGTTTTCTCAGTGAAACCTCCCAGCACCCCTCCAGGCAGAGACATTGTTATCCAGTCTATTTTACAGATGATGAAAAAGACTTGGGGGAGGTTAAGTAACTTGTCATTGTTTACACACCAACTAAGCAGCAGAATCAAGATTTGAACCCAAGTCTGTCAGGGGAGTCCAAGTTCTTAATCACTACACCTTCCTGCCTTTGGTACCATCCCTGACCTAGCTTAGCCCTTTAGCATTTCTTTCCTGGACTTCAACACCACCTAACCAAACTTCCTGCCTCCTATCACCCTGCTGTCCCCACAGGGAAGCAAGTCATCCTTTGTTCAGCATGATCTACATAATACTCAAATCTGTCTCTGACACTCTCCTGCCTAAAGATTTCCAAAGAGGCTCCACTAGCTACATAGTTACTATAAACTCCCTGAACCTATTAGGGTTCCTTGATGAAAAGCAAAGAAATGACCCTGAGGAATTTAGGAAAGGAAAAAAAAGCATGGGCAGGAAATTTATTAGAAGGACACTAGGTAGCTCCTTAGCCAAGCATGGAGCCTAATATATAGTAAGTTCTCCTCATCAGTTTGTTAAATGAATTAGAGAATAAGCAAGTGAATGAAGCAGAATTGTAGAACTCCATGAATTGCTTCAGAACCCACTAGTAGATGGCGCTCTGGGCCATACATACCTCTCCCCACTACTTCTGTTTTATGAGTTGAGAGGATTCATATAATACTCATTTTCTAAGGGGTTCCACTTCTTTAAAGCCACCGGTAAAATAAGTAAAACACCAGATTGGAATCAAGAGATGTGCATTCTAGTCCTGGCTTCACCACTCACCAGCTGGGTGACCTTGGGTTAGATGTCACTTCTCTCAGCCTCAGTTTCCCACCCGTTAGATGGTCATATCCAGCAACTCTAAGTTGCCCACACTCAGGGAGAAGACCACTCCATGGTGGCCCAAGGGTGAGATCCTGGGGCCATTCTGATATGCTGAGAATCAAATTTTTGACTTCCAAGTGGTCATGGCTGCAAGGGGTTACCAGGCTGCTGGGAGATTCCTGGAGAGTTCCTAAAGGCCTTTGCTGTAACCCAGAAGCCAGGTCTCCCCTTGTCTGTGTGCCCTGACTGCTTCAGCCCATCACCCAGGACACAGAGCTCATCCCCTTCAGAGGCTCCAGTGTACCAGTCAGGGTCCTGGCAGAAAAAAGCCAGCACACGCAAATTATGATAATCTGAGGAGTACTTAGTAAAAAAAAAAAATTGCAAAGGTGAAGGCAGGGTGTAGAGAAATCCCTGGTGTTCCTAACTGCAGACGTCAAGGAGGGGGCAGCTATAGGAACCACAGAGAGGACCTCAGAGAGAACAGCCACACCATGTCTGAAGCTTTCTGTGGAAAGACACATCCAGCCCAAGACATTGCTGCAGTAGGGATAGGGGAATAAGTACCTCCCAGTACCACTCTCCTCCTTCCCTGGATGTCCTGCCAGGGATCCATCCCATCAGCTAAACCCATAAAGAAGTGCCCAACTGGCCAAACCCAAAGGGAAACTCCCCATTGGCCCAATCCAAAGGGAAACTCCCTATTGGTCAAATCCAAAGGGAAATTCCCCATTGGCCAAACCCAAAGCTCCCTGTTGGTCTAACCCAAAGGGAAATATCTCACTGGACAAACCTAAAGGAAAGCTCCCCACTGGCTGAAGCTAAAGGAAGCCAGAGGGCAAGGGAGCCAATACAAGTCAGCTTTCCATGGCGCAGACCAGAGTAAAGAAAGGTGAAAGATGACTCTGGAGGAGCAAAATGGAAGCATTTTTGGATTTCTTAAGTCTCCACTGGCCGTGTGTAAATTCGCAGGGAAGGCCCACATCACCCAGCACCCTGAGTTTCCCTTGAAAAGTTCCCTATCTGACGTTCAGCATCCCTTAGGCCCTTCTTGGCAATGCTATTATTTTCCCTCCCTTCTGCCCTTCCTCCACAGAGTGGTCAGCTTTGTGAATCCTCTCTCTCCTTCCCCAACATCAGTCCCTCTTTAATTATGTAGAACAATTCAAAGAGCATCCTGCAGTCTGTTCCAAGGGGGCCATCACAGCATTTCTTCCCGGCCATACCATGCCCTCCCTGATAAGCAATCTGGAAAATGGTTTTCTCATCTCCTTCCGTATTTTCTCATTCATGTCGCACAACTCAAACTCATTATTAGCTATAAAACCTTGTTTGGGGGAGTGTTGCAAAATATAATTTTCCCTAAGTGATCTGGATAAACGTGTCTGTCAATACAAATCCCATCCCTTCATGGATCATTTGCTGTGTCTACAGCTATATGCTCCAAGGCAAAACTAAGGAAGCTTTTCTGCAGCTGCAGCCACAGAGTAGATCTCTCTTTGAGAAAACTCTCTCTGAACCAAGCTGGAGGAATCAGAAAAATAAGCAGATGCTGGAGCAGGAAGGTTTTCACATTTTGCATATTTGAATCTGGTCTGTCCCCACAGTTTGACTGGGCCCTGTGGGAGTTCAGATTCCCTTGGGCCCACCAAAAATCACTGACCCAAAGCCATCGCTGCCCTGGGGCAGACCACACTGGCCCCTGCAGCCTGACTGGTCCTCATTCACCCTTTTTCCATGAAGACCTGCACCCTGCCCCATTTGACGGGATGACATTCCTTAGGAACATCAGTGTTTCGCCTTCCTTATGCATCTCCCCTCTGTGACTAAAGAGGTGACCCGGGACCAGCCCATCTTGAGAAGAGGCCAAGGCAGCCCCTTGACACAGACAAGAATAACAACTTGCTCAAGAAGAATAACTTGCTTCCACCCAGTAGCCACCAGGGCTGGGGCCTCTCAAGAGCCGCAGCTGTTTTCCAGCTGCCCGCAGTTGGTCACAGGGCTCTGCTGACCCCAGGCCCGAGCAGGCCCTAGAGGGGAGCTGTGGCCCATGCCAGCTGGTCTGCACATTTAACCCCTCAGAGTCCCAGGGGGCCACCCCTTCTCAAATACACTATCTTTACACCTAGGACTTAGAGCCAGACTGGCTGACCCTGCACTTCCCAGCTCTGTGACCCTGGGCAAGTGATTTAACCTCTCTGGGCCTCAATTTCCTCTTCTGTAAAATGGGGATAAAGAGCTTTACAGAGTTGTTATATGAGGACTTAGGGCTTGACATTTGCAAGACAGTTAGAGCAGTGCTTAGTAAAGGCTTAATAAATACTTGCTATTATGATTACCCCTTGCAATTAGTACCAAAAAAAAAAAAAAAAAAAAAAAACAGGAATTGGGAAGGGTCATGGTGCCTCCCAAGGTTGGTTAGATGAATCACACAGAGCTTTGCAGTATGACTTGGGGTGGGGAAACAGACAAGGGTTCTGTTAGCATAAGCAAGTCCACACTCTGTGCTGGGCTGGGGTCTCCTGGATACACTCAGGGATGGGTTGGGAGAAGTATGGACATGAAGCCTTGGAGAGAGATGCTTGAGTTCCTTTGAGGTGTCTAGGAGCATCCAAAAGAGTAGAGAAGGAAGGAGAGCATCTCTCCTTTTGATCTCTTCCAGGCACCCAAGACACAACTGCCAAGCAAGAATCAGACCTAGAAATTGCCCGACCTGCTAAACGTTAAGACTGATTTCAGTGACTTCCTTTCCCCCGTGAGAACGCAGACACCGGGGAGGGAGGTGGACATCTGTGGCTAGTGGCCCAGACACCTTCACTCATTGTGACAGCACCGCCCACCAAGGGAAGGTCACTGAGACATGCCAGACAAGCCCTTGGCCTGGCAAAGTTGTTCTTGCCCCTTGACAACTCAGAGCCTCCCTGGTGCCCTGTGAAGGAAGAGCTACCACCTCCATTTCACAGATGTGGAAACAGAGGCTCTCAGAGGGGAAGCTGGTGAGCAGCAGAGCTGGACCCCTGCCCCAGAACTTTCACTGTGAAGATGAAATCAAAAGAAAGCTGAGCCAGGGAAGGGCCCCCTACCCCGCCACCACAGAAGGCGCGCAGCAGGGATCCCAAGTGTGAGCCATCAGACAAAGAAAAAAGGAGCCTCCTGGGGGCTGAAAATTAAATCCACCGTGTACCAGAAAGCTGAGGTTAGCAGGCACCTGTGGCCTCAGATGGTCAGGAGAGGAAAAGTCAAGGAGAAGCTACCAGTCATTCAATATAACCATAAACACAGAGGGAGAAGATGCTCTGAGGATGAAAGTGCAGGACTCAGAAGACACTGGAATCCTGATGAGCTGGCTCACAGCTTTCCAAGAGCTCAGAGAAGCATGTGGGTTCCGAAGCCAAGGAGACAATCAGTGCAGGAGAGTGCCTTTTACTGGAGGGCTAAGCAGGGCCCAGGGTCAGCAGCTCAGATGCCATCCCCCCAGGCCAAATCAATGTTGCCCGAGTCTTTGCAGCCTCTAACTCAACCCCATTCAGTCCTTACATGAATGAATGATATGACTCAGACTCAGCGCTTTGTTCCTTAAAGGATACAAAATTCAGGGAGATATGGTGTCCTAGGCAGAGCTCCTCCAGAAGCAGATCCTAAGCCAAGGATTTCAGTGGGAATAGTTTGTGTGAGAGGTGATCCTTGGAAGCAATAGTGGAGGAGGAAGCCAGTACAGGTGTATTCCTGAGGAAATTACTGCTGTGGACAACTGGCATGCGATTCCACCAGGGAACACCAGGAGGCAGTATAGAGCACATCTCTGTGCAATGTCCCACCCCAGGGAGCTGGGCTACTTGTCCTCCACCTCTTGCCTGTCATTGGCTGAAGACTGCTTCCGGGGCATCATCTCCCCAGCACTTCCCCACTGCCAGGCATGCTTGGGAAGAAGCAGCCCTCAGGCAGAGGGTCCAGGCACTAGAAGGCATCGTCAGCACGCCCAGGAACAAGTGACAGGGTACCAGAGCAGGGCACCCACACTGTCTGCTCCATCAGGCACAATCTCTTATCACTCTTCCTGCCCCTTCGCTTGCCTCTCCCACTAAACCAGATAGAGCCTGGGCCACATGTTCAAATCCCTGCTTCTCTTCTAGAGGTGTGACCTTGAAAAAAAAATTTTTTTTTTCTTTTTTAACTTCTCTGGGCTTTAGTTCCCTCATCTGTAAAGTGGAGATCATACCCCACAGGACTTCATCAGTTGATAAAGAGCCAAGAGCAGCACCTGACACGAGTTATACTCAAGAAACGCTTCCTGCTTTTTAAAGACCAGGCAACCTAAAGGCAAGGTCAGTGCCCAATTCACCCTTTCTCCCCAGGGCCTGGCCCGGAGAAGGGACACAGTTTGGATCTGTGGAAGGGAGTGAATGAATGAAGGAATGAATGAAATGGATTCAAAAGCTAATGTATTGCTTTGTGTTTTCTGCATGATTTTTCTCATAATAATAATTTTAAAAAGCGCTAATGTGTTGACTTAGACCATTAACTCCCAATTTGGAACCTCAAGGCCAGCATCTGAAATGTCGGCATCATCTCTCACGGTGACCTTCCCTTTGAAATGATGAAACACTTTTAATGGGAGCCTATAAACAATTGAAAAATATACTAAATGCATTTCTGAAGAAACTTTCTAGAGCAACCCCAATTTCCCTGAAGCTCTGGGCCCTCCCAGGGTCCTGATTTCACCAGAGGCTGAACTGGGCATAGGAGAAACCACGTCCAGGTTTCAAGTGTGTGCAGCTGTTGCCCTCTGGTGGACAGATTCAAAAGTGGAGGGAAGCCTTGGAAATCATCGTGGTTCCCTCTGTACTAATCTTGCCCACTCCTACTAAGAAAAATATTTATGTGGTACTTTACAGTTTGCAAAAACGCTTTCACACTCAGTGCTTTATGTGAGCCCTCAAGCAACCCTGCAAGGAAGGGAGAGTAGAAATTATTCCCATTTTGCAGATGAAGAAACTGCAACTCAGAGACAGTAAGTCCACGGTAAGCTAAGAACTGAAATTTAAGGCTGAATTCTGATTCCAACGCCTAATTATTTTGACTCCATAGGCCAACTTCCTGTGCTGACTGTGCATAGAATCATCAGGATGAAGTGGTTAAAATAACAAGAGTCGCAGCCACCACCACCCAAATATCTAGGGTTAAGGTAGAGGAATATAAATTTTCAACAAGCTTTCCAGCTCAGGCTGGTGCAACCAGTTGAACTAGCTGCTGGAAACCACTGTTTTATATCACCTGGCCCCAGATTCTATGCCTAGAAACCCGACAATCCCGATGTCTGAGGATCTGATCTCTACCTCCCAGTTTTAACTCTCCTCGTGTTTCCTCAAATATTAAATAGCCAAAATCTCTCAAGAACTCATATGCCATCTGTGCCATATACACCGTCTCATTTATTCCTTACAACACTTCTCAGAGCCAGTGCTCCCATTTTACAGATGGGGAGCTCCAGGCACAACCACAGGGCCCACACAGGTGAGATGCAGGAGAGCCAGGAGTTGAACTCCAGGCTGTGACCACAGAGGAACAAAAACATAAAGCATTGCCTTGTCCCACACTGTACTATCTCCCCTACAAAATGTCCTCATCCTGAGTGCCAGCTCCCTTTCTGATCAAGGGACAGAACTACTTGTCACTAAGATGAAAGTGAATCATTGGCCCAAA
Organism: Choloepus didactylus; assembly: GCF_015220235.1. Classification (NCBI taxonomy): domain Eukaryota; kingdom Metazoa; phylum Chordata; class Mammalia; order Pilosa; family Megalonychidae; genus Choloepus; species Choloepus didactylus. The sequence goes on from NC_051307.1 coordinate 238,528,134, forward strand.
TACCCAGGTCACATCTTTCTTCTGGCTGGAAATTTCAACACCATCAGCTGGGAAACTGCAGGGGGAAAAGCAAAGAAATACCCCAGGCTTGAAGACACAGAGACAAGTAGCAACACCCACATCAAGCTTGAGGACAAAGGCAGAGGAGGGCAGCCCCCATATCTGGATGTTCCAGAATCTCTGTGGTCAGATAAAGTACAGGGAAAAAATGAACTGCCGAGAGCACCCCTAAACAGAACTTTTCTATGGTGCTTTTTTCCTCTGTACATTTTTCAGTTTGAGAAACATCCAATCAGAAAATAAGCTCCCATCAAGGGTTTAATTCACTTTAAAAAAAAAAAAAAAAAAAGCCTTCCAGAAGTAGAAGAGAGAAAGCTCCCAGATTCATGGAACATTAGCCTCAGAGAGTCCCTGGCATGTTCAAGTGGATTCCTTGAGGCCCAGGTTTAGAGGTGAGCAGGGCTTGGGTATCGAAAGAGAGGGCTTGAGGCCCCACACCCAGACCCCAACCACAGCAGCTCCACTTGATCTATTTCGTGTATCTGGTTCCCACATAAGACTTTATTTGAGAGAGAAGTAAAGGATGCCCTAAAAAATAAAAGGAACAATGAGACCATCCATCCAACTCAAATCCTCATAGTACAAAAAAGAACACTGAGGCCCAACAGGTGAAAGGATTTATGCATGGTCACCCAGCCGGTGAAGGACAGACTGGAATTATAGTTTGATGCTTTTTTATTAAATCATCCTACACCTTCACATAGTCTTCCAGGAGTATTAGATAGTGTTTCTGGTGCAGGCACAAGCCAGGTGCCGGGGACCCATTGGGGAGCAAAGCGTTCACCCCATGAGGCCCATAGCACAGTGCGGGGCGGGGGCAGATGCAAGGTAAAATCATCCAACCAATACATATGCACTTGCCAGTGAGACAGAAGCTCTGAAGAAGGGCCATCAGTCGACGATGGGAGGATCTGACCTGTGCTGGGTGCAAGGGCAAAATTCCCCATGGAAGGGATACAAGAGCTGAGCAGAAGGACACACACAGAGGGGAGTAAACAGGGAAGATGAGGGCTCTCTCAGCCCATCAAGTCCATGCAGCCCAGCTCCCCAGCCACCTGCAAACGTGTTGACAAATATCCAAGCCCTGACCCACTGAAGGAGTTTCATTCAGTGAGAAGATGGACCTTTCCAGGTACTGAACACCTGCCAAGGCTGAGCTCCGCAGACCTGATCTCTTTTCACCTTTTCACCCACCTGCAAAACTAGTGGTGCCATCCCCATTTTGCAGAAGATGAACCGAGGCTCAGCAGGGTTAACTGAAGTGCCCAGTGGAGCAGAGTGTCTGCTTCCCAAACCCATGCTCTTTGTACAACCCAGACCATTAAATGCAAGCAAAAAGGAGACTAGAAATCCATGTGTAAACCAACAGGATCTAAGCTGCGGTCTCTAGAAGGTTCTTTTCTGCTGAGAAACCTAACTCCACTTATTGTGGAAAAAAAAAAGTTTTGTCTTTTTTTTATCAGTCTCCACAAAGAGGGCTGCACATGAACTAGAAACTGAAGTCTGCCCTCTTACAATAAGCTACCCACAGGTTGAAGGCTGGGGTACTGGGAACTTCAGAGACTGACTGGAACTTTGCGGGGGGAAGACTAGGACAGGGAAAGAAGTCTACTTCTATCTGGCAGGTACACACGCATCTACACACACATACATGCACACTCCCATTTCAGGATCACAAGCCTCCCCTGAGACCTGGGGGAAGACAACCCAAGACCAGTCCAAATTCTTATTTTTAATAATCAAACTGGGGAGACAGCAATCCTGCAGCCCCAGCAAACACAGGGAAAGAGAATGTAGGACTCATGCAGGGAAAGGACCCAGCCCCAATCTCACTTCCTGGGATAAGACCCATTTGAGACAAAGCACATAGAAAACTCCAGAATGCCATCCTGGATAAATCACCTCATGCACAGGTCATTCTGCCTGCCCAGTTTGCATTCCCCGCTCAGATTTAGCCAAAGCAGACCCCAGCTTCTGGTGGGGCCCAGGCCATGTGACCTAGGATGACCAATTCAGTCACTGCATTTCCCATTCAGTGATTGGTTCAAGACGAGCATGTGACCCAGGCCAAGCCACTGAGAGCCTTCCCTGGGAGCTAACCGGAAAATTAGCTTCTAGCACCCTCTTTCCTGTTGGAGTTGCTGAACTCATACACTGACATTCTAGATCTACTGTTAATTGTCTTACTGTCAAGGTAGGGAAAACCAAAAGAGAAGAAAGCAGACATGAAAAGCAGGTAGAAGAAAGTAGGGGAGACTACGTTGGAATGAAATCATCCAAAGCCCTGGATCCAGCTACATCTAAAGCTATAATAAAAGGTTTTTTAACTTTTTTGAGTTATCAGAGCTAATCAATCCTCTTTTTTGCTTCAGTCAATTTAAGTTAAGTTTCTGTCACTCATCACAACTGCCATCATCGTGGTTCTCAGGCGTCCTCATCTTATAAAGCTATCTAAGTCTCACGTTGATTCTTTCATTTTTCCTCTGTTTACGAATAATCTCTCCTACTCTCCTGCAGACTTAGGGCAGAGACTTTAGGCCTCTGTGAACCCCCCACGGAGCCCAGCCCTGGCCACTGTGCAGAGACCCCAAGACTGTTCATAACTGGTAAAGAAGAGGGGTAATGTCCTCCCTTGGCAGACAATAAAGAAAACGCAAGCCACTTGAGTCTGGTGTTCTTCAGAAACAAAACTGAACCAAGTCCAGAATCACAGTCTGTGGAGGCCACCGTTTGGGGTTTTGGCTCTCTTTGTGTTCCACTCTCCACTCCCAATGAGGGCACGTGGGCCTAGGGGTACACAGTGACAGCACACTGTCACACCCTGGCTGGAGTGAACATCGTAGAAACAGATGATACTGCAGAGGGAGACACTCAACAGTTATCCTACTGCAAGAGGTATCAGGACCCAGCTAGGTTTTTGCAGGAACCGTCAGAACTAAGTGGTCTGGGGCTAGTGACATACTGCTGTTTTCTTCTACTTACCGCCCAGTTGGAAGGGATTCCCTTGGGCCTGCTGCATTCCATCTGGTATGTATTTTCTTTTTGTAATCACATGCCAACAGTTTGTAGGGGCCATCGGTCTCAACCCTAACATAGTCAATCCTCCTTATCCCAAAATTGAATTCATATATAATGCACTTACGTTTTTTTTTTAAAAAAGCATTTAATACCCAAACTGAAATATCAAGGGAAATCAAAAGAAAGTAATTTTTAAAATCAGTGTATTTCAATTTGTAAATGCTTGGGTCCACATACACGTGGCACCATAATGAAGTTGTCAGAGGCTCGCGCCCACTCACAGAGCACGTTTGGACTTAAGTGAAGTAAGACGATCAGAAGCCATTTCAAACAAGACACAGAGGGAAATCAAAGAACAGAGGTGAACACTAAGTAAAAGTTAATAGGACATTAAATTGATGAGACTTCAGTGTGTAACTAAGGAATACTATGCATGAACATCAGTGGGATATTTGCAAGTCATGTAGGATGTGGAATAGCGCTTTGTTGTGTAGGAACGTGCAAGAGAAATCAGGCCTAAAGTCTCTGACCTAAGTCTGCAGGAGAGTAGGAGAGATTATTCATAAACAGAGGAAAAATGAAAGAATCAACATGAGACTTAGATAGCTTTATAAGATGAGGACACCTAAGAGCCACGATGACGGCAGTGGTGATGAGTAACAGAAACTCAACTAAAATTGACTGAAGCAAAAAAGAGAATTGCTTCAGTACAGCTTTCCTGGATTTGATCCACCAAATGCCAACAGGGTCACTGGCAATAATCGCCACAACCATGAGCATCCCCTCTCACTGCCGCAATAACCCCTCAAGGCAGAAGCAACCCCTCTGGGCACCACAGAGGAAGGCTTTGGGGTTTGGGAGGTGCTGGCTTCCTCGGGTAGCCCAGAGCAGGGGGCTCCCAGACTTGAACAGAGCGGAACTTCAGGAGGAAGAGCAGAGAACAGTCTTCTTTGGGGAACACTCCCTGCTTCCCCTGCCACCCCCAGGCTCTGTCTGAGGGACCAGCTGCTGCCCACACCTCCAGGGTGCCCCAACCAAAGGGTGGGTGCCATGCCCTTGGCCTTCCCCACCGGTGGAGCCTGGACAGTGGCTGGGAGGGGCTGGCAGTAAGCAAGTCAGGGCAGGAACCAACACCTGGCCTGGAGATTGCTGGGATCAGGCTTCTCAGAGCTTCCAGGTTCGTTTCCCCTTGCTTCTCAGTCACGTTCCCCACAGATTTCTAGGCAGCCCCAAGGAAGCTGGATGCCACTTCAAACCTGCTGCTCCTCTTAGCAAGGTCCAGTCACCCCATGGCTAGCCAGGACCCACCAGGGTGTAGTCCCAACTCGGGAAACAGCAACATCTGAACAGGATACAAGGCATATCTAGCAGGTGGAGATGCAAGTGCTTGATTCCAAGTCATTTACAATGACTTATCAATGACAGCCTGGCCTCTTGAGCCTCCCCCAACCAGGCCTGTGAGATCTCATCCTCCCAGTGCTGGCCAGAGCTTGGGAATCATGAGAGGGTACTGCGTGCCCCACTCGGAGCCCACTTCCTGCAGCCACTCCTCACTGTAACAATCCCCTCCCAGGTGGGGGGCAGGTTTTGTAAGATGACAAGGGCCTCTGGCTCCACCTCTGCAAAGGCTGACTCACGTAAGGCCTCTGTTGGTCTCAAGGCAAACTCGAGGGTGTCCCCTCCACCCACTCAACCTCGCCACCCCAGTTGAGGAGCTCCTGCACACGGCTGGGTGCACAGCACAGGAAGTTCACATCCGACTCAACCAGCAGGTTCTAAGGTCAACATACAATATTTTTAAAAATGCATATATTCAAAATCATTCTCCAAAATCCTGTACATAGACACCATATTAAAGATGGGCAAATACGAATCTGACTGTGTTTTAAAACTTCAACTTCCATGTGAGACCAAGGGAAGAGATGTCTATTTGGTGCAGGATCTATATTTTCTAAACAGTATAACTCTACAGCAGTTTGTTCAAACACCAAAATTACATGGAACTTTGAATAGGAAGTGAGATACAGTAGGTTAGTATAGGTTAGAGTGAAATAGTGACACATCCCAAAGTAATTTGGGCAGAGAATAAAAAATATATCCCCCCCCCCCCAAGGAGCTGGGGAAAGGTGCAGAAGTGTTGGACTTCCTCATCTGGACTGGTGTTGATGTTGTCACAAACATTAGGACTGGCGGTTTGATGTGCTGAGTCCTCTATTGTGGGACTTGCCCTTATGAAGCTCGTTACTGCAAAGGAGAGGCTAAACTTGCATATAATTGTGCCTAAGAGTCTCCCTCTGAGGAACTCTTTGTTGCTCAGATGTGGCCCTCTCTCTCCCTAACTGAGCCACCTCGGCAGGTGAACTCACTGCCCTCCCCCCTACGTGAGACCCGACTCCCAGGGGTGTAAATCTCCCTGGCAACGCAGGATATGACTCCTGGGGATGAATCTGGACCCGGCATCGTGGGATTGAGGATATCTTCTTGACCAAAAGGGGGATGCAAAATGAGATGAAATACTTTCAGTGGCTGAGAGATTTCAAATGGAGTCGAGAGGTCACTTGGGTGGAGATTGTTATGCACTATATAGGTAACACCTTTTAGGTTTTAATGTATTGGAATAGCTAGAAGTAAATACCTGAAACTACCCAAGTCCAACCCTGAAGATGATTGTATAATAATGTAGATTACAAGGGGTGACAGTGTGATTGTAAAAACCTAGTGGATCACACTCCTTTTATCTAGTGTATGGATGGAAGAGTAGAAAAATGGGGACAAAAACTAAATGACAAATAGGGTGGGATGGGCGGATGGTTTGGGTGTTCTCTTTTTACTTTTATTTTTTATTCTTATTCTGATTCTTTCCGAGGTAAGGAAAATGTTCAGAAATAGATTGTGGTGATGAATGCGTAACTATATGATCGTACTCTGAACAGCTGATTGTATACCATGGATGATTGTATGGTATGTAAATATACTTCAATAAAACTGAATTTAAAGAAAAAAAAAGATATACTGATAAAAACAAAACAAAAAAAATCATAACTCTGATTACCTTTCAATTTCAATTTCCTTGTGTATTCTGTGTTTTTCCTTCACACACTACTTTTAATAAGTGTGGGGTTAATGTTGCTAAAACTGAAATTTTCCAGAATAAATATGTATCCATTTTGTATTGGGAAAAAAAAAAAAAAAAAGATGGGCACATAGATTCTCAGCCCCTCCAACACAGCTGGCTTATTCTCCACTCTGGGAGCAGACCTCTATTCTGCAACTGGGAGCCTGGTGGGGAGGCTTGCAACTTAGAATCACCATTTTTGGAGGAAGCTCACACCACCTGGGGAGGCCAGGAGTAAGTGTCCCAGCTGAGAGGGACTGCATTGTGTCCCCCACAAAAGACATGATGAAATCTTAATCCATGTTCCTGTGAGCATGAACCCAATTGTAAGTACGACCTTTTGAAGATGTTATGATTAATTACATTGAGGCCAGATTGAATCAGGGTGGCTCTTAATCCGTATGAGTGCAAGCCTTATAAAAAGAGGAAATTTGGATACTGTCAGTCAGTAGAAGATGGAAACTAGTGGGAAGGCAGAAGTCAAAAGAAGCCATAGAGCAGAGAGAGGTCATCATGCAATGGAAGACTCTGGAGAAAGCATGGTCTTGGCAACATCCTGGTTTGGACTTACAGCCTTCAAATCTGTGAGACAATAAATCCCTTGGCTTTCCAAGCCAGCCCACTGTGTGGTATCTGTCACAGCAGCTCTGGCCAACTAAGCGTATGATTCGTACAAAGCATCCCCTACCCGACCAAGGCTTGGCCTCCTCACTGCCCCTCCTCGGGCTTCCTTCCCCATAATGCCCTCCAAGCACATGGAGAGACGGCTGCTCTAACCTTGAATGCCACCTACCCCACATCCTGTTTTGAGAAAATAGTGTTAATACCCAAATGCTTTCCTCAAACTCACACACAAGCCCCTGGCATTCAGCCACCTTTGTCCCCCAGCCCTATAAAATCTAAAGAGCAGCTGCCGCAGGCATGGACATACTTGAGTGAGCTTCTTGCCTTCTTGCTGTCCTTTGTGAAGTAGCTGCAGCTCTCTGTACGTAAGTTTCCCTAATAAATGCTTTTGGATGGATCACTCTGGCATTTAGTGCCTCCTTCTTTGGAATGTCAATGGACCCTGTCGTGGGTCCCTATGCTTCTTTCGGGGTGAAGCCTGCTGCTGGTTCAGCTGCTACTGACCACCAGGTATCTGAGAAAACCAGCCTTCAGATGATTTCACGCCCCTGCTGCTGTATCACACCAGCCTTCAAGTCTTCCAGGTGAGGCGGACAACACTAAGCAAACAAACCACCCCCGACGGCCCAGCCCAAATTTCTTTCCACAGAATGGGGAGCAAAACAGATGGTTTCCTTAAGTCAAAGTGCACTATTTGGTGTACATTAGGGGGCAACCAATTTGTGGGTGTCTTTAAGCATTTCAGTAATGCTCAGCTCAGCCAGAGGCTCACTCTAGCAGAGGCACACCAGACACGAGTGATCAAGGGAATGGCAAATTCAAACCACACACTCAATCAGGGCATTAGCTTGGAGACCAGAGGCAAAGCCCCTGCTATTAAATTAATCTCTCATTTGTCTAAAAGGAATGTGTATAGCTGAACTCATGTAGGTTAAATATATGAATGATGACGGATTCCACCAAAGAACTCAGTGAAGAGTTGTGGCTTGGCTGATGATAAGCTGATTTCTCTGGAAGGACACACCTCTCAGAGGTTGGTAAAGGATTGTCTAATGTAACTAAAGATGAGAGAACTTAAAGACCTCAGTTGTCCCTCGTTGGTAGCACAAGTGGCCGGCTCCAGGGACAGCTGTGACCATGGTCATAGGATGGTGCAGCCACAGCAGAACCGCTCGGGGTAGTCCACCATGTATACCTTGTGGTCGGTGCCATAGATGTAGTAGACAGACGTCTGACCATGGTACCAGTAATGAACTTCTGTGAGGGGGATCAGCTCGATGGTCTGGCGCTGAGAAAACAAACGGCCAAGAAAAACTTCAGTGTTCTGCTCAACGCACTCTTCTGCTCAAGAACCTTCAGTAGCTCCCTGTGGCCTGTGGGATGAAGTCAATGCTCTGGAGATGGCATTCAAGGCCCTGTACAATGTGACTCCCATCTGCCTTTCTAGATGTATCTCCTATTCCAGTCCTTCCCGTCCCCAAGTTCTGGTCAAAATGACTCCACATTTTTAGCCACCATCTCATTCTAGTTTTCACCAAGCTGAGCAAGGGTATTTGCAGGGGAGTGCCAGGATGTATGTAAAACGACCAGCCACACACCAGCCACGCATGATGTTTTCCTTGTTTTTAGATGGAGGGGAAAGGTGGAGGATAAAGTCATTTACATTAAAACAACCATGGAGATCTTAGGAAGTGAATTCAAAAATTTGAATTAAGTTTTAAGATTAAACATTGACACCAAAAAAACTGAATTTCGGGTGGGCTACTTCAGGTATTGTTTCAGATTCCTCTCTCCTCCCCACCCACCCCATGGTTTTATATTAACCCTCCTTTGAGAAAAATTCTTTCTCAAATGTTCTCTTCTTTTTACAATTGGGGAAACTGAGGCCCACAGGCTCATGAAATTTCAGGTTTCGGAGATGATCGACTTCAAGCGCCATCTCCTCACCATAGCTGCACCCACGTAATGCTCAAATCCGCCTCTTCCTAAAAGCCTAAATAACAAGATGCAGGACTCCCACATCATGCTTCTAACATCCCTCAATGCCCTGGCCCCTTCTCTGGGCAGCTACTCGACAACTTCCCTAAACTCTGGGGCCGGGAACAGAATATAACAGCACCACCTTGTGAGCAAGACTGCGCTATTACTGACACGACACCATTTCCATTAGCTTTTTGGGTCGTTTTGTGTTGACAACCACACGATGTAGTTGACCTAGGAACGTTACTCCTAATAATTTAAGCTAAGCTTCCTTGGGGACTCACTGAAGGCCAGGCTCTGGGTCAAAACCCTTATGTCCCACTCTCCTGGATTCAGACTGGGGGATCCCAAACCCAGGGAGGTGGTGTGACTGGCTCACGATCGGACTACCCTCACTGGCAGGAAGTTCTCTTTTCTCCTCTCCTTATGAAAAGTGCCACGGTTAATGGTTCAGAGGGCCCCATGCCAGGGGAAAGGGTAGAACAGGAGGGGGAACAGAGCTAGAGCAAAGTCATCCTGGCTCCCTCAACTCCTCTCTCTACAGCAGAAAAATGGCCCTGGCAAACCCCAAGGAGAACAGGGCTGCGAGGGGCCATGAGATGCAGACCCCTGCTCTAAAGGAAGAGAAGCTGAGGGACAACATAGCATCTCCTGCTACTCAGAGTCAGCAAGTGGATTTCCCATTAACTTTCCGCATGATCTTGAGCTGATCACTTTATTTCTCTTGGCCTCAGTCTCCTCATCTGTGAAATGGGGATAATTTCTATTTGGGAGAGTTGTTGAGACAATCAAACGAGACAGTGAGATGGAGTTTTCTTCCTTTGCCAGAAACCAATAGTGGGATGATAATTTTGGAAACAAAGGATAGAAGACCAACCCTCTCCCGTCCTGAAATTTTGGCATGGAGGACCCCAAGTGGGAACTAAGGGTCAAGAGGAATAGGAGCCAAAATCACTGCTGAAGGCCCAGACAGGGAGTCAGGGCCACTCTTGCTTCCAGATGTTTCCACTTAGCTCAAATGGAGCATGAGGCAGCTCCACCCTCATCCCACGCCCACCTCCACCATCTGTTTCTGGCTCAAAAGCTCTCCAAGTCTGAGACCCCAATTGTTCAAGACATCAGCGACCATCCTGAGGTTTTCTCATCTCTGGCTATTTCTCTCTTTGTGTGCCTTGATCACGCCTCTGGGAGGAACCGATTCCAAGTCTAGGAAGTGCCGACCATGGAGGGGTATAAGGTCACAGCAGCCACACAACTGGACAGTTTACCAACTTCTCAACCCTGAATGAAACATCAGCCTAAATCTTTGTCTCCGGGCAAGGACCAGAGACCAATTTAGAAAAGCAATTCACCTGCAAAGGAGAGGCTAGGCCTGCCTACAATTGTGCCTAAGAGCCTCCTCCCGAATGCCTCTTTGTTGCTCAGATGTGGCCCTCTCTCTCTAGCTAAGCCAACTTGAAAGGTGAAATCACTGCCCTCCCCACTAGGTGGGATCAGACACCCAGGGGAGTGAATCTCCCTGGCAACGTGGAATATGACTCCCGGGGAGGAATGTAGACCCGGCATCGTGGGATGGAGAACATCTTCTTGACCAAAAGGGGGATGTGAAAGGAAATGAAATAAGCTTCAGTGGCAGAGAGATTCCAAAACGAGCCGAGAGGTCACTCTGGTGGGCACTCTTACGCACACTTTAGACAACCCTTTTTAGGTTCTAAAGAATTGGGGTAGCTGGTGGTGGATACCTGAAACTATCAAACTACAACCCAGAACCCATGAATCTTGAAGACAATTGTATAAAAATGTAACTTATGAGGGGTGACAATGGGATTGGGAAAGCCATAAGGACCACACTCCCCTTTGTCTAGTTTATGGATGGATGAGTAGAAAAATAGGGGAAGGAAACAAACAAACAAACAGACAAAGGTACCCAGTGTTCTTTTTTACTTCAATTGCTCTTTTTCACTCTAATTATTATTCTTGTTATTTTTGTGTGTGTGCTAATGAAGATGTCAGGGATTAATTTAGGTGATGAATGTACAACTATGTAATGGTACTGTGAACAATCGAATGTACGATTTGTTTTGTATGACTGTGTGGTATGTGAATATATCTCAATAAAATGAAGATTTAAAAAAAAAAAAGAAAAAGTAATTCACATGAGTGACCTCTCCTCCCATTATGCTCCCTTTGAAAGAAAAATGTGCATTTGTCCCCCTGGCTCACCCTTCCCAGCTCCAGGATTTGTTTACAGACAGCATGCACTGTCCAAGACAGGAGTGTGTGGGAGGAGAGAGGCCCCCCAGGGACCCGAGTCCTAGACTTGTACCTGCCACCAAGATACTGGGTGGCCACAGGCAGGTCACTGCCCCTCAGCTGTGAGATGAGGTTCAAAAAGAACTCACATTGTCAGCAGGCGAACCAAATGAGCCCCAGGATACCCGATAGTATCCACAACCTGCTAAAACCATTTCCTCACCTTGTTTAAAGTTTCTTTACCATTTTTCCCATTCCCAGAGTAAACACCATCATATGGGGAGCCCTGAGTTTACCCAAGCCATAGAATACCAGGGCTGCAAGAGCTGGCTGCCTTCAACATCATTCTGGGGTCTGTAGTGGACACTGTTCACACCCCACTCAAATTCCCTCGAATCTACCTCTACGACCCCAGCTCCACCTTCTATGGGTTTTGCCGCTCACAGCTCAGCTTTCTTCAGAGGACCGGCCTTGGGGTATGGAGTACACTTCCCATACAGAGAGTAGAAAGTGCTGGGAGATTGCATCCATGATCAGATGCTGCAGAATTACCAAGTCCAGCTCCCTTCTCCAGGCAGACCGTTGCTGAGGGATGACTTAAATCCAGAGCTGCCCGTGGGACCAGGTGGAGGCTGGGGCATCTCCTGCACTCACGCCCTTGCTACGCTTCTCCCCATCCCTATCCTGCTCCCCACTTCTTTACCGATTTCTCCTGGGAGCCCTTCCTTCATAAATTGACTCACACCCAAAACCGCATCTCAGAGCCCAACTCAGGACAAGGTCCAACCAACCTCCTTCATTTTATGGATGTGGAAAGTGAGGCCCCAAGCCACGAGTGGGTACCAGAGCTGGGAAGCAGTCGTTAGACTATCCCTGCACTATTTGTCTGAGTGAAAAGGGTCCTTGCTGCTAATATTCCAGTAACATTGCTTTTCAAAGAGTCACTCAATCATGTTCCTTGAATGCAGTAGATAATAACATTTGACTCTGAGTCAGGAAACTTCAGTTCTAATCTTGGGCCCTTCCACTAAGAGGCTGTGTGGCCTGGGGATTTTACTGCCACTCTCTGGGCCTCCTCTGATTTATTGGGAAAGTAACGCGTTTGGACTCGATCAGGGGTAGCCAAAGACGGCCCAGAGTCCAAAACAGGCCTGCCAGCCCATATAGTGCTTGTAGCATTTTTTTTAATTGGTTGCCAATACTGACAACTTGTAAGGGTTGATCTAAAAATCTGGCCTTCAGAAGGTCTGGAAACTCTGGCCCCTGTACCTACCAGAAGCTGAGTAGTGGCTGCCCCCCTGCGGATAAAGGGGTTTCCCCACCCATGTGTCCACCTGGCCCCGGTAGGCATTTGATTTTGCAGTGTCTGAAATCTGATTTCTAAAGCATCCTTCTCTCTCCTGCAAATAGGAGAGATGTGCAGGATGGGGGGGGGGGGGGGGCAGGATTCTCACTGCATAGGGGGCTCACACAAATGGTGTTTTAAGCACCAGGGTCCAAGCACTTTAGATTATCTCCTCTTTAAAAACCCTCAGTGTCAGGTGTTATCATCACCTTTTCACAGATGAGAAAACTGGGCAGGAAAGAGAAGGAAACAATTAGGCCAGGAGCATGTGCCAGCTGTGCAGTGCTCAGCACCCTGGCGGGCAGGTCCCCTCCCAGAGCTCTGGCAAAGGGCATTCCACGGCCAAAGCCCCACATTCCCAGCCCCCAAACCAGCCAGCAGCCCCCGTGGCCAGAGGGGAAGCAGGGACTGCTCTGGGAGAGGAGGCAGGGCACCACCGCCACCTAGTGGCTTCCTAAGCTGTGAAAGCCCCAATTCAACCTGGCCCTGGGCCCTGCAGGATGGGGAGTAGGGGTGGGGGTGCCCCAGCCTGAGGGGTTGGACGCCTGGGATCCAGCTCTGCCTACCATCCTGGGATCTTGAGCTGTCCGAATACCAGAAGTCTGAAATCAAAATCACACTACGCCACATTCACGCTTGAAACCCTTTACAAGTTTCCTGTCATTCTCAGAATAAAAACCCAAACCTCTGGCCCCGCCCGCACAGAGCTCTGCTCTGGCCTCTGGCCAAGCTGGCCTCAGGTCAGCCCCGGGTCTTCCTGCGTCCCCTCAGTCTGAGACTCTCCACTGTTGTTCATCCTTCAACCCCGGCAGTCTCAGGCAAGAGCACCCCATTTCCTCGTTTCCTCTTCTGTGTGACTTGATGGACAATGTCCCAGGAGCCCAGGAGGGTCCCCCACCCCATGGCCCCAGGCCAATCAATCCCAGAAGGGTCAGAAGCTGCAGGAGACGGCATCAGTGCCGGAGCAGCCGCCCAGGCACCTGCACCCCAGCTCACCTGCTGCAGGATGCGGGTGCGGGAGGCCAGGGTGGCATTGTGCTTGGCGATGGCCCTCTGGGAAGCCAGGGAGATCTCCTGCAGCGGGAAGTCCACGATGGGGTACACCTGGGGGAGAGAGAGGCGCTCCAGGGAAAGCCCGGGGCAGAGAACCCACTGCCTCGGAGGCCCCAGAGTTTCAGCACTGGGAGCCCTGGGGCCACTGAAGCTGACTCTAGACAGAGAGAGTAAGGTGAGGAGAGGGGAAGGGGGTGGAGCAGGGAGGAGAGGAAACAAGGAAAGAGAAAGGAGCGGGGAGGGGAGAGACTGGAGGGGGAGGGGAGAGTGTATAAAACCCAAGAGAGCCCTGGCCACCACGGGTCCCAGCAGCCTCCTTCCTGCTCCCGCAGCTCTGTCCCCACCCAGCCTGTCATCTGCACACGTGAACTGCCCCCAAGACGGCTAGAAAACCAGGCCCCACAGGAGGGAAGGAGGGGCCGAGCTGCCTTTGTCCCTGGTCCTCAAAGCTCCCCTCACCATCAGGTTTTCATCTTTGAAGAGGTTTTCTCCTTTGGCTTTAGCAAGGAGCTCCCCAGGGCAGTTCAGCTGGTGCTCAGACACAAACTCAAACAGGTTGTTCTTCCTGAAAGCAGCGAGGATGGGGGACAGGAGTACACAGAGCTTCGGATTAGAAACAATGGGCTTTGGAATTGGGTACACCTGGGCTCGAGGGCTTGGCTTCCTGACAGAGGGAACCTGGGAAAGTTCTTCAGCCTTTCTGAGCTTCATCTGAAAACGTTAGGTTCTACTCTCTCATTTCACCCTCACCTGTGAAACACTTAGTTAGCAAGGTGTCTTTAATCCGGGGAAGCCTTATGCTCACTCGGGAGCACTCAGCTCTTGAGCATCTGCTACACTACAAAGTGGTGGCGGCAGAATTTGAACTCAGGTCTGTCTATTCCACAGCCTGTCTGCCACCCACCACCACAGGATGCCTCTTCCTATGGGGCTTCCCCCATCCTAGGGAGCCCTTTTCTCCCAGCAGCTTCCTAAGCTGTGAAAGCCCCAATTCCAGTGACTTTCTCTTCCGAAACCAGCCCCGGCCACACCCACTACAGAACCGAGACACTCCCACGTACCACATGATGATGAGCTGAATGAAGTGCAGCAGTTTCTTCTCCCCCTTGCAGGTGGTGCAGGTCTTGTTCCCCCTCCCCGAGCACGTGCTGCACCTGAGAAGGACACGTCAATCCCACTGAGAAGCAAGTCACAGGGTTCTGGTGGCTTTCGGATGCCCCTACCCCAAATCCTTCCTCTTGGAGAGGAACTGAACACTGGAATGGTTTTCCAGTCCTCCTGGTAACAATTTCCCCGTTTCCCTTTGGGGACCACCCTTCCCCTACCCAGCCTCCATGGCCCATGGACTTGCCCCTAGCCCTTCTGCAGACAAGCTCATGGTCTTGGCCTGACTGGTCAGTTCATTCCATCTCCCTGGCCAGAGTGATTGACACAAAGACAGGCACATGACCCAAGTGAGTGCAATGAAATGCAGCCCTAGGATTTCTATTGGAACTATCCAGAAAAGGTCATCCTTTTATACTGGGGTTACTAAGCCTAGAGCTCATGGTGGCCCCCCCTGCCCCCACAAGGGGTGAGCCTGCCCAATGAAGCCAATACAAAGAAATGCAGAATGAATAGTGGAGAAAGATTCCTGGCGACACTGTTTAAGCACCTGGATCCAGCTGTTCCTGAAGCCATCCCTGAAATATACCCATGGACTTGTCACTTACACGGGCCTATAAATTTAGTTTTTCGCCAAAGTCAGTTTTAATCAGACTTCCTTCCAAAACCCAAGACCTTTATCACCAATGAAAGATGGAAGGTACAATCAAAGCTTTAACATCTGGCTTGTTAAATGTGAGCATAATTAACAGCACTGAAATTAACCACTGAATGTGGTTAAAAGGGGAAATGTTTGGTTGTATATATGGTAATAGAATAAAAAATTTTTAAAAATCCATAGAATAGCATTATACAAACTGAACCCTAAGTTAAACAATAGACAATTGTTAATAGCACAATTATAAAACTGTGCTTTCATAAACTGTAACAAATGTTCCACAACCATGCAAGGTGTTAATAGTAGGACGGTATATGAGAATCCTGTATTTTATGCATGATTGTTTTATAAACCAACAATTTCTCTAAAGGAAAAAAAAAAAAAGGACAGCCTGGGACTCAGTGAGCCAAAAGTACTAAACCAACATGATTTTAAATATTTTGACTCCTCTCTCCTTGTGATTTCCTATTTCTCTTTAAAGATTTATAAACCTAGGAAAGGGTGTGATTTACAAAATGCCAGAACCCCTGTTAGAAAAGCCCTATAAACAGAGATGGAACTTTGTTTAGCCAACCAACAAACTTCCCTTGACCCCTCCTCCATTTCAGGCCCTCCTTTAAGTTATATATAAGGGTTTGCCCAGGACCCTATTCTCAGAGAGTTAAGAGTCTCGCCTTTAGGTGGTTGGTGTCACTTGCCCCCCACATTGGCAGAAAGAGGCCTCCCCTCCTCATAGCCCCTTTCCTGACTCCCTTCCTCCCTGTGAGGCCCACGTATTGCCAGGCCTCTCCCTTATCTCTGAGCTCTGTCTTTAGCATCACAAATAGATACACTGTGCGCCTTTTATGCATGGTGCTCTGGGGACCTGGCCGTGGGCAGCACTGGCAAAGGCCCCTGCTGTCCTTCCAGATGGGCAGAAAAATGAAAAACAGGAAAGTGAGTGCACAGGGTAAGTGCAGTCACATACTGAGGCACCCCTCCTACCTTCTGCGGCCGGACCCCGAGCACACCTGGCACCTCCGTGGCTGCTTGGCTTTGCGCTTGGATCCACTGCAGGAGGAGCACCTCACCTGCAAAGACGGCAAGGCTCAGCCCTGGGCAAGTGGGCCAAGGGCATCTGGAGACCTGGGCTCAAATCCCAGCCTGTTGGCTTTGGGGAAGGTCCTCTCCCTGGGCCTCAGCCCCCTCAGCCACAAAATGGGAAGGTTGGACGCAGTAGTATCTTTGAGCCTTCTTGCTTGTAACTTTCAAAGTCCACCTTCGAAGACCCTTGTTTCTGCTGAGGCACCAGCCTCTCCTGCCTCCTCTGTGATCCCCATGGTCCCTGTGACCAAGCAGCCAGGGCGAGAGGGAGCTGGGATAGGCGTGGATTGCCCTATGGTCTCGCATTGGAGACAGGGAGCTCCTTGGGAATGCCCCCCAAAGTTAGTTCAGACCAAGCTCCAAGAGATGGCTCAAGGTGGATAACAGAGACTTTCCAGAGAAGTCTGGAAGGGGAGGAAGAGCAGCAGTGGATGGAGGAAGGAACAAAGACTGCATGGGGGCCTGGGAGGCTACAAGGAGGCAAATGGCAGGGGTGAGGGCACTGGAGGAGAGAGGGAAGCCAACCAGGCAAAGGGCACCACTGGGCCCCACACGTGGTGCTGCATGGGTGGGGGAGTGAGTGGGCAGCAGGCAGAAAAGTGGGCTAGCAGCAGGGCGGAGGACGGAGGATGACACAATTTAGAGCGGCAAGTGGCCATTATGTGTCCAAAGAATTAGGCTCAACTGAGGAAGGCAAGAACTAGTGAGGAATTTGGTCTTACTCCTTAGGATGATTTATAGATCTGAAGGGGTCTGAAAAGAAGCAGGGAGGCGGGTGGGGGTATGGGTGCTACACGAGCACAGCTGTGTGCTATGTTATCTCTGAAAGCCCCTCCGTTATCAGCTGAATTGGGTCCCTCAAAAAAGATATGTTGAAGACTAATTCCCAAGGCCATTACGGATGGAATTAGGTGAGTTAAAATGAGGTCACACTGGAGTGGGGTGGATCCCTAAGTCAGTGTGAGTGGCATCCTTATAAGAAGGAGGGAGGTGCACCTACGAGCCAAAGAACTGCCAGAAGCCAGGTGAGAAGCAAGAGAGGCCTTGCCCAGAGATGTCAGAGAAAGCTGGCCCTGCTAACACCTCGATGTCAGATGTCTGGCCTCAGAACTGTAGGACAGTACATTTGTATTGCTTTAAGCCACCCAGTTTGTGGGATTTTGTTATGGCAGCCACAGGAAACCAAGGCACCTTCTGAACTTGGCCTTCTTAGCACCCACCCACAAGGGATGCTTGCTCCATCTCCCCCAGAACAGCAGGCTACTGGGTGGAAGGGTCTGGGTCTCAGTCCTCTTACAGGATCTGGACAAAATGGGTACCCAGTGAATGCTTGTAGAGGGAAGAGAAAAGGAGTGAAAAACTAAGGACATCAACTGTCCAAGAGAAAGGGTCCTAACAGAAATCCATGACCCCCAGTGGAGATAATCCAATGTCCCAATTTTACAGATGGAAAAGTGGAGGCCCAGAAACAGAAAGAGATTTGCCTGAGATTCTAGTGAGAGGAGCCCCAGCCCCCCGCCACCCAGTACTTCCTTCCCAAGCCCCACTCCTCCCATACCCTCACCGATGCCCCAGAGCCACCTCCCTTCACACAACTCACCATGCTTGCCCCGTGGCAGCCTCTGCACTTGTGTCGCCCATGCCCATGGCATTTGTGGCATTCCTGAAAGTCAAATGTTCTCCTTGGCTCTAGACCCCCCAAATCCAGAAACTGCTGGCTTCACCGCCAGCCCACCCCCATGATGTCACCATCCCAAACAGAGGTGCCACAGTTCAGGGTGGTGGGGAAGAAAAATGGCACAGGATGGAGAATGGCCAAGCCATTCCCATGTGGCTGGGATTCCGAAAGGCCTTGAAAGCCAAGCTAAGGACATGAGCTGGTACCATGGCCCCTCACAGATGTTTGGAAGGGAGACTTGTTCTTAGAACCCTGAGTCCAACCCCCAACTCTACAGTTTCCTACCAGGCAAACCACAAAGGCTAATGGCATTTGCCCATTCGGCAGCTAACGTGGTCTTTCAGTACAGAAACCACAGAAGAGTGGATAGCATTTTTGTGAAAGGAAGGTGCTAGGTGCTGGCATTTAACTGCTGAACCAGACAGCTTTTCCACCCTTGAGAAAGGAATGGAACAATTTCTTGGCCTCTCAGAGTCCTTTCATCTTAGAACTCCATGAAAACTCACAGAGTAAAATTACATTGCTGAATCAAGTTTTCAAGTAAAAACAAGGCAGGAAATTAGATGAGGATGTAATATAAAATATGTCGTGTTTTTGTAATATACTAGGTCTCCCTCACTTCGTGCCGTGATCATATTTCTGTAAAACAGAATGTAAAACATTCTGCTTCCCTACTGACTTCCACAAAATTCTCAGCAGCACTTTAGCTTTATTTCATACCAGTTTCATTCAGCACTTCAGCTGTTACTCTCAGGCAAAATAAAAAAAGTAAAAGACACTTAAATGGGCAAGGAATGTGAGCACTCATTATTTCAAAGCTGGTGATAGTCCTGTAAATGGAATAATCCTTTGGCTACAAGAATACCCCCTAATTTGCATGTTTTACAAGCCTGCATTCCCTACACTAGGTTTTCTTAAAATGAAGTTCATTTATAGCCAAAGAATGAACATTACTCTGGATTTGGGCATAATTTTTCAAAGGACAGGAAACATTAGTGCCTGGAAAAACAGCGCAGAAAGCAGGGCGATATTCCCAACAGCATTGTGATAATCCCGTTACCTTGACCAGTGACGAGTGAGGAACCTGAAACTTCCTGGTGTCTTCCTGAAACATTGGAGGAACCTGGACGTTGATGTCCCAGAGCCTGGGAGAAGTCCCTCTTTCAGGTCCATCTACAGAGTGGTCTGTCACCAACAGGGATCATTGTGAAAACAGCAAAGGGCAGCAGGAATCAGTCTTCATTCATTCTACAGATATTAATTACCAAGCCTTCCCTTTATGTGGGGCTCTAGGTAAGAGGCTGGGCCTACAGGCTGGGCAGACAAATCCCCTTAGGATCCTGGTTAAGTACCAAAACTTTAGAGTTAAGCAAAGTTTAGTTAAGCAGACACTTCCTTGCTGTGTGACCCCAGGCAAGTTACTTAAGCTCTCTGAGCTTCAGTTCTCTCATCTCCAAAATGAGGATAATGGTGGTACCTATCATATAAGGTGGTAGTGAAGATTAAATAGAATACTGCATATAAAATGTTTAGTCCAAGGACTGATCCGTACTCAGGGGTCAATAAGCAAGAACTATCACCATCATCATCATCAACCATCCCAACCCCATGCCCATCACCCCCTTCCTCTTTCTCTTCCCTGAAACCAGCATACAGTCACAATGTCAGGTATATGATGTGGTAAGTGCTATAGAGAAGAGCTGCATAAAGGGCTCAGAAAACTCTGAACACTGACAAATTCTACTGGTGAGGAATAGGGATGGGAGAAATTCTGAAAGGCTTCATAAAAGAGGTGACATGTGAGCTCAGCCTTGAAGGATGAAGCCGAGTGACCCAGAAAAGAAAATGGATAGACATAGGACTTTCCAGGAAGAAAGAACCTTAGCCTCTGCTGATGACACACCTCGTAGGGTTCAGCAGAAGGTGAATAGGGTCCCAGAGTCCTATAGACTTAGGAAGAGGGTGGGGGTGGCATGGGAGGTGAGCTGATGCCAAAGCAAACACTCTGCCTTTACAATCTGGCCCCAGGTGGTAGCACCAGCCTGCAGCCAATGGCAAATGCTAGGCTTTTTTCAGGACCTCTTGCAAACCTCTTCCTGGGTAAGACGGACCTGCAATGGAGAGTCTCTGAGATGAAAGCCCACCTCCTCATTTTACAGGAGAAGCCAAGGCTCCTAGAAGACTGTCTGATTCAAGGTTAGTGGCTGAGTCCAGTCCCGATATGTTCTACCAGCCTTTGCCATATTTGCTCCAAATTACACTGACTTCAGACAACTCACTTACTAGTAAAAGGTTCAAACGTCCATTCAGTGATCCTGGATTCGCTGAAGGTCTCTAGCCGATACTACAGGGAAAAAAACAGCATGTTCATACCTATGCCCTTTATGAAAACAAAGCATTATGCAAAAAGATGGGGCTCCCACCCGCCTGGGCTCTGGGGGAAACCAAAAGTTCACATGCTCAGAATCCTGGGGATTCTTAGAACAGGCTGGCATCAGCAATTTCTGTACCAGATGCCAGGGCTTCGTGGCAGCCCCAGGAAATCTCCTGAGAGGCTCACAATAGGAGTGATTTCAATTCCCCATTTCTTTATACACAGAAATGTTCTACAAAGCAAGTTGTGGGGTGGCAATTTCCCTTTGACCAATGTTGCATCCTGCAACCCACTGCTCAATGGGCCCCAACATGGGGGTCCTCCTTCTTGATCCACAGCCGCAGAATCACAGAATCAGAAGAAATCTTGGACATCAATTGGCTCCTCATTTTACATAGGAGGAACCTGAAGCTCAGAGAGGTCAATTAACTTGCCCAAAACCATACAGCCACACAGTGGCCTCTTCGTCCAGATGCCTACTCTAACCCCGACCTGTGAGGCTTGTCTGGTTTCTGTGTGATCGTGTGTTGATCAGAGAATGGCTGTGTCCATGACAAGTTGGTAAACGTGACTTTAAAAGCTGCCCCTTGCTGTCTCCATAGCAGAAGTCAACAGAAGCACCCGCTGTGGTCTGGGTGCCAGACTTTGGATTTCCCTGCGGGAAGGGACTGGGGAAGAGTAAGTGATCCCTGAGCACAGCCATGATTTAGGGGAGGCACAGGGTGCTGGGAACTCAGGTGCAGGCAGGGTAAAAGAGTAGGATCGAGGGGGCCCTTCACAGCCCAGCCTTCAAGGAAGTGGTTTAGTCTTGGGTTTAAGGACACAGGCTTTGGAGCAAGCAAACCTGAGTTTGAATCCCAGCTCGGTCACTTCCAACTCCATGTTCTTGCACAAGTAATGTCTACACTTTCAACTCCTCCTCCATAAACTGACAATAATTCCTACTTCGTAGGGTAGTTATATATTAGGATTTGATGAGATACGTGTCATGTGCTTACCACAAAGCCTTATGCATTAAAGCTTTATGATCGATAACTAATAATTATACTACTTTTTATTATTATTCACAGCTACAGAACAGAGAAATTGCAGAAGGAACTTCGAAATCACCACCATTCACGCCCACGATGCACCCAGGACTCCTTTCCCCTGTCTAACATCACACAAACCACCCCACTCTGCTGGGCCCCAATGCCTGCCCCCTCTCCCAGCCCCCGGCCCCTTAGGCAGGCCAGGCCTGGGCTCCCTTACCCTGCAGAGGGTCTGCTTCTTCAGCTCCCGGATGATGAGGTCACCGGCGGCTGCGCTGCCATAGCAGCACTTGGAGTTCACGAAGCTGAGGAAGGCTTCACGGGCCACCTCCTCCGTTACCAGAGGGGCCCTGCTGGGGACCGAGCGGAGAGGCAGGGGTCTGGGAAGGGCCAGCGACCTCAACTGGTCCATCCCTTCGCCATGCCAACGGGAAACTGAGGCCCGGAGAAGGGAGAGGCCCTGAGCATGGTCCACAGTGGAGAAAAACCTCAGAGTACAACCAGAGAAGGGTATCTTAGCAAAGGGAAGGGCGTGGCCAGATACCCAGGGAGGGAAAGTGGCAGGTATTTTCTAGAAGACAATAAAACCACTTTAGCCGAAGTGTTGGATCCAGAAGAATCAGAATCTGAGATGGAATCCCAGAACTTGAAAACAACTTAGAGATGAAGTGTGCCATTTTACAGATGAGGAAAACTGAGGTCCAGAGAGGCTGAGGCTAGACGGAGCAGAGTTAGGCTATCCCAGGTTCCTGAGAACTTGACTCCTGCTAGTGAAGTCGTAAGTCAATTAACAGCCAAAGGCATGCAGAACCACCAGGGGTGAGGGCTGTGGGTGCAGCAGTGGTGGGAACGCAGTAGCCTGCCCTTTCTCTGCCCCCATTCTTGATGCCTCCCAGTCTTCTTGGAAAACCCCTGAGGCCTTGCTGCCATGTTACCTCCTCCCCGCCCCAACGCCTCCAGGGAGAAGGAATCCTCCCCACCTTCAGATCCCTTGCATCTTCTTATATTTTTCCCACAGTCCTGAGAGTTATTTAATCCCAACTCCAAATGGTGAGGCCCTCTCCTATATCCTTGTGCTCCCACCTGGGCCTGGTACCCAGAAGGTGCTCCGTGCACACCTGTGGCTCTGGGGATAGCAGGGGGTGAGGGAGATTGCAGTGGGCCCAAACTGTCAGGGAAGACTCCATGGCCTGCAAGGGTCAGCCAGGGAGGAGAGGGGACAGGGCTCTGGGCAGCTGCGGGGGGCCAGGATTACCCAGGGGACTCCTCCAAGGCAGGCAAGGCTGACCCAACTGAGAGGCTCAACCAGGACAGGAGCAACTCCACCTTCTCTCTGCACAAAGCTGCCTGGAAAGCCCCCGAGCTCTGCCCTAGATCCTCTCAAAAGAAATAAAGGGGTGGGCTTCTCCAGGAATTTAGATGAGGGGATGGCAAAATTTTCTGTAAAGGGTCAGATAGTATTTGGGCTTTGCATGCCTCATAGTCTCTGCCTCAACTACCCAACTCTGCCTTTGTAGCACAAGAACAGTCATACATAATAGGGAAACAATGAGTGGCTGTGTTCCAATAAAACTGTATTTAAAAAAACAGGTGGCGGGCTAGAGTGGGCCCAAAACAGCCTATGAGTTACTCTCATAACCACCCTGGTCTAGACTGTGGTATTCAACTCTGGCTTGGTATCCAAATGACCTGAAGAGCTTATCAGAATACAGATGCCCAGACCCTGCATCCGGAGCCCTGACCTGGTGGGCCTGGGATGGGAGGGTCCCAGGGCACCTGATACACTGCCATGGTGGATGCTGTGGCCCCGGAGATACCCAAGGGTGGCGCTCACAGGGCAATGTTGATGTGTGGAAAACGCACAGTCACCGGAGCACAACTCACCTCTGTTCCAGGACCAAGGACCAGGAACTGGGCTGCTGGGGCCTTCCCGGGGCCTCCAAAAGTGGGAAGAAAATCTGCTGTGCTGGAGGAGAGGGCAGGAGTTAGGGGCAAATATTGGTGGGAAAGAAGGGAAGATGGGCTGAATGTGAGAAACTGAAGGAAGGAAAAGCAGGATGCTGTGGTACATGTGTGGACATAGGGTCAGGGCCCTGTCCCCGTCCCCTCCCACCCAACCAGGACAAGGGCAGCCCAAAGCCAGCAGGGGCTTCCCCCAGCACCCCCTGGGGCACCTATCCCCACACTGGCCTGGTCCAGAGACATCCGTCCCCAACAACCAGCATGAGCCCCAGCAAGAGGCTGCAGGGACCGAGACGCCATGGACTTACTGCCCCCACGAAGAAGGTGGTCACAGCTCGACATTCTCTCTAGGAGCTCAGCAGGGGGCGTCAGAGGACTCTCGGCCTTGAAGCTGAGCTCCATCACGCCTGCGGGAAGACCAGAAGTACTGTAAGTCCTTGGGGATGGAGGGGAGAGTCAACAATGAAGGGTGGGATAGATTATAGAAAAACCTCGTATCTTTAACTGGCCACACTCTGGTGTCCTCAGTACACAAAGCAGATCTGCAAGAAGAAGTAGGGGTGGTGACAAAAAATATTAATCATGGCAGCCCCTATGTACTGAGCACCTACTCTGAGCCAGTGACCGTGATAGGTGCTTTATAAGCATCATCACATTCCACAGCTCTAGGAGATAGATAATGTGGCAAATTAAAGATGGCCATACCTTCTTTGCTACTCCTCCCATATCAAGAGGTGGTCTCTGACCCCTTCCCTTGAATCCAGGCAGGCTTGTGACTGCTTCAACCAAGAGAATACAGTGGAAGCAACTAAGAGACTGGCAGCTTCTACTTGCCTCTTGGAGCACTTGATCTTGAGCTCTGAGCTGCCTTGTAAGAAGTTAGACTGGAAGATGCTCCAAAGCCCAGCTTTCCGGGCACCAGGGGTATGGGAGAAGCCATCTTGGACCCTGCAGATCAGGCCAGTCACCTGCTCAATACCACTGAGTGACCCTAATGGATGCACATGGAGCAGAAGAATCACCCAGGTGAGCCCTGCCCAAATTCCTAACCCACAAAAGCATGAGATACAATGAAACAGCTGTGGTTCTAAGCCACTGAGATGTGGGGTGGTTTTTGCACAGCCTCCTCTGATGGGCCGTCTTTGCTCTGGGGCTCTCAGTAGGCCTGGCCAAGATGTTCTTGGAGCTATGCCATAGGCTGAGGCCCCTCTTCCTCCATCTCCTTCCTTCCTTCTCTCCGTTCACAGGTGTCAGACCTGCATAGTTGTCAGAAGACTTTCCCTGTCTCCTGCTCCCTCTCCCGTTTCCTTCATGTGTTTCCTCCAAAAAAACATCTCTTGCATATCCAATGCCAAATGGTGTCTGCTTCTCACATGTCCCAAAATGATATACTAACACTATCCCTATTTTACCAATTAGGAAACTGAGGCTGAGAAAGGCGACTTGCCCAAGATCACACAGCCAATGAGTGGTTGCGCTGCCTTCAAACTGCACTTTGTCTGACTCCAAAGCTCATGTTTCTTCCAAGTACTTTCCACAAAGCAAAACCCCATGGAATGATCACTCATTAGATATCAGTTTTAAAACCCCATCCTGACCTGTCAGGCTAGAGACACATGATCCCGAAATGTCAAGGAGGAAAGCATAATAAGAACCAGCCTTTTAGAGGCATGTGACAGCTCACTAAGTACCACATCTGTTGGCTTTCTCCCACCCTCCCGCCAGTCCTGGAGGTCTGCAAAGCAGGACTTCCGGCCCTACTTGGCATGAGGAGCTTGAGGCTCAGAGAGGTGACTCCAAGATTCCTAGATCAAGTCGTGGTGGAGTCAGAAGGATAAATGCCCCTTGGTCCTGTTCTAGCCCGCTGGGCCACCCCTCAATCCTGTCCCCTCGACCCCTTGTGCTGGGGGACGAGACTTGCTCGGCTCTTTTTGATGCCGAAGTTGATTACAGGCCTTTAAAGGAGGGGCTGTTAAATAATTGGTGAAAAGGGGTTCTCTGGGCATCAGTCACTGGAACACACAATCAGACCTCAAGCTGATTCCCCTTATATCCAAGACACCTCCCCCCGACCATTTTTTTGCATCTCTTTAAAGCCTCTAGCTCTTCACCTCCACTTAAATAAAAATAATATGTTCAATTTTCTAAACGGTACAACTCTACAGTCGATTTGTTCAAACACCACAATTGCATGGAACTTTGAATAGGAAGTGAGATACAGTAGGTTAGTATAGGCTGGAGTGAAATAGTGACACAACCCAGAGTAATTTGGGCAGATAATAAAAAATATATTTACAGCCTCCCCCTCCCCAGCCCTGAGGATCTGGGGGAAGGTGCGGATGTGTTGGACATCATCACCTGGACTGGTGTTGATGTTGTCACAAACATTGGGACTGGTGGTTTGATGTGCTGAGCCCTCGAGCATGGGACCTGCCCTTATGAAGCTCATTACCACAAAGGAGAGTCTAAAGTTGTATGTAATGGTGCCTAAGAGTCTCCCCGAGTACCTCTTTGTTGCTCAGATGTGGCCCTCTCTCTCTCTAACTGAGCCATCTCGACAGGTGAACTCGCTGCCCTCCCCCCCCTACGTGGGACCCGACTCCCAGGGGTGTAAATCTCCCTGGCAACGCAGAGTATGACTCCCGGGGATGAATGTGGACCCGGCATCGTGGGACTGAGAGTATCTTCTTGACCAAAAGGGGGATGCAAAATGAGACGAAATGGTTTCAGTGGCTGAGAGATTCCAAATGGAGTCGAGAGGTCACTCTGGTGGACATTCTTATGCACTATATAGATAATACCTCTTAGGCTTTAATGTATTGGAATAGCTAGAAGTAAATACCTGAAACTACCAAACTCCAACCCAGCAGTCTGGACTCCTGAAGACAATTATATAATAATGTAGATTACAAGGGGTGACAGTGTGATTGTGAAGACCTTGTGGATCACACCCCCTTTATCTAGTGTATGGATGAGTGGAGGAATGGGGATAAACACTAAAGGACAAACGGGGTGGGATGGGGGGATGATTTGGGTGTTCTTTTTTCACTTCTATTTTTTTATTCTTGTTCTGGTTCTTTCTGATGTAAGGAAAATGTTCAGAGATAGATTGTGGTGATGAACGCATAACTATGTTATCATACTGTGGACAGTGGATTGTATATCATGGATGATTGTATGGTGTGTGAATGTATTTCAATAAAACTGAATTTAATAAAAAAAAAGATTAAAAAAAGCATAAAAAAAATAATATGTTCTGTCCTTTCAAATTTAATAAAAACAAAGGACACAAGAATAAATCTCATTCTCAATTAGAGCAATCCAGGCTAGTCTGGAAAGGGGAAATGCCTGGGCTCTCAATATTGTTTTGCTTTCTAATGACTTTATTACATGATAAGCAATTTTAACCACCAGGGACCTAGACCGGGGGGGGGGGGGGTTGGGGGTGGTGGTCAGCAAACATTTTCTGTAAAGAACCAAATAGTGAATATTTTAGGTTTTGCAGCCCAGGTGGTCTCCGTCTCAATTACTCAGCTCTGCCATTACAGCTTAAAAGCAGCCATAGAGAACACATAATCGAATGAGCACGGTTCTGTCCCAATGAAACTTTACTTAGAAAGAAGGGTAGCAGGTCCAATGTGGCCTGCAGGTGGTATTTGGCCTGTCCCTGACCTAGGCATTCACCTGTGTGGACTGATTTGAGGGGCTCAGAAGGTGGAGGCTGGAATTTGAACCCTTCCGGGGCCAGGGCCCATGCACTTCCACCCACTGCAGCTTGCGTGAGCCCAGTCACCAGCAGGACAGATGGAGGGCAGGACTGGACAGCAGCTAGGGTGACCAGAGCCCGAATCCCAGAAGGCAGAGCTAAGAGCATGGGCTCTGACACACTGGAGTTCAAGCCCTAGCTCTCTGCCATGTAACACAAGACACCGGGCAGGTGGCATATCCTTGCAGAACTCAGATCCCCCATCCATGAAGAAGAGTGAGTGACATCTGTGTCCCCTCATCAGACAGCAGTCCTCAGCCCCGGGTGTGACAAATAAAAAATGCTCAGGAAATGCCTTTATCCTGAGGAGAGTGGATCTTTTCTTTGGGCTGCCTTAAACTGGAACCTCCCTTTGCCAGGAGACAACAGTGCAAATGTCAAATATAGAAAGAAAGGCCGTCCCAGCCCCTTCCCTGGGATGGGTCCCCTCCCAGAAGTGCTGGGTCTCCTGGGCCACTGGCCTTGTCTGCTGTGGCCACCACATCCTGTAGGAACCAAACAAAAGGGGCAGGAAGAAGGCGAGAATGAGAGGTGGGAAACTTGCTGCATCATCCATCAAGTGGGAGCCACCCTGACTTCTCCAGGCTTTTGCAATTCCTCAGAGCTAAATTAATCTCCCATTATGTTAGAAACAAAAATAAAGCACTTGAGGCTGAACTCTGCGAGCCTACCACATTTCCTGTGCGGAGTTGAATGGGCATGACACAGGTGTCGACGTCACTGGGTATTGTGTGAGGCCCACCGAGAGGCGTGTTTACAAGGGCCACCAGCCACGTCACTGTTTCCATGGTGTTGGGGTCAAGTGTGAGGGCAGCTGACCAGCCCAGTCACCCCACCCTAACACACGCACTGCCTCCCGTGGTTCACGGCCGCTTGTGAGCTTCGTACCACTGTCATCCCCATTTCATACAGGAACAAAATAAGGCCCCAAGACGTGACTTTGAGCTACTGGGTCACACATTAGTAGCAGAGATGGAAATAGAACTTAGAACTCAGATTCTGACTCCAAGTCCAATGAGCTTTCTACCTGGCTATTTTCTCCTCAGCTAAACCCCCTATTACGCTGAGTAAACGGCATCAAATCGTTATTGAGAAAACTGCGAAGAAGGTCATCCAGGTAGCATTTCTGCTCTCCAGCCAAAAGCTATTTTCATTTTGCACAGAAAGAAATGTTTCTTGTGGAGAACCGTATAATTGACAGATAACCCCTCTTTCTCTTTTTAAACAGCCATTCCCTTTATTTTTCAGATGGTAAGAGGGGTCCACATCCTTTGCCCTGGACACCAGATGAATCATCTTAAAAGCACTGAAATCATGTCACTTCTCTGTTCAAATAGGTCCCCATGGCCTTCTTATTTTTGTTTGTCTTTTTCAAAAGGCCTGAGAGCCTCTTGCAGCAGGGCTCCCTTTATGTACCTTATCAAAGGGTGAGCATACAGTAAGCACACATAAATGTCAGATACATACAACATCTAATAGGATGGGTATACAGTGGGTGTGCATAAATGTCTTGTGATTTGAATTATACTAAAGGTAGTACAAGAGAGATTCAGGTGTTCACAAGAGAAAGCAAAGGAAGAAGTTTTGATTTGCCAAGAAAAACAAGCAAAGAATTGGCTGCACTGTCTAAAGGAGTTCAGCAAGACAAGAAAACCTAACCACATGACACCCTCGCCCAGACCCTGCAGTGACTCACTGCTACCCCAGCTCCTGAACTTGGCAGGTAAAGCCCCGTATTACCCAGCCCTTGCCCGTGGGACAGGAAGAAAGTGTTCTTGAGAGAAGGGTAAACAGCTAACTGTGGGGTAGGGTGGGGGAAGAGGGGAAAAGAACAGAGCAGAAAAGTAGGAGGAGAGAAGAGACAAGACAGCCTACCTGGACTCGACTTGAGAGATAATTTCAGGAGCACTGGGGCAGGAGCCTCTGAGAAACTATTTTGGGTGGTAAATGCCCACCCACCATGGGACCACAAACAATAGCAAGGGAACTGATGGAAGAAGACCTCAAGGAAGTTTTATTTCGAGTTAGGAAGGTCTTCTTTGGTGTTACCAAAAAAAGAATGCAACAAATATTGAAACTGTTTTTCAATTACTTGGGACGTGGAACTCATATTTCTTAGAAAGTGCCATTACACCAAGACAGGGCCACGTGAAGGCTGGGTTTTCTAAGAGCTCTCTCCACTTCTCCATTTCATGACACCGATGTATTTCACATACATTGGCCATTTCTCCCAGTCCTTGCTCTGGCCATTCTTGCCCCCACCACCCTCAACCACCCCCTCTGCCTGCCTCAGCCCAGACCTCACCTCCTTCAAAGCCTGCCTGGGGGCGATTCTCCTTCTCTGTGCCCCTTAGTGCTCTATTCCACTCTTTATCACTGCTTGTACCAAAACACCTAACCTGGGGCAAAAAATATCACTTAATTTTTTAGGGCTCAGGGAGCACAGTCACTGAGAGGCACAATGGGACAAAAGATAAGAGAGGAGGAAGACCCCGGGATCCTTTCTAAGCTATAATGGGATTTTATTAAAGCTTTCTATTTTTTACACAGTCCTCAAAGCAGACACCATGTCTCTCCATTAGGCATTACCAGATCTGCAACCTCCTTCCAGAAATGTGGCAGCCTTCAGCAAAGACTGGCTGGGAACTGAGAGCTAGAGCCAGACTGACACGGAAGCCCTGCTTTCCCAGAGGCTTTTCCTCCATCCTAAGAGATATGTGGGAAACCCAGAGGCCCCACAATCAGTCACCCAGAATCCTGGCAGCTGGGCCTCCCCAGGGTAAGGTCCAGCCTCCTTTCCCACCAGGATACCATGATGGCTTCAGATCCAGTCTCCGAGTTCCAACTCAGCACCCATTCTTTGGAAGCAGAGCTGGCCTGGGTGCTGAGGGCAGGCAAGAGTCCCACGACCTCAGTGCCATGTCACTGATGGTTACACTGGCACAGCCTCAGATCAGGGCTCTTTCAACAGTGAGCGCAACCCCACCCCCTAACCCCCAGGAACCTATGCCCACCCACCCCCAGATCAGCCACCTCCTGAAATTGCCAGGGGCTCCAATTTCAGCCTTTCTTGAAGAGGCTCTTGCCCCAACATTTTGGGGAGGGGGTTCAGCCTGGAATCAAAAGAAGTTGTATTACTAGAGATACAGTGTGTAGAATAAGGGAGGTCTTTGTTCCTCTTTCTGCTCTGTGTTAGGATACTGCACTCTAAGAAAACTGTGACTGAAATCACGTTATGTTTGGAACCACTGAAAAACCCTGGTTAAGCTGGAGAAGATTTTGAAGGGCTTTTGTAGAGAACTGACACATTCTAACTGCTTTGAGAGGCAGAATTAAGACCAAAGAGAAGAAGCTCCAAGGAGAGAGATGGCAACTCAATATAACAAAGAACCTTTGACAGTCTCAGCTGCAGAATGGGGGCTGGCTCATCACTGGAGTTGTTCGGGTCCATGGTGGGGAGCACTGCCCCTAGTCAGGAAAGCTGTCAGAAGCATCCCAGCATAGGACAACGATGGAGCTAAAGGACTCCAAGGTGCCTTCCATGTGGACGCCACATCCCAGAATGTCCCTCTCTATTCCTACTTCAGTTGCAAAGTGTGTCATTGAATCACACCCTCTAGGTAGAAGGTTTTCTCTGTCTAAAGCAGCCCACATTATAAACCCCAAAACTAAGAGAACAGCATGTTAGTGACTGTGATGGGTACAGTCCATCAGATAAGACGGGCCACCATCTCTCACCTAAGCAGGCAAATTGAAATTACCTAAGTCTCTTAGCAGGCTCCCTTTCTGAAACCTGGAGAAAAAAGGACCTAGTTTCAGATTTCATCAACTTAGTTTCTGAAAGTCTTTTCTGGACAATACCATACCTAGCAGTTGCTCTTAAGTGCTGAGCTGAGGTTTGATTTTATTTAAAACCAGCACTTTGGGTACCCTATGATGTAATCAGAATTTTTAGAAATTTAAGGGAACAAAAGTTTTCACCTTCCTCTCACCTTGCT
This sequence comes from Choloepus didactylus, assembly GCF_015220235.1. Classification (NCBI taxonomy): domain Eukaryota; kingdom Metazoa; phylum Chordata; class Mammalia; order Pilosa; family Megalonychidae; genus Choloepus; species Choloepus didactylus. The sequence goes on from NC_051307.1 coordinate 238,559,236, forward strand.
TACCAAAAAGCATGCCAATACTGAAGCATCATAGATAATATTTTCCATTAATAGCAGTTTAATTGTAAAACTCTGGGGGATTTAATCTGATAATTTTCTAGAGTCTACACTTAACTCCCTGCCCACTCCAGGCTTGGTGATGTATCAGGCACTTTACATCCATTTAATTGTGTAACAATCCCTCAAGATGACACCATCTCCATTTTTATTGGGGTAAATGAAGCTCAGAGAGGCTAAGTGATATGAACAAGGACACCCAGCAATTAGGAGGCAGAGCTTGGATTTCAATCCAGATCTGACCACATCCATTACCATTAAGAGAAACTCAATTATAAGTTGAAAGACTGCTAATGAACAGTGTTTTCAAGAGAAAAGATGACATTAAAATTTTAGTGGAAGCTTATTAGAACAAAACAATGAACACACAATTTCCAGTATATCAGAGATCAAATTAGGTCCTCATCAAATACATGCTAAAATATCGCCACATATGATCTCCAATTCAATATGAAAAGAATTTAAATTCTTTTCTCTCTCTAAAAGAAGCATGGATTTGTTTTATATTGTACTTCAGCAGAACTTTAAAATACCAAAATTAGACAATAAAGAGTGTCAGGCCTGTGAGGGAACTTCAAGGACACAAAGATAGTGACTGTGAAAATGTGTTAGTGTCACAGACTTCTCTGGGATTCAGTGAGAACTGTCGTCTGCTATTGCCACCCTCACTCACCCCCAAAAAAGCATGTTCATACCACATTTTGTCCTCACTTTAACGGTCCTCAAATTAAGAACTCATGACCTAATCCCCTTTTATAGCTGGAGAAACTGAGGTTCAGACATGTTAAGTGACTTGCCCATGATCACACAGCTAATACAAAGCAGAACAAGGACTTAAACCCTAGCCTCCCCCACCCCACCACATCGCCTGTTCCAAACTCACAGCAAAAAATTTCTTTTTTTGAGACATGACACATTTCTTCCTAAAATACCATTTCCTTCACAGTTTTAAATAGTCTTTAGATTCCATTGTATTTCTTCCAAGCAATGACAGGATGGGGTCACCCAGGCTGTATTTCATGAGCGCTAATGAATGCACTACTCTCTGCTAAAGGACAACTATAAGTAAAAGACCTTCCACATTTCTTTAAAATTAACCTCACCTAAGAACGGAAACCCAACTGTGAGTGAAATAAGTATCCTGATATTCATGCTTTCATTTTGGCTGAGGTGTGGAGTGGGGACTGTCAACTAGAGAAAAGGAGGAGAAAGAATATTAGACAGGTGGCAGGGACTGTGTTACCCTGGTTAGGGAGAAAAGACCATGTCTTAAATTTTTACCATCCTTCTCCATTGCCCAGAGGCACATAATGAAAGAATGGCCTGCAGGCTGCAAAGAGGCTTTACATGTGAGAGGAAGGAAGGAAGGGAATGTTTTCTGCAGCACAGACCAGACCCTAAGTCAGTATTTCATGCTGATGGAAGATTTCAGCACAGTGCCAGCTAGATGTGGGAGCCCCCTGCCCCCATCTCCGTGGCTGTACTTACTGTCATCTTCGCTGAGATCCCTGTCCATGGTCCAGTTGTCCAGCCAAAGAGGTGTCTACCTTTCCAATGGTGCTCAGACCGCCCAAGATCTGGGAGACCACCCTCAGGCCCCTCCCAGAAGGGCCAGCCCACTGTCACTCGATTTGAATACAACAGAGGGAAACATCCACAGTGAAGCACGGTGTCTATGCTAGTGGCTGCTCAGGACCCAATCAACGAGAGTTGAGCTCCTTTACACGAGGGACTTCCATTGTCAGGCCCCTGCTGGGTGCTTCTACTTACCTGGGTCCTCACTACCCCCAAATGCAGTGTGAGGGACAACATTATTTCCGTGCCCACTTTACTGAGCTGGGATTCAAACACTCAACTGTCTGATTCTCCAGTCTGAGCACTGGACCACCGTGCTATATCACCCATCTGGAGAAGGAAGTCTTCTAAATATTGTGGGGAGTAGAAGGATAGAGAAAACTTCCATAGCCTCAGGGAGGTAACCTCTCCAAGGGATAGAAAAGGTACAGGTCCCAGACTGGGTGGGACCTCTGAGGTGTTGTTTATCAAGACCCCACATCACTAGGGAAGAAGCAAGAGCACTTTCCAAAGCCACATGGCACGTCCTGGGCAGACAATCCAGGCTCCATAGGCCACTACTCTCAGCACACCAGCCTAGATTCCTGGTGAAACATCCGGGGATTTTTTTAAAGGTATTTTCTGAAGACTTTGGCTTCAGGACTTTAACCCCAACCCTTGGAAGATCATCTCTCCTCTGGATAAGTCTAAACAATACATCACTTGGTGGTGGAAGCTGAGAGCTCGTGAGTTGGTCCCAGAGGTTTAGTGGATCCCACCCCCTCTACTGCATCCTTAGCAATGACCCCTCCACATCCGGGCCTGGGGTTCTCTCTCTGGCCAGAACAGCCTTGTTCCATAGGGCAAAGCAAGTACTCTACACCTTGGCTTGCCCAGCCCAGAAGTTCTCAGGAATATGCCTTGATCCTCCTCTACAAAGACTGGAGATTGTATTCCCCCACAGAAACCCTGGGACCATTCTGCTAGCAAGCTGAAACTCAGCCCGTCTTGCATAGCCACACTGCACACAGAGACTGGCTCCAAGGGCCTTCATTTTCTAATGCTTTCATCCTCATTCGCTGCCCAGCGCCAAGAGAATGTAGTGACAATAATGAAAGCAGAAGCAATGATTTGAAAAACATTTCATAAATATCATCAGATAACTAAATCCCCACAATTAATTTTATGGTTGATAGAGGTACTGAATTTCTTGAACTTGAGAGTTTTATAAGTTTTGGTACCACATATATATGCAGAAAGACAAAGATCTTGAGAAATGAATATATTCTTTTGATATGTTTATACATTAAGCAATGACTTTAAGCCCTTGCAGAACTGTCTCTATGGTAACAGGATTACATGTATGTGTGTGTACCTGTGTGTGTATATATTTTACTTTAACATCATGTGTGTGTGTCTCCATGCATATGTGTTTCTGTGTGTGTATTTGAGTATAAGCATGGTAGGTAGGTAGGTAGGTGGGTGGATGGGTGGGTGGATGGATGGATGGATGGATGGATGAATGGATGATAGAATATTGCGGCTTACCCACAACAATATAACACTATTGCATCTTTGAGTACTTTATAAGCAGCAATATAGACTTGCTCAAAACCCTTCTCAGCATTTAAAAGAACCAACAGGAACTTATTTAAATGGCAAACAGAAGGAACTGAATGTTAAACAGAACTGAGTATTAAAAGGGTCAGAAATCCTGAGGCTGCAAAAATGCAGACAACCCTGCACTGCATCTTGGGAACCAGGGACTGGGGGTCAAAGGAAGTGACAGTTCCTTGTTGTTCACTAGTTTGATCCTACAGTAGTAGGTCGTAAATGTCTCTAAAAATACAGGGAACAACTGCTAAACCTTTCTAATCTTGTGTGGGCATCAAGAAGGGAATACTGTCTGCAATGGTAGGCTTAGTGACTCAGGACAACTAGTGCATCCATCACCAGCTACCATTCATGGTGCCAGCAAGAACAAGCATCATTAATTCTAGTACCCAGGACAGTACAAGGTTAAGACTGGTCCTCATCACCTCCAGTATCAAAGGGGGTTGGGGTGGGGGGAAAGGGGCATCATAGCTGTGCCAAGCATCTGACGTGCAATCTGTATCACTGCCGTTGAGGTCAGGAAGTGGACTCTTTAGAGCTCTTTTTCCTGAACTGGTCCTCAGTGGGCCGTGAAATGATCCATTGTTGCACTCTTCATGCCCTACAGATGGTAAGTGCCCATAAAGCATTTGTTGAATGAACACGTATTCAAGAGCTAACTTGATCCATCTATTGCTCTCTGAAAACACAGGCTGTTCTTGGAAATAAAGTCTATGTGCCCTCACAGGTGGGCCTCTCAGTCTTGGGTGTATGTCAAGGCTGTGGGAAACATGCCTGGGTGGCTTCTGAGTTTAAAAAGAAGACAGAAACCACATTGTATGACTGCAGTTGAATATGATGTTGAGTGAAATGCCTAGATGGAGGGCTCAACAGTATTTTCAAGTATTCAAGGTCTTCTCTATGGGGAGAAGGCAGCAGAATAAAATCCCAGGATACCTTATCTAATGAGCAAGCAAGTTGAGAGCTGGAGAAGACATGTCTACTTAGTTCAGCTTTCTCCCATTGGACTAGGCCACCCTGAAGAAGATTAAGGCAGAATTTGATAGTAAACAAAGTAGGCAGTGGTAGAACATAACACCTTAAGGCTTCAGAGCTGGGGTAAAGTAGGTTAAAAGCCCAAAAGTTGACAGCCAAACCCTTCAGTCCCTTTCTGGGATGTCCCTGAAGAACAGTGGTAAAAGGAAATCCTCCCTGTGGAAAGAACTTCAAACAGTGCACCTGGTTATTCACTTGTCCTGCAAGAAAAAACAGCCAAAGGAAAAAGTATACTAATTCTTGGACTGTGGTGAATGATTTAGCTGGGTGTTCAGAGTCTTGAAAGGAACACAGTTGGAAAACTGGTGACTCAGAGATCTGGGGAAGAGGTGTGAAGACAGAGCTCTCTGAATGAGCAAAGAATGTGAAGATATTTGTGTCCCATGTGAATGCTCACTAAAGGGTGACCTGAACAGAGTAGGATTTGAAAAAATCAAGTTGATAGGATAAACTGTATGTGGATACAAGTCAGTCTCTTTCTGCAGACATTCCTGTCATTGCCCAAGAATCATGGTGGCAGGGATGGAGACTATGTAAGGGATCAATAACACGAAATTCCACTCACCAAGGCAAACCCGACTGGAACCACTGCTGAGCGTCCAATCTGCCAGCAGAAGAGACCAACACTGAATGCCCAATATGGCACCATTTCCCAGGGTGATGAGCCAGCCACCTGGTGGCAAGCTGGTTACACTGGACTACTTCCATCGTGGAAGGGGCAGTGCTTTGTTCTTAATGGAATAGACACTCTGGATATAGATTTGCCTTCTCTGTACACAATGCTTCCGCCAAAAATTAACATCTGTGGACTCTGGCAGGGGCTGAGCAGAAACTGCCTCCTCTGACATAAATTATCAGACCAAGCTGGTTGAGAGACCAAGGTCTCCCGCAAGCAGAGCTGATATTTAAGTCACTAGAAGCTTCATCAGAACTCATTCAACAGTTCAGAAAGTGCCGATCCTGCACCCAAGTCTTGCCTAACCTTGAGGAACTCCCAATCTTGTGTGGGAGACAGAGTCAAAGCCAAGTACTTACAATGCAGAGGACTAAAAGCTGCATTTGGACAAGAAGCTGTGGAAGACTCAGGATAAAGTACCACGTTGAGATCCATGCATCCAAATTGGTGTAACACTGAAGCTAGACCCTGAGAACAAATTGCTTTTCAACGTGATCTGTCCCTCTGAGGCCTGACAGCACCTGGCACAAGATAGGTGCACTGGAAAAGCTACTATTCTCTTCTCCCTATAATCTCCAAGTCAGAACTTGGAAAAGAAAAGTAGTGTACACTTTCCTTCCAAGCTTCCTTCAGCTTCAGTGCTCTTTACCTCTAACTTGTTACTTAAACATCAGATCTACTTGCCAGAAACCTCTACCTCTCAGCCAGCCTTGTCTGATTACTTCTTCTATGTCAGAAGAAGCAGGTACTGCTCAGTTCTTGCCCAAGTCCCCCAAAAAGCATCAGCCTCTGCTTGTCTCCTGCCTGCGACTTTACAACCTCTGCCCCTGGGAGCCATCGCTGTTTATTTCTCCCGCTAAAATGGTGGCACCAAAGATGGCCGCTATTTCTGTCTTCGGCGTCCAGATGAATTCCCTTAGGCTGGCTCTGGGCATTCAATTCTCAGTCAGTGAATAGGACTCCTCAAGGGTTCTGTCAATAATGAACATTCCCAGGTCCCAGGCCCCAGGCCCAGAGATTGTAATTAAGCATGTCTAAGGTAGAACCCTGGATAATGTATTTTTTTTTACAAGCTCTCTCGGGTGATTCCAACTCAGGTGGCATACACTTAAAAACAAAAAACACTGGCTTAGAGAATAGCTGGTACAATTCAGCAATCTAACTTTTTATTCCTTAAAGGGTCCTTTCAAGATACAACCAAAAGAAGTATAAGGAACTTACCCCAGCTCTGTCTTAGGTTTTCCTCTTTATGGATGGGTTCTCTTGGACTCGAATGAAGACTTGGGAAATACTGGGTTGAATGCTTTAGTGAGTTCCTTCTCCTATCAGCCATGGGGCATGCCCTCAATTTCCTCCCAGAGGGACACACATCTTATGGGGATAAATGAGTACTGGGGAAACATTTTACAGTCACAAAGCATTTGCCCAAATGACATCTCAGCTGGTGGAAGCTCCAACTTGAGCAACTCTACGACTCAAAGATGTCATCTATTCTGTGCCTCCTCTCTCCTTGGGACCCCAAAGTGCCACCACAACCATCTGATAAGTTAGTAACATCAAGAATTCACCCAGAATTCTTGGTTATTCAGGATCCAGTCATTGGTATTACATGTATGCAAGCAGACTCAATTTGAGTCAAGTCAGGTTGTTTTCGTGCAAGTAGTGGTCATTGTGGTCACACAGCACTTTACAGCTTACAAATTATTATTATTATCTCCATTTGACAGGGGCTAAGTGACTTGCCTAAGATCACACAATAAGAAGCCAGGTTGGAGCTCAATCCAGGTCACCTAACTCCTGATACAGCATTGTTGCCCCTGCCACACAGCTACATGAAAGCATCAGTTCCAACTCCATTTTCCATCTTTCCATGAGGTTCTTGTCCCACCATCTATACAGTTAAGACTCACTGGCTCATTAACTTATCCACCCAATGAACACTCACTGAGCATCTATTATGAGCCAGGCCCTGCCCCAGGCCCTCTCAGGAGTCCATCTAAACCTGGATCCAACCAGAACCTAGGTGGGAGCCAAGCCTGACAACAAAGGAATTCTGTCCCAAATTGCCTGGCAGCTGGTGATAACATTGTTGTTGGCTTATCTGCGGGCTGGGTGGATGGAGGCCAGCGGTGCCCATGGCAGGAAAGGAGATGGAGCGGAAGAGAATGGTCTTGACACAAATAAGAAAACTGCCCAAATGGAAGGTTCCTGGAACACTTCTCCCACCAGGAACCAGGGACATTGGCACAGGACATTGGCACATCCCTCCAGGCCCAGGTCTTGGGCTCCCAACTGCAGGGTCAGAAATGAGGGGCTGAGATCTTTTGATGCCTCCCAAATGCCAGGGATGGAGGGAGACACTTTCACAGGCATCTTTTCCCCTAATCCTTCAAAGCAACCACACAAGCTAGATATTGTTCTCTCCTTTTACAGATGAAGAAATGGGCTCAGAGAGGCTGAGTGACTTACCCAAGGTCACAGAGCTTATGTGTGGTAAGAGCCAGGATTTGAGCAAGCTCTCTTGGCACCAAGGCCCTAACACAGACTACAAAAATTTCTTTGCCTTGCGACACGTCATTGTAAGAAGCCTGGGGGAAAGAAAGTGACATGGCCTTCACTGATCTAGCTAGAAAATTACTCAGCCACAGAAGTCTGCAGCTCCCCAATCAAGTGAACAGGAAAACAGGGAAAAGCTGTGAATCTCTGATGCTCCCAAGTTCCCTGGTCTTCAGGAGGGTCACCCTTCTACCCTCCCCTTCCACAGTCAAATTTAAACAGTCTGAATCTACATCTCCTTGACAACAAAAAAAGCTACACTTTCAACAAGCGTCCTGCCCGTGTCTTTCTGGAATGCTCACAGTGCATTAATCCATTGATCCACTCTGGGCTGCCTCGGCCTCTCTCTTTCACCTCCTCCAGGCCTCGGCTCTTCTTCACTAACCACCTGACTCAAGCAAGGCTGCTCCTTGAAGTCTCTAGACCTAAGCTGTCTCACTCCACAAACATCAGCTGGGAAAACTACGAACACTAAAGAAAACTTAGACTGGATCCCGGGCTCACCACAGCTCCTGGATTCCACTGGTCCTGAATTTACAAGGAAGCCCCAGGTAACCAACTGTCTTAGTAGAGCCTGGCCTGACTTACAAAGGCCTGGCTGCTTTCCCCCAGTGTGCTCCATAAATGTTGTGCGGAGCCCTTCAGATCTCCCTCAGATCCAAGGCACTCATTCTCCCAGCTTTTGGCTACTGAAGGCCCATCAGAGCCCTTCTCTGAATTTCCCTGGGTGTAAAGGGGCTACCTTGCCCAAGGTGAGACCACCCACCCACCCCACCCTGAGGCCCACATCCAATGGCTGGTCTATGCAAGGCCTCCTTGCCTTAATTCGGGGCAACTCCGAAGAACTGTCCCAACTTCCAAGCTCCGCACAGAATCAGCTGAGGCCTCTGTTGTGCCTGCATCATGGCTCAACTTCCTCTGTGTAGATGCAGTCTGTGCTCAGAGGCAAAGCAACCTCTGAGGACGATGAAGTTACCAAACAGCACAATCTGCTAGCCAGTCCAAAAAGTGCAAGGGAATAGAACTCCTTTTAAGAAGATGCTCCATACCCTTTCTTAGGACCACAGAAAGTGGTCTACATGCTCTGCAGAGAAATCCAGCCCGGTTTTGGCTGAGAAATAAGCACAACCCAACTGTCAAAGCAAGGCTCTAAAACCAACCCAGGTCTTGCTGACTGGCGGAAAACAGAGTACCACTGGAAGCCAGCAGTGTGTATATTACCAGTATATTATGACACACAGTGAACTTGCTGGGGTGTCCATTGCCTACCTCCCATCCCTATGGTAGGCCATGGTGGGTGCCTGATTTGGGGGAAGACTGGGGGGCAGAGCCAATCTGACAACTGGCCAGAGAGAGAAACAAAGAAATATAAAGATCAAAGAAAACCAACAAGAAAACCCAAGGCAAAAGAGAGAAAACAACCTCCAGAATAAGCTAATCAAGAAAATCAGATGCCTAGACAGCAAAAAAATCATGAGCCACACCAGGGAACACAAAGATACGTCCCACTCAAAGGAACAAACTAACACGTCAACTGAGATTCAAGAGTTGAAACAACTAATTAAAGATGTTCACACAATCTAAATCAAATCAATGAGTTGAAAGAAAATGTGACAAAAGAGATGAAGGATATAAAGAAGACACAGGATGACCATAAAGAAGAATTCATAAATTTGAAAAAACAAATGGCGGAACTTATGGGAATGAAAGGCAAAATAGAAGAAATGAAAAACGCAATGCAGACATACAACAGCAGACTTGGAGAGGCAGAAGAAAGGATTACTGAAGTAGAGAATACATCTGAAATCCTACACACAAAAGAACAGATAGGGAAAAGAATGGAAAAATACGAGCAGGGTCTCACGGGAGTAAATGACAACACGAAGCACATGAATATACATGGCATGGGTGTTTCAGAATGAGAAGAGGGGGGAAAGGAGCAGAAAGAATAGCAGAGGAAAAAAATCAATGAAAATTTCCCAATTCTTATGAAAGACATAAAATTACGGGTCCAAGAAGTGCAGCGTACCCCAAACAGAATTAATACAAATAGACTTATGCCAAGACACTTAATAATCAGATTATCAAATGTCAAAGACAAGGAGAGAATTCTGACAGCAGCAAGAGAAAAGCAATCCATCACACACAAGGGAAGCTTGATAAGCCTATGTGTGGATTTCTCAGTAGAAACCATGGAGGAGAGAAGGCAGTGGTATAATATATTCAAGATACTGAAAGAAAAATCTCCAACCAAGAATCCTATAACTGGCAAAGCTGTCCTTCAAATACGAGAGAGAGTTTAAAATATTCACAGATAGCCACTGAGACAGTTCATGAACGGGAGACCTCCTTTACAAGAAATACTAAAGGGAGTGCTACAGACAGATAGGAAAAGACAGGAGAGAGAGGTTTAGAGAAAAGTGTATAAATGAAGATACCAGGAGAGAGAAAGAAGGTAAAGATCGGGCATTTGATGCTGAAGTAGTACAGAATGTTCAACAGGATTGACTGTATAGATCCAGAAATGGATAGCACAATATTGGGTGATGGTAGCACAATACTGTAAGTATACTGAACAAAGATGACTGTGAGTATGGTTGAAACATGATGTTTAGGAGCATATAGGACACCAGAAGTAAAGATAGAAGATAAAGACTAGGATGGTATAACTTAGCAAAACTAGAGTGGTCAATAATTGTAACTGAATGTACCAACGTAAGAATGTTTTTACATGAGGGACAACAAATGAATGTCAACTTTGTAAGATGTTAAAAATGGGATGGTATTGGGGAAAAATACAATCAATGCAAACTAGAGTCTACAGTTAGCAGTAACATTGTAATATGCTTCCATTTAACAAAGGCAATATACCAAAGCTAAATGTCTAATAGAAGGTGATATTAGAGAGGGATACAAGGGGTATGGGATTCTTGGCATTGGTGTTGTTATCTGACATTTTTGTTGTATTTTATTATAATTTTATTTTTTCTTTGCTGCTTTTTAGTTGTCTTTTCTTTTTTTTTTTTTTTCTTCCTTTTTTTGCCTCTTCCTCTTTCTTTGTGGAAGAAATGGAAATGTCCTCATATAGATTGTAGTGGTGAATGTATAACTATGTGATTTTATAGGGAACCACTGATTGTTTACTTAGAATGGAATGGATGGTGTGTGAATAAAACCGTCTAAAAAAATAAACAGAGGGATACAAGTGCTGGAGAAAATGTGGAGAAAGGGAGGTACTTAGCCACCATTGGTGGAGAAGTAGAATGGTGCAGCCCATCTGGAGGGCAGTGTGGTGGTTCCACAGGAAGCTAAGCATGGGGTTGCCATATGGTCCTGCAAATTGGTTACTCTGTATATACTTGGAAGAACTGAAAAGAGGGATACAAATGGACATTTGCACAGTGGGGTTTATGGCAGCAATATTCATGATTCTCTGAGGATAGTGGTGGCCTAAGGGTGCATCAACTGATGAATGGAATGGTGAACTGTGGTGTATACATACAATGGATTACTGAGCTGCTACGAGAAGAAATGAAGTTGTGAGGTAAATGGACACTGAGGACAGTATGTTGAGTGAAATGAACCAGAAATGAAAATAAAAACATTATAATGCCTCACTAATATGAACTAACTATAATGTGCAAACTCTGAGAGTTGAATCTGAGAGCACAGGTTATCAGGGGAAGACTTATTGTAAAGGTTCCTAGATAGTAAGCTCTTACAGCAGTCACATCTATTCCTGATTTGTAATGATGATTTCTAAATTCTGAGATACTGGGCTCTTTGTGTATAACCTGGTCGGTTCTTGGAACTTTGGGAATCTGTGTGACATGGCACCTGAGACTAACAGCTAGAGTCCGGCAGCTATGAATGTCAGCATTACCCCATACAGCAAATGTTATAGAGTCTGAAAAAGAGATCAGACTTCAATTAGAGATAAGAACGAAATGGACTTGGTTAGGACTAAGGTAAATTAGACTGAAGGGTAAAGGATGATATTGACAGTGTTTTAAAACTTTGACTTCTGTGTAAGACCAAAGGAAGAGATGTTTATTAGGTGCAAAATCTATATTTTTTCTAACATGCTATATAATTTAACTTGTATGTTCAGTTTATTCAAACACCATAATTACATGGAACTTTGAATAGGGAGTGAAATATAGTTGGTTTGTACAGGTTAGTGTGAAGGCCTGATACATCCCACAGTAATTTGGGCAGAGAATAAAAATCTGTTTGCAAACCCCCCTCGAAGGACTGGGGGAAAATGTGGAAATATTAAACTTCCCCACCTGGGGAATTAAGGATATTCTCACAAGCACTGGGGGCTACCAATTTAGAAGGCCGAGTGCTCGATCTTGGGGCTTGCCTTTGAGAAATTTTTTACTGCAAAGAAACGGCTAAGCCTACTTAAAATTGTGCCTAAGAGTCACCTCCAGTGAACCTCTTTTGTTGCTCAGATGTGGCTTCTGTCTCTAAGCCAACTCGGCAGATAAACTCGCTGCCCTCCCCCCTACATGGGACATGACTCCCAGGGGTGTAAATCTCCTTGGCAACCTGGGAAATGACTCACGGGGATGAGCTTGGCCCTGGCATCATAGGATTGAGAAAGCCTTCTTGACCAAAAAAGGGGACGAGAAATGAAACAAAATCAAGTTTCAGTGGATGAGAGATCTCAAATAGAGTCAAGAGGTCATTCTAGAGGTTATTCTCATGCATTACATAAATATCCCATTTTAGTTTTTAGTGTACTGGAATAGCTAGAAGGAAATACCTGAAACTGTTGAACTGCAACCCCATAGCCTTGATTCTTGAAGTTGACTGTATAACTATGTAGCTTACACAGTGTGACTGTGTGACTGTGAAAACCTTGTGGCTCCCATTCCTTTTACCCAGTGTATGAAGAGATGAATAGAAAAATTAGGACAAAAAGTAAATGAATAATAGGGAGAGATGGGGGGTATGGAATGTTTTGGGCGTTTTTTTTTTAATTTAATTTTTATTTTCATTCTTTTTTGTGTGTGGTAATGAAAATGTTCAAAAAATTGATTGTGTTGATGAAAGCACAACTATATAATGGTACTGTGAACAACTGATTACACTGTGGATGATTGTATTTGTGAATACTTCTCAATAAAATTGAATTTTAAAAAAATCAAATGAGAGGGAAGAGGGTGTAACTGAGAAATCTGGATTCAACAAATGACTGCAAACACTGACACATTATATAGATATTTCTTTTTAGTGTCTAGTGCTTTAGAATAGCCAGAAGGAAATACCTAAAGTTGCTGAACTATAATCCAGTAGCCTTGGTCTTTGATAATGACTGTATAACTATATAGGAAAAAAAAAAAAAAAAGTTGGTTGCCCATGTTTGTATGGATCTACTTCTGGATGTTTTACTCTGTTCCACTGCTCTATATATTTATCTCTGACAATACTACATTGTTTAGTTAACCTACCTCTATTGTAAGTCTTAAAACTGGGTAAAGTGCAATACTAGAGATAAGAGGGATGGGCAAGGGATATGGGATGTTTGAGGTCTTCTTTTTTCTTTTTATTTCTTTTTCTGGAGTAATACAAATGTTCTAAAAATGATCATGGTGATAATCACACAAATATGTGATGACACTGTGAACCACTGATTGCATACTTTGGATGTACTGCATGGTATGCAAATATATCTCAATAAAATTTTGTTTAAAAAAAACAAAAAACATAGGGATCTAATCTCAAAGTGACACATTATAGGGACAGCAGGAGAAAATTCAGTATGACTCTGAGGCACAAATGCTTAACTCAGGATGCTTCCCTGGAAGCAGTGACTAAGGAAAGCTCTGTCCCCACGGGGTTGGAAATTGTCCAGTAAAAGCTCAGGATCCATCCAAGGTCACAGCCTTGAACAGGCTTTGCGACAGGGCTCTCGAGCCCTGCCTGGGTTCTTTGGACTTAATCAAGTAGCACCAGTCGATGGCTATAGCAGCTGTCCTCACCAGACTAGAAAACTGGGGAGGCCGTCATTCCTGGCAAACAGGCAGGACAGAGTGGTTTGTTTTCAGTGAAAATCCAAGCTTCTAATCTCATAACACAAAAGACCACCTGCCAGCAATGCCACCCACATTGTCCTGTCCCTCCATTTCTCCCTCCCTCCCTACTAATCTGATCTATTTGTCTCCAAAACCAATTCAGAATTTCAAAAGGCCAGTCTGTTTGGTCACTTACATTTTCAAGCCCAAATTCAATTTGCTTTGCAAGGCGCCACTGGCCCGGCCTTCCCGAGCCACGGGACATTGCTAACCATCAGGCCTGTGTTCGCAGAAGGCTGCTTCTAAGCAATAGGATTTGCTGTCACTGTGTCACCTCCTCTGCCATCCCAGTAAGGTGGGAAGCAGGCTGGGTCCTCATTTCGCATGGGACCTCAGAAATCCCCTTGTCCTACCTCCTCTTAGCGCACATGGGGAAACCAAGGACAGGAGAAGAGAAGGGGCTTCTTGCCCAGGGTCACATGGCAATAAGTACCAGCACCGGCGCTTGAACATGGTCTCCAAAGCCGTAGTCCAGGGTCCCTTCCATTGCAAACATGCCTTGCAATTTTGTACATGGTCCAGAGATGTGCAGTGACTTCTGAGGGCCACACAGGGTGTTGGTGGCAGGGTTGGAACTGGGAATCTGGAGTTTTTCCACTAGTCATCATTAACAAGTTTGAACTCCCTGCAGGGACCCTATAACTGAGTCACAAGTTCTATTAGGCATGTCCCGTCATGGTGCCTCCCAAGAAGCCTAGAACTGCAGGAATAATCTCTCTTACCTCCGCCAAGGCTGGGCCTCCTGGAGGAGGTCTTATGTCAATTAGAAAGGCAGCTTAAGCAAGGGAGGATGCATTCCCCAATCTAATTATCTTCCTGGTTATGCCAGCCCCTCCTTTCTCCTTGACCTCATCTACTCATTGGCTCTGCCATCCTCTAGCCACACAAACTGGAAGCCTCATCTTCTGCCTCTCCTAATCCCCTACGCCTAAGGCGAATTTTCCATCCCCCATCCCTGCTTCCTTTCGGCTCCTCTTACCTGCTCTGTGCCACCGCCAGTGGATACTGTGCTAAACCACCTGTCCTGAGCTCCAGGATGACTGGAAAAGGGCAGACGTAAATGGTCCATTGGCCAAAGAAGAATCTAACGATTCCATGACCGTAATATACTCAGAGTCCAGAGAATGCTACAAAACACTTCTTACCTTTCCCTACTGAGCCACCCCAGCTCCTTCTCTCTGGTTGCCGTCCCTCTGCTGCCCACCCCCCACATACACCCCAGGGTCTCAGGTCCTCTGTGAGCAGCGGGGCAATCTTCTGGACCTACTTGCATCAACGAGAGGGGCCCCTCCACAGCACATGCTCGATGCTCATCCTGCTTACCAAGCTTTCTCTTCCAACTTGCGGTCAGCCTCCCTCCCAAGAAATGGTGGTGAGGGAGAGGAGAGGAAAGGCGGGAGGGTTAGAAAGCTCTATCTGCCACACTTCGATTTGAATAAATCTCCAGCTTTAAATCTCCTATGGCTCCTACTGCCTCCAGGATAAAGTCCAAATCCTCGACCTTTCCAACCTCATCTCTCCTATTTGCCCCTGATCACCCAACCCCCAAGTTCAGGGACACTACACTGCTGTATGCCCCCAAAATCCAAGTTCGATCACATTTACGAGCCTTTGCCCACACAGTTCCCCTGGAAACATTCTCCTTCTCCATCCCGTTTGTCAAATTTCTTCTCATCTTCTAAGGATGGGCTCAGATGCCCCCGCCTCTGGGAAGCCTTCCCAGATTTCCCTGGGCAGAACCGATTGTTCTCTCCTCTGTGTCTTCACAGTGCTCTTCAAGTGGCTACTATTTGTGGATGTGAGCATGTGCTTATCTCTCTCCCCTTCGGCCTCCTCCTCCTTCCAATGCATCTCCCTGGGGTGGGGAGGGGGCCCTCCCTGTGTCCCTAGCTCCTCCTTGCTCTGGGGATCTCCTGCCTGGCTGGCCATCCTGAGGTGCTTCCTCTGTAACTCACTTCCAGAGCCAGCTCTGCATCAGACTGGATTTAGAGAAAGAGAACCTACAACAACGAAACCCAAAACAATAGCCAAAGGACCGGAGAAGGCTGAAGGTCTTTGAGGATCTCAGTTAATAACCACAAATAGAGACTCAGTGCTGTACAGCCCAAGCCTGGCTGCAAAGTTTGCTGCACCAGAGAAGTTCAATGTCAATTAGAGACCCAGAGTGGAAAGGAGAAATACCCTATTCTGTGAAAAAGCAGTTAAAAATGAACAATCGCCCTACTGCCAATGTCCACATGTACATTGATACGCAGATCTGCATCTACATATACACACACTCAGAATTTTTAAAAGTCTATATGTGATCATACAATAAATATTGCTGAGCCTCTTTTAAAAAAATACAAAATATATCATGGATAGCTTTCTGTGTCAGTATACATAGTTACACTTGGTTTATTTTTTATCATAGCAAATTTCACATTTAGTGAACACGTGGATTAAGTCCCGGCATTCAGATAGATACCAATAAAAGAAAAATAGCTAAAATATTATTCACAAATTTTTTGTTTTATTGCTAATAATTATTTTTTTCTTTTTGAAAATTTTATTGAAATAGAACATGCAACATAAAAATGCACTGACGTTAAGCACACAGCCCAGTGAATTTTTGCAAAGTAAGTGTAACCGAGAAGTTAGCATTTAAGGGGTGATTATAATTACTGAATCATTATATAGATATTCCTTACTTCCTGGTATATTAGAGTAGACAGAGTGAAACAACTGAAATCCCTGAACTGTAATCCAGCTGCCCTGATGTCTGATAATGATTGTATAGCCTTGATCTTGTACCATGTGATTGTAAAACCTTGTGACCAACCTTCACTTGTACCCATTTTATCCTGTTTTTGACTTTGGAGTCTTGTGATCATTAAAAACAGCCCCTAATGTTTATTAATGAAGGGTCTTGGGTCAGCCAGAACTAACCCACCCCAAGTCCAAAGTTACCTTGATAACTGAAGCTGGATCTAACCAAAATGGGCCCACCTGACATGCACAGGAGCTTAGATTTTAACCTATAAGTCACCTACACCTCATTATAATACTAAAAATCACAACCATCATCATATTAAGGCTGCCATTTTCTTACATACACTCTGTGACTAAGCATGTAATCAATCTATGCATGCTCAGTAATTAAATCACTTCTAATTACATCATCTGGAGCCACTGTGCTCATTATCCTAAAACCCGCCCATCTTTTGATGCTATAAAACCATCAGAATTACTGCAGTTTGGGAAAGACAGATTTGGGCCTATAGGCCATCTGCTCTCCTGCTTCACACCTAGCAATAAACTCTTTCTTTGAAACCCAGGTGTCTCAGAAATTGGTCATTTGAGTACATGAGGCAAAGAATCCATCGTCTTGGTCTCCTAACATAAGTGCATCCATGGAACCAACACTCACATCAAGAAATAAAACCTAACCATATCCCAGGAGACCCTGTGCCTCTGTCCAGGCCCCTTGCTCCCCTCACCATGGGTAACCATCCCAGAGGAGTTCTCCCTGATGTTGCACTTCATGCACTGGGGTTCATACCATGGCTGTTCTTTTCTCTCTGGCTGCCTTCGCTCAACCTCATATCTGTAGACCCAAGTGTGCTGTCCAGCCTTATTCATATTTAACACCTCAGTATTCCATAGTCGGGATGGACCATGATGTACTTAGCCATTCTCCTCTTGATGGATGTCCAAATTGTTTCCCATTCTTCGAAAAGGTAACAATTTTGCGATAAGCTTTCTTGCACTCAGGCCTGCACATGTGGTTGTGTTCTCGGAGGGGAGATGAGACTAACGAGAAGTCCTATAACAGCCTCATTTTACAGACAGGGTGCCGGGGTTCAGGGGGAGAGCATGACCACTCAATGTCTCTGTGAGACTTCAAGATCACAGTGAGTGGCTTCCCCAAGGCCACAGTCGCTACCCCCCAAGGTCTCAGCAGGTGCTCCTCACCAAGATCACAGTGAGTGCCTTCCTAAGGTCACAGTGGGCGTCCCCCAAGGTCACAGTGGGTGGCTTCCCAAGGTCATACCGGATACCTCCCCAAGTTCCCAGTAAGTGGCCTCCCCAAGGTCATGGTGGGTGGCCTCCCCAAGGTCACAGTGAGTGGGTGGCAGAGGCAGGGCTAGCAGCACACTCCCTTGACTTTCCCCCCATTGCCCCATTAGTCCACATTGCCTGCACCCACGTAATCTTTTCATTGAAACTAATCACTTGGAATTAGTTATACACACAAACGGACTGGAATCCCAAAGAAGCCTCAAGCCAGTTCTCTGACTGACATCAGCAAACTGTGCAGAGAGAAAACACTGTGGTTCCTTTTTTCCGAGAAAATCAGATAACCTAATAATAATATAGCCAGAGAATGATCTCGCTTTTGTCAGATGTAATATTTGATGGTTTCTGATACAGAAGCCTCGGGCCACTATTTCAAGAGGTGGGAAGAGGGGAACAGGTACAGACCATGATTTTGGAAGCTTACTCTGTTCTTTTCCAAGTTCAGGACATTGGGGAATTTTTCACATTTCCCCCTTTTTTCTTCCTTTGCACCACTGTGAAACAGAGGAAATTGAATTTCAAAAGAATATTTTTCTAAGTAAATATAAGCCTGTGCAGTTACGAAAACAAGGTTTGTTGTTGGTGATACATTTGGATTTTTGTTGTTCTGGGTTTTGTTTTAAATAATTCTTGCCTCACTTCAACAATGACCAAGGAAATAAGATTTTAAGAGAGACAGAGGCCAGGTTTCTGCAAATCTTGAACAGAACTTGCATCTTCAGACTCAAAATTGAGAAACTCAGATCTCTGGCAACATAACACTTTCCCCATTCGTCTCCTACTAAACAGCTAATTTTTCCAAAAACGTCCAGCATGCACACACCATGACACCATGGTGAACAAGAGAGATGTGGTCACTGCCCCTCTGGAGCTAAAGAGATAGAAAGAAGGAAAGGACCAGTATTTAGTGAGGACTAAAATATATCACCTCATTTAGTCCTCACTGCAATGCTGTGAGGTGGGAAGTACTAGTATCCCCATTTTACAGATGAGGAAACTGAGTCACATGGAGGGAATTGAAATGACCAAGGTTTCACAACAGGGAGGAGGTAGAGCCATGATCTGAATATGGGCTTCTCTGACTTTCACAACTCATGCACACACTGGAAGATTTATCACAGTGGTTTGTAATCGCCTTCTTCCTTATTTCTCTTGACTCTAGACTCCTTGGTGGTATCTAATACATCTCTACATCCTTAACACTGCACTCAAAAAGTAATTGTTGGATGGATGGGTAGATGGATGGATGGATGGACAGGTTGGTGGGTGGATTGGTGGATGGATGGGTGGGTGGGTAGATGGATGGATGGATAGATGGATGAATGGGTGGACAGATGGATGGATGGGTAGATGGATAGGTGGATAGATGCATGGACGAGTGGACGGGTAGATAGATGGGTGGATGGGTAGATGGACAGTTGGATAGATGCATGGATAGACAGATGGATAGATGGATGAATGGATGGATGGATAGGTGGGTAGATGGGTGAGTAGGTGGACAGGTGGGTGGATGGATGGACGGATGATGAATGAATAGATGGATGGATGAATGGGTGGGTAGATGGATGGATGGATGGGCGCATGGGCAGATGGATAGGTGATGGATGCATGGATGAGTGGACAGGTAGATAAATGGGTGGATAGGTAGATGGACAGGTGGATAGATGGATGGATAACATGGATGGATAGATGGATGGGTGAAATTCAATCCTGTGATCAGAAAGGAGTCATTGCAGATTTGGGGGCAGGGGAGTGATGCAAACTAATATAAAGAAGTACAAGATTCAGCACCTACTCTCAAGCACCTTCCAATCCAGTTGGCAAAACTTGACACAGACATGTAAAAGGCCTCTAACAGCTTAACCAAGTGAGAGTTTCTTGTCTCCTAGTTCCTGGCCGGACTAGATGTTGTCAAGCGAGGGGTGGAGGAGGGGAGGCACTCTGGGCCTTTCTGGGACACCTGACCTTCCTGCCAGGGAAACAGGTCCCCAGGGGCCGGGCTGTTTGCTTCTCACTGACGCCTGCAGGAGACCAGCTTCAGCCGCCAGGCTGGGTGGGGCTGGCGCAGAGATTTTATGATGCATTCTTGGGGTCCCCACAGTAAAAATAGTTGTGCTTTGTTCGGCTGGGTGGTTACACACTCATTGGCCTGGCAGCCTGCCCACTAGAAAGGAAAATGCCAGACTATTTCAGGCTGTAAAAACAAGCCCCGGCCAGGCCCTGGTGTCAAGGCTCCAGACTGTGGTATTAATATTCCACTATCTTATTCTTTCAGGCCAAAAAGTATAAAAAAAGAAAGCTCTGTGGTTACATGATTGCATGCTTCCACCTTCTATGACCCACAACCACAGCTGCCAGAACTGCTGCAGACAATACACATGGCTTTCAAATGTCATGTTCCCCTCAAACAAAACAAAACACAAAGAGTTTGCAGTTATAGTGGTAATAATAATAATAATAGAGCACTTACTGGGTACAAAGCTCTCTGATAGGCATGTCACATTCATTTTACCATCTGTACACAGCAGCCCTATGAGGCATATATCACAAGCCCCATTTTGTAGAAAAGGAAACTGAGGCTCAGAGAGGTGAAGTGACTTGCTCAAGGCCACACAGTTAAAAATCATCAAGATGATTCTTTATTTTCTGTAGTATGCTATATAATTTAACTTGTATGGTCAGTTTATTCAAATACCAGAATTACATGGGAACTTGAATAGGGAGTGAGATCTGGTTTGTTTGTACAGGTTAGTGTGAAGCCCTGATACATCCCAGAGTAATTTGGGCAGAGGATAAAAAAGTATTTGAAAAGTCTCCGTGAGGGACTAGGGGAAAAGGTGGAAATATTATATTTATCTACCTGGGGAATTCCTTATATTCTCATAAACACTGGGGACTACCAATTTAGAAGGTTGAGCCCACCATCTTGGGGCTTGCCCTTATGAAGCTTGTTACTGCAAAGGAGAGGCTAAGCCTACTTATAATTGTGCATAAGGATCACCCCTAGAGAACTTCTTTTGTTGCTCAGATGTGGCCCTCTCTCTTTCTAAGCCCACTTGGCAGGTGGACTCACTGCCCTCCCCACTATGTGGGACATGACTTCAGGGATGAGCCTGGACCCGGCATCATGGCATTGAGGAAGCCTTCTGGACCAAAAGAGGGGAAGAAAAATGAGACAAAATAAAGTTTCAGTGACAGAGATTTCAAATGGAGCCAAGAGGTCATTCAGGAGGTCATTCTTATGCACTATAGAGATATCCCTTTTTAGTTTTTATTGTATTGAAATAGCTAGAAGGAAATACCTGAAACTGATGAACTGCAACCCAGTAGCTTTGATTTCTGAAGATGATCATATAACAATATAGCTTATACGTTGTGACTGTGTAGTTGTAGAAAAACCTTGTGGTTCCCGGTCCCTTTATCCAGTGTATGGATAAATGGCCCTTGACACTTGTGCCCTTCACACAGCACAGATTAAAACTTCCCATCACCAGCATCCACAGGAAAACCCCACTCCTCCCCGTGGTCACAATAAAGGCGAGATCCTGGGACCCACATATGCTGTCCCCTCTTCCTCCACTGACCCTCATGGGAGCCTAGGTTAGGTAAACCCTGGGCCTCTCCACCGCCCTCCTTCTCCCCTCTTCTCCTCCAGACCCTTTGGTCTAAGAAAGCTGTCATTTCACATACTCTGGGCTATCTGGCTACCAACATTTGTATCTCATCATCCTATGAACTTTCACACATAACATCTGAAAGGTCAGGCCAGCCTGGCAGAGCAGACAGCAGGGCAGAGAAGGGTGGAGGGTGACTCTAGAGTACTCGAGCAGCCCAGCCGGCCATGCACCCCCAACTCCAGCACTCTTGGACTGAATCCATCCTTGGTCTTTGTGCTAGTTTGGATGTATTATGTCCCCCAAAACACCATTATCTTTAATGCAGTCTTGTGTGGACAGGAAACACATTGGTGTTGACTGGGTTGGAGACTTTTGATGGGATGGTTCCATGGAGATGTGATCACTCAACTGTGGGCAAGATCTTTCACTGGATAATTTCCATGGAGGTGTGGCCCCACCCATTCAGCGTGGGCCTTGATTAGTTTACAGGAGCACTATATAAGCTCAGACAGAAAGAGCGAGCTTGCTACAACCAAGAGGGACACTTTGAAGAACACACAGGAGCTGAGAGGAGCTTCAGTTTACAGAGACATTTTGGAGACAGGCTTTGAAAGCAGACTTTTGCTCCAGAAAAGCTAAGAGAGGATAAATGCCCCAAGAGCAACTAAGAGTGACATTTTTGAGGAGCTGAAGCCTAGGGAGGAACGTCCTGGGAGAAAGCCATTTTAAAAGCAGAACTCTGGAGCAGATGCCGGCCACGTGCCTTCCCAGCTAACAGAGGTTTTCCGGACACCATTGGTCATCCTCCAGTGAAGGTACCTGATTGTTGATGCATTACCTTGGACACTTTATGGCCTTAACTGTAACTGTGTAACTTCAAATAAATCCCCTTTTATAAAAGCCAATCCATTTCTGGTGTTTTGCATTCCGGCAGTATTAGCAAACTAGAACAGTCCTCATACCTCTTGGTCTTTGCTCACTTTGTTCCCTCTGCCTGGAATTCCCTTGTCCAACTTCCCAGGCCATCAAAATTCGATGCCTCTTTCAAGCCACTCGGGGCTGTGTTCTTTGACAGTCGTTTCCTCCTCTGCTCAGAAAGCATTCATCTCCTTCACATTTATTTAACTCTGTCACATGCCCTCTCCCAACCCCTACTCATCTCTGAGCTCTTTAAGGGTGGTGACTGACCGATCCATCTTAAATCCTGAACCTCTGCCTCTGTCTTAGTTTCCTAGGGCTGCTGCAAAACTTGGTGGCTTTAAAATAACAAGAAAGCACTTTCTCATAGTTATAGAGGCTAGAAGTCTGAAATGAGGGTGTCAGAGGGGTCACGCTCCCTCCAAAGACTGAAGAGAAGACCCTTCCTTGCCCCTTCCAGCTCCTGGTGTCCCCAGGCGCTCCTTGCCTTGTGGCCTCCATCTTCACATGGCCCCATCTTCCCTTCTTTTCTGTGTCTCCGTGTCCGAATCTCCTTCTTCTTACAAGGACACCAGCCCTATTAGATTTAAAGCCCACGCTAATCCAAGATGACCTCATCTTGATTTATCTAATCAGATCTGCAAAGACTCTGTTTTCAAATAAGGTCACATTCACAAGCACAAGGGGTTAGGACTTCAACGTATCATTTCAACCCACAACAGCCCCTTTAATTCACCAACCTAGAACCTGTTCAAAACTGGGAAGAGACCCAGGATCGTACCCTACTTGCAAGCTAATAAGCTAGCCTCCCAGAGTTCCATCGGTGCTTGCAGGAGACACTCCTGGGTCAGAGTCAAAGGACTTTATCACACAGCAATAGTTATAGCCTGGCAATCAGTGTGCGTGTACCAGTCCCTGGGCCCCAGTTCCCACAGGACAACATAAAGAGTGCCAAATGGCAGCTGCACATGCAGCAGGCTGCCTTACCAGAAACCCTGAGGTTACGAGCCTGAGCATTTGATCATGGGCAGAAGCGTGCCTTGCCTGCCCTTTGCTCCAGAGGGAGACACCATCTCTATCTCCCAAGGCTGCTGCCATACAAACATCCTTGAAAGACAGTCCAGACCAAAGGGCAGACAGTGCCTCTGCTTGCAAGGCATGCAGAAATGCGAGAGCCCCTGGAGAATCGTCCCCCAACAGAACCCAGTGGGCATTCACTGTGTGGGATACACATTCCCTGGGTCTCACTCTGCCCAACAGATACCAAACATCAGTACTGAGTAACCAGCCCGAGCCCCAACCTGGTTCCTGCTGGAATCTCCCCATCTGGCGGATGCTGGAATCTACAGGGAAACTACAGTCAGAAATAAAGGAGGGTCCATGGGTAATGAAGACCCTGACTGGTGCCCCCAAACTCATGCTGCCCTCAGCCATGGATGGGGGTGGGGAAGGGAGATGGTGAAGACAGGCAGTAGGGTGGGGGCAAAGGGGGACTCGGAGCAGGCTACTCTTTATCCGAGCTTGCCTCTTACTAGCTGGGTGCTCATGGCAAGTCAAAGAATTCACCTCTGAGCCTCATTTTCTCCATCTGCAAATGGGGCACAATAATGGTAAGTAGCTCAGGGGATTATTGAGAATGAGTTAATTCACGTGAAGTACTGAGGCCTGGCACATAGTAAGCAGTCTAGATGTTAGTGGAAAAGAAAGAAGGAGGGAAAAAAAGAGGAGGGGGAGAAGAACAGATATACAGAAGAAGATTGAGCACCTGGGCAAAAACAGGGAGCAGAAGCACAGCTGTGAAAAGATGGAGAATATCATTACCCAACCCAGTCCCCTCTTTTCCAGTCCTCGACTCGCCACTTAGGCAGATACGATTTCCTACAACATTAATTCCAGTCTCCATCCGCATCTTCATTCAGGGACAGGACATTATGACATCCACACAGCTGAGACTGGCCCTAGGCTCCAACGGCACTGGCTTGGGACACACGACTGATTACCCACTAAAACCTCGAGATGAATGAATCATTCTGGAATCTTTCCAAACGCAAAATCAATACCAAGGCACAGCCACACAACTTTTCCTACATGCTCACTTAGAACTCGATTTGCTGTCTTCAGCAGCCATCCCATGTACAAAATCAGTATAAAATCATGACACTAATTAAAATAGCTATTGCCACATATTAGACATGCTAATTATGTGCCAGGCTCTGGGTTAGAGCCTGACACACATGGGCCAGTTTGTCCTTCACCATAACCCCAAGGACAGGTGTTATTATTATTATTCTGATTTTACAGACCTTGGAAGGTAAGAAACATGACTGAAATTATAAGCTCAGATTTAAACCCGGGTCTGCCCAACCCCAAAACCCAAGCTTTACTGCACGGCATTATTCTGCTTTAAGGAAACTTGGAAATCACCTATCCCTTCTGTGTTGGACATACAGAGAAATGGAGTCGAGAAAAGCAATGGCAGGTGCTAAGTCAGAGAAAGTCCTAGAACTAAATCTCCAAACACTGGGAACAAACTCTGTCACCCCATACTTTCTTGTCTAATAGCATCACAGGAATTTTAGGAAAAACAAGCAAAAAAAAATGACAGAAGAACTCAGAGAAAATTAAGAAGCATCTGAGAGAGGGGGGAACCAGAACAGTGGGGCGGGGCGTGGTGGCATGGGGCTGGGAAAGTGATTTCCAATCCAGCCAAGTGCAAGAATTCCACGGTCAATTGTAACAGCGATGACCACCAGGGGCACTATGAATTTGTTAACTGATAAAGCAACCTCAATCTAAAAGTCATCCAGGGATCCCCTGGCCCTTTAAGGAGGGTTCCCCAACATACAGCACGGGCACCCCTGGGACTCACAAGTTATTTATAGAAGACAGATAGATGAACTTATTTTTTTTTAATTTAATACTTACGTAACTTCTAAGAAAATTTTGTTTCCTCTTAGCAGCACTTGGCAAAGGAGGTATTTGCTTTCTGATGAGGTTACATATATTCTCCTTGGGCTAAAAGTGAGAGGTTCTCTGGTTTTGTAACTTTCAAAGTTTAGCCACTACCAGAAGGATGTGAAGGCCCAGATTATTTAATAAGCTCTCCTGCCCCTTGTCAAGGAATGGTGTCTGCTGGCCCAGGTGTCCCCACCCCCACCCAGGTGTTACCGAGCTCCATGGCTGCTACAAGAACCACTTGTAGAGTGAGATGGGGGGGATCCAAAGAGGACGGTTTTACTGCTCCTAGAAAAAGAAACCAGGCAAAGGGACATTAGGGGATGGTACATCTTTCAAGAGGCTCCCATTCTTCTTGGGAATCTCAGGTCATCGAAGGCTTGTCCTTTGGGAGCAGGCCACCATGTTACACAACTCTGGGGGTGGCGGGGGGACGGGGGAAACATTCCCATCATAGTCTTCAGGAATGGTATACCCCTTTACCGTGGAGTTGTATACAGCACAGCCTATGTAGCCATACTTGGAAGCCTTGATTGGGAGCAATCGTTTACCCAATTCATTCATTCAGCCATCCATCCATTCATTCATGCAAAAATATGTTTGAGCAACTTCTTCTTGCTGGGTTCTATGCTAGGCCCCACTTTTTAAAAATATGTAGTCAGAAGTGGGCAAAACAGATTTGAACTGGAGAAATTCATCCCCCAAACTGTCTTCAGTTTTCCATGGCTGCCAGAGCAAAGTAGCACAAACTGGGTGGCTTAAAACAAAAGACATTTAGTGTCTCCTGGTTTGAGATGTGAGAACTCTGAGGTCAACATGATGGTAGGGCCATGCTTCCTCTGAAACCTATAGGGGGGATCTTTCTATGCCTCTTTAAGCTTCTGGTGTTGGCATTCCTTGGCTCGTGGCTGCATCAGCTTCCATCTTCACGTGCCCTTTTGAGAAACCCAACCATCTCATTTCACAGATGAGGAAACTGCAGTCCTCAGAAATTATCTGCATGCTGAGGATTACAAAACTAGGAAACAGCAGAGTCTAGTCCAACATCCAAGCATCCTGACCCTGACTCAGCGCTCTGTCCTCCTTGCCAGGCTGTCTTCTGATGGGTCATTGACCTTCACGATGCATCTAATCTACGGAAAGGAGTCAAGATAATTGCTCCTATTTTGCAATAAGAAAGCAAACTGAGGCATCCAGAGGACAATTTAGACAGATTAACAAGATCAGCATTGACTCAATTTTTGAACATTTCTCAGAATAAGACATCCTCTACTCCTGCAAGCCCTTTCCGGTGAACAGTCACTCGAGTCATTGAACTTCTATTCTCTCTGGCCACTCACCCCTAAAGGCCCTACCTCCCCACCCTTACAAATGCCTTGCTTAGGAATCATCACCCCTCCCCCACAGACGATTCCTGCTGTCTACACCCACTCCTCTCCCCACTCCTTTCCCAACAGATTTTCTGCTTCACATACAACTACAGAAGTCCTTTTGAGGCCGTGTCAATGCCCTGGAACATTTATTGTCAAAAAGGTAAGAGGCTGACTGCAATCACTTTGGTTTGGGTGCATTTCAGTTGCCAAGAGAAAGAGAAAAAAAAGAAGTGGAAGAGAGAAAGAACAAAGGAAGAGAAAAGGAATTGGAAGAGAGGGAGATGAGAAGAAAAGGGGACAAAGGAAGGAGGGTCAAAGGAGGAGGGAGAATCTCCTGCCCACAAAGACCCTGGGTCTTTGGTTAATTTCCCACATGAAGGATCCAGAATAAGCAAAGAAGACCGTGTCAATTAGTACTGAATGTCAAGGCAAGAGGGAGTCACCCCGCAGACCCTGCCCCTGGGTGCTTGGGGCAGACTCCAAAGTTTAATGCAATTTCCACAATGTTCCCTAATTGGAGGAAAGGGCAGTCTGACTCAGAGACAAATCTTAGCTAAGAAGAAATGAATCCTATTATGAAAGAATGTCAGAGTCAGAGCCAGAAAGGGCCAAGAGATCACCAATGGGGCATGCTCAACCTTCGAGCATCTGAGACCCTTTCCATTCAAACAGAAACAAACAAAGCAAACACACTCGCTTCCTTTAACTTCATTTGAAATGTCTAAATAAAGTAAATATCATTACTAAAAACAAAGCAAGGCTATGGCAATTTTAGACGAAAAATAGCTTATTTTCCCCACAAGGGAAACACAATCTTTATTTATTCATGTGCTATCAATCTGCTTTGCTTGCCCCAGTTTCTCTTTCTTAGGTCACAAAATGTCAGCTAAAACATAACCAAAATCATCTTCAACACCAAGGCTGTCTGTTGCATGCCTTTTGTTATGTTGACAAAAATGGGAACCGATGTACAATGAATGCTTGTTTTCAGGAAATCGGGAGATAATTTAACCCAAAAATCTTTAAAGTCAGTTTGATAAAAATTGTCTTGGCTGCTAAGTCAAGCTGGAGTTGCAAAAACACCTCTAGGGGATCTGGGAAAGACTGAACCCTGCTGAGAAAGGGGTTCTATTCAGAGTCTCAAATGTACTTTTTGGCCATAAAATCAAAAAATATGTATATCCCAAACTCACCCTGCAGACACATTAGATGAGATTTTTTTTCTTGAAAGCAAGAACATCACCAGATCTAAATACTCAAAAGAACATTTTAACACCAATATAATGTAACTACAGTTAAATTTTGGTTATCATTTCTTGACATCTGCAATACTGAGCAATGAGATTGATGTTTATTTCTTGAAGTCTCACTATCTTCAAGTTTCATGATAAATATATTCAAAGTTTCAAAGTATGCCAAATATCTTAGGTCAAGCTCCCAGCAAGCAAATCCTGGTGTAAGGGATTTATTAAGACGATATCTGTAAGAAAGTGAGGGGAGCAGAACAGGATAGGGAGGCAGGGAGATGAGCTCGGAGGCCAGTTCAAGCAAGTCCCAACCTTGGCCTGATTCCTCAGGGAACTCTGCAGGGTGGGTTACACCTCAGAATTTGTCCCCCTCAATGAGGGAGCTGGACTTCTATACTGAGCTTTAGCTACAACAAGACTTTTATACCCAGTCTTTGGCTACAACCACCAGCAGGTGATACAAATCTGAGGAGCCACTTCTGCCCTCTGTGCCTGTGGGCAAAAGGTACCCAGGAGCCCAAGGATGGTTCTGGAAGAAAGTAGCAGGTGCAAGGTGCTGGAAGCAAAGTACAAAGATGTGGGGTGAGTGCACCAAACCTGTAAAAGAGCTCCAGGGATCTCCAGGCAAAGCACTGAGAGTGTTTGTTATATCAAATTATATGTAAAGTCAACATTTTTGAAAGTTTGCAAGGGTCTTTTTCTGGGTTTTCCAAAAAATAGAGCAACTCTGGCCTTCCTTAATTCCAGACGAGTTCATTTCCCTTTGATATAAAAATATATATATCAATATGGAGGAGACCAATTCTGAGATCAACATTCAGATCTTCACAAAAAAGGCAGAGTTCGGATGCCTTACATTATTTTTCAAAAACTGACTCTCCGGATGGCTAGATTGAGCTGCCCTCACAACTTGACAGAATTTTTCCCTCCAATGCTTGGCAGTGAAAAGACATTCTAAAAGGAGGAATCTCCCCTTTGGATTTTTGCCCCAAATGCTGATCTCGTACTTAGCGTTGCTGAAATAGTATCAGTAAACACTCAATATTATTTATTTTTCTAATTCAGCTCATTGATTTCAAAGAATTTTGACAATGCCTCAAAAACATCATCAACTTAAGGGCAGTCTCCAGAGATTAGGAACACACTGCCACTTTTTCAACACAATATGCACACATAGTGAGCACAATTCTCCTTTGCTGGTGATGAATTAACCTTAAAATTGGATTTTCTCAACTAATTCATCTTTTCAGCCTTTGACTGTAAAATCAGACAAAGAAATACTCTGTTATTTATTTGTCATTTCATTCCAAGTGAAGTCTTGGCTATACTCGGAGCACACAGTTTTCATGCGTCTCTCCAGCAACATGAAGTTCTTGTTATTCTTTGTGATTAAAAAAACCTCATATTATTTTCATATCTAGATTCCTAATTCTGCATTCCACTACTATTTAGCCTCACATGACAAAGAGAATGTTGTCTTATGAAAAAAGAAAGACATCCATCATCTTTTAAAGTTTTGTCTGTGTAACACAAACAGAGCTGGGCTGCGCTGTGGCCTGTCTCGGCGTCCTGGCCCTTTCCAAAGAAACACCATTGCAACATATTAAAAAACCAGTGAAAAGCAATTTTCATCATTTCTGCTTTTTGTATTTTTTAAATTATAAAAGCAATATATCATGTCAAATGGACACAGGAGCCAACCTGAAAAAGCCCCCAGTAACCTAAGCTGGAACAATTTGAGCAACAAAATAAATACAGCAGGATTGGATTGTAACCCAAAGAATAAAATACATGTTGATATGTTGCACTGGTGTTTCCTGATATAAACAGATGATTGACTAATAAGTAAAAGAGGGAGAAGCAATAATGTTTCCATACAGAAGAATGCTAATTAACAAATGTAGGAGGAATGAGGGAAATAGAAAACTATTAGAAGACACAGTCAGAACTGCATCAAGGAGGAGCCGCTGATGAATGCCAACATTTAGTGAGCGAAAGTTTAAGGAGAAACAGAACATTCACACAACCTCAAAGAATGTCTGCCCCAATATTTATTATTTGCCAATATTTATTATTACAATGGGAACACCTGGCAGACACTACTATAGCCATGTGATCAAAGTGTACATCACCAGCAATGACACATCAATAGCATCTACCCCAAATTATGTGCTGAGAAGGACACACACCTCTGTGGAGCCCTTCCCAACAATTCGTAGCCTCAATCTATCTAATCAAGAGAAAACATCAGACAAACCCAAACTGAGGGACATTCTGCAAAATACCTGACCAGTAATCCTCAAAACAGACAGATCACTGTGGTGGCTTGGAGCTATGGAGCCCAGAAAAACATGTTCTTAAACTTAATCCATTCTTGGGGGTGTGAACCCATTGTAAGGAGGAGCTTTTGGTGAGGTTACTTCAGTTAGGGGGTGGCCCACCTCAACTGGGATGGGTCTTATTTCTATCACTAAAGGCCTTATAGGGAAAGCTGCAGAGAGAGAGATAAGGCCACAGGGAGCAGCCAGAAGCCGCAGAAGGGAGAGGCCACCAGGAGCCTTGCCGTGTGACAGAAAAGCCAAGGACCAAGGATCTCTGGCAGCCAGCTCTAAATGCCACAGTCTTTTGGGAGGAAGCATCGCCTTGTTGATGCCTTGATTTTGGACTTCCCCTAGCCTCAAAACTGTGAGCTAAAAAATCCCCATTGTACAAGCCAACCCACTGCACATGGTATTTGTTTTGGCAGCCAGGAAACTAAACTGTCATGAAAGAAAGTAAAAACCAACGAACTGTCACAGACTGGAGGAGACCCAGTTGACATGCCAACTAAACGTAATGTGGACTCCTGGATTGAATTCTGGAACTGAATGAGGACATTGGTGGAAAAACCGGTTGTGCTAGTTAGGATATATTATGTCCCCTCAAAAGCCATATTCTTTACACAGTCTTGTGGATGCTGAGATATTAGTGTTTATTAAGTTAGAAACTTTTGATTGAGTGTTTCCATGGAGATGTGACTCAATCAACTGTGGGTGAAATGTTTGATTAAATCATTTCCATGGAGATATGGACCCGGCCCATTCAAGGTGGATCTTGATTTAATCACTGGAGTCCTATAAAAGAGCTCACAAACAGGAGTTGCTCCAAGCAGCTGAGAGTGACATTTTGGAGAGAAGCTAAGAGCTGACACTGACATTGACACCTGGAGATGTCCAGAGAAACTTGGAGATGCTAGCTCAGAGTTTGCTCCAGAGAAGCTAAGATAGGACCCTGACGCTTAGATGCAAAGGAGCTGAAGAAGCTAACAGAGGAAAAACGCCCCAACAGATGCTTGCTGACACAGAGATTCTTGGAGATGTAGGCAGAAGGACATTTAGAGATGCTAAGCTAAGAGAAGCCCAGAGAGATTTTGGAGAAAGCCATTTTGAAACCAGAACCCTGGAGCAAATAATCAGCAGACACCAGCCACATGCCTTCCCAGCTAACAGAGGTTTTCCAGATACCATCGGCCGTTTTTCAGTGAAGGTATATTTATGTTGATACCTTAATTTGGACATTTTCATGGTCTTCAGACTGTAAATTCGGACTGTAACCAAATAAACTCCCTTTATAAAAACCAATCCATTTCTGGTATTTTGCATAATGGCACCATTAGCAAACCGGAACATCAGTGAAATTCAAATAAAATCTGTAGTTTCATTAATAGTATTGAACCAGTGTTAAATTCTTAGTATTGATAAATGTACCATGCTTATGAAATATGTTAACATTGCAGAAGCTGAGTGAAGTCTATACTGGAACTCTCCTTGAAACTCTTCTGTAAGCCTATAATTATTTCAAAATTTTAAAAAGTAATACATGCTTTATTGTAACAAGTCAAACCAAACAGGAGATATAAAGAAAAACTTCACTAGCCTCACTCTGGCACAGTCCCTCACCTTGAAGTGAGCAGTTTGAAGTTAACTTTATGCTTCTTTTTGCTCATAAAAATACATACAAACATTTTTGAGTTTTCCCTTTGGTGTTTTCATTTGCCTGTTTGGTTGGTTGTTTTACAAAATGGGGTCATCGTGAACAGCAGAGTAAATCTTAACTGATTTAACCTTTACGGAAATCTCTTCAAAAGGCCCCAAAGAGGGATTCTACTGTAGGTAGATGCTCATCAGAACATCCCGGAACTCCTCTTTACCCACTGATTCCTGAGGCTCTTACAGTCCCTACTCAAAACCTCTCCTTTCTCTCTCCACTACACACCCTACCTCTAAGTTTCTCATCCACAGCACTTTTCTTCCCTCCTCATCACTTCAGCCCCTCCCCTCATCCTAGTCCTCTAACTCAACTCTGTCTATTCCATTATTCTCTTGCTACTGCCCTCTCCTTTCCAGTGGAAATCATTTTAACTCTCATGGCTCTGCCATACTCCAGTCTGCTTGGTGACATGGTTTCACCACCGGAGTCTAAGGCAAGTAGCCAAGGATCCTTCAAGACGGCAGTAAAGCTATGGATGGATCAAGACGTCTGTCCTTGCCACGCTATATTTGACTCAAATTTCTTTCAAGTCAAGAGTGCTAAATGCTGGCATTGCTTGGCATTTTTAGACATAACCCATTCCAAAGAAATCATATCCCATTCTTTGCAACAAGCATAGATCCTTGCCAAATTTAAGGAAAGGGTGGTTTGCTGCCACAGCCAGCAAACAGCATCCCAAGAGAAGAAGGAAGGGACATAAGAAGGAGGATGGGGCTGGTTGCATTTTCAGGCTTATGAATGACACAGTGTTGGCCTGTGGGGGGCAGAGTGGCCCCAGGAATCCAGCTATCTCTGGAACCAAATAATCAAATTCTTGTTGTCTTCTGTATACAACGATAGTCACAGCCACGATTCAATGCCTCCCACTGTTTAATGGAGCCAAAAGGCAGATCTGCATGTTCTCACTTTGATTTCTATTTGGCAAAAGAGATTGTAACTCATGAGATGGGTCCAAGGGAAAATGTAATAAAAATAATTGCTTTTGATACTCCATTGCAGTAATCACAATAAGTGGAAATTTACAGGCACCAGTTCTGGCAGTTCTGCCAACTACTTGCTGTGCCACCCTGGGCAAATAACCTCCCCTCTCCGCACTTAATTTCTTTATATTAAAAAGGTACCACGAATATCTATCCTAGATGGTTGCTGTGAGGATTAAAGAGCTAATGTATTTAAAGAGCCTAAGACAGGACTTGCCATTTTTAAAACGTCCCTGTCCTAAAAGGAAAAATTACACACACGGACCATTGATCAAAAAATCTGTATTTGGCATTTAGAGAAGTTTCAGTTATCTGACAATGTCATTTATGTGAAAGTGCTTAACCAAAGATTCTGCTGGAAAAGTGATGGGGACTACATGCATAAAGAAGCCTCTCAAAACTGCTACAGGTGTGAAGCAGGGGCTAGGAAGGAGGCAGATGGTGCTAGATTGTTCTCAGAGTGCACCTGGAGCAATTTTCCAAAGAGAATATGAGTCAGATTGTTTTATTTCCCATTTATAAACCAACTCAATGAGTGCAATGAATTTCCATTCTTTAAGAAACCAGGAAAGAAAAAAAATTACATATTTTGAATAAGTAATCTTTTGCACCCACACCCAGCATCCATTCGATCTCCTTGAATTAGTGGGAGCAGGTAAAATTAAATCAGTGCTATCAGTGGTGAAACTCGGGCCTGTACTAAAAAGGAACTGCTGTTTATTGAGATCTGTCTTATGCCTGCTACTCAATTATCTGAATTAATCCTGACAAGGACACTTTGAAATAAGTGCTATGATTATCCCTATCTTATGAAGAATTGAGCTCAGAAAGTCATGATGCATATAAAGTATTTAAGAGAGTTAGCACACAGTAAATGTGCACATATCATAGTTATGGTTATAGTAAAGATTATTTACCAAGATGTCACAGCTAGTTAGTGGCAGAGCTAGGCTCTCTGTAGTATTCATGTTCAAATCCCAAAGCCTTGTGCTTCCCAATACTCCCCAGAGATATATCAACTTTCCTACTCTACATTCATACGACAAATATTTTTTGAGCACTGGCTTCATCTTCCTTCCTAATGGCGCCTTTTTATTAGCAAGGTCTTCTCATGTTAGCCACCTCCTTTGATTGTCAATCTTGTAAAAGTTAGCAGAGCAGGAACTGCTGCTCTTGTTTTACAAGTTAGGAAACTGAGGTGCAGGAAGGTGCTAAGACTTTTCCAGAATTCTCAGATTTCTTTCCCTCAGCACTCACATGCATGTGGGCTTGCACACACACACACACACATCCCAACCCTTCAGGGAAGGGGTCATTCACTTTTGTCCTTAATTACCAAAGCTATGAGGAAGAAAAATTAAGTTTTCCAGTAAGTATACCACACCCCCTCCCACCCCACCCACCGCCCCCTCAAGGCAGCTAGTGTTAAAACATTTTGATGTTCTTCTAAGCTGGTGGACTGATGAAACATAGGCCCAAGCCAAAACACCAAAATTTTTATTTGGTTAACACACTGTTCTAAAAAGCACAGATTAGCTTTCAACATTTAAAAATTGGGGGATTTCACAGAAATATCATGATTTCCAGTTGTGTTTTGAAAATGTAAAGAACAGGCTATACAAGCAATTGTCAGCTGGAGCTGAATATATTCTACCCTCTTTCCAGAGAACATGTTCCCTCCAGTCTGCCTCAGTCCCCACCACTCCCTATTGTCTTTCACCTGTTCTGAGCCATGAGTTTACATGAACCACTGGTTCTTATAAGCATCTAAGTTAAGACCCTGAATATGTCCTTTCTGTCTTTTGTCTCTGCAGATAATTTGTCACAATTGATACCATCCTATATTCATAATTTTCACTTGCTTTTTTCACTTGACTTTATATCAATAATTTCTCATATTAGAAATTCTTAGATAATTGCCATGTAGCATTCCATTATAAATATATATGTACCTTAATTTATTTCTGACTTTTTACCATTACAAATAACTGTGATGAACCACATATAAATATGATCCTTTTTTTAGATTATTCAGATTTAGAAATTCTTTTTCCTGTACCTGAGCCCCTGACAATTAGGAGAACTCCCTTTTAAAGTCCCCAGTTCTAGGATTAATCACATAGGTCCATTTCAAGTTCATTTATGACCTGGGTCCTTGGCCACAGTGGCTACTGTCTTTGAATAACCCATCACCACATGTAAGTCCAGGCAGGGACAGTTGGTCCAGGACCTGAAATGGGTTCTCCGTGAAGTCAAGGTGTTTACCTGTGTGCAGGTATGAAAGGAGCAATTCAGTGGAAGAGAGCCAGGCCTGGCCTCCAGGTCTGCCCAGCTCCCGCTTCCTTGCTGCCCCTGAGCCCCCAGCAATTCTGTGATGCCATCTCACTGCCATCCCTTCTACCTTCAGAGTCATGCTTTATATTTAACCACAGTGGTGAAATGTCACTTAATCTAGGGATTTCACCTTTCAGAACGTGATTCAGAAAAAAGCCAAAAGGGCCTTGGAGAAGTCAAAATTACTGTCATCACCAAGTGTACACATCAAAGTCTTTCCACACAGCCATGACTCAACGTTTGAGGCTGAATTTTAACAAGGTGAGTTATCCGATATGCCCAATCACAGCAGATTTAGATATAATGAAGAGGCAGCTCATAGGAACAATAAGAGGCAATTAACAGCAAGGAAAGAAATGGAAAAACTATATATATATATATATTTAAAAAGCCTCCAAAAGGCTCAAAAACCACAGCTATCTAGAGTTAATTACAATAACAGAGGCATCATCTGGAGGAAGCAAGGAAGACAGAAATGTCAAAATGGTTGAGGGCCACCAGCAGTCTGTGACACAACTTCATACAGCACAACATCGAGCAGGATAGGACTGCACAAGGCTCCCAGGGGTGAAATGGCCTGCCTGAGGACACGCAGCAAATTAGCAGAGGCAGGACAAGGAGCAGGTCTCTAATGTCCTCAACCACTGATCCTTCTCCACCTCCTCCACTTCCCCATACTCAGGGTCATGTTCAGAGGTGCAAATGAGCTGGGGCAGAGCCAGAGGGATGTGGGAGTATCTGGAACTAGAGCTGACGTTCCGATCAGATGTCCCCTGTGGTCTGGGGGTCAGAGAGTACTGTTGGTGGGGGATGGGAGCTCAGCATGGGAGAACCAGCCAGGAGCTCAGGCTTTTCATTCAGTCTTGGGCACCACCTGCAGCCTGACTTTGACAACTTTCTTAACTCTCTAAACCACAGCCCACTCAGCTAGCAACTGAGGATAATAGCCCCTGTCTCACCTACCTCATGGATTTTTCCTTTCTTTCTTTCTTTCTTTTTTTTTTTTAATATGAGAGCACTTTAGAAACTATTATTGCCATTTGGATAGATGTTTTAACAGTGAGAAAAGGACTGCACTTGGTAGCTCACAAAAACAAGGTAACAGTCCATATTGCATGTAATCATCCAGTCAGCCTACAGGATTATCTGGAACATTTGCTCAGTGACAAATGGTTGTTGGAGAGGCTTTATTCTAAGATGGAACAAAAAGAAAACTCAGTTATAATCCAGACAATAGTGGCTTACTCTATCAAATGGGAGTCTGGAGTTAGATTTTTCTGCCAAGCAAATTTTTGTGATAAGATATATTATTTTTACACTTTTGGATAGTTTCTGAGAGTTGTAAATACTGTGTTTGATTTTAATTTAGCTTATGGTAAATCCAGTATGCCCTGTTGGGATTACTTTTGCTTTAATCCTGATGTGGGTCAACCATGTATGCCTTCTCTGTTATAATGGGGCAACTGAACACTGGCTGCAGAAGAAAAAAAGAGGTTGGGGTTGGGGAACTGACCAAGAACACTCATGCAACTGAGTGACAAAGATGAGATAGATTCAGATCTAGATTTTTCTTACTTCAAAGATTTTATAAGCATGATGGGGGCTCTGAGGATGGAAAGAAGGCTTAGAGCGGGGAGGTCAGGGGCTGGGAGACTTTGGCACTTTAATTGACATCACCCATATAATTTAGGGGAGAAAATGTGATCCTGTCTTTATTTGGGAAAACACTTGATGAGACATTTGGGGAGAAGAGGGGTCAAACGAGACCTTAAGGGTAGAAGAAAAGGAGACTCCAACTGCTATACATTGCAATTGTCCAAGAATTTGGATATGGAGGGAAGAGACAAAATGAGAAGAAGAGATGGCCTGAAATAGGAGCTCTAGACATCCTATAAAAAACACCCAAAGCAGGCTGGCCCAGGGACTCATATAGAGATGTCCAATGCCCAATCCAACATCTCCTTTCTCTCTTTCCACATCTTCCTTCAGGGACAGCCTCCCACATCTCCCAACTGTCGCACACGCGTGTGTGTGTGTGCGTGTGTGCGCGCATTTTTTTTTAATTACAGAAGTTTTAAGTTTACAGAAAAATCATGCATAAAATACAGAGTTCACACCCACACCATTATTACAATACAGTTTGCATTAGTGTAGCGCATTTGTTACAACTGATGAAAGAATATTATTATGGTTGTATTATTAACTTTAGTCCATGGTTTATATTAGGGTTCACTGTCTGTGTTGTACAGTCCTATGGTGTGTTTTTTTCCTTATTCAAGTAACATATACGTAACCTAAAATTTTCCCTTTTGGCCACATTCAAATATATAATTCAGTGCTGTTAATTATGTTTACAATGTTGTGCTGCCATCACAGCCTACCACATCTACCAACTGCCACGTGTATGGGGGGTATTAATTAGGAGAGGTATTCAATTTCACATCTGGACCCATCACATGCAAAGTAGAGAAAGCAGGATGATCTATAAGTTAGAGAAGGAGGAGCTCAGAGGTAAAAGTCACCAGCAGAAATGAA
This sequence comes from Choloepus didactylus, assembly GCF_015220235.1. Taxonomy (NCBI): domain Eukaryota; kingdom Metazoa; phylum Chordata; class Mammalia; order Pilosa; family Megalonychidae; genus Choloepus; species Choloepus didactylus. The sequence goes on from NC_051307.1 coordinate 238,596,858, forward strand.
TTCCTCTTGGGCACTGACTGCGATTCCACTCCACAGGGAGGAGATATGAAGCTGTAAGTTAATATGCCCTCCATGGCAAGGGACAGGAGACCCTGATTTGACATCTGGGCATAAGGTATTCTAAAGTGAACATGATGGTTAAATCCCCACACCACCTGACCATAGAGTGGAGAAGACAGACACACAGACTTCAGCATCCTTTATCACGCCAACCTCACCAAGCAATGGGACTCCAGTTCAGCTAGCAGTGTCTACTGGAAGAGTTCTCCACCACTTATTCCAGCAACAAACTTGAGATGCATCTCAAGAAGCTATTTTAAAACTAATTCTAAATAAACGTTAAATCTGCAAGAGAAGCAGAAACTCTGGAGCGGTACCCCTAAAAATTGAACATTACCCACTGGGTCCTTTGGGGAGTGACAGAACTGTCTCTGTAAGAAGGTTAGATGGAAGCAGTGAGGAGACAGTGAATTAAATTTCCCAGCAAGAAGGGGAGTCAACCTGCATCATGGCATCACAGCTGGGCTCTTGCTCCACTTCTGCCTTGCCCTTGCTAAGTGACCTTGGGAAAGTCACCTTGGGCTTCCATTTCCTCTTCTGCAAAATAGGCATAATCCCACCTGCTCACCCAACTTCTAAGAGAAATTCAAAAGTTAAGCACAGTGTAGGATGGTGGTGTTTTAACCAGTAATAATCTCTTTATAAAGCCAAGCAGGCAGGCCTGAAAAAGTGTGGCCACCTGCTCACCTGCTTCTGGGCAGCTAGAATGGAGGAGAGAGTCAGAGAAACCTGGGTTTTTGTTCTGAACATCTCCCATGGTGTGAGGCACAGACATAAAGAATGATGTGGAAAAATCATGCTCGAGGATAATAGTGGGGCATTTGAAGGAACAATGATGGTGAGGGTGATGGCAATGAGAACAGCAAATATGAACTGAATGTGTACACACATACCATCCACTGTTAAAGCTCGTTACATCTATTATCTCATTCAAGCCTCCCAATGAACCTAAGAGGTTGGTTCTATGATTATTATTCCCATTTTGCAGATGGAGAAACTGAGGACCTTGCTCAAAATCATGCAGCTAGTAAGTATCAGAGCCAAGACCTGAACCCAGAAGTTTGGCTCCAGAGTCAATGTGCTTAATCATTATGCTATAATAATAATTGTTGATATAAGTAATATTGTAATTATACTATACTATCATAATAAAATAATAATTACTATTTCATCCATTACATTTGGTTTGCCCCATAACCCAGTGAGAAGGGCATTTTATCCCCATTTTATTAATAGGGAAACTGAGGCTCAGGGAATCACCTGAAGTCTAAGGGACAAAGACAAAACTAAGAACTGGGTTCTCTGGACTCCAAGTCCCATGCTCGTTCTTCCCAAAAATGTGGCCTCCTGAAAACAGGCACAGGTTAGTAGGTGTGGCCAGCAGACACAAGCTCATAAAAGATTTTTTTAAATAATAAAAATTACTTAACAACTTTGAGCTACCACCTACCTCAGGTCGGTGTGGCTTCAGAGGGGACAGGCCTTGCAGCCTTGAAATCCAAACACAGAAAGACAAGTTATTCCTCTTCTCATAGCATGATCTTTCTCATGACAGAAAGCACCAAATAGGACTCTTTGATCTTCTAAATCCCAGTGCTTTGTGGTCACCATCTGGAGATGAAAGTGTTGAAATGAAATTTGAAAAGCACAAGCGACCAGTGAGAATGAAGATGTGGTTTGGGTCCAATGAGGAAATATTAATATGATCTGAAGGAAGAATAAAGAATATGTTCAGTTGAAACACAGTTTTAGCTTGCTTGTTTGTTTTTGTTTTTTAATAAAGACAATGTTGACCAATAGTTTTCCCTGGTTTCCCAGAGAAGTGAACAAATAGAAAAGATTTCAAGTGGGAGAGGAGAGGATGACCACCTGCCACATGACCTAATAAAATACTGGGAAAGCAAGTGAAACTAACACAGATGGATTTAAGCAAAGAATTAATGCATGAAAAGGATATTTGGTAGCTCAAAGAATCTCCAGGAGGGTCAGAAAATTAGAAGGTTCACCCAACCAGGAATGATGTCCAAAATCATGTCACAAAATTGGGTCAGTGCAAACTGTGGTGCATACGTAACGATGGAATATCATGTGGCTATAGAAAGAAAGGAAGTTGTGAGGCATGCAACTTGGATCAATGAACCTTGAGGACATTATGTTGAGCAAAATAAGCCAGAAACAAAAGGACAAATATTGTATGGTCTCATTTAGAAAATACTTAAAAGAAAATTAGGGCCTAGACTATAAGTTCTTATAACAGTCACATTTATTTCTGAGTTTCAAGTGTTATTTCTAAACTCTGAGATGCTGGGCTCTATGGGTATAACCTGGTATTTCCCTGGAACTTTGGGTACCTGTGTGACACCTAAGACTCAGAGTTAGAGGTCTGCAGCTCTGAAAGTCAGCATTACTCTATACAGCAACATTAAAGAAGCCAAAAAAGAGAGCAGACCTCAAGTAGAGACATGAACGAAGGTGTTCTGATGGGGATGAAGGTAAATCAGAATACAAGGTAAAGCAGGCTATTGTCTGTATTTTAAAACTACAACTTCTGTGTGAGACCAAAGGAAGAGATGTTTACTTTGTACAAAATTTAAATTTTCTGTAGTACACAATCTAATTTAACCTGTCTGCCCAGTTCATTTAAACAACCTAAACACATGAAGCCTTGAACAGGCAATGAGATCTTGAAATTCTATATAGTTTAATGTAAAACCCTGATATATTCCAGTGTATGCTGGGCAGATAATAAAAAACTATTTGCAAAGTCCCTTGAGGGACTGGAGAAGAAATATGGAACTATTAAACTTCCCCACCTGGGAAATTTCAGATACTTTCTCAAGCATCAGGGACGCCTAATTTAATAAGCCAAACCCTCAATCTTGAGGCTTGCTCTTATGAAACTTATTTCTGTAATGGGAAAACTAAGCCTACCTATATTTATGCCTAAGAGTCACTTCCAGAGAACCTTTTTTGTTGCTCATATGTGGCCTCTCTCTCTCTAAACCCAACTTTGCAGGTAAACTCACTACCTACCCCTTATGTGGGACATGAACTCCCAAAGGTATAAGTCTCCCTGGCAATGAGGGACATGACTCCAGGGCATGAGCCTTGTCCTGGCATCGTGGGATTAACAAGGCTTTCTTGCCCAAAAGGTGGAAAAGAAAGGCAACAAAATAAGGTTTCAGTGGCTAAGAGCTTTCAAATAGAGTTCAGAGGCTATTCTGGAGGTTACTCTAACATAAGCTTCAGCTAGAGATTGCAAATTGCCATGGTATGCCAAGCCCCGACCAAAAGCATCCCGAAAACCCTAAAGAATACCCAGGGTTCTAGCTGAGACGCTACAAAAGTTTCACTCACTAAGTTTATTTTTTGGAAACTTAAAATCTCCAGTTTGTTCCTATGTCAGATAAGCCCTGAAACTCAGAGGTACCAGTCTCTCCAAGAACATCAACCAGTTGCACCCCTCTACCTCACTATGTCAACACCCCTTTTCAACATGAAGAAGTTAGAATGGTCATTGTCCAAATATCCCTGAAGACTGAGAGAATGATCAAATGAGAAGGAGGGGTTGTAACAGTGAAGATAGGCGTTAACAAATGATTATGACTACCGAATCATTATATGGATATTTCTTTTTAATCTTGAATGTATTAGAACAGCCAGAAGGCAATACTTGAAATTGTGGAACTGTAATCTATGCCACACTTCGAAATTTGCTCTATAACTGTTAAAGTGTATTTTGAAATTTATCATTTTTCTGCATATATGTTATGTTTCACAATAAAATATGTTTAAAAAAAAAAAAAACGGGGCCAATGATGTAGCCACCACAGCTGCCACTGGGCGCAGACATTCCTGCTGCACTCGGACTCTCCCCAACTAGATGGTGGGAACTGCCTAGGGTCACTGCCACTGGAAACTGGATGTGGCCACCACTGTCCCTGCCCAGCTCCTCTAATCTCCAGCCTCTGATTCAAACCCTGGGGCAGGCGCACCTGATTGGAGGAGGCCGGGTCATGTGCCCACCCCTTAGCTGCAAGGAAGGCTGGGAGGAGTGGCTGCCATTTTTAGCATAGTATAACCCACTCATCTTGATTTGCCAGAACTGTACCAGTTTTAAAACAGCAAGTCCTGCATCCTGGGAACTCCTTAGTTTCAGGAAAACCAGGACAGTTGGTCACCCTTTGAGTGGTAGGGGTCCTCTGGCCCATGAGGTAAGGGGCAATGCTCGAAACCCAGGAAAGACGTTGAGATTCTGGTGGCAAATGTCCACTATATTCTCCAAACAGGGTCAGAAAAATTCCAGTCCTAACAGATTTCAGGAAGAAAGGAGACCTGCCTAAGCCCAGTGAGATCTTCAGCTTTCTTTCAACTACAGAATTCTAGAATTCTGGAGCACCAGGAATTTGTAATACTAAAAGGTCATGATTCTTTCCAAGAATCTATCAAATTTTGTGAAGACTTAAATATTATGCAGAACTGTTATGAGTTTCACCATGGCAAGGGTTGAGCCAAAAGAATTTAATAAGAACCAGAAAGCAACAATATTTTCATCTCACTGAGTGAAGAGGACATGATTCAGGAATATAAAAAATCTCTTCCTAGAATCTACAACTGCCACTCAAAAAAGACACTGTTACAGGCACAAGGGGATGTACTGTGGGATACAGTGTTTGGTCTACCCAGCAAACTTCCCTAACCCTCTTGCTTTGCTAAGGGACCCCCCCACCGCATGCCTGAACCCCACAGGACAGGAATAAGCAAGTGATCCCAATCTGGCCCATTACCGAAGTCCAGTGCCCAGACCCAACTATTGTGAACCAACTCTTCCTCCGGAATTCCCCAGTTTGGTTCTGGAAAAGGAGCCCTGCCTTGGGGGGTCTTGGTGTGAGAAGAACTTGAAGCTAAGACCTGGGCAGTCATCTTCCCTGCTCTCTAGAGAAAGCTTAATGGCAGCAGAAAGAAATGGAACCCTTTGACTATTATCAGAGACCCAAGAGAGAAGGAGAGTGAAACTGAAAGAATAGCCTGGAAGCATCAAACCCCTGTTCCAGTCACTGAGGCCCTGGCTCCTGCAAACGATCCCACATCCTCTCCTGGTCATGGGAGCCCACAATTTCCCCTCTCTGCTAATAAGGTCCTTGGATCATATGCAAAATTCTAAAGGTATGGGAGTTATGAGGTTGCCACTAATTAATGACTAGGATGGTTGTGCTCTATGAACTGTTTTGGGACTATTGACATACAAATGATCCTGTAAGATGTAAGGTGGAGCCAATATTCAGCCAGTATTCCCTCACACTGCCAGGCAGGTTGCTTTTCCTAACCTCTCTGAAACTGGGATGGTGTGTGGTTTCAGTGAGATAATGCATGGGAAATCCTCCCAGTTTGAGCATTTAGTCCCTTTTAGGTTACAATCCATGCTCCCAGGAACTCAAAGGGCAGGCAAGACTTGCATCTTGACCTATTGACTCGAAGTGTGTGCTCTTTCTACTGTAGCACAAGCTCAAAGAAGGAAAGAGGTACCAGGTGGTCTTCTGGTACCAGAGGAAGAGGAAGTTGATGGCAAAGCAAAAATCATTGAGTGATGACTTTGAAAGCCACCTGTTCAGAGTTGCTGTTTTCTGACCCAGCAGTTCCCCAGTCAAACAGGCAACCATGAGTAGACAGAAGTGGCCTTACCTGGGGCTCAGGGAACCCAGAAGGATACCTTGGGGAGTAGGGAGAGTTTCTCAACATGTCATTTCTTTTGTAGAAAGCAAAGATCATTGTTTACTTGAGGGATGCTTATATGGGCTCATGTTCAACTAAAAGCATTAGAAGAAGAGAGGAAAAGGGGAAATTAGGGCAAAGGAAGGGAGAATGCAAAATTGTACAGTTGGCACTTGACTTGAGACATCACCCAGCACTCAGAAATCCATTCCCGCCTAGACTACAGACTGACTCTTAAGCCAATTCATTTCATTGCAGATTCAACTTCCAGTATTCCAAGTGCTTAGGCTCCAGCAATCCCATGAATTTATCAAGCATCATAACTTAGAGGTACAGAGTTATGCAATCACAGTCCCCATTTAAAGATTAAGTTAAGCTGGGGGTGGGGGGGGGGTGGGTAGAGATTTAGCCACAAACAGAGAACAAACTTATCAGCGAGTTAATGTCTATATAAAGAGCTCCTATAAATAATTAAAATATTAAGATGTATATGCAAAGGACACAAAGAGAAAATTTTCCCAGGACAGAATAAAATAATACAACAACAGAAAAAAAATGTTCAGCATCTCTAATTATCAAAGAAGTTTCAGTGGAAACAATGATGTGCCATACGACACCTATTAAATTGGCAAAAATAAAAATGATGACAATAACCAACCTTACCAAGATTGCAGTAAAACTGGAAAGTTCAAATGTTGTTAGCAACAGAGTTTTTTTTTAATGTAATTTAGAACTGTTTCTTGAACCATGAAAGTATTAATATCCTTTGACCTAATGATCACACTCCATGGATTTTTTCCTAAAAGAATTCAAAAGATGTTGGCACTCCAGCATAATTTAATGGCACACATACAAAAAAAGTTCAGAAACAGTCTAAATATGCAGTGTGCAAATATTTCAACAAATTATGCAATGTCAAACAAATGGAATCTTTTGGAGCCATTTTAAATGGCAATCATGAGGATTATGCAAAAACTTAGAAAATATTTTTAATATACTTAGTGCCAAAAAAATGTATAGGGGCTAGGATGGCAATTATGGAAAATGTATACATGCAAGGGTGGAATAACAAAAGGAGCTCAAAATAATGAAAAGGGCTGGAACTTGCTAGGGTAACGGAGTGTTATGGGTTGATTCGTGTCACCCAAAATGCCACATCCGAGTCCTAAATCCAGCTCCTATGAATGTGACTTTATATGGAAACAGGGTCTTTGAAGATGTGATTAGTTAAATGGAGGCCAAAGTGGGTGGGCCCTACCCCAATGTGACTTGTCTTTATGGAAAGGGGAGCAGAGACAGTGACAGAGAACCTGGGGAAAAGGCCATGTGGGGAAGGGGGCAAAGATTCCACACCACGGAGCCCCGGGATTGCTGGCAACACCAGAAGCTGGGAGAGGCATGGGAGATTCTCCCCTACAAACTTCAGAGGGAACAGTGGCCCACTAACACCCTGATTTCAGGCTTCCAGCTTCCAGAACTGTGAAACGCTAAATTTCTGCTGTTTTCAGCCATCCAGTTTGTGGTTCTTGATTCAGGCAGCCCTAGGGATCTGAGACATGGGGAGTGGGTGATTTGTAGCCTTGGCTTCCTCACTGATGAATTTGAGGCTGTGAGTTCGCTCGCTGTCACAGGGTAGCTGGGGCTATGAATGAACTGACACACGCAGGAAGACTTTTGATCTCACAAGCTCAGGTGATGCTCTTGTCCTCTCCTCCCCTCGGCTCAGGGTTCTAGGAGGGTGTGACCTGTAGGGGCAGGGACCAGCCTGAGGAACACAGTGTGTGGCAGGGGCTGGGCTCAGGGAAAGTGAAGGATGCCCTCTCCAAGAACAGGGGTGGGGGTGCCTACCGGCCAGCCGTGCCCACACCCAGAAACTTCTGTCTTCAAACCAGTTCCCCAACAGGCCCTGTACCTCCCCTCCCCACCACTATTCTGGTCAACAGGAGAGACCCCAGGGAAGATGAGGGATGCAGGAAGCCTGAATGTCATGAGATAACACCACCACCCCTATTGTTTGCTGTTATAAAGGACCCCAATGTCTTTGATCTACTCTGAGTCTCACAAGAACCCTGGGTGTAGGTAGAATGGAGAGTATCATTTGAGGAAGAAACCAAAGCTCAGAGAGGTGAACCACCCTGCCCAGTATTGCACAGTCTGTAAGTGGCAGAGATGAGACCAGAGCCCAAGCCCCAGGACTACAAAGCCCACATTCTATTCATTCAGTAGGGAGGTAACTGGCAGAAGCTGTACTGTCTTCCCTAAAGCCCAACTCCCCCTTGAAACCTTTGAAATAAGGAGAAGAACTTTTTGATTCACCAGGAGTCTCCCAAAGGAAAGAGCACTGGCTGTCTGGTCCTCAAACCTGAGCATGCAACAGAATCATCTGAAGGTGTTAAAACTTAGACCTCTGGGCCCCACGCCCCGAGTTTCCAAATCAGTAGGTCTGAGCTGGAGCCCAAGAATTTGCATGCCTGACAAGTCCCCAGGTAATGCTGATGCTCCTGGTCCCAGAACCACACATGGAGAACCACAAGTCTGGAAGAAGACCTTGGCAAGCGCATGAGGTTAAAGACATCCCTGAGCTTCTAGAAGGGGAGAAATGGTTCTGCAGAAAACCCAAGGAATTTGGAGAAAAGAGGAAAGAGGGTTAAGCAGATGGGAGGATGGCATAACTGCTCCTGCAGCTCCAGCAACAGCTTCCACTAAAGCAATTAGCATCACCATTGCTCAGCATCAGGGCTTTGGAGGGTGTGGAGATTGAGGGGGTAAGTAGCTGAGTGCTCTATGGGAAATTGAAGCGGGTGGGGAGGACCTATGGCTGAAAATGACTAGATGGACAGGCTGGCTTTCTGGATTTAGACCACCAAGAACTTAGTGGACAGGGCTTTGGACTTCCAAGGTTGTACATCAGGAGACAGAGAATATTCCATGCAGCTTCGGTGAGCAGGTAGGCCCACAGAGCCAGGTGACGAATGAATTCGGTGAACTGAAGATGGGAGAGCCATTTGTGGGAGCTACTATGCACTGGCATATGGCTAGGTGCTATTACTCATTATCTCATTCAATGAGTAAGGCACCTGGGACACAGGGAGGGGAGGCTGCAGAACCTGGACCAGCACTCTGTACTCTGTCATGTGCCTGAGATTCCACTATTAGAGATTAATTCCTTCAGATAAAACTTTAGCATTTTCCAGAATCCCCTTTTAAAATGTTCTTGGAAAGTTCATTTACCCATTTGACCAACAAATATTTACAGACCTACTACTAGGTGCTGGGCAATGTCACACTTTTAGACAGTCACGAGATAATGCCTTCACAGGTTTTCACTGGCAACCAGCATGTCCAGTTTTAACTTAAAATAGTTAATAGTGTAAAAAAGCAGGGAGCTGAATTAACAATCTGGTGAATTGGTATTTTAATTCTAGTTGTTAGCAAAGTGGTGCTGTTGCTACTAATGGGGACAATTGTCACAGATAACAGCATTGCCCTGAGTTGTCCATGGGCTGTGAGATCCTGTGGAGCCAGAGTTCCTGTCCCAAGTGTCAAGTTCTAAGGATGGAGAGCTGTGAGTATGAGGGAAGGACAGACAGGCAACAGGGACACAGTAAAGATGGGGACTCACGTGCCCTGGGCAATCCAGGCGAGAGTTCCAGAAAAGCTTGCATTAGGCAAAGCCTTGCCCATCCTTGTTAAAGACTCCAAGGGAGTGGTGGAGATTTGGGGGTTGGTTCATTTCCAGACATCCCAGAGGCCTCCATTCTTTGGAAAGCGCATTTAAAGTCTGCTTTAGAGTAGTTCAGTTCTGTATGTCTGATTATGCTTGAAGGTTTTCAGAAGTCGAAAAGGCAGGAAGAGGGAGTGAGGAAGAGCTCTTTAACTGATAGCCCAAGTGACAGCCTCAGGGAAAGGGCACCCACTTGGAGTCATGAGCCCCAGGTTAGAATCTGGGCTCTGTCACTCACAGACTCTGTAAACTCGGCAAAGTCATTTCCCCTCTTGAGCCACGTTTTCCTCACTTGTGAGAGACATGCTAAGACCTAGAGAGCAGTGGTTAGAGGCCATGACTCTGGAGCCTGGCTGCTGGAATTCAAATCCTAGCTCTGCCACATACAAGCGTGTGACTTTCAACAAGTTACCTCTCTGTGCCTCCGTTTCCTCATCTGTAAAATGAGGCTAATAATCATATTTATCTAACGGGGTTTCTGCAAGAATTAAATAAGATAGTATATGTAAAGCACCTAGAACAGCTTCTGGCATAAGTACTACATAAGTGTTTTTTATTTAAAGGGTGATCAAAGAGTATATTTAGCTGTCAGACTCATCACCCACCACTGCCTACATAAACAAAGATCGGAGATGTCTGGAGGGAATCTGCTGCAGTAACAGGTACTATGGCATCTCCCTGTGGGCAAGGGACAAGCAGGGCTCCTTCCTCTGCCTCCCAGGCCAAGTGAGGGGAAGCCCAGGAGAACCACTTGGAGAGGCTGTGGGGGTAGGAAGCTTGCAGGATGAGGACATGGGTGTCCTCTCTCTGGCTGGATTTCTGCTGAGCTACAGAATCTTAAAGGGCCCCTTAAGCATTACTGGCTTGTGAACACGCCTGCCCAAGAGTTTGGGGGTATGCCTGGTGCTGTCCCTTGCCTAGAGAGTCCTAAGGCGGATGGTTGGGAGGAGCAACCTGCCACAGCAGAGCAAGGGGTGTCTCCCGGAGGTATTAGAGTCTGGTGGGCCCCAGATATCTGAGTGTTTCCAGGCACCAAGGACATTTGGGTGGGGAGGGTGGAGTAGGGGAACCCCAGGGTGGGCACCCAGGGCAAGATCTGAGAAGCTAGCCTGAGAATACTCCTGGGGAGAATCAGGGCAGAGGCCCTTCCAGAACATTCTCCAAAGGGAACTTGGGTTGGGAAATCTGCCACTGACCACCCAGAAAGAACAGCTCCAGTCTACAGCACCAGCCTTATAAAAAGACCTTTGGGTCTTTTGCTCTATCAGCCCATACTCACTGGGTGTTGGTACGCGGGGTAAAAGTAGAGTGGCATGCTACAAAACCAGACTCTGGCCCCCTCCTCACTGTGGATCCAAGCCAGGGGTCGGCCTGAACTGAGCAGAGAAGGGAAACGTCATTTTGGAAATGAAATGAAAGCTTTCATAGAGACCAAACTTTCTTTTCATTCCATTTTGTAAAAAATTGAAGTGTGACACTTTGCACCCAAAGTGTGGTCCCCAGACCTCCTAGAAGCTTGTAGAAATGCGGAATCTCCCAGCCCCCATCCCCAACCTACTGAATCAGAACATGCATTTTAATAGGACACTCCGTTCACTCACATGCCCATAAAATTTGAGAAGCACTGGCATCAATACACATAGCAGGAGAATTTGTATGTATGTACACAAAATCACCACCACCCAGATATTTATAATCTCTCCAGCTCCCCAGCAGGGTCTTGAGACCCTTCCCAGTTGAGACCCCAACATAGGCTTTCTTTTTTTTTTTTTTTTTTTTTTCATTTTTATTGAGATTGTTCAGATACCATACAATTATCCAAAGATCCAAAGTGTACAATCACTTGCCCCTGGGTACCCTCATACAGCTGTGCATCCATCACACTTCATTTTTGTTCAATTTTTAGAAACTTTTCATTACTCCAGACAAGAAATAAAGTGAAAGATGAAAAAAGAAAAAGAAGAAAAGGAAACTCTAATCCTCCCCTATCCCTAACCAACCCCCCTCAATTGTTGACTCCTAGTATTGATATAGTACATTTGTTACTGCTTATGAAAAAATGTTGAAATACTACTAACTGTAGTATATAGTTTGTAATAGGTATATAGTTCTTCCCTATATGCCCCTCTATTATTAACTTCTAATTGTACTGTCATACATTTGTTCTGGTTCATGAAGTGATTTCTAGTATTTGTACAGTTGATCATGGACATTGCCCACCATAGGATTCAGTTTTATACATTCCCATCTTTTGACCTCCAACTTTCCTTCTGGTGACATATATGACTCTGAGCTTCCCCTTTCCACCTCATTCACACACCATTCGGCGCTGTTAGTTATTCTCACATCTTGCTACCAACACCCCTGTTCATTTCCAAACATATAAGTTGATCCTAATTGAACATTCTGCTCATACTAAGCAACCACTCCCCATTCCTAAGCCTCGTCCTACATCTTGGTACCTTATATTTCATGTCTATGAGTTTACATATTATAATTAGTTCCTATCAGTGAGACCCTGCAATAATTGTCCTAATGTGTCTGTCTTATTTCACTCAGTATATTGCCCTCGAGGTTTTGTCATCAACCCATTTTTTTTAATATGGTTTTGTTCACTCACCATACATTCCATCCCAAGTAAGTAATCGATGGTTTTCTGCATGGTCATGCATTTATGTGTTCACCACCTTCACCACTATCTATATAAGAGCATCTACATTTCTTCCACAAGGCAGGAGGGAGAGTCAAAGAAGGTAGAGAGGCAAAAGAAAGAGGAAAAAAAAAAATGACAGCTAGGAAGCAGCAAAAGGAAAAATAACCTTAAATCAAAGTAGAATAAAGAATCAGACTATACCACCAATGTCAAGTGTCTAACATGCCTCCCCTATCCCCCCCTCTTATCTGCATTCACCTTGGTACATCACCTTTGTTACATTAAAGGAAGCATAATACAATGATTCTATTACAGTCTCTAGTTTATGTTGATTGCATCCCTCCCCCAATGCCTCCCCATTTTTAACACCTTGCAAGGTTGACATTTGCTTGTTCTCCCTCGTAAAAGGACATATTTGTACATTTTATCACAATTGTTGAATACTCTAGATTTCACCAAGTTACACAGTACCAGTCTTTATCTTTCCTCCTTTCTTGTGGTGTCTCACATGCTCCCCACCTTCCTCTCTCAACCATATTCATAGTTACCTTTGTTCAGTGTACTTACATTGCTGTGCTACCATCTCCCAAAATTGTGTTCCAAACCACACACTCCTGTCTTCTATCACCCTGTAGTGCTCCCTTTAGTATTTCCTGTAGGACAGGTGTCTTGTTCACAAAGTCTCTCATTGTCTGTTTGTCAGAAAATATTTTGAGCTCTCCCTCATATTTGAAGGACAGCTTTGCTGGATACAGGATTCTTGGTTGGCGGTTTTTCTCTTTCATTACCTTAAATATATCACACCACTTCCTTCTTGCCTCCATGGTTTCTGCTGAGAGATCCGCACATAGTCTTATTAAGCCTCCTTTGTATTTAATGTAATGGATTGCTTTTCTCTTGCTGCTTTCAGGATTCTCTTTGTCTTTGACATTTGATAATCTGATTATTAAGTGTCTTGGCGTAGGCCTCTTCATATCTCTTCTGTTTGGAGTACACTGCACTTCTTGGATCTGTAATTTTATGTCTTTCATAAGAGATGGGAAATTGTCATTAATTATTTCCTCTATTATTGCTTCTGCCCCCTTTCCCTTCTCTTCTCCTTCTGGGACACCAATGATACGTACATTATTGTACTTTGTTTCATCCTTGAGTTCCCGGAGACGTTGCTCATATTTTTTCATTCTTTTCTCCATCTGCTCCTTTGCATGTAGGCTTTCAGGTGTTTTGTTCTCCAGTTCCTGAGTGTTTTCTTCTGCCTCTTGAGATCTGCTGTTGTATGTTTCCATTGTGTCTTTCATCTCTTGTGTTGTGCCTTTCATTTCCATAGATTCTACTAGTAGGTTTTTTGAACTTTTGATTTCTGCCGTATATATGCCCAGTGCTTCCTTTACAGCCTCTATCTCTTTTGCAATATCTTCTCTAAACTTTTTGAATTGATTTAGCATTAGTTGTTTAAATTCCTGTATCTCAGTTGAGGTGTACGTTTGTTCCATTGACTGGGCCATAACTTTGTTTTTCTTAGCGTAGGTTGTAATTTTCTGTTGTCTAGGCATGGTTTCCTTGGTTATCCAAATCAGGTTTTCCCAGACCAGAACAGGCTCAGGTCCCAGAGGGAAGAAATATTCAGTATCTGGTTTCCCTGAGGGTGTGTCTTAGAAAATTGCTCCACCCTTTGATGCCTCGGGTCACTGTGCTTTTCTGCCCAGCAGGTGACGCCTGTTAGCCTATAATTCTTGACTGGTGTGAGGAGGTGTGGCCCTGTTCCCCCAGGCTCTGGGGTCTGGTTCTGAATGGAAAGGGCCCCACCCCTTTCCTCCTAGAGAAGACAGACTCCTCAGGTGGAGGTCATTGGCATTTCAATGGTCTCGCTCTCTGCTTGTGCTGTCTCCACCCTTCCCAGAGTCACAGCCCTGGAAACTGAAAATGACTGGGGCTTTCTCCATTGAGGCAAAAAAGAAACAAGATAGTCCCCTTCAGACCCAGTCCAAGGCGACCCTCTGGCTCTCCCAGGTCAGTCGTCACCCAAAGCCTCTGTCTGTTTTTTGGGGATGCGTACCTGTAGTGAGCAGTTCACACTCGCTACTTAAAACCCCAGTTGGAGCTCAGCTGAGCTGTATTCGCTTGCTGGGAGACAGCTTCTCTCTGGCACCACGAGGCTTTGCAGCTCAGGCTATGGGGGAGGGGGTCTCACTACTTGGTTCCGCAGGTTTTACTTACAGATTTTATGCTGTGATCTCGGGCATTCCTCCCAATTCAGGTTGGTGTATGATGAGTGGATGGTCTCGTTTGTCCCCCCGCAGTTATTCTGGATTATTTACTACTTGTTTCTGGTTTTTTGTAGTTGTTCCCAGGGGGACTACTTAGCTTCCACTCCTCTCTATGCCGCCATCTTGCCCGAGTCCAACATGGGCTTTCTTAATTAATTCTCCAAAGAGAACAGGCTCTTTCTCTTTCAGAATGCAGGCTGGAGGTTTTGCCCAGAATATCAACTAGCGGTGGGGAAGGGTAACCCACTGTAGCAGCTCTAAGGCTATGGTGGAGAGAGAATGCAGGGAACTCCCAGGGCTCCCAGCTGGGAGCAGCCCCTGCACCAAACCAGTTGCCTCTGGACCCCCTTCCTCTCCTCCCCTCAGCACCCCCGCCCTGGCTCTGCTGGCTCCAACTGTGTCCCATCGCTCCTGGCCTGCTGCGCAGTTTACCTTCAAGGCCACTTGAACTCCAAATTCATCAAAATGCAAATGGTGCAGCCACTTGGGGTGGCAAGAGTCTTGGGCTGGCAGGGGCCATCATGGCTGTGGCTGCTCCCACAGCCATTTTTCCTTTTTCCATTACAGACAAGAACATGCTGTTTCTCTTCCGTCGCTAGTGATTTCTTGAGTTTGCCCCTTGTTCCTGTGTGATCAGGCAGGCAAGACTTTTCTGGTTCTGATACGACAGTCTCCGGTGTTCCTTTTAACTGATTCGTTAATGCCTGGAATATGGTGGCAACTTGATGACAAGAAAGTGGTGCCCTCTGCCCCCAGCTGCTTGCTGTGCATCCAGGACTGCTTCTCTCGGGAGGGTCTGTCCTAGGGGAGGGAATCTCTCCCTCCCTCCAAAGATTCTTGCCTGGATGACTGGCATCATTTGCCTAAAATAGCGTTTCTTGCCTAAGACATTTTTTAACCTTTGGGGCTAGATAATCCCTGGTGGTGGGGGCTGCCTTGTATGCTGCAGGATGCTCAGAAGCATCCCTGCTTCTATCTACCAGATGCCAGAAGCACCCCATGACAATCAAAGTGTCTCCAGACATTGCCATCTGTTCCCTGGGAAATAAAATCACTCCCAGTTGAGAATGGCTTGCCTAAATGGATAGCCATTACCCTTTGCGCTGGGCTGCCGGATGGAACTGGGGTGGCCTGGTGCAGCAGTTTCCCAATCAACAGTGAGGGCAGGTTCCAGCACATTTGCTATCACAAAGAACAGACCGAAAGCACCAACTGGGGCTTCTAAAAGAGAATCGGCAGCCAGGCCCTGGAATAGGAAGGAGGGGATCTTAGTTTGGTTTCCCAAGAGGAGACCCTGAGACAAGGATTCCAGTGCAAGTAGCTGGTTGGAGAGATGCAAAGAAGACTGGTAGGGAGTGGGAAGTGATACAGCAAAAGGATGTTGCCAGTAAAATGTCTGCTATCAAGCCAGCTGCCCCTGTGGGCAACTGGAGGGTAACCCTGCTGGGTAACTCTAGGGGCCCATGGAGAGCACACTCCTCCCAGAAGTCTCCGCCAGCTCCCAAGGATGAGGGAGTTGAGGTATCTATACACCCACTTCCGGCAGCCATTGCTTGCTGGCTGCTCCCCTGGGGTGTTGATTCCCCATGCAGGGATCAAAGCAGGATCAGGGGCCAGGGAAAGCCCTCAGGCAAGGAAAACTGGTGCAGGAAAGTTGGTGCCAGCAGGGGGAAGTCAAGTGACAGATGTGGGCTCAGTACCGAGGGTGTCTGCTACAGAGCGGTTCTTCTGACTGTTAGTGTCCTGGCAACTTGCTCTGCCAATCAGACCCTGCCAACAGGGATCTTAGGTGTCCCCAGGTCTTGCCTCCCCAGAGAGTTTTGTTTACTCACTTGGTCTTCAAACTTCATGGAGTCAGAACTCTTTCTTCAAATACAATCTTAACAGCAAGTGCAGTGTATAATGCAGCCCAAAGGCGGGGACCTCTGGTTGACTGATGGGGCAGAGAGGTGAGTGAGAAGCAGAGGTGAAGGGTCAGAGCCCCACGAGCTTCTCCTCTCCTTCACCCCTCCCTCTACCCCGTGCACCATCAAGGAACTTCTAGGTCTCCACAAAGGACAATTTGCCCAGCTCAGTCACCTATTGGCTCTGTGCCCTTGGATAAGATGCTTAACTACTCTGAACCTCAGCTTCCTCATCCATAAAATGGGGCAGATTGTAGTCCTTGCCTCACATAGCTGTGGAAGGATTAAATGGAATAACGTCTCTGATCACTGCGTCCAGTTCAGATGAGATTCCATGCTGACTTCTGGCTTAGCAGCTTTAAAAGTTACAGTGACTTCCTCTGTGGGCCATGAATTGCAACTGAGTATCAATTTTTGCTTCTCAGCTTCAGTAAAATCATTTCTGTTTCTGCTGTGTGGTTAGGAAGTGCCTGCTGAGACCATTTATCACCCTGTCCCTAGTGAATCCTCCCTTCATCTTTAATGTACCCTTACAGGTTTATTTCAGACCCAGCTTACCTGTCACCCCTCCTCCCCTACCCTTCCGGTGCTAAACCTGGCCCTGGCCCCAGCCATCACTGGCAGGAGTGGTTCTTCCAAACAGAACAGATCACTTGGGAGCTGGGACTGTTGGGCACTTATGATAGTTAAGCTCATGTGTCCACTGGGCTAGGTTATGGTGTCCAGCTCTTTGGTCAAGAATTCACTGGCCTGATTGTTACTGTGAGGGCATTTCATGAATTTAAATCATCAGTGAATTGATTGCATCTATGGATGACTGCATCTACAATTAACAAAGTAGATTGCCTTCAGCCATGCAAGAAGGCATGTCCAACCAGCTGAAGACCTTAAAGCGGAGAATCAATAATTTCAGCAGTCAGAAAGGAGAATTTTTCATCTCTACTTCAGCTAGCCAGCTTCTCCTGGGGAACTGAGCAAAAACCTTTACTGGAGTTCCCAACTTGCAGCCTGCCCTCTGGAACTTGGACTTGACCATCCCCATGGTTGTATGAGCTAATTCCTATAATAAATCTCTTATTTTATCTCCAGCTGGTTCTGTTCCCCTGCTGAATCCTGACTAACGTAACCCTGAACATGTCCAACACCTAGAGGCTGTGTGCCCCGGCCACCCATGCTCAGACTCCCAGTTGCATTCCTGGCATGAAATGCGGCCACAAGGTTTTTCTGTTGTTTCCCATTTCCCCATCTTGTAATAACAAAGCCCCTATTTCCTGTGGGGAATCCATTCCATGGGATTATGAAGAGGATGAAATTCTGCCCCTCCTCTTTCTGCCCAAGACCCAGGCCACGCCAATCAGGGTTTATCTTTGTACCTTGCTGGGGAACAGGGTGGGCGGGTTGCTGTCATTCAGCTGGGGTTGGTAAAATGACTGTCATTCCTGATGCATGGAAAGAGCGTCCTGAGAAAGGGAGAAAGAACCAGAGAGTCCAAGGCCCAATGAGACTGCCTAAACTTCTGGATCCAAGGATGCCTGAAGCTGGAACCATCCTTGGACTTTTCAGTGGCAGGAGCCATCACCCCCGTTCTGGTTTGCCAAAGCTGCCATTATGCACGATACAAGAAATGGAGTGGCTTTTATAAAGGGGGTTTATTTGATTACAGAGTTACAGTTCTAAGGCCATAAAACTGTCCAAACTAAGGCATCAACAAGAGGATACCTTCACTGAAGAACACCGATGGCATCTGGAAAACCTCTGTCAGCTGGGAAGGCACATGGCTGGCATCTGCTCTGGGGTTCAAACTGGCATTCTCCCAGGATGTTTCTCTCTAGGCATCTGGGGGTGTCCTCTTAGTCTCTCCCAGGCAAACTTTGGACTAGCAAAAGTCTACTTTCAATGGCATTCTCCAAAATGTCACTCTCAGCTGCTTTGAGGTCCTTCTGTTTGTGAGCTCTTTTATAGGGCTCCAGTGAACTAATCAAGACCCACGCTGAATGGGTGGGGCCACACCTCCATGAAAATTATCTAATCAACGGTATTACCCACAGTTGGGTGAGTCACATCTCCATGGAAACAGTCTAATCCAAAGATTCCAACCTAATCAACACTAATATCTCTGTGCCCACAAAACTGCATTAAAGAACACGGTGTTTTGGGAGACAGAATACATCTGAACTGGCACACCCCCTTTACTGTATCTTAAGCCAGCTTGGGTGTGACTTTCTGTCACCTGCACCTGAAAGAGCACTGAGTGGAGCAGAACTCAAACCTCTCTGAGATGTGAACCATGCCCACTTCCACCCTCTCCACACTTGGGGAGGGAGAGGGGAAGATGCAAACCCACAAGAGCCTCCTCTCCTGAGCTGCAACTCCCCTGGCCTCGCATCTGAGTGCTCTCCCCTGTTGAAGCCCCAGTATGCTCAATGAAGAAACAATTCAGATTATAACAATTTCCCACATTGGAATCCTGTATCGGCATAGAGATGGCTGAGTAGGCTTGGGGCCAACATAAACAATGGAAAGAGTGTGGGGCTGGAATTAACTGAAGCTGGTCTTATTACCTTTTACCAGACTGACCTTGGGCAAGTCACTGACGTTCTCAGGGCTTTTCTTTCTTGATCTCTGAAACAGGGACAATAACACCTAGCATGTTTCTCTGATATCACCTGGCTTTTGCTGAATGGCAATCCCTGACCTCCCCCTCCCAAATTTCTAGGACTCCCCAGAGGGAATTTCACCTGTGTTCCAAAAAAATATTACCATCAACCAACACCTGGTGTCAGCAGAGTGCTGCTGCCATCACTGTGACCTCTTCCTGGCCCCTACATCACCCACTGGAGCTTTGTTTCCCCAAGGTTGGAGGCACACACAGCTCAGACACAGTTTCCCACTTGCCTTGCTCTTGGCCACATTGGTTTCAGCTCCAAACACCAGGGCCTCATGCTAGTACTGTCCCTTCTGGCTGTAGTCCCAAGGGGTCCCCATGCCTCCCCCACAGTGGGGCTGATTCTTCGAGGTGAAAACATAGAGTGCTCACCCAACAGACACTCTATGATATCTTATCTCACACTTCAAAGTGCGGACCCTCAAAACATCCTGGAAAATAGCCCCAGAATCCCCACGTAGTATCTCTGCCCCAGCTGGTCCCCCTTCCACACCAAGAGGCCACCTTCAGTGACAAACCACAGATCACCTGATCCCTTTCAGAGTACCCTGTGGCCCACAGGAAAGAGCCCAAGGTTCGCCCTCATTGAGTTCAAATCCCAACACCATCACTTAGCAGCTGTGTGACCTCAGGCACGTTACAACACCTCTCTGAACCTCAGTGGCCTCCACCTTCTTCCAAGAATTCTGTTGGCTCTAAAGACAGTACATACAATGTGCCTAGAACAATGCCTGGTATCTAATCCTGACAGCTCACTTACTCAACAAACACATACCTAACAAATGCCACCCACCCACCTACACACCCCATTTGAAAAAAAAAAATTACAACCATAATTGTTAACAACCTTAACAGCAGCAGCAATTAGTATATAAAGCACTCACCACATGCCAGGCACAACTCCAAGTGCTTTACAGCCATGAACTCTTGCGTTAACTCACTAAATCCTCTCAGTTAGGGAACACAATTACCCCATGTTACAGAGGAGGAAACTCAGAACTGGCAAGATAAAGGAACTTGCCCAAAGTCACACCCAGGATGCCAGTATGCATCTGATTTTACACAGCTCGATTTATGTCTCATCTTTTCAAAAGCACAAATCCCAAGATTTTCCATGTTTAACATAAGCATAACAGCCATAAACATCCATTCAGAAGGACTCAGAAGGCAGCCAAAAGCAGCTGTGTGATTTCTTGAATCCACTCTTGGTTCCTTTGAGTCATTGCCAAGCAAGAGCCACCCCCTAACAGCTTCCAGAAGGCTTGAATCAAGCAAGTGCAACACTATGATTTGGCGTCAGCGGCTTCCCTCCCAGCAGAGAAGACATTCGACTTGATTGGAAGGGGACCCCCAAGGCATGCCTTCTCTCCGTGGGAAGCAAGCCCAGAGACGCCAGGTCCCAAACCCATATAGCTCACATAATGTATATAAAAAGGCACACTTTTTTTTTTTTTTGTCATCCTTCATTCACAGAATTTTCTGGGTGAGCATTTCTGCTCTTATTCTCTTTCCAGAAATGAGTCAGGGTGGTATTATCTCCATTCACTCATTCAACAAATATGTATTGAGCCCCTTCTGGGTCCTGGCATTGTTCTCCAAAAAGCTAAATTTAAAGGAACAATTTATTCCCAGTGCTTATTCTCCTCCTGTCAACCAATTTCTTCCAGAAGTCTCTGGAAGAGTCAACTTCTTCCTTTCAGTCTATGGAAGGGATTTAACAGTTAATTCCTCAGAACATATGGTCAGAAACCTTGGAAGTCCTGTCGGCTCAATTACTCCACAGTTAACCTGTCTTTATCAAAGGAAAGATTGCTTGTCCTGTTGCAAGCCCTTTAGACAGCTCCATCTGCTACATCCTTCCTCCCCTTTGCTTGTTCCATCCCTCTCTCAGTTTTCAAGCTTTCCCCACATCTCCACGGTCTCCTTGCCCCAGCTCCAAAGCCAGTTCCTCCTCAGCACGTCTCCAGAACAAACCACCTATTTCCTGCCCCCTTCTCATCTCCCTGCCACTCCTTCCTTCCCCCAACCTCCTTTGCCCCAAGAAACCAACGAACCAACCAAACCTCTATTTGCCTGGTCTAATAAATAGGGGTAAAATGAAGGTATGTCAAAATGACATCCTATTTCCCCTGATAAAATTAGTTTCTCCTGCACTGCCACACACACATTTAAACAGTGGACATTTACGCATAAATAAAAGCTTCACTTCACAATCCCATGCCAGCTTGATGACGTATTGAAATTAAATATTATGGTGGTGTCCTCATATATCTAAACCAAACAAAGATATCATATATATGAGTAAAATAAAGGCCAATAGCAATGACAAAAAAATATATTTCAATAATAATAATTTTATATTTACCAGTGAGGGATGCCAAGTCCATCAAATAAATACAACCAAACTAACTGATTTCCTTCCCTGCCTCAGTTTAATGTTTCTCCCGGGTCATCAAGGTCCCATTTTGTTCGACATTCTATTAAACTTCTACATGTCCTGTTATCTTTATTTCCTTTGAGCCAGGGTTCTATTTTTTGGCTAGAGTTTGCCAAGCTCGTGGGGGTTCGGGCATTTTATTTCATTTTGCATCCCTGGCAGCTAACTCAGCACATCTCATCCTTACCCTGGTCAGTTGCTCCATAACCCCCTGTACTAGTCAGGGTTCTCTAGGGAAAGAGAATTGACAAGAAATATCCATAAATATTATGAGCTTTTCATAAGAAATGTCTCACACAACTGTGGGAATGAGCAAGTCCAAATTCCTAGAGCAGGCTGCAAGCTGAGAACTCCAATGAAGGTTTTCAGTGAATTCCCCAGGAGGAGCTGGCTGGCTGAAGTAGAAATGGAAATTCTCTCTTCTGACCACCAAAATATTTCATCCAATCAGCTGAAGGCCTTCAGCTGATTGGATGAAATATTTCTCACTGTGGAAGGCAATCTCCTCAGCTGACTGTAGATGTAATCAGCCATAGATGCAATCAATTTACTGAGGACTTAAGTCCACAAAATGTCCTCACAGTAACAAGCCTGTGCTTGCTTGATCAGACAACTGGACACCTAAATCAGGCCAAGCTGACACATGAACTTAACCATCACAGTCCACCCCTTGTCAACTTAGTGACCATCCACATCTCCTTAAACCATACTTGATCTCTAAATAAAAACAGTAACAGTAATATTTTCAACTAACAATATTCAATTGTCCTGTGTATAACTGGAAATGCACTAACTCTCCCCAGAATAGAGTACAAGTCCTTGGGTAACATTCACTCTTAAACTTGATATCCTATAACTTAAGTACTATGACATGAAATTAATACAACTTCTATCATATGATAAAGGGATAAACTAGGGAAGAAAACAAAGATATTTGCTTTATGTACATACACAAACATAATCATAACAAATTAAGAAAGAAATATTCATAACCCTTGTAGTCTTCATTTCTGTAAATGGTCATGTGGTTGCAGCTCGTATCTATAACTACCTTCTTCCACTACCCATTCCATATGAAGTGTGGTGGTTTGAAGGTGTATGTACCCCAGAAAAACATGCTCTCAAATCTAATCCATTCCTATGGCTGTAAACCCATCGTAAGTACAATCTTTTGATGAGGCTACTTTAGTTAAGGGGTGACCACCTCATTCAGGATGTGTCTTAATCCTATTCCTGGAGTCCTTTATAAATGGAATGAACAACACACACACAGAGAGAAAGTCATGGAAGCATAAAGCTAAAAGCAACAAAACCCAGAAAAGAAAGGAGAGACCAGCAGACGCTTCCATGTGCCTTGCCATGCGGCAGAGGTGCCAAGCACCACCGGCAGCCGGTCTTCAGGAAGAAAGCATCACCTTGATGATGCCTTGATTTGGACATTTCCAGCCTTCACTATGAGAGAACAAATCCCCCCGCCCCCTTTTTTAACCCAACCCATTTCCTGGTTTTGCTTTAAGTAGCCTAGGAAACTAAACCACCTAAATCTCCATCTTCCTAATTTCCAATCTGTCTGATTCCTTCTCCTTGTTAGTATGTTATTTTGTGTCTCTTCTTGTCTGCATTCTGTAAAACTGTGCGCTGTTTCCTATAAAAGACCTACTACATATAAGCAATTTCCCAAGAATACTGGACTTTTCCTCCTCAGTAAGTCAGCTGCTCTTCTTATTTATAATAGCTGCTTGAGCCCCACTTCATTTTTATTTTAAACCTCAGTCCATGGTTGACATTAGGGTTTAGTGTTTGGGTTGTACAGTCCTATGGATTTTTTTAAAAACTTTATTCTAGTAACATATATACAACCTAAAGTTTCCCTGTTTAACCACATTGAAATATATAATTCAATGGTGTTAATTACATTCATAATGATGTGCTACCATCACCACCATCCATTACCAAAACTTTCACATTACCCCAAATAAATTCTGTTTAGCTCTACATCATTTTGATGCTAAACTCAGTTCCTTTCCTCAAAATCTAATAACAGGCACACTGTGACTTGGGAGGCTCTGGTGAAGTTTTGTGAGGGGTCAGGGGAGGAGCCACACCACACAGCTGACAGCACTCCACTCTCCAAGTCCCGACAATGAGCCCACTTCCTGGTCTCTGTCCCCTGGCCCTAACTGTCAGGTGATTCCACGGCCCTGATTCTCCCCCTCTAACTCCCAGAGCACTGGTTCTAAAACTGGGAGTCACTGGGAGAGAGCAGCTTAAAAAACAAACACCAATGCTCAGGTTCTTGCCTAGAGATTCTGATGTAATGGGTCTGGACTGGGGCCTGGCCACTGGGAGTCCGCAAAGCCTACGGGGACAATAGCCCCTGACAGTGCCCACTCAGCCTGTCCACTCCCAGGCAGGGCCAGGCAGCCCCATGCCAAGCTTGGGCACCCGCTCCTCTCAAAGTCATCAGGGCGCATGCACTCCAATTTATTCCAATGCCCGTCACTCCTTATTGTCTCCCACGCTGAGGCTGAGCATCCTCTGCTTTTAACATTATGTCTGCTCTGTTGGTTTTCCTATAGGGAATGTGTTTCTTGGCCCAATGTCTATCAAAAGGGGTGTGTCTCTTGTCCCTGTGTCTATCAAATGATCAATGACTGCCAAGGCCATGCATTCCTTCCACCTGGACTGCCTCATTCCCTTCCCTTCCCTGTCTGTCCCCTGTGGGAGTTTAGGCCTGTGACCCTGGCACCAACCTCATTTCACCCCATGTTATCATTCGTATTTTAAAGATGAGAAAGCTGAGGCACAGGGTCATACAACTCATGACTCGTAGACTCCCTCAGGACAATTTGACTCAAAAGACCAAGCTCTGAAGAGCTACAGGATTCTGCCTTCTCCAGGTTAGCTACCCTATAGGTCTATGCTATTCCTAGAGGGTTCCAGCTATTGAAAAGTTCCTCCCTACATGGAGCCCCAAATCAGCTTTCTCTGGAATGACCTCTAGTGCTCTGAGACTTCCCGCTGTGCTTCAATGACACATCCAATCCATCTGCCTCACAGTGACTGTGCTGGTCTGAAGCTGTGATGTTCCCCAGAAAAGGCCATATTCTTTTAATCCATTCCTGCGGGTGCAGATCTGTTATGGGTGGGACCCTTTGGTTAGGTTATTTCAATTGAGATGTGCCCCACCTCATTCAAGGCGGATCTTAATCCTTTTACTGGAGTCCCGTGATGAGAAGATAAAAGACAGAAAAAGCAGAGAAGCTCAAGGAGAGAAAAGCCCAGGAGAAGCTAAGAGAGGACCCACAGGAGCTGAGAGAGAGGAAGCCACTGAAGCCAGAAGCTGAGAGCAATGAAACCTGGGAGAGAAGGACCAGCAGACACCAGCCACATGCCATCTCATGTGACAGAGGAATCCCAGATGACCTTTCTTCAGAGAAGGTATCCTCTTGTAGATGCCTTAATTTGGACATTTTCAAGGCCTTAGTGTTGTAACTTTTTAGCTAATAAATCCCCATTGTTAAAAGCCAGTCCATTTGTGGTAGCACTCCAGCAGCTTTAGCAAACCGGAATAGTGACCCTTCAAAGATTTGAGGGGTGAGGTAATGACCTGTTTTAGTCAGGGTTCTCCAGAACTGACAGGGGTGTGTGTGTGTGTGTGTGTGTGTGTGTGTGTGTGTGTGTGTGTGTCCAGAACTGACAGGGGTGTGTGTGTGTGTGTGTGTGTGTGGTTTATTAAAGGGATTGGTTCATGCAACTATGGGGATTCGCAAATCCAAATTCCAGAGGGCAGGCTGTAAGACTCCAATGAAGGTGATGATGAAGTAGAGATAGGATTTCTTTCTGAATGCTGAAATTATCAGTTCTTCTTTTAGGGCCTTCAATTGGTTAGATGAGACTTCTCTTATTGCTGAAGGCAATCTCCTTTGCTGATAGATGTAAACAGCCGTAGATGCAATCAGCTGACTAATGATTTAAATCCATGATACAACCTCACACTAACAATCAAGCCATTGCTTGCTTGACCCAACAACTGGACACCATACCTGGCCAAACTGACACATGAATTCAACCAACAAACAACCTTCACCTTCTCTTTGCAAATACTCAAACTGGCCCTCACTGTACCCTAATAATATTCATCTGCAAATAACATTCATCTAAAAAGAGACGAAGGGAAAGAGAGTCTAAAGGCCAGATGCATTTTGTCTGACAAATATGTTCTGCTCAGCTAGGGGCCAGCAGTGGTTTTACTGTCTGCCAAGACTGTCCTGGCAGATGGGGCCCCCAAATTCCCATAGAGACAGATGCTGCAGGCTGGAAGGAAATCTAGGTGCTCACAAGCAAAGAGAAAACCCTGCAATGGGCGACCACAAAGCAAAGGGACCCCTGGAGATGAGAAGTGTGAGACTGGAGGGAACACTGGTTGGGCAGAGGGGAGGTGAGAGCCTAGGTCACAGCCCCTGATTTGGAGCAGAGGTTGAAGTGATGCACCCGGAAGATGGGGGAAGGGGCCACAAGCCAAGGAAGACAGAGGGCCTCTAGAAGCTGGACAAGGCGAGCAGATGGATTCTCTGCTAGAGCCTCTGGAAGGAATGCAGCCCCGCTGACACCATGATTTTAGGACTTCTAACTTCCAGATCTATCTCAGAGTAAATCTGCATTGTTTTAAGGCACAAGTTTGTGACAATCTGTTATAGCAGCTATAGGAAACTAATACATACAGATAGAAGTTTGGATCTTTTCACCATTACTCCTAAAAATTTCCCTGCTTTACAAACACTTCTGCCACTAACGGAAAGGAAGGAAGGGCAGGAAAAACAAGCAGTCCTCTGATTCCCTCTTTCTGCTCTCACCTAGATCACTGCAACAAGCCCAAGAAGCAAATGCCTCCTGTTCAGGGCCGGTGTCCATCCAACCGCTTGTAACCTCATCACACTCTGCAGGGACGCATAGGTGCTGGGCTGTACCTCTCCTCCCCTTCATCACGGTGGCATCTGTCCAGGCAGGAACCAGGCTGGCAGTTACTCTTTCTTCCCGTACTTAACGACTGCCTGTTATCTGTTGACATTCTGCATTTGCCACTGCTTTTCTTTGTCTGTCTCCCCTGCAGTACTCTGGAATCTGCCAGGTCTGGGTCCGACTCTTTGTTGCTGTCTCATGCTGACCTCAGCACCTGCCATGTGCCACTCACTCAGCTGATGTTTGTTGAAATCATGCATTTTTCATCTTAATTTCCCAGCCGCTGAGCCTAGCAAAAACACTAGCGCTAACCTGACATGTGTGTTGAATGAATAAATGGTCTTCAGGAAAGCTTCCCTCAACACAGAAGAGTCAAGCTCAATCCATCTTAAACACAAGGCATCGTTTGCAAAGTGGGCACCTTCCCTGAATTGCCAGGACCCTTGAGCAGCTCAGCCATAGTGCCGGCTGATTTAAGTTAGAGCCAATTCATCTTGAAGCAAAGACTGAGCACCTACGGGAAACTAAGTAGACAGAGACAGAGAGGAGCAGTGACTTCTCTGCCTTATCCTCCCCTCCTGAATTCAGCAGAATTGGTATTTCAGGCTGCAGCATGGGGTCACGTACAGTCCATCGGGTCTCTAGAACATCAGTGGGGTTCTGGATAGGCTGCCGTGTAGCTCAAAGAAAGATGCAAAAATCCAAGCCTCCAACCCCTTCCAAACGTCGGGGCTCTACAAATTAATGAAGGTGTGCTGCAAGCCAAAGCTTCTGCTGTTCTCAAAGATCAAGGCCTGCTTAGGGTCTGAGAGAGAAAAGCAAATGCTGTTTCCATCCACAGCCCCTTCCCTGGAGCCTTCTCTGTGTGCTTACTTAACGGGGCATTTTCACTTCTGTTCCTTGAGGCTGGAAAAGATTCCATCTCCTTTCTCTCACCTGGGAGGCAAAGTGGATTCCACCTGAATAACAGGGACCAGTTTCCCCTGTTTTGGCATCTGCTCTTGGAGGGGAACATGCCTGCTTGGGGTTCATGTACTCACTCTCATTCACTGATGGAAAAAGGAGGTAAGGATTCAAGGAATCCCAGTGAAGTGTCTCAGACTCAAGGTTGGAGAAGAAGGTATGAAAGCAAACCTGGAATGGCCCAAATGTGGAACAGACTGGCCACACGTGGCTGGAGAGCCACACCATGGTGACCCAGTATCAGCACTCCAACACAGGTTGGCTCCATAGGTATGATCTCGTTTCCCCAAACCCCTCCTGAAGTGTGGAGCCCAAACTGGGCTCCAAATATTGTCTGACCAGTGTAGAGGTGGATAGAACAGTCACTTCCATCATTCTGGATGGTATGTCTCCATTAATGCATCTTGAGATGATATCACCCTTTTTTGGAAACCATTCCCAAACTCTCCAAATTCTCTCATGACAGGAAGAGATGGTGTCCTTATCCTCATTATACAGATAGGTAAACAGAGGTTTGGAGCGGAGTGGCCTGCTCAAGAGCATAAAGTTAGTTTTCCTGGTTCATCTGTCTCTATATCCCAAGCTCTCCCTTCCACCAACCAAAACTCCTTGGTCCCTCAGTTTCATCTTCTGTAAAACGGAGAAGCTGGGCCTCTTCCAGCTCTGACATGCTGTAATCTGTCTTCTCAGTGCAGACCCTAAGAGCCTAAGTAGTGAAAAGAAAATAGAAGCCCTTTTCCCTAGACCTAAAACTCCAAGGAAAAGCAAAAATAAATAAGTAAGGAAGGAAGGAAGTTAGTTTCCTTTTTCTGCTACACATTCTAGCCTTATCTGTCTTGGAGACTTCTGCATAAGTGATAAATCTTGCTGGCTAACGGCATTCCTCAATTTGGCAGTTAATTGAGTCTTCAGCCTGTGGTGCTGCAACTTGCGTGGTGAGTCAGCCTGTGTAATGTTTCCCTCCCTGATTACTTCCCCTTTCCACATTACACAAATTTATGTCTTGCTGCACATCCATTTTCAAAGACTTTTTCTCTCTCTCCACTAGCAAGTCAAACAGTGACAACAAAAATGCCTTTAAAATGAGAATGCAGAGATCCCCACAATACCCTAGGCACAAATGGGCTTCAGAAAGTCATTCTCCCTCCTTTTTTGCGTTCTCCCGTCAGAAGCATCACCCCAGGGTTGACCTGAAAGTTTCATCTTTCAGTATGTTCTTTGTAATATATTCTCCGTTGGGTTATTGGTCTTCTCGTGCCCTGCTGACTTCTCGCTGTGTTTGAGGTGCAGTCAGTGCATGAGGAATGCAGACAGGTTTTAGCATCCACATTGGACAGGTGAGAAAACCGAGGTAGAGAATGACATGTGGCTGACCCAAGGTCACAGAGCGGATGAGCCATGGGCCCAGAAAAGACTTCAAGCCTAATGATTCCTGGGTCAAGTGTTCTTTCCACCTCATCATCTTTGGAAACAAGATTGTTATACTGAAATGAGAGGGCGGCTCTTTCTCTGCCTCAGGCATCTGGCCCTTTCCACTCTGCTTCTCTGATTCCAACCATCCTTCTAGCCCAGCTACAATGACGCCACCTCCAGGAAGCACTCCCTGACTGCCTTGGTCCACGGCACATTCCTCTTCCTCTGAAATCTGAAATCTGTATGAGCTGTCCTCCACCCTTGGCCCTCAGCACTGATCAGCAGCTAGAGGCAGCTACCCTTTCACCTGACAAATGAGATGCTTTTCATTCACCAAGGGTGATTCAGGACAGGGCTGGGCATTTAGCGAATTCTCAACACATGGGTAATTGCTATTACTATTATCACTGATCGTTCAGGCTACTCTGACCCCAAATTTAGTGACATAAAAACAACTATCATGCTCATGAACTCTATGAGTTAAAGATTCAGACAGGGCACTAGGAGAACAGCTTGTCTCTGTTCTGTGATGTCTGGGGCTTCAGCTGGAAGACTGAAGGCTAGGAGTGACTTCAAGTCAGGGACCTGGAATCATCCTAAACCTCATTTACTCACAGGCCTTTCAGCTGGTCTTGGCTGACAACTGGGAACCCCC
Source organism: Choloepus didactylus (assembly GCF_015220235.1). Taxonomy (NCBI): domain Eukaryota; kingdom Metazoa; phylum Chordata; class Mammalia; order Pilosa; family Megalonychidae; genus Choloepus; species Choloepus didactylus. Next base: position 238,626,273 of record NC_051307.1, read on the forward strand.
TTTCCCTATTGCCTTTCCTCGTGGGCTAGCCTGGGCTCCCTCCCCACATGGAGGCTGAGTTCCAAGGGCAGCAATCCCAGAGGAGAGGGCCAGGAAGCTGTCTCCTTTTTATGGCATGGCCTTGAAAGTCACATAGCATCACCCTGCTGTACTGTTTGAGTCAGAGTTATCCAAACCCCTGCCCAGATTTAAGGGGAAGGAACCTAGAGCCGATCTCTTCATGGGAGAAGCATCAGCCCCCTTGTAAGACCTGAGATGTGGCCTTCTGTGCAAAATACAATCTTCCAGAATCATTCTCATTATTCTTGTCATTGCTTCCCTTTTAGGTTTTCTTCTCCATCTCTCACAATGATGCTTTCGTTGGTGGTCCTACCTTTTCACCAGCCTTATTTGACCTCTGCAGTGGACAAAGCTGAATCTCAGGCACAGAGCCTGAATATTCCACAAGAACTCAAACAGTGACATTCTTTGTTTGTCCCAATATCTTTGCAGGAGGAAGTACATATGGATTTGGAATAAGTGGGGGACTAGGCAGGGGAATGGAAATAAACTGAGTTAACTCCTAAGATTCTAAGTGGCAGAGTTTTCTAGTTGCCTACCATTTCTCCTTTATCCTTAGTGATGCTGAGATAATGTGCTCAGCCAACAGTTTACATTTCCCAGCCTCCTTTGCCAAGAGAAGTGGCTAAGAGATAGAAATAAAAGTTGAGGGTGGAATTTCTGGGGAAGATTTCCAATGGAGCTGATGCAGCTGGCAGAAGCCTTTTCTTGCCCCTGCTTCCACCTCTTTCTTCTTGTCTAGACTCATATGTGATGACTGGAGGAGGAGCAGCCATCTCATGCCTGTGAGCTAGCTTTGATATCACGGAGCCACCATAGTAGCTCTGAACTGCCAACCTCTGGACTTGGTATTATGCGTGAGAGAGCAAAAGGTCCCTATCTGGTTCTAGCCACTCTTACTCTCCATCCTTATTAGCAGCCAAGTGAAACTACTTATAAAGCCCTCATCTTTTCCCATTTTCTGATTAACTATCCTGCCTCCCACCTCACCCAGCTCCCATTCACCCTCCATGTGGACACTACTGATCTCTCTCATGCAAAAATCTGATGACTCTCTCTCTGCTACTTCAAAGCCTTCTGTGACTCCCCAGAACCTCTAGATAAAACCCACACTCTTTAGCATGACATTCAGGATCCCTCACACCCAGGCCTGAGCCATATCTTCTGCCTTGCCCCCAAGAATACACTGTGTGCTCTAGCCACTCCACACTTCTCAGAATTCCAGGTCACACCCTCCTTCTGGAACCTGTAATCCTCTGGCTGAAATGTTCAATGTGGTAAACCCTTGCTTTCCCTTGGAGCCCTAACTCTAAAGCCACTTCCTCTGGGAAGCCTTCCCTAATACCCTTAGAGTAAGTTGTACCTCTTATGTTCTAAGGCAAAGTTCTTTGTAAAATATCTGATTTGTAGCATCTAAGAAAACTGTACCCTACTGATGCATGTGGAGTCTGTGGGGTCTGTGGATACCTTGGAAGCTGTCTGTAGGGACAGGGTGAAGGACAGAGTCAACATGGACTTCACATCCCCTCCACGCCAGCATACCCTCCTGCAGGTTCACATATCAAGAGGGATCCCCTTTCCCTGCTCAAACTCACCATCCATCCACTCCCCCTCCAGGAGAAAACCTCCGAAATGGCAAAACCTCCGAAACATACCAGGCTATCAAACATCAGGGCCGGGCACTAACAAAATCCCCAAAGAATTCCTACCAGATAGCATTTTCCAGTGCCCAAAGATCTTCCACACACATGAACTCACTTCTGCTTATCCATAAAGACAGGCAGAGTCCTGAATGTTATTATCATGTCCCCATTTTATTTTATATGGGGGGGCACTGTGGCCCCCAGAGGTGACATACACCCGAGGTCACGCAGGCATCAAGAAGCAGAGTTGGAGACCCAAACCCACCTCCCCTACTGGGCAGCCTCTTCTCGCAGGAGTCTGAAGGCAGACAGCAGTGGGGCAAGTGCCAGGGGCCCCTCTCCAGAGGCGGGGCCGACCCCGGTGACACGCAGGGCGTGCCAGGCCGTTGGCTCTCGTGTGAGGGCTGGTGCCCAGTGGCAGCCCCCTTTAAGGAGCGTTGGGCCTTGCAGCAGCGCTCCAGTCTTAATTTTAGCTTGGAGGCCTGCCACGCGAGGCTTTGGTGAGAGGCAGGCCGGAGTTATGCGGGACAGCTGTCAGCCGGCACGCCGGGTGGGGCCTATTTAGCCAGCAGGGCTTCAAGCCTGGGGACACTGAGCTGGACTCTCTGCCCCAAGCTTTTCCAGAGCCCCGGCCAGCCACGAGGCTCCTCCGGCAGGTCCACCCAGCTCCGCGATGATGGCCGAAGAGCACAAGGACCTCGAAGCCCAGATCATCAAGGACATTCACTGCAAGGAGATCGACCTGGTGAACCGAGACCCCAAGAACATTAACGAGGACATAGTCAAGGTAGGCTCCAGTGGCGCCCTGGGCCCCCGCAGGCCAGCCCGGCCAGGCTGAGCAGGTGTCAGCTTTGCAGAACATTTGGATGCCAGGCACAGGTGGGGGTGGGGAATTCGGCTCTGGGCACAACCAGCTTCCCTAGAAAAGAGACCACATTGCTCTGTCTTCTTCTTCCCCTGCCCTACAAGAGGTTTGTGCAACCCCCAAAGTACCTTTAGCATAAACAGGAGTAAAAAAAATGGCCCACCCATGCACAAGTTAGGTGTGGCTGAGGGCAGGGGAGGCAAGTCACAAAGGAAACTGCCTCCCTCCTCCTGTGAAGCGCCTTCCACTCACTCCTGGCCCTCGTCTCGGAAGGAATAGGAAAGGGTGGCCAGGCTGGGCTAGTTCCCATGCCAGGGGGGATTTCTGCGGTCACCATAGTGGGCGCAGGGTTAATCCCCAGAGAGCAGCTTCCGGCAGGGCCTGTGGCCCCTGGCAGGACATGCCCTGCCCAGAGCACTGCCTGGCACCTGCCAAGGCATGGGGACCCTGCCCAGGCCTCACCCCAGGTTCCCCGGCCAGAAGCAGGCAGGGCCTTCTCAAAGGACACCCGAGGTCCTAAAGGGGAAGGCTCAGATTGGAGATGTCCAGCCTCCAAGGGGATACCTCTGGAAATCCAGCCTCTTCCCTGGCCTAAGTGACACCAGCAGCCGGCTGCTTCCAGGCCCACACCCCCAAGCAAACCTCCGTCCGGGAGTCACAGGCATCTTTCGAAAGCAGAATCTCTCTCGCGGGTCCCCTACCACCAGCATCAAAGCCCCTGGTGTGGCCTGGGGCTCCGGTTCCTATCAAATGTATCAGAATCCCAGACCAGGTCCATCCAATAGAAATATAACACAACCTGCACATGTAATTTTAAATCTAATAGCCACATTTAAAAAAAGAAAAAGTAACCAGTGAAATTAATTTTAATAGTATTTTTTTCTTAAACCAATATACCCAAAATAGTATCATTTGAACATGTTATCAATATAAAAACAATTACCAATTAACAATTGTACATTCTTTCTTCCTCTTCAAAATCACCCAGCCAGCAAGAGGCAAAGTGTGCGTTTTGCACTTATAGTACTCCTCAATTCAGACTCGAAGCTTTCATCAGAAATTCTTGTTCTGTATTTAGATTTCATAAAATTTACAGTTGAAAAGATTCTCATGCCCAAATTGTTCCAAACACATTTAACAGTTTCCCAATAACAGAACTGAGTGTCTGTTTCTTTACATTCTAATTAAAAGCAATAAACTTTAAAATTCCTGAGGCACTCTAGCCACACTGCAATGTTCCAGGCTCCCAGCCTCCATATGATTCAGTGTGATTCTCAGGCTTGTTCTAAACTATAGCCCCTCTATTCCCATCCTCCAGTGAGGCATCTCCCTTGCTGGGTAGAGTCTAAACTCCTCTTTGGGGCTTTTGAAACTCACCACTATCTGGCCCAACCTGCCGCTTCTGCCTCATCTGCAGCCCCTGATCTAGGAGTAATCCATACCAAGCAGAAAGCAGTTCCCTGCCTTGCCAGGAGTGCCCGCCGCCTCCCCTCCACGTGCTGAATACCCTCTCGGCCTTCAAGGCCCACGCAAATGTCACCTCCTCCTGGAAGCCTTCAGCAATTCCTCCAGGCAAGCAGCCGTTCCCCTCTCCATGTCCCCACTTCCCTCCGGGCATGCCTCCATCACAGCAGTGGGGAGGCAAGGCAATTACAGCCCAGTACGAAAAGTACTGTCCCAGAAAAATTAGGAAATGAATATTGCAATCTGTGTAAGTGTGAAATATTATTAGCCATGGTTTCAGCAATGTAGTCTAAAGGGAAGAGTTCTGGACTTGATTTTAACAGACCTGATTCAAATATGACCTGGTCAAATCCAGGCTGTTCTGCCTAAAAATGATGACACTGGACAAGTCGCCTAAGTTTTCCAAGCCTCCATTTTCCCCTGTAAAATGGGAATAATACAATTTACCTCCACAGGGTAAATGAGTCTCAGAGCAGCACCATGCAACTGAAATCTACGTGTGAATGAAACGAGAACATGTCTAGCACAGTTCCTGCCACACAGCTAGGGTGTGACACATTTAGCTGAACAGGGACCTCCAGGAGCCTGCAGTCTACAGGACTTGAGAACCAAGCCCTGGGCCCAGCTTTGACCCCCAGGTTATCCTTTAGGTGGTCCCTGGTGGGCTGCTGGGGGAGAGAGAAGAGGAACCCATGAGAGAACATGGCTTCCCAGGGAGGCCCACAACAAGTGACCCGGGCAGAAGGGGCTCTTGGGTCCTACTGGGCCAGGAGTGAGTGGCTCCAGGCTCCTGGCCCAGGTTTAGAGCCACAGCGGACAGATACAGCCTCCCCTCGCATCTGAGAGTCCTTCTCTCCAGAGACCTTGAGGCACAGGAAAACTTCACCCAAAGGCAAAACAAAACAACCTAATAATTTTCTTGAGACAGGACTGTTATTGATGTTTAAGGGACATGCCCTGTTCTGGGGAGTTATTTGGCTTTTTCTTTTCTGTGTTGTTTTGTTTTGTTTTGTTTTGTTTTTTAATGTAAGAGAAATGAACAAGTTTAGAACTTTAAATGAGGGTCATAAAACAAAGTCAAGTAAATAACACAAACAGGTTCAAGTAGACTTCAGGTTTCTTAAATGGTCAGTTAAAGAACAAAGAAAAGGAAGGAAGAATGTGACTAGAAATAGGGGAGAGGGCTGTCTGCAGCTGGGCAGCCTCTGATCACCTGGGCTTCTTCATTAACTGGGGAAGGAAAAAGATAAAGGGAGGGAGCAGGAAAAGAGAGCAAGGGAGTGAGCGAGACAGAGAAGGAGGGAAGGAGAAGCAAAGACAGGGGCTGTGAGGAAGGCTCAGAAGGTCCCTGGGTAGTATCTGTCAAGGAGTGGCTTCACAAGCGAGCTAGCATGAGGGACAGAGAAAGAACGCTGGACATTGGATAGGGCTACAGAGACCCAAGTTCTGGTCCCAGCCCAGATGTCAACTTGCTGTGTGATTCTGAGCAAATCCCTTTCCCTTTCTGGGCCCCAGTCTGTGGTGCAGAGGCTAAGAGGAGAAGGAGACCCAGTGCCTTCTGCCTCCATTTGCCAAAGTTTCACCCAGAAAAGGCAAGGATGAAGAGTAGGTGACAGACCCACCATATCCGTGGCTTTGCCCCCCAGCTAAAGGGAGGAGCTCCCATTTGGCTTTATAGGGTTATAACCTCCTCAAGCAAGGCCTGGCTCTACCCTGGAACCAGGCTGGAAAAATGACTGCTGAAGGGAGAGGGAGAGCAGTGTACAGGCCACTGATTTAAACTGCGGTCTCCAAGGCTCAGGGTGAGGCCTAGGGCAGAGCTGGAGCTCATGGGCAGAGAGCTGCGGAGCTGGGAGGAGCAACCCCCATTCCCATGGCCACTCCAATTGCAACATTAATTCCAAGCGCTACTGAGCACCTACTATGAGCCAGGCCCTGCGCTGTCTCAGAGGAGATGGAGCTGAACAGGATGGTCTCACTGTGCATAAGCCCCCATGCCAAGCTGGGGATGAAATGCAAATGCCTGCCAGAGGTCCCCAAGCTCTCCAGCTTGCCACTTCCCCTTCAGACCCAAGCTGTAAAGGCTCTAGCCCCTCTCCCATGCATGCCTGCAGGACCCCAGCCCCACCCCAAAACCTCCCGAGGGCTCAGGGCTGTCTCATCAACAGCCCCCTCTCTCCCTCACTCACACTTAGTCGCCTGGGCCCCCAAGCGGCAGTGCTGGAGCCTGGAGTGTCACACAAGCCCTTCAGCTTCTGGCTTCAACCCCTGTCTCCTCAGGAGCTCAGAGGAAGCTCTTCAAACAGGGCAGGGGACCGACACCAGCCCAGCCCCTTCCCCACATCCCACTAGTCCCCCGCCCCCCTCCAACCCACACGTGCCACGAACTCCCGCCCCCTCCACACACACACCAGCCTCTGCCCACCAGCTCCGGCTAATAAGCGACCACCCCTTCTACAAACTCTACTCCCAGGCTGGGCCCATCTAACACCCTGTTATACAAAGGTGAGGCTTACCTGGCATCTCCCTTGAGAAGAATTGGGCCCAACAGAGAAGCTGGGACTATTATAATGGTGGCATCCGGGAGACGCTGCTAAACGCTCTAAGTTAGGGCCCCACGAAGTGTCGCGGGAGGTTAAGGGAGGAAGAAATTACTTTCACCTGTGGAAATCAGGAACCGGCTTCCTGGAGGAGAGGTGGTATCCAAGGTGCATAAAAAGAGGAAAATGTTCAATGCAAAAGGGGGGAAGCAGGCTTTCGAAGAAGAGGAAACAAAATAAGCAAAGGCAGGGAGGCTTTTCGAAACGTCGAGAAGGATGTTGCGCCGAGGTGGCAAAAGCGAGGGCCACGTGTGGCCACGCCCCCTGTGTTGCGCGCACGGCAGACATTAATAATCAATCACAGCGCTTTTCCGGGAAGCTCCACACCATCAACTAGTCCGAGTTGGCACAATAGATGAAACCCCTTTGCTGTTCTGACTGCAGAATAATGAACTATCTTTTTGGACTAGGACAGAGCATCTGAAAGGGAATTTGTGGGAGAGAAGGCTGAATTGCAGAGGGTCATCCAATCCACCAACCATTCCACATGGGCAATTCCTTTTTGGAAATTCCTTCTGTCAGTTACCTCTCAGAGAGTCTCCTTTGGGCTAATTCACACTAAAGTATTTATGACTTACCAATGTTACGGGACACCTGGATGTCAAATAGTCTAATTTTCTCAAAATGCAGTCCTCTTTCTGGAGGACCTTGATAAGATGCAGATTCCTGGGCCCTACCACCCGAAATTCTTAAGCATGGCTGGTGAGAACTCCGGGTGACTGTTTTGCACTTTCAAGTTTGAGTGTCAGCAGATTAGTCCCCGTCGACCTAGAGAAGGGAAACCTGGGGTTTAGAGATAGTACTTGTTTTCCCTAAGGATATGCTGTTTCAGTTCCCTTTGCTGTATAACAAGTCACCCCAAAATTCAAAGGCTTCAATCCATAACGATTTTATTATCTCTCACAATTCTGCTGGTTGACCGGGCTCAGAGAGACAGTTCTGCTAGTCTCCTTGGGGGCTTCAGGGCAGCTGCAGTAAGATAGCAGCTGGAGCTGCAATCAGATGACACTCCAGTGAGCTGGAACATTCAGGATGGTGCTCTGGCAAGCATTGATAAAAGTCCATGCTCAGCTGGGACACTGGACGGTTGGTCCTCTATCTCCATGTGGTTTCAGAGCCTCTCCCTATGTGTGGCCTCTCCACGGATCTACAGAGCAGGGCAGCCAGACTTCTAACATGGGGGTTCGGGACCCCCAAAGGCACAAGAGCAGAAGCACTCTTAAGGCTTAGTTCTAGAACTGGCATGGCACCACGCCTACCCATTCTGGTGGTTAAAGTGAGTCACAGGGCAAGCCCAGACTCACTACGGGATGACCCACACAGGGTCATTCACATTGAGAGGCATGACTTATTGGGGTTCATCTTTGGAAATGAGCCTAACCACCTGCTGAAAGTCAGTGCACAGCCAAACCTAGACCTCAATCCACTCCACCCTGCATCAAGTTTCCTGATGGCAGACTGAGAGAGCAGAGAGAGGATAGGAAAGTAAAAACAAGAGGGCAAGGCCCAAGGATCCCTGAGTTGTTCACGGGGCTTCCTCTGGCGGTTCCTTTCTCTCTTCCTGCCACCCTCATGATATCTTGGTCTCTTTCTGGCTCCTTGATGTGACCCTGAGTCCCTTTAAGCCCCAACTCTGGTGCCCCAGGACCCCCTCTAGGATGCTACGGACCTCAAGCCCCAGATGCTCCCTCCTCATCTCCTGACTCCTGAAAACTGGCCTGTTCTATGCTCTGGAGCTCAGCTCCTGCTGAATTACCTGCAGAGGGAATCTAAACTCAGGCTTTGATGTCAGGGACGCTGGGCTTCCACTCCTGCTTGTCCCTCACATGCCGTGTGAGATGACAGATTAAGATTCACAGCTGGAAACTGACACCTACAAGGGCCAATCCATTGTAGTTGTTACTCTCATTATCCCAGAGGGTACAGAATTCTATTATTATTACTATCAATTATAATGAAAGAACCAAAGCTTTTTGCCATCTTTCAGCTTTCTTTACAGCTAGCACCTCATTGTAGCTCCCTATTTTATGGGCCAGCTTTCTCCAATTATCAGTGTGAAAAACCAGTTTTATTATTGATATTCCAATCTGTTATATGCCAATACTTTTGTAAACTACAATTAAAATTACTAGAAAAATTAAATGAAAAACAGGCATATACAACAGAGCTCCCATTTTCTTTATTAGATTCAAGATGTAAAATTACTCTGTCAAAATTCTATAGACATTTCTAAATGCTTACTCTCACTTTCTGTACTTAAGTCATTGGAGATGGGCATTGGCCTGCACACCACACTTTAAGTAGCAAAGTTGTAGGTGGGGAAACTGAGACCCAGTAAGCTAAGCCATATGTTCAGGTCTTCTGACTCTGAAGCTAACTCCATTTCACTAGGATCTTGGCCCAGCTCTCTCCATGGAGAGTTGAGAACACAGAGGCTCAGAGAGGGAAAGTGCATTGCCCAAAGTCACACAGTGACTCGGTGGCCAAGTGGATACTGGAATCAGATTTATCCCCTGCCCAGAGCTACTTCACCCACGCACAGATACCCTCTCTGAACTGGCCAGTGCCTCTAACTGCCTCAGCCCGCAGGCCTGAGTCATGCAGGAATCTGGGGGAGGTATTTTTGACTGGGGGTAGCTGCCTGCTTCCCAAGCATCCTCAGGCAACGCCTGGCCCTGCTGCCCTGCACCTTCCCAGCCCTCCTGGGGGCTGCGCTGGCTGGTTCCGATTAATCAACTGGCTCTCTTGCTGTTCCAAAAATAAACAGGCCAGAAAAGGGGACACAAACTAAATGAGCAGCCATCATTCTCCCCCTCCCAGCCACTGGCCCCTCCCTCCGGTTGCACGTGGAGCCCCAAGGCTCAGCCAATGGGTTCCGTCCCAACCACCACCCTCCAAGAAAAAGCCATCTCTCCTCCACTTCTGGAAACTAATTAAGGAATGAAGTCACTGTGTGCTTCTGATAAGCTGGCACGACTGCCTAGAGCTGCCTGAGCCGGGCCTTATAAATATCTCCCCAAACTCTGGGACCAAAGCTCTCTCAACTCTCAACTTCGAGTTAGGGCAACAGCTGCCTCCCAGCCCAGCCCAGCCCATCCCTCTGATAAGTACAAGAAGCTCTGACCCACAGAGAGTGGAGCAGTCACACCCTGTACAGCACCAGAAAGAAGTCTAGTGTCAACATCAATGGCTTCTCTGGAAAAATGATAATTAAAGACATGGCAGAGAAATCCTTGGAGTGGGGTTATTGCCATAAGTAGAAAATGAGGAACAGGAGCACTCCATCCATCATATTGGCTCAGAGTGAGACACACACACACACATTTATGAATATTTGAGCTGGAGAATTAATCTACTCATCATCTGGGGGGTAAACAGATTTTCTGAGATATCTTTTCATAGGAAACTCAGAGCATTTGAGCAAGTAATAACCATCATTGAACACCTACCAAGTGCCAAATATTGCGCTAAGCATTGGCCAAAAAGTGGTGAAAATCGTGCCTAGCACAAAGTGGGTGCTCAATAAACATTTACTTGGATGGATGAATGGAAGGATGGGTGGATGGCAGTTTGGATGGATGGGAAGATGGATGGATGTGTGGATGGATGGAAATATGGGTGGATGGATGAATGGAGGCCTGAAAGGGAGAACAGATTGGCAGATGGATGTTTGGATGGATGATGGTTGGGTGGATGGACAGATGAGCGGATAGGTGGGTAGGTGGGTGCATGCATAGATGAATAGAAGGAAAATTCTCTCTATTCCTCCCAAAGTTGTGAGATATAGCAGGTTGGTACTACTAACCCCATTTTACATAAGGGGAGACGAAGCTCAGAGAGGTTAAATGATCTTCCAAAGTCATTCATCTGGTTGGCAACTGCACAGTATGCAAACCCACCTTTGGGACTCGAGCTTCCTCTCTGAATAAACCACCGTAATCACCACCAACAGCAGCTAACAGTTATTAATTGGATACTCTGTGCCATAATGTCCTCATTACTTTGCCTGTCCTAACTTATTTTAAATAAGATGAATTTTAAGATAATAAGACATAGAAGAGTTAAATAACTTGCTTACAGCACACAGCCCCTAAGTAGCAGAGCTACGATTCAAACTTAAATAGCTCTTTTCCATTATACTGCCTCTTAGTGGTCAGGCACAAATGATAAAAAAAAAAAAAAAAAAACGGGTTGCATGAAGGAATATGCTGGAACGAATGAACAAAGCAGGCTGAGCTGCGGAGGGCCCTGGGAAATTGCTGGAGGTTGAAGCTGGCCGGGTGGCAAGGGAGAAGGGCGGCCATGGCCATCCTCCCTGACAGTGCACAGCCAGCACCTCCCAAGGCCCCACTCCGGCAGGGGCAACGTGACGAGCCCCGGAATCAAGGACCCCTGGATTCACTATGGGCTCTGCCACCGTCTTGGGTTCCTAGGGCTGCCATAACAAAGTCCCCCAAACAAGGCAGTTTAAAACAACAGATATTCAGTGTCTCACAGTTTGGGGGGTCAGAAGTCCCAAATCAGGGTGTGGCCAGGGCCGAGCTCCCTCCAAGGAGTGTAGGGATAATCTGTCCTCACCTCTTCCTGGCTTCTAGGGGACTGCCAGCAGTCCTCGGCCTTCCCTGCCCCACCATCAGGTGTGCCCTTTTCTCGTGTCTGTCCGTATCTCCTCTCCTCTTCTTATAACACATTGGGTAAAGGGCCCCCCTACTCCAAGGGCACCCACCTGCAGGGTGAGGGGGCAGGGCTGGGTCACTGGTGAGTGGCAAGGCACCTTCCCCAGGAATAGCCCCAAGAGAAGCAGGAAGGGCGCCAGGTGCTGGGCAGGCCACAGGTGGGAAGGGAGGGGAAGGATGGGGACTGGGAAACAATCTTCCGCCCAAGTACCTCCCTCCGCTGACAAAGTCCCTAAGGCTGCAGCCTCTGTGTTGGGAGGCATCAGGCAGGAACTGGGGCCTCAGCCACAATGGGCTGGGGGCAGGCTGCAGAGATCAGAACACCTCACTCCAGCAGGATCCAAGCCCTGGGAGAATGACCAAAACCTGAATAATCATGGCAGGTGGACCCAAGTCACAGATAGAATGCTCCCAGGGGCCTTACTCCCCAGCCTCTGCGATTTGGAACTCCCCCAACAGCAAGCAACTCAGGAATATTGCCCAGTATGAACCTAATGTGGAAGATGCCAGCCCTTTCATCCACCCTCCAAAGCTCCATTTCCAAATGTCCAGCACACCACTTATCCACCTGTGCCTCCAAACTCAAGAGACCTCCAAATACCCAGCCAGCCACCACCTCCTGGAAGCCCTCCAAGAAGGAGGGATGTTCTTCCAAGGGGCCAAGGCCCATATTCTTACTCCGGGAAGCCTCTACTGACTCCCTGAATCAGCTCCTCCCTGTGGCCTGTAGCCTGGAAGCTCAGCTTCCTATGAACATACCACCCTGGGGTGAGTGTCCTCAACTGTCCCCAGCCGCCAAACGCAGGGGGACCCAGGCATCTGAGGCATGACACACAATAGGACTATATTCACTCCCTCCCCCAGAAACGGCATATTGCAAAGTAATAGCAGTTTTAGTATCAGAGAAATGCAAATTAGGAATGCTTTTGTTTTCTTTCTGCTCTTAGTTTTCTGCCAGGTGGTGATGTTATTTTCTAATGAAAGGTAATTTTAATTAAAATTAGACCCATAGAAGAGAGGCTCTTCTCCCCTAAAACAAGCAGGGAAGGGACCCGCCTGGAAGACAAAAGCCTGAGCTCTGACCCTATGGGGTCCTGTGGCCTTGAGCAGTCAGTCCGTGCATTTGTTCAATCTACTGTTATTAAAATGGCCCAGGAACACTGCGAGCAAGAAAGCACCTCAGAAAGGTTTAGGGCACAGAAGCTGGCAATTTCCCACACACCAGGCCCTGCCTGACAATCGCCCATGTAGATCAGTAATTAAGCCTGTAATTCCTTCAGGGCTTTTCAATTCTCAGGTGGCTTTCACGGCCCCCGGGAGGCCCAAGCACCGCTGGATGTCCCCATTTTACAGACAAGGCAGCTAAGGCTTAGTGACAAAAGATGTCATGCTGAGAAGGGATCTGTGAGGTGCCTAAGGCAGAGCAGGGACTCCGGGAAGGTAAGGGAGGGGTGTTGGAGATCGAATCACACCCCTACAAAGACACATTCAAGTCCCAACCCCTGGTTCTGAGAGCTGAACCATCTGTAAATATGGTTTGAAGATGTTATTAGTTAAGGTGAGGCCCAAACTGAATCCAGTATGGCTTGAGTCCTTGTAAGCAGAGGAAATCTGGACACCATAGGAGGGGGAGAAGGAGACAGAAGGGGACAGACGGCCATGTGACAGAGGCCAAGATGGGTTGTCGATGGCTGGTGAGTCAAGGCCAGAACACTGCAGACCTCAGAGAAAGCAAGGCCTGCCAACACCTAGGTTTTGGACTTCCACCTCCAAAACCGTGAGACAATAAATTCCTGCTGCACCAACTAGTCCGTGGGACTTTGTTACAGAAATCCTGTCAAACGAGTGGCTTGGCTCAAAGTCATCTTTCTTTTCTTCAGTCCACTGAAAATTTTTCCACTTCCCAAATGAGACCCCCATTCACCCCATCAGTCACTGAGCCCCAGTGTCACTGCCAGCATTGGAGGTGGGACGAGGAGGGCACAGGGAAGAGGAAAGCCTGAGATCTCTGCAGGAGTAGGGCGAGGAAAACAATCCCTGCCTCTTCCAGCCCACACGACCACACGCACAGAGAGGAGACATCTTCACTGGTCAGAGAGGCTGTCCTGGGAGTGGTGTGATCCTCAGCATGCTGCATCCAGGATCCTAAAATCTCTCAGTTCTGTTGACTAATCTCTAACTCCCTGCCATCCCCCAAACCAGGCCATTGCCATCTCCTTCCTGACCTCCCTCCATGCTCATGCCCACCCCTCCCGACTCCCAGAATGAGCTACACAAAACTCACATCCAACCGTGTCAGTCAAACACTGCTCACTGCATTACTGCCCCACCTGGTTTCTGCAGCCTCCCTCCAGCCATCTCTAGCTTGCACTCAGCCTTCCAGAACCATCTGCAACTCACCCAGGACACACACTGTCTGTCCCACTAGGTCCTAACAGCTATTGTTCCTTCAGCCCCAAACACTCTTTTCCAGCCCATAGCCTTTCCTCCATCTGGCTACCTCCAGGAATCAGCTTAGCTAGCTGGATCTTCCTCCGGGAAGCCTTCCGTAACCCCCGTCTGGGTTAAAAACCCCACTTGTGTGTACACTCTGCTCCTCTCTTAAGTGAGCTTGTAGCACACTGGGGTAGCAGCCTGCTCTACACCATACGCTCTGTGAGGACAGGAAACTTGGCTTGTTCACCACCGTACCCACAGGCACTCAGTCAGTCTTGGTAGTATGAATATGACTACCCAACTCCCTTAGGATCATAAAAGAATAGACTCTGAGAGCTGTAGTTCTAACGCTGTTTCTTACTGTGGGATGTAAGCAAGTCACACAGCTTCTTGAGGTCTGTTTATCCATAAAATGGCTTGGTGGTACGTTGGACGAGCTCTTTGCTGCGTTCCTCAGTGTGGTCCGTGGGCAAGCAGCATCCCCGGGAACTTGCTAGAAATGAAGAATATCCAACCCCACCTCAGACCCACTGAGGCAGAATCTCTGGGCACGGGGTCCAGCCCCCTGCCTTGAGATGAGACTCCCAAAGGATTCTGACATATGCACCCCAAAGTTTGAAGGCGGCTCTAGAGCACAGAGGTCAGTGGGTGCTGTGACTTAAGGAGACCCCTTCCCGCCCCTGCAGGTGGATTTCGAAGACGTGATCGCGGAGCCCGTGGGCACCTACAGCTTCGACGGCGTCTGGAAGGTGAGCTACACCACCTTCACCGTCTCCAAGTACTGGTGCTACCGCCTGCTGTCCACACTGCTGGGCGTGCCGCTGGCCCTGCTCTGGGGCTTCCTGTTCGCCTGCATCTCCTTCTGCCACATCTGGGCGGTGGTGCCCTGCATTAAGAGCTACCTGATCGAGATCCAGTGCATCAGCCACATCTACTCCCTTTGCATCCGCACCTTCTGCAACCCGCTCTTTGCTGCCCTGGGCCAGATATGCAGCAGCATCAAAGTGCTACTGAGGAAGGAATCCTAAGGCCAGGAGGGGTGATGGGCCGCAGAGGGGCAGGGGCAGTCGGGCCACGCTGGCCCCACGGCACCACTCCAAGGGGGCTGCCGGCGAAAGCCCTTTCTCTTTGGGGGTGGCTCAAGTTTCCCCCAAGATGGGAGCCCATGATTTAGGGAAGCCAGAAAGAAAAGAAAGCCCAGCCACCCAGAAGCACATGGCCCTTCGCTCTGCCCCAGCCCTACCCCGATGCCACCCACCACCGGGGGTGAGGGAAGATCCTTTGCTAATTGGGCAGCTACTGCAAGTCTTTGCGTTCACTGTACTGTAACAGCATAAAACCAGCACTCAGTTCCCACCCGGGGTCACCCTGTCCACACACGCCCAGGAAAGCACCCAGTGACTGCTGGCGTTTGGAGGGTGGCTCCAATAAAGGGTTTTGACTGCATTGGGGAATGCTGTGTTGTGTTTGTGTCCATAAGGTTAGTAAGTGTCCAGATCGGCTCCAAAAATATATTCCGATGCCCGGGAAAAATTGGTTGGCCCTTCTTGTGGCCAAATCTGAACACCAGAACAGTTTGGTTTTTCTTGGAGTTCTTCTCATTTGCTGAGCTTCTCCCCTGCCCCCACCCACCTCCAATGTTCTTTGGGAAAGTGTTTCCTACTGATTTCTGTTGCTCCTGAGTCAGGCCAGTGCAAACCAGTGAAGGAAACTTGCCCTTGGGCCACCAGGGGCTACAGAGCATCACTGGGTACCACTGAGGGCCAGGGCTGGGGTTCAAACACCTCTCTGGACCCCCAAGCCCCTGGCATGGCCACCTGCACATGCACATCTCAGCCCTAAGATACGTGATGAGGGCATAAGGTCCAACCTGTGCACATCTGGACTCACCATGGAAGCAAAAAGCAATAGAAAGGACGTGATTCACCCCACCCCCCAAAAAACACTAGCAATCTTATGGTCGTTATGGCTGCTTTTTTCCAAAGTGTGCTATCTTAAACTTAATCCTCAAAAAAAAAAAAAAAGTATATGGGGATGGGGGCGCCTGTGGTCAAATATTTTTTGAAAATGCCACATACAGTTCTCGGAGATTCTCAACAGCTAAAAGAACGTTAAAGACTCTGATAAGTCCTGCAGTAAAGAAACCTGTTTATATCAGTAGCCCCCGATCCTATTTGACTATCTGATGTTTGTTTTTTCCATACAATATGCATTAGAGCCTCACAGAATTAAGGTTCCACAGAACATGCTTCATAAAAAGCGCTTTCCAGGACATAGGCCGCCTCAGTTCTAGTCTTGCCTCTCTCCTAGCTTCAGGACCCGGCCTCTATTTTATCATCCCTAAAATGATCTCTAATATCCATTTCACAATTCACCTCTAAAATTTCATCCATTTTCTATTTTTTTTCCAACATCTTATGAAATCATCAAACACAGAGGAAAGTTAAAAGGATTTGCAGTGAATGCCTACATACCCAACCAGATGCCACAATTAACATTTTACTACTGTTTTATCCCATCTCCACCCATCTATCCATCCCTGTATCCAGGCAACAATCCCACATTTTTATGCGTTTTAACGTAAGCTGCAGATGTCGGTACATGTTACCCCTAAACACTTCGTTACTCATCCCTTGTCTTTGCAGATGAGAAAATCAGTCCAGAGAGGTCAGCAGACTTGCAAAAAGGCACAAAGCCAGACAGGGCAGAGCTGAGCGCTTTGCTCTACCGGGGGTCTTCCATGTCATCACGTGGACCCAGTAAGTGCAGACCCCTCCTGCTGAAAACAATGGAGGCAGATAGCACTTGCCCCCTCCTTGAGGGCCTGCGCGCCCTTTCCAACACATCTTGAAATCATTAGGCCATCAGTTGCAGATTTGCAATCTTGGGTTACGCCGAGATTTTCATCTAGGTATTTGTTTTCGCTGGATCTGACTACAACTCTAATTTTTTCAAGCTCATTCTTATTCTCTGATTACCCGTGAAGTTCATAGAACCAGAGAAAGGACGCATATATTAAATTAAATGTAAATATGCCTGAGAAGTTCTGATCCTTCCAGGAATCACCTTGAGAAGTAGCACACAGAAAAACACTTTGGGTGTGTACTGAGAATAGGTAAGAAGGCGGAAGACAGTTTCTGTTTGTAAAAATCCCTCTCATTTGCAACAAAAAGGATCCTCAGGGACTGTCGTTTAAAAATGCAGCTTCCAGGGCCCCAGATCCAGAGCCTGATTTAGTAATGGGGCCCAGGACTCTGTATTTTAACACAAACCCATCCATGATTCTGGCACAGGTCACCACCAAATCCCACATTAAACAATATTTTTTAGGGTTCCTTCTGGTTGATGATCTAGAATTCTACCAACTCCAGAGTTAGACTGTGTCGTACAGCGGATACGGCTGATCATACCTCAGGTTTGTTCCCAGGCCTTAAAGCATCTTCTGACAGAACTCAGAAAAGCGAGCTCACCTGTGACCTCAGACAATGGACCAGGTCCCCTGTACCCCAACTCAACACAACCAGATGCACCTTTGCCAGAACCAGGCAGATAACACTGCAACCCTGCAAGGAAATTCGAGTCTGCAAGCCACCAGGGACGGTCACCATTCTTGGGAGGGAGAAAGGGGGCAAGGGCAATGTAAGAAAAAAAATGTTTATTAAGTGCACCTTTTATAAAGCAGCTAACGAAGCAGTCGTCTCATTATGGGTCATACCATTCATTGCCAATGTAACACACAGAGAGGTCACAGAAAGTCACCAGAGCAGAACAAAATCAAGGAATTTACATTTTGTATTGTGATGTTTCACTGCAATTAAATACAAAAATATTAAACACTTGGAAACCGGGATCTTCCTAAAAGGCACCTGCGTTGTCCTCTTATGCTTCCTGATGTAGTGGCCTGTAGACCCATCCCAAAAGGAGACCAAATTAAGTGACGGAATTTCTTTTCAGGGGAAATAAGACTGAGTCTGCAAGTGCTCACAGTCCACTTTTGACAGCCTGAACGCTGAAAGATTCCAGATGAAAATCTGCACCTCCAATTTACTGGCACCTGCAGCCATCTGTTAGTTTTGTAAAAGAGTTTTGAAATGGGAAATGATGGTTTGTGGACCTCGGGCATGGGGTCTGGCAAAGGGGGACAGAAACAACTGAGCTTGAGGTAGTGTTTTGGAAACCTCACACTCAATCTTCTGGGCTTTGGTCCTAGGAAGACTCAGAAACAGTGAGAACACGCTCAGGATGGGATTGGGGGGTGGGAGAAGGCAGAGATATAGCCAGTGGTGCGGTTAAAAGCAAACATCACTTGTTTGCTATTAAACACAGACTCCTGAGCCATAGCTAGACCCAAGATAACATCCAGAGTTTTCACACAGAGAGAATGAGGGAATTGTCCCGGTAGGTTCTGATGCCAAGAAAAATAGTTTTGCTCCTTGCAGCTCCAGGCTTTCGAGGGAAGTTATGCCGCTGGTCAGAAAATCTACCATGAGTCTCTGCTCCTTGATCTCCAGTGGCCTCTGTTGGCTGCTGGGATGGCAACTTCCCTGGGAATACAGTGCCCAGGGCCTCTCTGGCTGCTGAGCAGAGGGGCTCGGATGCTGAGAGAACCCTGCCTTTGCTGTATCTGCATCCCAAGTTCCCTGGTGGTCCAGCATTCAGTAGTGGGCTAAGACCCCAAACCAGCATCCCATTAGCATCCCAAAGAGGAAGGCCCGACTGGGGCTGACACTGTAAGTGTGTGTCAAAGCAACCCCGTGTGATGCTCTGAGCCAAAGATGATACTGTTTTCAGTCTCTAGTTAATGCTGAAGATCTTGTACTGAATTCTCAGAATTTGAAAATTGACATTTAGTGCATGCGTCCTTCTAGTGCCTCTGTGTGTCTCTGTGTGTGTGCACTTGAGTGCTTGTATACGCACTGCAGCTGTGGAGGAGGAGGAGAAGGAAAGCATGTTGAGAGAGAGTTGGATCTATGGCTTTTGGGAAGTGCTCTTGCTGCATCCGGCAAGTCCAAAAATATATCTGGAAATAAAAAAGAATTAGACCCTGGGCCCCTCACTGAGCCGGCCAATCCTGGACTGCAAACTGCAAACCTCTGATCTACAGTGTCCTGTGTGCAGTCACTAAAGGTATTTCTTGGACACGTCACTTCCTGTCCTCAAGGCCAAGAGAACATTTGAAACATGCTTACCAGGTAAGAAAATCCATCGGAGACCCTTAGCAGATTGCTGTAACTGACGGCATCTGCAGAGCCTCCTAAGTGCCTTCACTAAAGCAGGTTCAGGGGAATTGCTGTGGTTACTTTCAGCCAAACTGGAAACACCATCTTTTGTAGAAAAACTGAGTAAGAATACCAAGATATCCCCATGAAGTGGTGACTCACAAAGAAATAAATTCTCTGGGAGGTAAGAGATTCCAGGAATTCATCCACTGAACTGCCATTCCATTAATTCAGTTAAATGTGGTTTTTATTTTTTATTTTTTAAAGTGTATGATGTAGTGGTTGTTCGTATATTCACAAAGTTGTGCAATAATTACCTCTGTCTAATTCCAGAAGTTTTTCATCCCCCCTAACAGAAACTTCATATGCATTAGCAGCCATTCTCTATTCCCCCTAAATCCCAGCACCCAGTAACCACTTACCTATGTCCTGTCTCTAAAGATTGGCCTATTCTGGATATTTCATGTCAGTAGAATTATCCAATATATGGCCATTCCCTTAGCTTAATGTTTCCAAGGTTCATCCACACTGTAGCATGTTATCAGAACTTCATCCCTTTTTATGGCTAAATAATATTCCATTCTGCGGATATACTACATTTTATATATCCATTCATAAGCTGACGGACTTTTGGGTTGTTTTCATCTTTTGGCTATTAGAAATAATGCTGCTATGAAACTTTGTGTACAAATTTTCAATTCTCCTAGGTAAATCTAGGAGTGGAATTATGGGGTCATATGGTAACTCTATGTTTAACTTTTTTGAGGAACTGCCAAACTGTATTTCAAAGTAGCTACACCATTTTACATTCCCATCAGCAATGTATGAGAGTCCCAATTTCTCTACAACCTCAACACTTGTTATTGTCCTTTTTTTATTACAGCCATCCTAGTGTGTATGAAATGGTATCTCATCGTGGTTTTGTTGCATTTCCCTAATGGATAATAATGTTGCACATATTTTTGCTTGCTCAGTGGCCATTATATATCTTTTTTGAAGAAATATCTATTAAAATATCTTACCCCTTTATAAATTGGGTTGTTTTTCCTTTTATTGTTCAGTTGCAGAAGTTCTTTATATATTCTAGATACAAGTCCCTTATCAGATTGATGATGCAACTATTTTCTCCCGTTTCATGTTGTGTCTTTTCACTTTCTTGACGGGGTCCTGGAAGCACAAAAGGTTTTAATCTGATGAAGTCTCATTTACCTATTTCTTCTTTTGTCACTTTTACTTTTGGGTCATATCTGAGAAACCATGGCCTAGTCCAATGCCAAGAAGATTAATGCCTATGTTTTCTTCTAATAGTTTTAGCTCTTAAAATTAGGTCTTGGAAGTATTTTCAGTTAATTTTTGTATATGGTGTGAGGTAAGGTTCCAACATCATTCTTTTGCCTGTGGATATTCAGTTGTCTCAGCAGTATTTGTTGAAGAGACTATTCTTTCCCCATTGAACTTCCTTGGCACACTTGTTAAAAAATCAACTGACCATTAAAAAAGGGCAGATTTCTGGATTCTCAATTATATTCCATTGATCTATATGTCTAACCTTATGCCAGTATCGCAGCGTCTTGATTACTGTAGCTTTGCAAGAAGTTTGAAATTGGGAAGCGTGAGTCCTCCAACTTTGCTTTCAAGATCACTGTAGCTATTCTCGGTCTCTTGCATGCCCATATGAATTTTAGGATCAGCTTGTCATTTCTGTTAAAAGGGGACTTGGATTTTGAAAGAGATTGCACTGAATCTTTAGATCAATCTGGTCATCTTAACAATATTAGTCTTCTGATCCATGAACATGGGATGTCTTTCTACTTAAATTAAGTCTTCTTTAACTTCCTCAATGATTATTTAAAGTTTTCAGTGTACAAGTCTCAAGTCTCACACTTTTTTTGCAAAATTTATTCCTAAGTATTTTATTCTCTTGATATTATTATAAATGGAATTGTTTCTTGATTTCATTTCCATACTGTTTGTTGCTAGTGTATGGAAATACAATTGATTCTTTGCATATTGATCTTGTATCCAGCAACCCTGCTGTACTCTTTATTAATTCTAATAGGGTTGCTGGTGGATTTTTTAGGATTTTTTATATACCAAGATCTTGTCATCTGCAAGTTGAGAGTTTTACTTCTTCCTTTCCAAATTAGAGGCCTCTTACTTCCTTTCCCTGTCCAATTACTTCTTAAACAGTGACTTCTTCAACATTTTTAATCTGAGCTTTGATCAGCAACTTGTACTAGATGGTCTTGTAGGATAATCTGCTCCTCTGACAAGCTGGCATCCAAGGATGCTAGGATTTGTCCATTCAAAGGCAAAAACACTCTGGGGTCAGGAGGATATTAGCACCACCCTCCCCACCTGAGGGCCCATTCTCACCCCTGACCCCAAGCTCAGCACACTGGGCTTCCTGACCCAAAAAATCCTATACTTACCATCCTTCACAAGATCCCAGAACAAAGGAGTAAAAAGATACTGGAGTGAAATTACAGGTTCAGGCAAAATTCAACCCCCTCACTAGCCAAGGGTAACAGTGGGATCACAGTGACAGAAGTTCTGGTGGGAACCCAGGAGAGACCCAGGGGATGGTCAGATAACTGAGTCACCGTATCATCTTCCACCATAGAGACCATCCCCCCCAATCATGTCACAATCCCCCACCCCTGAATCAAGCTGCCCCAAGGTGTGGAGGAATACAAGGTACCTTACACACATACGTCCATGGCCACCGAGGGGCGGACTGTCCACATCAGCACAATCCGAGCCTTGGGAGGCAGTCCTGACCCAGGTGGGGTCACACCATGGATGGCTGGGAGCAGCTCCTCTGGCTGGAGCTGCGACGGCTCAGAACAAAGGTGGACGAGTTGCTCTTTTTGCTGACGCTCGTCTCTCCCGGCCGGTTGCCCTTCAGGTAGCTGGAGGAGCAGCAGAGGAAGCGCTGCATGAGTTCATGGAAGAGGTGGCCTGTGAAGAGCATGTAGATCCAGGGGTTGCAGCAGCTGTTGAGACTGGCCAGGAGCATGGCTATGATGAAGGCCGAGGCTGAGGGGCAGGGGTGTGGGAGGAAAGGAGAACAGGGCATCATTACTGAAGCATTCCCAGCTCCATCTGACTTAACCATCGCTTCTCGAGCAACAGCCAACACCAGGTACCAGATGCTGGGTCACAAGATGGGGTACTAAAGTGGCAACGTTTGCCTTCCTTCCACATCCTTGCTCTGGGCATGCCCTCAGCTGCCTCCCAAGCCCTCGCGGGCTCAGCTGAGCCCTGGAACTCTCCCTGCCCTTTCTCTCATGGAGAGTTTCCCTCAGCAGGTCCGTACTTGTCAGAGCTACCTGTTCCTGGTCATTCACCCAGCAAGTATTGAGCGCCTACTACTTAGAGTGTCTAAGCACAGAATCCAGGGTCTGTCTGGACAAAGTTTACATTTCAGCCCTGCCAGTGACGACTTACTTTAGCTCCCCAAGCTTCTGTTTCCTAATGTTTACAAGGGGATGACAGAAGTACCCAACCCTCCCAGGAATTCTGGAAGGATTCAAGAGTGCCTGGTACACAGTAAGTGCCCAGAAAGTGGCAGCTCTATCACTACCATGTGCCAGGCACCAGGCTAAGAACCAAAGACACCAAAATACACAAGACCAGAGAGCAGTGCTGTGATACAGGCGTGACGTGGGTTAGGTGGGTACACTGGGGGGGCAACGCTGAAGGAGAATTGTGGACGGCCTCACAGAGGGGGCAGGGAGCCTCACTGAAGGATGCTTTTGAGTTTTCCAGGCAGAGAAGGGGAGGAAGGAGAGGTCCTCCAGGCAGAAGGGATGGCTCAGTCAGGAAAGAGGGTGATGGGTCCACAGTGGGTAAAATTTAAAGTGTTTCTGGGAGGCCACCCACATAGGGCACTGCTTTGAGTAAAAACAGGATTTTCATTGGGGGGAAATGACACTAAAAATTATCTGAGGCACTGTGCAAAAGCTATTATAACAAGGATTCACTGAGTTTCAGGCAAAGCTAAGGATCAGAAATTAACTTCAGGACGTAGCTTGTCACAAATTCAAGCTTCAAGGGGGAAGAAAAGATTCTAATCCCAGACACTCCAAGCAGAGGGGAAAGAAATCTGGGTTCCTTTCCGTATTCTTACAGCTGGTAAACTGCAGACATCTCCCTCCAACACATGACGCTGAGGCCACACCTCCACAAACCCTCAAGGAAAACAGTGTCACCAGAATTTTGTTCACAGCAATAGTCCTTCTAAGTAAAGGCAACCACAGGAGGCCTCAGAAAACCCACTAGTCTTATGTCTTTTCTGCAAAAAAAAATTTCAAAACATTACTCCAGCATTCAAGAACTAAGTGCAGGGAAGGACTCTCCACTGGGGACACTGGAATTATAAGATCTAGTCCTGACCCTCGATGCAAAGCCCAGAGATGCCCATAAGCTAAGTCTCCAAGCTCCAAAGGCAGAAGGGCTGTAAATCTGATTCAGTGGTTCTCAAAGTGGGTTCCCAGATCAGCATCATCTAATGAATCAGAAATGCAAATTCTCAGGCCCCTTCTGAGAACTACTGCATCAGACACTCTGGAGCTTAGCCATTTGTTTTAACAGGTAATTCTGATGCACAGTCAAACTGGAGAACCATTGGTGTAAATAACCGGTGCACCTATTAGAACAAAAGCAAACAACAGACAAAAACCAAGTATCTTGCAAAAGAGAATTTTTAGAAAGCAAAGGAGGGGAATTGAATCTTTAGGCTAAAATAATAATAAATAACAGGAAAGTGAAAGGAAAAAAAAAACAGTATTACTGAATCCCTTGCTTTCTATAAAACAATGAAAACAAATTTGCTTTGATTTGGATGGGTGAGACAATGAATCTAATTTTAGGAACTTCTAGTGAAATATTTCACTCACAAAACTAAAAATCACCAACAAGACTCGAAAGCAATGTCTTCAAAATCATTGTTAAAAAGATTAAAGAGGCAAAATCAACATGCAAAAGCCAAAATAAAAGAAGGCATTGAGAAGTAAACAATCAGCCACAAAGAGAAGAATGCAGGTGTACAGAACTATGAATTGGGAGAGAAGAAAGTATCAGGAATGAAGTTAAGGCTTCATCTAAAAGGCACCAAATTTTGCCTAGCCATATATAATTATATGGTATAATCTTACCTGTTCATTTAAGCTACTTGCCTCATTGTTTATAGTTGGCTCTTTTAACCTTTTTTTCCTATTAAAAAAAAAAAAAAAACAACTACATAAACATCAAGAGCACAAGTGAACAGTTTATGAGTTCCCAAGTAGTGACGTGAGTTTTTCCAAGTGGCCAGCCTGTCTGAGTGTGACCAGCACTTCTGCCCCCATCTGGTGGCCACAGGCAAAAATGACCAGCTTGGCCCAGCTCCTCTGGGAATGAATAAACTTCCTTTAGCTGAACCAGCTCATGTTAAGTCACTAAACTCTGAGGGTATATTTGGCTGTTTTTATTTTGGCAATAGTCTACTCAACAAAGACATGAGTCCCCAGTGGTGGAATTCAAGTCTTTACAATCAGCTGAGATGAGAACTACTTGGAAATTTTTAAAAGGTGCTCTGGGGGACAATTTCAAAGACGGAAATAAAAGCATGTAAGTGAGAAGGTCCAGGAGCCATTAGAGGACTGCCAAGAGGGCAAGAGGAGAAGGGCAGATTCATGAGAAAAAGAGGCTAGAAAGATGGTTTAGAGCCAAGCTGGGGGGAATCTCGAATCCAGGCTGAGTCTCAACTTTACTCTAGAGGCAATGGGAGCCACTGATGGTTGCTGAGCTGGTGAATGCCCGTCTCCATCTCAACCTGCTTTCTGCACTTACTGTGTCTTGTCTAGGTCACACATTGCCCTTTCTGGTGGCTAGCAAGTCTTCACAGGACTGCAGAGGAGCCAGAAAGAACGAAGCATTGAAAATATTGTTCTTGCATTTCACAATGCCATTTCCAGGAGCATGTGATGATGCCAGCAAAGCTGACCGTCACAATCACTGCTTGAGCCTGCACAGAACAGTGTGGTTTTCAAATCAGCCATTATCTCCATTTTATAGATGAGGAAAGGAGAACTCAGAGAAAGAACTGACTTCCCAACGGCAGGTAGCAAGTCACCAGTATAAAGAAGTCTCAAAGTAAGGAAGCTTTTCATGATTCTGGGCACTCAATAACAGTAAACACTTAATAAAGTGTAGCTATTGTCACTATTACTACAAAGATGAGTAGGTGTGCAATAGACGTGTTATTTTTCTTTTCAATAGCAGAGTTAGAGGCAACAGGCACAAAACAAGGAGGAGAGGCTGCTCCCTGGGCTGGGATGTGTCTTGGAATCTGAGCCAGCCCACGGTGCAGCATGTAGCCTTGGACCCAGTGGCTGAGCTTCTGGAAGCTGCCCTGCCATAAGGTCCACTTACATGTGGAACCCTGTACTGACTCAGAAGGTTCTACCACCAGTGAACCCTCCCGTGCTGATCTGCCCTTTCCAGTTGCTTGTAATTTTCTGATGGGTTTAAGCAGTCTGAAAAGATGGACTACCTTTGAGGAAGACAAGGGGGATGCCTGGATTCCACCAGGTCAAGGACGTGCTGAAACAAACAAACAAAAAAATGAACTAACGTTGCATCAGAAGGCCTTTATTTTAATCTAACTTGGGCCCTTTGCGAGCTCCTGCCTGAGAAAACCTGGTCTTTTCCTGCAGATTTCAGGTACTGGGTCTACGGTGGAATCACTGAGATTGGTTTTAGTTCACACACTAGCCTGGACATCCCAGCTGGGAGAAGCTGCTCTTTCCCTACAGCTTAATTTGTCCCCTCTCCTTTGTGCTCGCCTGCATGGCAGCTTGAAGTTCTGGGCCCATGCTGCTTTCCTGGCTGTTGTCAACACTGAAATCCTTATAAGGTTTGTCTTCTTTCAATAAAACACCCACTCCCTGGAGAGACAGGCACTAACCAAAAAGGTGAATTAGATGTGGTGCCCACGCTCGAGCTGGGTCTAGCAGGTTTGTAGTGGGGTATCACCACCCAGATACCCTTTCAGGAGGAAGCACTTACTTCCCCGGCTGCCAGAAACTGGCTGCCCTTGGTCAGAAGGAGCCGCCTCAAGCAAGGGTGATGCCTGTCCCCAGGGGCAGCCGCATCCAAAGACTGGTCGAGGCAAATGGGAGAGGGGCTGAGGCGTCTGCACCACAGCTCAACTTCCCCCCTGCCCCCTCCTGCTTCCCTCACGCCCTCACAGTATTTGATCCCCAGATCACTCGCCAACAAACCTCCCACGCACAAATCTCCTTCTCAGAATCTGTTTCTAGGGAACCCTGCTTACACGTATATGGTGATTATAAATGCCTGGAAGTCCTCAACCACCAGACACCTGGTGAGGGTTGTCAAGGCGGTGAGGACACCCTGTTATGAAAACCCAGAGGAAGTTTCAGCTCACTTTGGCTGGATGGGAAGGCGGCGTCTGGATAAACATGGCCAAAGAGGAAGCTTTGGACCCGCCGTGAAGGATGCGAGCCTCTCTAGGCAGGGGGAGGCTGGGAGGTGGGCATCCCTGGGGGAAGAAAAAGCCTGTGAAAAGGTACAAAGGTCCAAAAGGACCTGGTGCGTTTGAGAAGCTCTGAGCACATCTGAATCGATGTGGTGGACAAGGCTGAAGATGTAGGCGGGAGCCAAGACTGCAGGGGGCTTTCACTGCCCGGCTAAGAGCTCTGGGCTTTAGCACTCAGGCAATAGGGGCCAGCAGTTTTTAAAGCAAGGAAAAGATATGATCGGAAATTCATTTGGGAAACTTGCAAGCCAAAAGGGGAAATGGAAGGGAAGCAGACAGGGCTCCTTCTAGTTTCCCATGTGACGACATTCTCTCTTCCATCAGATCCTCAAGGGCTCACACTCCCTCCCCAGGGTCCCCCGCCTCACTGTACATGAAGCAGAGGGATGACAAACCCGGTGCAGCAGAAAGAGATCCTGGAAGTCAGAATCCACCTAACACAGAAACATGTGATCTCCTCTGGGGTCAGGAGGGAGAGCAAGTCTTTCAGAGAGGAAGCCCAGAAAAGCACAGGCTCCAAGATGCAGAAGGAGGAGCCAGGGGCCCAGGACTCAGTGGCAAACCATTGGAGTCCGAATCCCCCTCCCACTGGTTATGTTCTGAGTCACATCTAGTCTTAGTTTCCTTATCTGTAAAATAGAGGTGACACTCACAAGGTCATTGGGAAAAGGGGCAGAAAAATAGAAAGTATAAAAGGGCTTTGTGAATGGCAAAGACATATTCATGTGTTTATTATTATTATTAATAGTGGGTATAAGCTATCATCAGCTGCAGTAGTTTTTTAAAGTTTTTTAAAGTCTAAGAGATCGCCCTTAGCCCTTTTCTACAGGACCTTAAACACACACATACACACAGACACACAGCACCGGGATTATACAACAAGAAGGGAACTCGGGAGCATTCATTTCAGGAATCCTTGTTTTGTCGGTAATGTAAGAAACCCAAAAGGGAAGGATGCTCCAACCCTGGGTCAGAGCAGGATTTTAGGGTCTTCACTTGAAAAGTCAGTTCTAATCATTTCTCCCCCACTAGCCTGCAGTAAAAACACCACCTCTTACCCCTGGAGTACAGACTGTGTGCCCAGCGCTGTGGAGCTGCTTTCACCGACACTTTGGGGAAGGAAGAGGGGGGCGTGGGAGGCGCTGGCCCAGGGATTGGATCCCCCCAGCCCTCCACCCCCGTCCTGCTCAGCCTTTCACCCATCCTCTCCTGTTTCCTTCTGTGCTCCGCATACGGACCTTGCCCTCCAGGAAAGAGGGAAGTCAAGGAACACGGCATGTTAGACGTGGAGGTGCGGCATTTGGGGAAGGGGCTGGTGCAGATGGCAGGGCTGGGGGCGCATGGCCGGGAGGGAGGTGACACTTCAGGGAGGGCTGCTGGAGGCCTCCAGGGGACACAAGCAGAAATGGCCACAGCCACATGCCAGAAGCAAATGCTCCCTGCCGGGCAATCCTGCCTCCAGGAGGCGAGAGACTGCGCTGTGTTTTCACTCGGATCTGTGATTCGTGGAGGGGTGGGAGGCAGAGGGGCTGCGCGGGGGCGGCACGAGGCTAGTTCAATCCCATCACTAGCCTGGCTTTGCTCGTGGCCCGAGAAGTGCCCTGCTCGGATTTCCCGGCACTCCCTCCTCCCGGTCAACCGAAGCCCAAATTAGCCCGGAGCAGCTGACCGGCAGCTGGCCACAATCTCTCTGGGCTGTTTTGTTCCTGAGGCAACAAACATGTTTCACAGGCGATTCAAAGGCATATCTGAAGCAAGTTGAGTCCATTGACTTTTATGAGAGGCCCTCTCCCTTGGGGAATGGATCACTCAGGACAAGACAACCTCCCCCAGGGTATGAGGGATTCAGTTCTAGTCCCCTTACAGAGACCCTGTAGGGATCTGAAACCCAAGCCTAGGGTGAGGCCTCTCTTTAAAAAATCATTTAAAAATGTATGCTTTTATAAAGTTTGAATTCTGGTGTATAATACAAGATGCCTTCTTTGGAAAGAGCACAATTTTACAAAATTGAGAGTGCTCTAAAAATGACAGATGTGTACAACCCTATGATCGTAAAGTAGGGAGTAAGAGCCCAATCTGTGGGCTACAGAGCTTAAGGTGGGCTTCTTTTGTGTCGCAGCTCATATCCGGGGGCATGCTGGACTCACAGGGCTGGGTCTAAGGAATAACAACATCTGGAAGCAAGTGACTACTGCGAGACCAGCCCTTGCCAGCCCTGAGAGGAACCGCTACAATATGGACGTCTAAAGGCAAACAGTGGGTTTTGGTAAAGAGGTAATGTATGAAAGCCTGGCTACTCAAAGCACAGCCACCAGACCAGCTATGTGGGCATCGCATGATGTTCGTCAGAAATGCAGACCCTTGGACCCCACTCCAGGCCAAATGAATCAGAATCTGCATTTTAATAAGATCCCTGGGTGGGTCCTGTGTACATTAAAGTTTGAGAAGCATCCCTCCAACTGGCTCACACTGTATAATCAGGAAATGGGGAGGGGGAGATAATAAAGTTACCTTCCAACAACCTAATATGGAATGCCCAGCTGCTGCTTTGAACAGCCAGCTCCTACTCAGCCTTCAAAACCCCTTTCCAATGTTGCTTCCTCTCTGAAACCCTCCTGATTTTCCCAGAGAGATAGGATCAACTAATGCCTCCTCAGGGCACTCATGCTACTTGGTAAGTAAATACCTCTATTACAACATCATCCTATCACTATAATCATTAGTTCTGTTTTTACACTCCTCTGCTGGGGACCGTGTTTCATCCATGGCTCTGTCCTTGGTCACTAGCAGAGAGCCTGGAAAATAAGAAGAGTTCAATAAGGTACTGACTTGAAATGAAGCATGAAATTAGCAGACAGGCCATCCTGATAAATCAGCCACGACCACTAGCATGTTGGCAAGGCAAAGAGACAATTTCCTTGCTCAATGATAAGAGTCAGCCTCTCAAGAAGAAGACTGGAGCCAAATGCAATTCCCTCCAGGGAAATGAGGTTCACACTCAGATATCAAGGTCAAGGGGAGAGACAGAGAGAGAAACAGAAAGAGCAAGAGTGACCCTCAAGATCTGAAGCATGGGCCGGGGAAGGCAGAGGCCTGCATCACTGAAGACATGCGGACAAAGGGTCAGAAGCATCGGCTGAGCACAAATGGAGATGCTGCCAGAGGCTACCCTCAGTGGTCACCAATCAGGACGACAGGACCATAACCGAGCCCTGGGGCTGGGACCCGGAGGACTCCCCTCCTGCAAAACCCTCCAGGGCACTTCCAAAACCCAGAGCTGGAAATTCTCACCTGGCTTCCTGCAGAGTCCTCCAGGCAAGGCATCAGTGTCTCCTGGCCTCTCTAAACTCTTGTTCTCAGAATCCTTGGGCTTGTGGCACTCCCACCACTACCCCTCACCCCATCCCCCCCACACAAATAAACTGCAGCCCCTTTGCAAAACCTCCCAAATGCCTCTTACTCCTGCACTCAAATCAACTCTCAGCCTCCCCACCCCACCACCAACTACACTGACTTATTCTAGCACCCTGACACTTCTTGAAGTCTCTCTCTATTTGAAGGCAAACTTTTATTGTGCACTTACTATGGGCTCATTTCACCCTCCCCACAACCTAAGCCCCAGAAAACTGAGCACCAGGGAGGCTCTGTCACCTGGCCCAAGTTCCACAGGTAGAGTGTGGTAGACCAGGGCACAGGTCCGCACAGGCCGAGGGGGCAGCTGAGCTCACACACCACACCACCTGCCTCCACTGTGAAAGGGCCTTGTCACCTTTCCTTCTCATCAGGTGGCCCTGGGGCTGTGTCACTTCATTCGACTACACCTTGGGGCACAAAACCCTGACATGATCCTGGCAGAAACTGGAGGTATCTCTCCTAGTGGTCTGCAGGTACACCCAGAACTCGGCAACCAACCTTGGCTTGAGTCTCCCACATTTATGCACGTCAG
Source organism: Choloepus didactylus (assembly GCF_015220235.1). NCBI lineage: Eukaryota > Metazoa > Chordata > Mammalia > Pilosa > Megalonychidae > Choloepus > Choloepus didactylus. The sequence continues at coordinate 238,656,728 of NC_051307.1, forward strand.
CTGCTGGCCGTAGAAGGACAGGTGCAGAATGGGGGACGGCTCCTGGCAAACTCTCCTTACTGGAGAACCGAAAGAACAAAGTATAGGTTTGGGGACAGCAGTCTCGGGAGTCACCCAGTAACTGTTTATAGAATGAATGCATTGGCATTCAGAGTTCCGGGAGCGACAGACCCAGTTGGGGGAAAATGGAGAGCTTCATGAATGGAGGCACTGGACAAGGCTGCTGTGTCCAGCTGCTCAGGCTGCACACTGCACAGCTCCTGGGCACACCATTCTCACAGACTGTGAGGTAAATGGCTCTCCCTGGAGTGGTGCCATAAAGCAAACCTGGTGTCAAAGGTTGGATCTCCACAGAAGAGATTGTGGGAGGACATTGCCGTGGTGGCCTCAGGTGCAAAGGGAGCAAAGCAGAAGGAACGTGTGGGAAGTGGTGAGCCGACAGGCCCAGCTTGGGGTGGACTAGGCAGGTTGGCCAGAGCCCAGGGCACAGGGATCCTCAAGGGTGTTTTCAGCTTTTGAATACAGTCAGCCCAGGCCTACACAGGGGGTCTAAACCAATGGTTCTCAGCCAGGGGCGATTTTGCCCCTCAGAGGGACATTTGGCAACATCTGGGGACATAGGGTGGTCATAGCTGGGAGGGAGTTGATAACAGCATCTAGCGAGGAGAAGCCAGGGGTGCTGCTAAATATCGTAGGATGCTCAGACAGCACTCCCAACACCCACACAACAAAGATTATCTGGCCCCAGTTTGAGGAGCCCTGATCTAAACCAAGAAGGTGATAATGGAAAGAGAACAGAAAGTACTGGCAGGAGAGATATTCTGCAGCTCAGACTATGGGATCTGTGGGATGCATGGGGGGAACTCCGAGGGGCCTGGGCTTTGAACCTAGAGTGCTGAGTGGGTGGCAACATTAGCAGGCATATTGTTGGGCTGTGTGTGTGTGTATATTACAGTGGAAAAAGGCCAGAATGTCAGGATCTTGGAGCCAGAGGAGTGCAGGGCCTTTGGTGGGTATGAGGTGGGGCCCCAATCAGCTTTTTAACAAGTGCCCCAGGAGATCCTGAGGGAGGGGGTGGTGGGCCACCCTTTGAAAAGTGCGGGTCTTGGGAGGAGGGTTAACAGAGTCCATCAGTCCCCAGTGTGAGATGACCTGGGTTCAAATCCCAGCTCTACCACTTACCCAACAGTGAGCCTGAGCAGGTCATGCCTCACTAAGTCTCATTTTCCTTATCTGTAAAATGGGAATGATGCCCCCTTGGCTTTGCTGTGTTTGGCTGAGTATCAGGGGTGGTGGGAAGGGGTCTGGCCAACAGTCAGCACTCAGCAAATGGTGGTTATGGTTATCAACGAATCAACTCCTCACTCCATGGTAACTGCTGCCCAAGAGGGAGTCTCGTTCCATCAGGAGTTGTTATCCCCACTGCTCAGATGGGAGTGATCAAGGCCCAGAGACCACCAAGACAGGAACCAAATCACACAGATGCCAACAAGAGCAGGCCTCTGAAGCGGACCCTTCTCACTTCCCACTGCGGTCTCTGGGGGGTTGGGGTTGGGGGCCTGGTGAGGTGGGTGCTCTGGCAGGCAGGGCCTGATGCCCAGGGTCCGGAAGGGTTCATTTCAAACCACCCCCCAGCACCAGCATCCTGGGAGTGAGGCTCATGGGTTTGCTGTGCTCCCAACAGCTGCAGAGCAAGGTGGTGGGATCGCCAGGGGGACCGGCCCCTCAGAAGCACTGCCCAGGCCAGGTCCCTGTCCCCCACCCAGCTCAATCGCTCCAGGGATTGTGATGCAGGCAGGGGATGGCCTTTTCCACTGGCTGGTCTGATCCTCCTCCCATACTCCCTGCTTTGCCCCATCCCTTCCCCAGTCTACTCGTCCATCCATCAAAAGAGGAAAAACAGGCAGCAGAGCCCCACCCAACAGATCTTTTTGTGTCTGTGCTTATTTATCAAACCTTTGGGGTGGAGGGGGAAAGAAAGTCACCTTGGGCAGAAGCCCAAGGGGAAAACATTAACATCAGCCAGGAGCATAAAAGAACTCACAATTGCTTAATCAAAACAGAGTGTGGTCCTCATGTGCCCAATTAATTGCAATTTATAGCCAGAGGGGCCAAGCTTGAGCAGTCTCCAGTGTTCTGAATGAACAAAAAATCTGTCCAATTTCCTGCTGCCCCACCTACCCCTAAGGCACGGGAAGAGCGGGCCTGGCCAAGTGTCCATGGAAAGGCAAGGTAGCCAGAAGCTCATTTTATAGATGGAGAAATGCTTAAAACTAGTTCTCCAGTGCATGGCACCCTTCCTCCGGGTACAACAGCCTCAACAGATGTTTGGTTACCCCCCAGGGAGGAGGCGCTCCCCTCTTCACCAGGTAGCCAGTTCTGAAGCGTGGCTGCTTCCAAAGTCCTCATTTCTATTCAGCTCCCACCCAGCCCGGCCCCATCCTGGGCACCCTTTGTTCAAAAGCATTGGCTGACCATCTCTCTGTAAGCCCACTCAGCAGGTGAACTCACTGCCCTCTCCCCTACGTAGGATATGACTCCCAGGAGTCTGAATCCCCCTGGCAACGTGGGACATGACTCCCGGGGATGAGCCTGGACCCAGCACTGTGGGATTGAGAGGATCTTCTTGACCAAAAGGGAGAGGAGAAATAAAACAAAACAAGGTTCCAGTGGCTGAGAGATTCCAAATGGAGTCGAGAGGTCACTCTGGTGGACATTCTTACGCGCTATATAGATATCACCTTTTAGTTTTGCGTGTGTTGGAATGGCTAGAGTGAAATACGTGAAGCTGTCAAACTGCAGCTCGGTGACCTTGATTCTTGAAGGCGACTGTCTAACTATGTAACTTGCACAGTGGGACTGTATGATTGTGAAAACCTTGTGGCTCGCACTCCCTTTATCCAGTGTATTGACAGATAAGAGGAAAAATGGGGATAAAAATTAGAATAGGGTGGGATGGAGGGGATGGAAAGATTTAGGTGTTCTTTTTTACTTTTATCTTTATTTTGGAGTAAGGAAAAGGTTCAAAAATGAATTCTGGTGATGAATGCACAACTGTATGATGGTGCTGTGAACAACTGATTGTACATTGTGGATAACTGTAGGGTGTGCAAATATATCTCAATAAAACTATTTTTTTTAAAAAAGTAAATGAACAATGAGTGGGAGGAGGGAAATGGGATGTTTTGGATCTTTTTTTATTTTAATTTTAATTTTATTTTTTGGAGTAATGAATGCACATGTATATAATGATACTGTGAACAACTGACTGTACACTTTGGATGACTGTGTTATGTAATTATATCTCAATAAAATTGCATTTAAAAAAAAAAGCATTGGCCGAGTTCCCAATGGGACACAGCAGTGAGCAGGGCAGCAGGGACCCTGCTGGGACAGACCTTACTATCCCCTCTCTGGCCTTAACAAGCTCCTTTTCCACATACACACCTCCCTGGGCACTCCGCACCTATTTTCCTGTAGGCTCGAGCTTCCAACTCCCATTCCCCTCCACCCAAGCACTCGGGAGAAAAATATCTGTCTCCTCCACCAGGAATGACTGCCAAGATTCTCCAGGTCAAACCCAAGAATGCAAACTAAACTTTCAAAAAGTAGGAAAGGGCAGGGGGAGATAGAAAGAGAAATGTGGCATCAGGCATATGCTTCCTAGGTGCCACGGGTCACTGCATACGATCTTCACAACAAACCCAAGAGGTAGACTGTGCTGTCCCCAGTGTACAGAGGCGGAGCTGAGGCTCAAAGACAGTGAGCAACTTGCTCAAGGACACACAGGAGAAAATGGCAGAGGAGGCTCCAGATGCGGGCTGGGGGCAGGGAGGGGGAGCTCCCACACCCCTGTTCTCTCCCTGCAAGGGAGGCCTGGGACACGACCAGGCCTGGAGGGGGTCCTCTATCTAGTGGAGGTCCCCCCCTTTCTTTCGGGGTATTTTCTCCCTCCAGCGGATTCTGAAAGACACATATGGCTCATTTACGAAGTAGGAGTGAGATTATTATTTGTTTTCATTCCTAAGCTTCTCCTCCAGGCTCCCAGGCATCTGAGAATAGTAGATAGACAGGAGCCATGCTTGGCCATCTGGTGTGGACAGGCAGCTCTCCCACCCCATGTTTCAGCCTGCCCCCTCTTCTCTTCCACCCCACCCACTGCAGAGGACATTCCATGAGGGAGACACGCAAGGGGAAAACTAGGGACAGAGACTCAAAATCATTCCAAGCCCCCGGAAATACAAACACCACCACTACCAACAACGGAACTCCCATTTCACCTTTCACCTCTTCCCTTGGGACTCCCCCAGGGTCAGGACCCTTTGCACGAGGAGCAAAGCCAGTTCCACCGGATTCAAGGGAAAAGGTCGGTGCCAAAACCTTTGGCTGCAGAACATGCTTGTGAAGAATATGTACAGAGCTTGCCCAAAGCTGCCGTGGGGCGTCTGGTCTCCACACCCTCTCTCTGCAGTCCCCCTGACCAGTCTCCCCAAAGCAGGGCCCCCCAGAGCAACCTGGCTGCTTTGAAGGGGAGACCTCAGTACATCACTAGGAGGCTTCACTTTGTTTTTTAATTCTCTCATTGTTTTCTCTTCTTTGTGTTGGCTTCTGTGAACCTCAGAGTCACATGCATGCCTTGCCTCTCCACATAGAGCCTTTATCATTGTTACTATCACGATTATTGTAATATTCTTACCCTACCCGGTTTTCCCCTTTATCCCAGTTTCCTCCCATCTATTTTACTTTGTCATGATACTGAAATTTTATGCCCCCACCTTCTTCAAATTCCCTTTGGAACAAGATGAACTTTAAATCCTTTCCTTGGTATGAGCGAAGATGTAAGGGGCAGGGGTAGGGGGTGTGCTTCAAGGGAGAGAGTTGTAAAAGGAACATCTGGGGTTTGGGAAGGTGTCAGAGAGGGTGAGCACTAAGAGAGACTTCGGATCCCCTCTTGGGCCAGATCTGCTGCCAGGGCAAATGTGATTTCGCCATCTACTCCGTTAACCCTTGATCTGCAATTGGAGTTTAATGAGATTCCAGTCCTCCAGAGGTTTGCAAAATGAAGCTACTGGCAGGAACAGACCCTATGTTTGCCCCACTCCTCTGCCTGTTTGAGGCTGCATGAACCCTGGGCTTCACCAAATGATGACATGCTGTTGGCCTCAGGCTACCCGAACTAACCATTTCCACTCCCCCTACCGGCATGAGCAAGGAGCGTTTGCATCTCTTATAAATTGTTCCTCTTGTAGAGCAAAGTGGGGGGCTATGCATTAATTCCACTCTCCCAATCAAAAGCTCTTGAGTAGCTCCAGTGCATTTCTCTATTAATCCTACCTTAAAGATTGCTGATAGCCTCTCCATTTGAGTGTATGTCTCCAAATTGATTGCAAACACTTTCAATTCTAATGGGCCAGCCTGCCACGTGGGCACAGGACATGTGTGCGAGCTGAGCCACATCTGCCCTGTAGCCCTGAAGCCAAGGCACGATCAGGCCAAGATGGTGGCCAGAGACCCCAGCCCTCTCCTCTTCGCTCATTGGGTCTCACACCTGGACAGGCTCCGGCTTGGGTCTGGTTATTGCACTGCAGCAGCAGTGTCTGGGTCCCCCAGCTTTTGTGGTCTGCATTTGTATCCCTCTCAGAGTACCCATAGAGAACGCTAAGGAGGCCAAGAGAAGCCCTGGCCTCTTTATGTGGCACTCACCCTTCCCCCTGAATTAGCAAAGAAGCAAACCTGATGTCCCTAAAATCCGTTCACTTCCCTGCTCCTTGAACTCAAGCAGGAGCCCTACTCTACTGAAGGTCTCAACCACTGGAAAATCCCCAGGAGACCATGTGTACATCAAGGACCACTGGCCTCCACTTGAGCTGGGAGTTCTTTCTTTCTTTACGTTTTGTATTTAAGACCAGGAGGTGAATTACTGATGTACTTTTAAAATGCAGAAAAGGTCTAAACTTCATGCAGCAAGTATGACATGTGTTGCCTATACACTCTTATTCTTTAGGGAGCAGAGAAAGTGTGAGAAAGGGGAGAGCCAGTGAGAGGGCTGGAACACGGGACACCTCATGTATAGGGAGGAGGAAGGGAAGGGGGGAGAAAAAACACCCGGACTCACAGGAGAGGTGACAGGACTTCAGAAATAGAGGGGGAAGCCAGAATATCTGTCGAATGAATGAACTGAATGATGAACTATCCTCAATCTAAAAGTAAGAAACTAATGATCAAGGGGGACTGGGGGTCTCCAGCTGAAGTCCCACAGCTACTGCGGGCTGGAGGATTAGACCCCAGGACTCACAGATTCCTCTAAGGAGGTGTGGGTCTGACATCCTCAATGGCTGGGGTTTGAACTCCTCCAGACCTGGGCCTTCCTTCTTGGGAGCCTACTCAGGAAACAGGTGTGACTGATGCCTTATTTAGAAGCACTCAGCACTCTAGTCGTGAGCCCTTCAAAGAAGTCTCGTGAGAAGAAAACACTGAGGGCAGGAAACCCCAGCTCTAGTTGCAGCTCTGCCGCCTCCCACTGTGTGCTGTGACTTGCTGTGTGACCTGGGGCAAGTGCCTTCCCCTCTCTGGGCCCAGAGGCCCACTCTCTACCATGTGGCCAGGGGCTGCATGACGAAGCTGGCCTGGCCTTGCTGAGTCCACACAGCAATGCTCACCCAGCACCGCCTCGGGCCTGGCATACCACAGGTGCTCAATAAATAATAAATGACTAGTGCCCCAGCCACTAAGGCAAACACTGAGCTAATTGGGAAAGCTCAGTAAACCCAGAAGTCTGTAGTTTGGGGAAGAGAGCCAAACAGTTATCAAACTGAATGAAGGCAGCTTGCACCAAAATTTTGGTCTGAGATTCCAGCTGCAGCTAGGAGGCTGTATTTGAGACTCTTATTACATTCAGAAACGGGATTTTTTGTGGTGTCTCAGGTGCAGAAAGAGTGAAAGAAAACTCTTGGTCTTTCCTTGCAAGCATGGGAAGCCTCCAGCTTTCCAGTACTGTGTGAAGTGCTTACCCTCAAAACAAAAAGGTGTAAACCATTCCCCACCACCAACCACCCTTCTTCTTTCCAAAGGAGCTTCTAGAATTGGGTGGAAGGAGGAGGAAGCTGTCTGGAACTCAGTGTCTCAGGGGGAGCTTTGTGCATCCCCCAAACTCCCTCCCGGCAGATCGCCCCATTCTACCCTTTCCTGTCAGGGCCAGGAAGGGACTGGCAGTTTTGCGATCCCTGCCCACAGACCTGTCTCCAGCCCTTACTTCCACAATCCTCCAACCTGAAGGGCATAGTGCCCCCCCCCCCCGAAACCACCCTGCCTTCTGGGTCCAACCGGAATATCCCAACTGAGCTCCCTTTCCTTTTTTCCGGTCCCAAATGGAAGACATGTCTCCAGCCCTGCTCAGCCCAAGGCCTGTGTTAAGGGTATCCTGCATATTTCTCATTTCATTCCCCTACTGCCTACTGGTAGTCGATACTTTTGTCATTATTGTCATTTTAGAAGAGAAACTCGAGGCTCACGGAGGTTACCTGGCCAAAGTCACTTGGCCAGGGGATGGTGGACCCAGGACTCAAACCCACCGCTGCCAGATTACAAAACCCGCTTATCCATCTGGAGCCCCATAGCCCTGGACGCGACGCGGTAGCAGAACGAGACCGCCTCACCACCGCGCTTCCCGTTAGCAGTTCCCCATCCCGCGATACCTTCCTTGGGTGCATTGGCGTCCCAGACGCTCCACATCTGCACGAAGAAGAACGGCGTCCAGCACACGATGAAGGCCAGCACGATTATGAAGGTCATCTTCACTGTGCGGATCTTGGCCTTAGAGATGAGTTTGACGCTGCTCACGCGCGCCAGGGCCGCGCACCCGCCGCCGCCCGCCGCCGCGCACTCGGGTCCCTCCGTCGCCGCCGCCGCCGCTGCCGTCTTGAGCCGCAGGTTCTGCCAGATCTTGAAGCTGATGAGGCTGTAGCAGGCGGTGAGCACGATGACAGGCACGATGTAGACGGCGAGCGTGATCCACGTGATGTAAGCCTTGGGCCCCCAGGGCTGGATGAAGACGGCCCAGCAATCGAAGACGCCGTCGGCCACCTCGCGCAGCGAGAAGATGTGCACCTGCGGCGCGCTGGCCACCAGGCAGCCGAGCCACGTGGCGAGCACCGCCAGGCGGTCGGCACGGCGGCGCAGCGCGCGCAGCGGCTGGCAGATGGCCAGGCAGCGGTCCAGCGACATGAGCAGCAGCAGGTAGGTGGAGGCGAACATACCCACCACCTGCAGGTACTTGACCAGGCGGCACAGTAGGTCGGGCCCGTAGAAGCGGAAGGTGATGTCCCACAGCAGCTGTGGCAGCACCTGGAACACGGCCACCACCAGATCGGCGATGCTCAGGTGCTTCATGAAGAAAAAGAGGCGCGAATGCTTGTGGCGCGTGGTGCGCAGCGCCAGCAGCACGCACGCGTTGCCGCTCAGCGCCAGGAAGAGGATGAGGCACAACACGGCCACCTCCACCCGTGCCAGGGCCTCATTGCGCCGCGGCGGTCCGGCAGTGAAGTTGCCCTCGGCCCCCGGCGGCGCCGCGCTCGCGTTGACCGCCTCGGTGCTCCAGTTGGCGGCGAGAGTACCCTCCATGACCGTGGCCACCGTGCGCCCCGGGCCTTGGTGCCCTTTAAGGCGTGGCACGAGGGGGCGGGGTCCCACGCGCTGTCCCAGAGCGCCTCGAGGGGCGCCTCAGGCTTCACTCCCGGAGACCCCGCGGATGGATCTGCTGGGTTCGATCCTGGAACAAACCGTGAGGGCCATAAGAAGCCAACCCCGTTTCTCTCCCGACGCGTGAGAAGCGCAGTTGGCCCCCTTCTTGGAAACCCCAAATCATCTCGAACTTACGGCACAACTGCGGGCCCCGGAGTTGCTCAGCCGCTAGCCCAAAAATTCCCTTTTCAGGCACCTCCTGTGATCCGCTGCAAGAAAGCGGAAAACCTCTACCGGACCGCCAGTTCCTTAAGACGCTCAGACGCTTCCACTGGCAGAGAAGAGAGGATCATAAATAGACACTTTCCGCCGGCTCTGGAATTCCCACTTCCCCCAGGGGTCCCCAAACTGAATACCTCTCCCAGGAGTCCTCAGCGCAGCCACCTCCTGCGGGAACCCCCAACCCGGCCACCTCTCCTAGTAAGTTTCGCTCCAGTTACTTCCTCCAGAGACCCCCAAATAGCTACTTGCCTGGGAAACCCCAGCGCAGGACTCCGTCCTCCAATCCCCACCCCCATTTCTAAGATGCTCAGCCGTTACCCTGAACTTCTATAACTGCTTCCGGGACCCCCAGTCCAACAGTCCCTCCTGGAGGAACCCCTACCTCAATACCTACCCCAGGACGCCCAACCGCTGCCCCCAGGACCCTGGCATAGACACACACCGCGGGGATCCTCCCCAGCTCAAAGATTCAGGAACTCGACGTGTGCCTTGGCACCCCCGACAGTCAAGGGCTCTGAGCCTCAATCCCAAACAGTCACTTCAAAATCTCCTGGAGCACACCGCGCGCCCCTAGGGAGTGTGGGGGCACCCCGACACCACCACCTCTCGAGTCTCGACGTCTCCACCAGCCCTAGCCACCCCCTCAGCCGGCGCGCTGGATCCAGCTACCTGCACCGAGTCCGCAGGCTCGCCCCAAATTGGCTCACTGGAGAAGTTGTACACCGCTGTCGGCCCCAAGGACACGTGCGCTCCCGGCTCAGTGGCTGCCGGAGGCTCCCAGTCCGAAACTATGCTGAAGTCTCACCCTTGGCACCTGGGCTGGTATCCCCCTCGCCGGCATTCTTGCTGGGTTCTGGATGGAGACGGAAGGCTAGCAGAGAGCGCTGCCGAGGCTTTCAGCGCGCGGATAGCGTCAGGACGCGGTGCCGTCTGCTGGTGGCCCGGCTTTTCTGCATCCAGGGGGTGGGGACTGCGCCACCTACATCGGTCCGCTAGGGGGCGCGGGAGGCCGGCCTCGCTGTCCTCCGCGTAGCGGGGTTAAAGCGCTCAGCGTCTGCCCCAATGCAGTAACAAACATGTTTGTTTCACAGTGGTTTAAAAGTGAGAGGGAAGAAGCTCGTAAATAACCCGCCTGGTTTCTTCCTTTCTTGGTTTAGAAGCTCCTTACTCTCAGGCAAATAGGATGCTTGAATAGTGATGTTTTTCCCGGAGTAGATGGTGATGATGTTACAAAAGCATTTAACTGATATTTCCCAAATATGAGGTTAATTTCAGTGGTTTTTCTCCCAGGAGTTTGATGTAGTGGATTTAGCAGTGAATTCAAACAAATCCTTGCTCCAGAATATTTCTGTTTGGATTCCCTTTAATGAGGAAGGAGAAATGTCTTCTAGTCAGCACTGGGAGAGGTCTTCATTCTAGAATTTCTAGTTTTAGGGGAAAATACTCATGCAAAAATTCTATTTCTTTCCTTTAAAGTCAATTTGCTCATCTGTGGCCTGAAGCCTTTTCACCTCCTTGCCATGCTTCAAAATTAAAATCTTAAATGATGCCATCAGAAGATGAAATGTTAAGAACAGCGTCTGCATTCTCACTCCTTTTCTAACTTTGTTTTTGAGGTGCTTTACAATGGCCAAGAATGGAGGCAGAAAAAAATCTGAAGATTCAAAAATGAACATGGCTCTTTAAAAGATATTAAATGCATATTTCCTTCTGACATTTCACTTCTCCCTCTTTTAATTATGTGGAGAGAATTCAATTAGTCAAGGACCAAGTTTCCTGAACCCACAATGACAGCCCTGTGCCAAGGCATCCTCCAGGCAGAGACCCTTCCAGCAGCTCTGATCCCAGGGTTCCATTTGAATGAGCATTCCAGGATGGGCCTGGGAATGCTGGCAGCCCTGGAAAGGGACAGAAGGCAGACTTGCATTTTTCTTCCCTTTGGAAGTTGTGTCATCATATTAATAAATATTATCTGTCACACAAATTGCAGATTCAATTTACAGAACACTCAGGTGAGGATTACATGACCTTGGGCAAGTTTCTTCTCCTTGGGCCTCAGTTTCCCCATACGTAAAAACAAAAGTGTTAACCAAGATAAGCAATCTCTGAGGTCACATCCCTTTGGTTTTCTGAAATTCTAAGACCTTAATTCTAGGAGGTAAAGCATCTCTTACCAACCCAGATTTGATCAAAAGGAATATTCCTTAAGTACCGTGATTGGGAAATTTAGGAAGGATTAAAAACTGGGCCAGTAGAGCCCAGCTCGCCCCTGTCTATCATGGCTCAGAGCTGCCTTCAGAGAGGTTTCCCCAGGCCACCCTCCCAGGGAGAAGCTCTTCCATCCAACAAGAGGAGCCATGCCCTGTCCTGTGTGGTCTTTGTGTGATGGGTGAGGCTGCCTAATTCTGGATTCACTTAGGACTATTTGGCCTCGTGCAAAAGCTAAGTCTTCTAATTTACTCTTCATTTGTTAAAAAAAAAAAAAAGTGATAGTTTGATCCCCATTTCCTCGCTTTTATTTCTGAACACCTTCATAAGCCAGGCAGTAGAGAAATGTTATTTACTGGGTGCTCCCCTTGAATACACCTAACAATGAATAAGACATGTTCCTACCCTATTGAGCTCTAGCTGGGGAGAAAAGCACTTAAATATTTGCAGTGTGTTAATGGTAAATGAGAATACGGGGCTGCAGTCAAGTGCTGGGGATCAGCTGGGGGGACAGTTTCACAAAGAAGATGTGAGTTCTTCAGGAAGGAAGGAAAAGGATGTTCTTCTCAGAGGGCAAGGCAGAGTATAAATGGTTTGTTTGGGTCTGGAGATTCCAAGTAGCTGAATGAAGTGCTCAGTGCCTGCACACTGCAGGCATTTAACAAATACTTCCTGATGCTGTCGGACCTGGAAGGCCAAGCAAAGAAGAATGGATTTTATTCTGTAAACCAACCGTCCCCAAAATGGGGGATGGAATACTGTCCCTGAAAGTACTTGAGACGTGGCTCCAACATTGAATAATACTGAACAATTTTATGGGGAGGAACTTAGCGCTTTTTCAATTCTATTTCATTTCTTTTGATTTCAGCAAGGAGTAAGTCTGATACAGCAAAACTCAGGAAGGTGGTGCAAGGATGACTGAGGTTTGGGGGACAATCTCAAGGATCCTAAGATCTCTGTTTTAGTGAGAGAATCCTGGCAGCCACAGGGAAGACGGAGAGGGAGATTCCACCATCAGGAGACCCTTGGAAGTCCAGGCAAGAGTTGCTGGGGCACAGAGCAGGGCAGGGACTCTGAAAGGAACTCTCGACAATCACTGTTTTACGAACTTTCCAGTCTTCCTGAGCAACTAAGCACCTTGAAGGGAGGGCCAGAATTTTATATACATGCACTTCAAAGGGCAAGGGCACAGCAGAATAGGCACTTAACAAGTGTACAGGTACAGAAGGATGGAAGGGAGGGAAGAAATCGAGCAACATCCCCGTGGGCAGGTTTGCTTTCCTGAGCCCAGGACTGTACCCCTGAGGGAGATATCTTGCCCAGGGAATGGTGTGTCCAGTGCCCACTCCTACTTCCAGGAACTGGGTCTTGAGCTTTAGAATCATGGGAATTTTCCAGTTCTGGTGGTTGTTTAAGACAGCGATCCAAGCCCAGGTGGCCTCACTCCATACTCAAGGTGAAAAGGAGCTGTAAATGCATCCCATCTACTCCCCATCCCCCAAACGATCTCTCAGTCTGCCTGGGCATCCAGCTCCGGGAGTGAGTCAGTGACACTGTCAGGCCTAAAGTCTGAGAATACATTTTAGCAATAGTCTTGCTGCCTGCCAGCTTGCCCCCTAGCCTTCTTACATTTACTGATCTCCAGACCTAAAGAACATCAAGGGGATGTGGGATGACAGAAGAAGTTCATGAGGGGCTTGGGTCAGGATGACAGCTTATAGTTACAGTTCTCACGTACTTCTCTCCCACATCATCTAGGACCGCTTCTCAGCCTTTATTTTCATTCTGTGTTCCATGAAGAGTTAGAGAAAAAGAGAACATGATTGCGTAAAGGATAGAGCTCTGAATTCAGAGCAATAAGTGCTGGGGTCTGGGTTTTCCCACCTGCATAGCCAAGTTATTGAACCTGTTTGAGACTCAGTTTCCCCAGGTGCTGAGCTCATGGGGCTGTGTGAATAAAAAAGACTTAATACACATGAGGAGTAAACTGCAAACAGTTAAGCACTGTAAGACTGAGTCTTTTTTCTCATGCTGACAAACCCCACCCATGAAAATATTTTCTCTTCCAATCAGCCTTAATCTTATCAATCTTTCCAGATCAAGCTCATGAATCTCAATTCAATTAGACAATCTCTGTATGTGAATGGGGGGAGGGATGGTAGTAGGTACTCTACCAGGCAACTTAAAGCAACTCCTTTGAACCCTAGTTGGTGTGATGAGAAATCTAAACCTTCATTTCTTCAGGAAACCTTTCCCTGACCAGGTTGACCACAGAGAACCCCCCATTTTCTGAATCTCTGCAGCATGAACACAGACTTCATTTGTAAGGTAAACATGCTCATCTCCCCAATTCAGTTGTAGGTTCCTAGAATTAGTCCTGTACATCATAGGATGTTATATACTCCCATCTTCTTTCCCATTACGTATCTGTCAATAAAAATGTGTGGAGAACATGATGGATCAATTACCCAAGAACATCTCTTAGCAAATTAATCACCAGGGACAGATCCTTGCTTCCTGGAACAAAATTTCCATGGATATCATGCTGAAGGAGGGCTCTTTGTGAGAAAGTATGTTATTCATACATGTGTGCCATTCCTCCCCAGAGGAACGATGACAGAGATAAAGCAGGAGGCTTCTAATTCCAAAAAACATGTTGTCAATTGACAATGGATGTGACAATACAATTCCCGTTAATGAATTTGCTTAAATAAAAGCATTGTCCGCTTGTACATATTGTTGGCCTAGGTCAAGACATAGCATGACATAATTGGAGAGAAAAAGTGATCCTCTGAAATAACAGAGCTTGGAATAAAAACAGGCTGTTCTTTTGCAGAAGAAAAGGTTTATTGACAATGAGGATCTTCTTGGAACTTGTAACTTCTTTTGGAGAAATAGGGCCTAGAGGAGTTGGGTACAAATTAAAAGTGGTTGTTATAACAAGCAGACTGATTGGGATTAGTATGACTTCTATTATACACATGAGGAAACTGAGGTTCAGACAGGGGAAGGGACCTGGCCAAAGGTCATACAGCCAGTTGAAGAACATAGGCCAGTGTGGCCAGAACGAGCCACAAGGCAAGCCTGGAGAGGTCAGCAGAAACCAGACTACAGGGGCCTGGCAGGCTGGGGGAAAGAACTTTGTTCTCTATTCTAAGAGCACTGAATAGCTTTGAGAGGTTCTAAGGGAAAGAGTGATGTGATCAGAAAATCACTTTTGTGTTAGCATGGGGCATGGATTGAAAGTGACAACTGGCCAAAGGCAAAAGGATTAGGAGGCTGCTGTAGTCACCCAGGCAAGCAGTGATGCTAGCCTGGAGGAGGACAATATGGGAAGGACCAGTGATGTGCTGTCTTAGTTTGCCCAGGCTGCTACGACAAATACCACACAGTGGGTTGGCTTCAACAATGGGAATTTATTGTCTCAAGGTTTTAGAGGCTGAAGGTCCAAAATTAAAGTCTCTACAGGCCATGCTTTCTCCCAGAGTGTACAGCATTCTGGTGCTGGCTTGCAATACTTGGGTTCCTTGGCTTACATCTCTGCCTCCATCAGAGATGGCTTCTCCTTCTGGCTGCTTCTGCTCACTCATCTGTGTCTCTGTCTAGATTTCCCCTCTTTATAAGAACTTCAGCCATAAAGATTAAGGCTCACCCTGATTCAATTTGACCTCACCCAGAATAGGATCTTTGAAGATCCTATTTGCAAATAAGTCCACACCTTAACTAATAATGACACCTTCAGAGGTCCTATTTACCAATGGGTCACACCCTCAGGAACACAGGTTAAGATTTGAACATGCCTTTTGTGGGGGTCACAATTCAATCTCCAAGTTGCCCAATGTCCCACTGGAATAAGAAGTGAAGCCAGATTGAAGCTTATGTCTTTCCACCGACCAGAGCTGCCTCTTGTGTCATAGAAGGCCTCAGCAGCATTGGAAATGTTCTGGAGATAAAAGTGGAAAAGATTTTTGGTGAAGTCAAGTGAAAGGCAGGGAGAGGTGGAGAAAGAGAATAAAAGAGATGACTTGACAGTTTGTTCAAACACCACAATTACATGCAACTTTGAATAGGAAATGAGATATGGTAGGTTTGTATAGGTTAGAGTGAAATAGCGACACTTGACAAAGTAATTTGGGCAGAGAATAAAAATATATTTGCAGGGCCCCCCGGAGAACCTGGGGGAAAATACAGATGTGTCAGACTTCCTCACCTGGACTGATACTGATGTAGTCACAAACATTGAGGACTGGCGGTTTGACGTGCCAAGCCCTATATCATGGGACTTGCCCCTATGAAGCTTGTTACTGCAAAGGAGAGGCTAAACCTGCATATAATTGTGCCTAAGAGTCTCCCCCTGAGTACCTCTTTGTTGCTCAGATGTGGCCCTGTCTCTCTCTAACTAAGCCACCTCGGCAGATGAACTCACTGCCCTCCCCCTCTATGTGGGACCCGACTCCCAAGGGTATAAATCTCCCTGGCAATGCAGGATATGACTCACGGAGATGAATCTGGACCCAGCATTGTGGGATTGAGAACATCTTCTTAACCAAAAGGGGGATGCAAAATGAAATGAAATAGGGAGGCGGGGCAAGATGGCAGACTGGTGAGCTGTATGTTTTAGTTACTCCTCCAGGAAACTAGGTAGAAAGCCAGGAACTGCGTGGACTGGACACCACAGAGCAATCTGACTTTGGGCATACTTCATACAGCACTCATGGGGATGTCGAACTGCCGAGATCAGCGAAATCTGTAGGTTTTTGTGGCCAGGGGACCTGCACCCCTCCCTGCCAGGCTCAGTCCCGTGGGAGGAGGGGCTGTCAGCTCCGGGAAGGAGAAGGGAGAACTGCAGTGGCAGCCCTTATCAGAAACTCATTCTACTGATCCAAACTCCAACCATAGATAGACTGAGACCAGACACCAGAGAATCTGAGAGCAGCCAGCCAGCAGAGAGGAAACAGGCATAGAAAAAAACAACACGAAAAACTCCAAAATAAAAGCAGATGCTTTTTGGAGTTCTGGTCAACATAGAAAGGGGAAGGGCAGAGCTCAGGCCCTGAGGCTCATATGCAAATCCCAAAGAAAAGCTGATCTCTCTGCCCTGTGGACCTTTCCTTAATGGCCCTAATTGCTTTGTCTCTTAGCATTTCAATAGCCCATTAGATCTCTGAGGAGGGCCCTTTTTTTTTTTTTAAAATCCTTTTTTTCTTTTTCTAAAACAATTACTCTAAGAAGCCCAATACAGAAAGCTTCAAAGACTTGCAATTTGGGCAGATCAAGACAAGAGCAGAACTAAGAGAGCTCTGAGACAAAAGGCAATAATCCAGTGGCTGAGAAAATTCACTAAACACCACAACTTCCCAAGAAAACGGGGGTGTCTGCTCACAGCCATCATCCTGGTGGACAGGAAACACTCCTGCCCATCACCAGCCCCATAGACCAGAGCTGACCCAGACAACCCAGTGTGACGGAAGTGCTTCAAATAACAGGCACACACCACAAAACTGGGCGTGGACATTAGCCTTCCCTGCAACCTCAGCTGATTGTCCCAGAGTTGGGAAGGTGGAGCAGTGTGAATTAACAAAGCCCCATTCAGCCATCATTTCAGCAGACTGGGAGCCTCCCTACACAGCCCAAGAGCCCAGAACTGCCCTGGGGGATGGTAATCACCTGTGACATAGCACAGTCATCCCTCAACAGAGGACCAGGGGTTGCACAGCCTGGAAGAGGGGCCACTTGCAAGTCTCAGGAGCCATATGCCAATACCAAGGACTTGTGGGTCAGTGGCAGAGACAAACTGTGGCAGGACTGAACTGAAGGATTAGACAATTGCAGCAGCTTTAAAACTCCAGGATCACCAGGGAGATTTGATTGTTAGAGCCACCCCCCCTCCCTGACTGCCCAGAAACACGCCCCACATACAGGGCAGGCAACACCAACTACACACACAAGCTTGGTACACCAATTGGACCCCACAAGACTCACTCCCCCACTCACCACAAAGGCTAAGCAGGGGAGAACTGGCTTGTGGAGAACAGGTGGCTCCTGGACGCCACCTGCTGGTTAGTTAGAGAAAGTGTACTCCACGAAGCTGTAGATCTGATAAATTAGAGATAAGGACTTCAATTGGTCTACAAATCCTAACAGAACCCTATCAAGTTCAGCAAATGCCACGAGGCCAAAAACAACAGAAAATTATAAAGCATATGCAAAAACCAGATGATATGGACAACCCAAGCCCAAGCACCCAAATCAAAAGATCAGAAGAGACACAGCACCTAGAGCAGCTACTCAAAGAACTAAAGATAAACAATGAGACCATAGTACAGGATACAAAGGATATCAAGAAGACCCTAGAAGAGCATAAAGAAGACATTGCAAGACTAAATAAAAAAATAGATGATCTTATGGAAATTAAAGAAACTGTTGACCAAATTAAAAAGATTCTGGACACCCATAGTACAAGACTAGAGGAAGTTGAACAACGAATCAGTGACCTTGAAGATGACAGAATGGAAAAGGAAAGCATAAAAGAAAGAATGGGAAAAAAAATTGAAAAAATCGAAACGGACCTCAGGGATATGATAGATAATATAAAACGTCCGAATATAAGACTCATTGGTGTTCCAGAAGGGAAAGAAAAGGGTAAAGGTCTAGGAAGAGTATTCAAAAAAATTGTTGGGGAAAACTTCCCAAATCTTCTAAACAACATAAATACACAAATCGTAAATGCTCAGGGAACTCCAAATAGAATAAATCCAAATAAACCCACTCTGAGACATATTCTGATCACACTGTCAAACACGGAAGAGAAGGAGCAAGTTCTGAAAGCAGCAAGAGAAAAGCAATTCACCACATACAAAGGAAACAGCATAAGACTAAGTAGTGACTACTCAGCAGCCACCATGGAAGCAAGAAGGCAGTGGCATGATATATTTAAAATTCTGAGTGAGAAAAATTTCCAACCAAGAATACTTTATCCAGCAAAGCTCTCATTCAAATTTGAGGGAGAGCTTAAATTTTTCACAGACAAACAAATGCTGAGAGAATCTGCTAACAAGAGACCTGCCCTACTGGAGATACTAAAGGGAGCCCTACAGACAGAGAAACAAAGATAGGACAGAGAGACTTGGAGAAAGGTTCAGTACTAAAGAGATTCGGTATGGGTACAATTAAGGATGTTAATAGAGAGAGGGGAAAAATATGACAAATATAAACCAAAGGATAAGATGGCTGATTCAAGAAATGCCTTCACAGTTATAATGTTGAATGTAAATGGATTAAACTCCCCAATTAAAAGATATAGGTTCGCAGAATGGATCAAAAAAAATGAACCATCAATATGTTGCATACAAGAGACTCATCTTAGACACAGGGACACAAAGAAATTGAAAGTGAAAGGATGGAAAAAAATATTTCATGCAAGCTACAGCCAAAAGAAAGCAGGTGTAGCAATATTAATCTCAGATAAAATAGACTTTAAATGCAGGGATGTTTTGAGAGACAAAGAAGGCCACTACATACTAATAAAAGGGGCAATTCAGCAAGAAGAAATAGCAATCGTAAATGTCTACGCACCCAATCAAGGTGCCACAAAATACATGAGAGAAACACTGGCAAAACTAAAGGAAGCAATGGATGTTTCCACAATAATTGTGGGAGACTTCAACACATCACTCTCTCCTATAGATAGATCAACCAGACAGAAGACCAAAAAGGAAATTGAAAACCTAAACAATCTGATAAATGAATTAGATTTAACAGACATATACAGGACATTACATCCCAAATCACCAGGATACACATACTTTTCTAGTGCTCATGGAACTTTCTCCAGAATAGATCATATACTGGGACATAAAACAAGGCTCAATAAATTTAAAAAGATTGAAATTATTCAAAGCACATTCTCTGACCACAATGGAATACAATTAGAAGTCAATAACCATCAGAGACTTAGAAAATTCACAAATGCCTGGAGGTTAAACAACGCACTCCTAAACAATCAGTGGGTTAAAGAGGAAATAGCAAAAGAAATTGCTAAATATATAGAGACGAATGAAAATGAGAAAACAACATACCAAAACCTAAGGGATGCAGCAAAAGCAGTACTGAGGGGGAAATTTATAGCACTAAACGCATATATTAAAAACGAAGAAAGAGCCAAAATCAAAGAACTAATGGATGAACTGAAGAAGCTAGAAAGTGAACAGCAAACCAATCCTAAACCAAGTAGAAGAAAAGAAATAACAGGGATTAAAGCAGAAATAAATGACACAGAGAACAAAAAAACAATAGAGAGGATAAATATCACCAAAAGTTGGTTCTTTGAGAAGATCAACAAGATTGACAAGCCCCTAGCTAGACTGACAAAATCAAAAAGAGAGAAGACCCATATAAACAAAATAATGAATGAAAAAGGTGACATAACTGCAGATCCTGAAGAACTTAAAAAAAATTATAAGAGGATACTATGAACAACTGTATGGCAACAAACTGGATAATTTAGAGGAAATGGACAATTTCCTGGAAACATATGAACAACCTAGACTGACCAGAGAAGAAATAGAAGACCTCAATCAACCCATCACAAGCAAAGAGATCCAATCAGTCATCAAAAATCTTCCCACAAATAAATGCCCAGGGCCAGATGGCTTCACAGGGGAATTCTACCAAACTTTCCAGAAAGAACTGACACCAATCTTACTCAAACTCTTTCAAAACATTGAAGAAAATGGAACACTACCTAACTCATTTTATGAAGCTAACATCAATCTAATACCAAAACCAGGCAAAGATGCTACAAAAAAGGAAAACTACCGGCCAATCTCCCTAATGAATATAGATGCAAAAATCCTCAACAAAATACTTGCAAATCGAATCCAAAGACACATTAAAAAAATCATACACCATGACCAAGTGGGGTTCATTCCAGGCATGCAAGGATGGTTCAACATAAGAAAATCAATCAATGTATTACAACACATTAAAAATTCGAAAGGGAAAAATCAAATGATCATCTCAACAGATGCTGAAAAAGCATTTGACAAAATCCAACATCCGTTTTTGATAAAAACACTTCAAAAGGTAGGAATGGAAGGAAACTTCCTCAATATGATAAAGAGCATATATGAAAAACCCACAGCCAGCATAGTACTCAATGGTGAGAGACTGAAAGCCTTCCCTCTAAGATCAGGAACAAGACAAGGATGCCCGCTGTCACCACTGTTGTTCAACATTGTGCTGGAAGTGCTAGCCAGGGCAATCCGGCAAGACAAAGAAATAAAAGGCATCCAAATTGGAAAAGAAGAAGTAAAACTGTCATTGTTTGCAGATGATATGATCTTATATCTGGAAAACCCTGAGAAATCGACGATACAGCTACTAGAGCTAATAAACAAATTTAGCAAAGTAGCGGGATACAAGATTAATGCACATAAGTCAGTAATGTTTCTATATGCTAGAAATGAACAAACTGAAGAGACACTCAAGAAAAAGATACCACTTTCAATACCAACTAAAAAAATCAAGTACCTAGGAATAAACTTAACCAAAGATGTAAAAGACCTATACAAAGAAAACTACATAACTCTACTAAAAGAAATAGAAGGGGACCTTAAAAGATGGAAAAATATTCCATGTTCATGGATAGGAAGGCTAAATGTCATTAAGATGCCAAACTCATCTACAGATTCAATGCAATCCCAATCAAAATTCCAACAACCTACTTTGCAGACTTGGAAAAGCTAGTTATCAAATTTATTTGGAAAGGGAAGATGCCTCGAATTGCTAAAGACACTCTAAAAAAGAAAAACGAAGTGGGAGGACTTACACTCCCTGACTTTGAAGCTTATTATAAAGCCACAGTTGTCAAAACAGCATGGTACTGGCACAAAGATAGACATATAGATCAATGGAATCGAATTGAGAATTCAGAGATAGACCTTCAGATCTATGGCCGACTGATCTTTGATAAGGCCCCCAAAGTCACTGAACTGGGTCATAATGGTCTTTTCAACAAATGGGGCTGGGAGAGTTGGATATCCATATCCAAAAGAATGAAAGAGGACCCCTACCTCACACCCTACACAAAAATTAACTCAAAATGGACGAAAGATCTCAATATAAAAGAAAGTACCATAAAACTCCTAGAAGATAATGTAGGAAAACATCTTCAAGACCTTGTATTAGGCGGCCACTTCCTAGACTTTATACCCAAAGCATAAGCAACAAAAGAGAAAATAGATAAATGGGAACTCCTCAAGCTTAGAAGTTTCTGCACCTCAAAGGAATTTCTCAAAAAGGTAAAGAGGCAGCCAACTCAATGGGAAAAAATTTTTGGAAACCATGTATCTGACAAAAGACTGATATCTTGCATATACAAAGAAATCCTACAACTCAATGACAATAGTACAGACAGCCCAATTATAAAATGGGCAAAAGATATGAAAAGACAGTTCTCTGAAGAGGAAATACAAATGGCCAAGAAACACATGAAAAAATGTTCAGCTTCACTAGCTATTAGAGAGATGCAAATTAAGACCACAATGAGATACCATCTCACACCAATTAGAATGGCTGCCATTAAACAAACAGGAAACTACAAATGCTGGAGGGGATGTAGAGAAATTGGAACTCTTATTCATTGTTCGTGGGACTGTATAATGGTTCAGCCACTCTGGAAGTCAGTGTGGCAGTTCCTTAGAAAACTAGATATAGAGTTACCGTTCGACCCAGCGATTGCACTTCTTGGTATATACCCGGAAGATCGGAAAGCAGTGACACGAACAGGTATCTGCACGCCAATGTTCATAGCAGCATTATTCACAATTGCCAAGAGAAGGAAACAACCCAAATGTCCTTCAACAGATGAGTGGATAAATAAAATGTGGTATATACACACGATGGAATACTACGCGGCAGTAAGAAGGAACGATCTCGTGAAACATATGACAACATGGATGAACCTTGAAGACATAATGCTGAGCGAAATAAGCCAGGCACAAAAAGAGAAATATTATATGCTACCACTAATGTGAACTTTGAAAAATGTAAAACAAATGGTTTATAATGTAGAATGTAGGGGAACTAACAATAGAGAGCAATTAAGGAAGGGGGAACAATAATCCAAGATGAACAGATAAGCTATTTAACGTTCTGGGGATGCCCAGGAATGACTATGGTCTGTTAATTTCTGATGGATATAGTAGGAACAAGTTCACAGAAATGTTGCCATATTAGGTAACTTTCTTGGGGTAAAGTAGGAACAGGTTGGAAGTAAAGCAGTTATCTTAGGTTAGTTGTCTTTTTCTTACTCCCTTGTTATGGTCTCTTTGAAATGTTCTTTTATTGTATGTTTTTTTTTTTTTTTTTTTTTAGTTTTTTTTCATACAGTTGATTTCAAAAAGAAAGGAAAGTTAAAAAAAAAAAAAAAGAAAGAAAAACAAGGAAAAAAATATGTAGTGCCCCCTTGAGGAGCCTGTGGAGAATGCAGGGGTATTCGCCTACCCCACCTCGATGGTTGCTAACATGACCACAGACATAGGGGACTGGTGGTTTGATGGACTGAGCCCTCTACCATAGGTTTTACCCTTGGGAAGACGGTTGCTGCAAAGGAGAGGCTAGGCCTCCCTATAATTGTGCCTAAGAGCCTCCTCCCGAATGCCTCTTTGTTGCTCAGATGTGGCCCTCTCTCTCTGGCTAAGCCAACTTGAAAGGTGAAATCACTGCCCTCCCCCCTACGTGGGATCAGACACCCAGGGGAGTGAATCTCCCTGGCAATGTGGAATATGACTCCTGGGGAGGAATGTAGACCTGGCATCGTGGGACGGAGAACATCTTCTTGACCAAAAGGGGGATGTGAAAGGAAATGAAATAAGCTTCAGTGGCAGAGAGATTCCAAAAGGAGCCGAGAGGTCACTCTGGTGGGCACTCTTACGCACATTTTAGACGACCCTTTTTAGGTTCTAAAGAATTGGGGTAGCTGGTGGTGGATACCTGAAAGTATCAAACTACAACCCAGAACCCATGAATCTCGAAGACAGTTGTATAAAAATGTAGCTTATGAGGGGTGACAATGGGATTGGGAAAGCCATAAGGACCACACTCCCCTTTGTCTAGTTTATGGATGGATGAGTAGAAAAATAGGGGAAGGAAACAAACAAACAAACAGACAAAGGTACCCAGTGTTTGTTTTTACTTCAATTGCTCTTTTTCACTTTAATTATTATTCTTGTTACTTTTGTGTGTGTGCTAATGAAGGTGTCAGGGATTGATTTAGGTGATGAATGTACAACTATGTAATGGTACTGTGAACAATCGAATGTACGATTTGTTTTGTATGACTGCATGGTATGTGAATATATCTCAATAAAATGAAGATTAAAAAAAATGAAATGAAATAAAGTTTCAGTGGCTGAGAGATTTCAAATGGAGTCGAGAGGACACTGTGATGTACATTCTTATGCACTATATAGATAACACCTTTTAGGTTTTAATGTATTGGAATAGCTAGAAGTAAATACCTAAAACTACCAAAGTCCAACCCAGTACTCTGGACTCTTGAAGACAACTATATAACAATGTAGCTTACAAGGGGTGACAGTGTGATTGTGAAAACCTTGTGGATTGTACTCCCTTTATCCAGTGTATGGATGGATGAGTAGAAAAATGGGGACAAAAACTAAATGAAAAATAGGGTGAGAAGGGGGGGATCATTTGGGTGTTTATTTTACTTTTATTTCTTATTCTTATTCTGATTTTTTCTGATGTAAGGAAAATGTTCAAAAATAGATTGGGGTGATGAAGGCATAACTATATGATGGTACTGTGAACAGCTGATTGTACACCATGGATGATTTATGGTATGTGAATATATTTCAATAAAACTGAATTTAATTTAAAAACAAATAGAGATGACTTGAGACAGTCCCCTGGAACTCATGAGACATCACCCCAGGTTCATACAGGGACGCTCCAACAAAACAAAGCCCTCTTCTCACCTTAGCCATCCCTGCCCCGTCTCTATCGGGTTCATCTTGGTAGGATGAAGGGACCTAAGGGAAATTCCAGTGACCTAACAGTTCCAAGCATGAAAATTGTCTCAAGTCCCAGGCAGCCGCCGCCAATTCCAACAGCCCACTCAATTTTCTTTTTTTATTTAAAAAAAAAAGGGGGGGGGGGCACATTTTTCCAAGACAGACCCCCAGCAGAAGTCCATCTTTCTTCCTAGGATACTGAGCACATTTTGACATATGTACCATTTTCTCTAATCTGTTATGCAAAAATATTCATTCAATAAACATTTTCTATATACTTACTATGTGCCTGGTGGTGGGGTCACACTTGGCAGCACAGAGAGTCTGCCTTATTAGTCCAGAGTGGAACTCGAACCCCCCAGCTCTGGGTGAGAGAATTAAGATTAGCAGAAGAACCGGAGTCCCTGCCTTCAGTAACTCCACACCAGGAACACCCTCCCCTGGGTGACCATGACAAGTTCCCACTCCTCTCCGGGCATCAGTTTCCCCTCCTCAAAATGAGGGTATCAGACAAACTTTAAAGTCCCTTAAAGCTCTACAATTCTACAATTATCTCACTCGGAAACAACAAAACACACAGAGCAGAGCAGTGAACACAAAACAGACTGCAGGATCAGCTGTCCCCAGCGCCCACAGCACAGGCACATAGTAGGTCCTCAACAAACAGTAGCAGAATAAATGAGTATGGGCTGCACAGGAAAGGTAGAGCGCTCTGTCAAGAGAGTGAACAAACAAAATGTCATGTTTCACATCTCAAACTGGTGAAAATGGAAAAGGAAAATACCTTTGGGAAATCTCACACTCCCAAACATGGCTGGCAGGAATGTATTTTGGGATCACCTCCTTGGAAGGAAACTTGCAGTATCTACCAAAATCCTTAAAAATGTTCAAATCTTTTGACCCAGCAATTTACCTTCCTAATGCCACAACTCAAAGAAACAACTGGGCAAAAATGCAAAGAGATATGCACACAGATGTTTATCCCAGCATTATTGACAATGGTGAAAAGTGGCTAAGCAGAACAAGACTGCTTATTAGGTACACCCAATGCAAAACGATACAGAGGTTAAAATGACAGGGTGGATATGTGTTAATTGACACGGAAAGGTGGGGTGTGTGTGTAAAGAAGGTTATAGAACAGGATGTATAGAATGGTACCATTTTTGTAAATCCACACAGAGAATTATCTAAAAACAATATGTGCCAACAAATCCCTGGGTGGTGAGGTTATGGGTGGTTTAAATTGTTTTAATATCTGTATTAGTGAATGTGGATTACTTTCATAACGTGAAAAGAGAGGATCCATTTCCAAAAAGCCTCATCAGAGACTAACATGGGCAACTCCAGTCTTCACTTTGGGATCAGCCATAGCTATGGAAATGTTCTCCCTCAGAGGTGTGGGAGAAATTGGGGACTCCCGTTCGAGTGTTCAAGAGGAGTTCTCAGCCAGCTGCAGCTTGAGTGCTTACAAACAGCAGCCTTGGACGTTGGAGATGGGCAAACAGCCTGGAGGTGGTGTGCAATCTATTGAACAAGCCTGCAACCCTGAAGGCCACGACGAGACCTTTCTTATCCCAGCAACTCCTGCAGTTGTCAAGCACAGTGTTTTCTTTCTACTATAGGGCAACTTGTTGACAGGTTGATTAAGAGCTTCTTAAAGGTTGCCAAGCTCAAGGAACATGCCCTCACAAGAAAGATGCACCAAACCAGGGCAGAACAGCCAAGGTCTCTGCGCTTGTGCCACATTCTTGGGAATGTTGGAGCTCTTCCTGAATGCACAACATCCAGGACCTGACCCCGGGTACCCCAGGGAATAAGGCACCTTGGCTGCACAATCCAAGGGCAGGGACCCCAGGTTGCAGGACATTACGACTAGAGAGCACAGACACACATCTACGGCTAGTTGACATGGGACAAGTTCTAAGGTGGGGGAAGAGCTAGTTCAATATCACCCAACCAAAGCAGAGAGCTGAGCTGGGACCAGAATGACAACCTCAGTGTCACCGACTAAGCTCCCCACTGATGGAGCTGCCTCTCCAACAGGGCAGATGAACCAAGCACCAGTGATCCTGGGGCCCTTGGCTTTTCCGTCACAGGGCAATGCACATGGTGGAGTTTGACTTCCAGCTTCTGTCCTCCCTCTGGCTTCTCTCTCTGTATGACTTTCACTCTGATTATACAAGACTCCAGTAATCCAGATTAAAGCCCAACCTGATTTATTCGGGCCACACTTTAATTTAATTACCATCTTGAAGAGATCTTATTTACAATAGGTCTACATTCACCAGAATGCAAACCAAGACTGAGAACATGTCCCAACTGGGGTACACAACACATTTCCACCCACCACTGGGGGAGTGCCTGGAAGAAGCCACACTGTCTTTTGTGACTCAGCCTCAGAAGTCATACTGCATCACTTCTGCCACGTTCAAGTCTGCGAGGCAGCTGCAAAGTCCCACCCAGTTTCAAGAGAAAGAGAAACAGATTCCACCTTCTGAGGGGAGTGACAAGGTGCCGAAGGCATGTAGGACCAAAAATATTGTGCTGTTTTTTGAAAATACACTGTCACACCATGTCAGTGAGTTTTTAGGAAGATTCAATCAAAAAAAGGGCTAGAATGGTGCCTGACACACGGCAAGTATTCAATAAAGAGGAGCTATTAGGTCAAAGCTGTCTACAAGAATGTGCAAGAGTCTGGGAACCACAGGTTGGGAACCACAGGTTGGGAACCAAGGTCCATGCCAGAATAATAAGCTGTTGTTTGTCCTCTGGGTCCCAAGTGCATGCCAGTCACCCTGATCTGAGTGGACCAAGAACACTAGAAAACAGTGCTGGTGAGGGTTTTCTCCAGGGGCCCCACCTCCCACAGCCGTCATACCCCAACGTTACTGCCCAAAGGTGTTGGTCCTA
Source organism: Choloepus didactylus (assembly GCF_015220235.1). Classification (NCBI taxonomy): domain Eukaryota; kingdom Metazoa; phylum Chordata; class Mammalia; order Pilosa; family Megalonychidae; genus Choloepus; species Choloepus didactylus. The sequence goes on from NC_051307.1 coordinate 238,683,841, forward strand.
AAGGAACTACACTGTCCTAGGTAAGACCCAAAGTCCTGGGCAAACTGCTTGGAAACAAGAACAGAAACTTCTGCAAACAGCAGGGCCAGTGAAAACACAACACAGCTTCTGGAAGAGAGGTCAAAATATCTTCGAGGCCAGGGGAGAAACAGTTTCCACCCCAACCCAGAGGTGTGTCCGGCCAAACCCAGAGGCCAAACCGTGTGACTGAGGATCTGTCCTATTTTAGCCAGCACCCCACCCCCATCCCAGTGAAGATCACACCACTAAAATTTAAGATGAAAACAGTTACAAATATCCTCCCAGAAGCATTTATGTTTTGACCAATGGCTTCTTGGTGCATTTCTCTCTAATAGTGGGAAATCAGACACCCCAACAGAAAAGACAAGCAAAGAACTGCCTCCTCACTCTAAGCCAATGTCCACAACATCCCAGCACCCCTTATGAGACTTGCACAGCAAGGAGAGGCAGTGGGAGAGTAGAACAAAGACAGAGAGAGAATCATAAAGGCTTTAAATACTGGGGCTTGAAAGGAGTCCAGAAATAATTCATTCTGGTTCTTTTATATTTCAGAGACTAAAAGTGAGGTCCAGAAAGGGCCCAGGACAGGCCCTCATTCCCTCTAGTTCCTTGCAGAGCCAGATTCCCAGCACCAGGGCCCCTACGGTTCCTGCATGTGAGCCAGTGAGCATTTCCTGAAGTACTGGTCCATTCCTGCTCGATGTCTCTGGACCAGTGAACCCTCCAGGGCCTCGGCCGGGGCTGCCTGCTCCAGAGGAATTGGCTCAGTGACAGCTCATAACTGGAGGGCCTGAGATTCCTGCTTCCAGCCCCAGAAGCATGACAGGCTACATTATTTGTGTGATCCAGTGCAAATGAAAATACTGGGACCCTTGATGAAAAAGCATTAAGATTTCACATTGATGAGTGCAGGCTCTAAATGGTGGAATAGGACGTTTTTCAAATCACTCCCTCCACTAGAAAAATGTAAGAGACTGGAATGAAATAGGTGGTAACCCTGGAACCAGAATGGACATTTAGAACAACTACAGCAGAGCCAGAGGAAGCAAGAGGTTGCCAAAGTTCAGCTTTTGTAAGTGAAAGCACAAACCAGCCACCAGCCCCCATTGCTCAGCCCCATGTTGGCAGCTGCCAAATGGCTGCAGCTGCGGCAGAGCAACCTGGGTTCTGGGAGTAGCCGACTGGGGGGACTCCTGCTCTAAAAGTTGGGGGTGACAGTCGAGGTCAGTCTGGGGGATCCCTGAGGCACCAGCACAGAAGGTGGCCTCAGTTTCAGCCCTGTGGGCAGCACAGCTTTCAACTTCCCATTAGCATCTACCTGGACAGAAAGAGCAATTATATTTTCTTTGGCTATTGGTTTCTCTCCCCCTCCACACCCCTTCTTTTTGTGGGTGTTTCCTGTCTGGCAGATCCCTGAGGGTACAGTATAGATTCTGGCCTTGGTTTCAGCCCCTCTCCACCACAAGCAGCAGCACCTTCCGGCCCTGACACCAGCATCCACCGGGACTTGAAGACCTAGTGCAATTTTCATTGGTTGGGTTTCTTCTTTCTCTTTCTTGTGTTGTGTAGTCTGGCAGATCCCTGAGGGCCCGGTGCAGATGCTACCTTGGTTTCTCTCAGAAGCATCATCTTCTGGTCTTGCACCAGTACAGACAGGGACTTAAAGAGACAGTGCACCACATTTTTTTCTTTGTTTTCCTGGTTGGCTGGTTTTTTCTTTCACTGTGTTATATTTTGGGATCTGGCAGATCCCTGGCCTAAGTCTGAGCCTCGAAAGCAGGAGCTTTGGTCTTCCTACCAACATGTAACATGAGTGGAGAGGCAGTGTACTTCTCTTTTTTGTGTTTCCTTTATTTATCTACTATTTTTCTTTTGGGGTGTGTGGTATTTTGTATGATTGTTGGTGTTTTTTTCCTTTTTTCCCTCTCCATCTTTGTCTTTCCTTTCTTTTCTCTCCTTTTTCTTTCTTCTTGTTCTTAGTCTGATTAACTATAGATTGGGAGAACTAGATTTCCAGAGTGACCACAATATAATACTCACAATGTCCAATTCTCAACAAAAATTACAAAACATACAAGGATACAGGTAAATATGGCCCAGTCACATAAATAAAAAGAATTCAATGGAAAATATTAGGGAGTAAACATAGTCTCTGGCATTAGTAATCAAAGATCTTAGAGTAACTCTCATAAATAGAATCAATGAACTAAAGGAAAACATGGACAAGTAACTAAAGAAATCAGGAAAACAATATATGAACAAAATGAGAATTTAAATACCGAGATAGAAATTATAAAGAAGAACCCAATGGAAATTCTGGAACACAAAAGTACAATAACTGAAGTGAAAAATTCAATAAAAGGATTCAAGAGCAGAATGGAGGAGGCAGAAGAAAGGATCAGTGAAATCAAAGACAAAGCAATTGAAATTGTCCAGGTTGAGGAGCAGAAAGAAAAAAGAAAAAAAGAACAGAGCCTAGGTAACCTGTGGGACACCATCAAGCATACCAATATGTGCATTATAGAAGTCCCAGAAAGAGGAGAGAAAGTGATAAAGGACCAGAAAAAATATTTGAAGAAACAATGGGAGATCTGAATGATATGAATATACATATCTGAACAACATGAATAAACAAATCCAAGAAGCTAAATGAATGCAGGCAGTATGAACCCAGACAGATTAAACCAAGACACATTATAGTCAAACTGTCTGTGCTGGTTTGAATATGTTATGTTACAAATCTATTTTACCCCATAAAAGACTATGTTTTTTAAATCCAGTCTTGTGGGGGCAGACCTACATCAGTTGGACTTTTGATTAGATTGTTTTCATAGAAATGTGACCATACCCATTCAAGGTGAGTCTTAATCCTTTACTGGAGTCCTTTAAGAGAGCTCACAGAGACAGAGAGCTCAGAGGAGCTAAGATATGAAATCCAGAGTTTTGCCCATGGGAGAAAGCTAAAAGAGAAGCTAAGAGAAAGAAGCAATGTTATATAAACGAGAGTTTGCACCCAGGAGAAGCTAAGACAGAAGCTAAGACAGAAGCCCAGATACATTTTGGAGAAAGCCACGGAAACCAGAAGCTAAACCCGGAGAGGACCAGCAGACTCCAGCCATATGCCTTCCCATGTGACAGAGGAATCCCAGATGCCATCGGCCTTTCTTCAGAGAAGGTATTGTCCTGTTGATGCAGTAACAGAGACATTTTCATGGCCTTACAACTGTAAATTTGTTGTAAAAGCCAATCCATTCCTGGTATTTTGCATTTCACCAGCTTTAGCAGACTGAAACACTATCCAACGCCAAGCACAAAGACAGAATCTTAAAAACTGCAAGAGGGAAGTTATGTTTCACACATAAGTGATCTTTAATAAGATTAACATTCAATTTCTCAATGGAAACGATGGAGGCCAAAAGGCAGCAGTAAGGCATATTTAAAATGATGAAAGAAAAAACTGTCATCCAGGATTAAAATACCCAGCAAAGTTGGCCTTCAAAAATGAGGGAGAAATTAAAACATATTCAGACAGAAAAATTGAAAGAGTTCAATACTCTAAATCTGCCTTACAGGAAATGTTAAATGGAGTCCTCCATGTTGAAAGGAAAGGACACCAGACAGCATCTCAATGTTGGATGGAGAAATAAAGATCTCCAGTGTAAGTAACAACATTGATAAATATGTATGCCAGTATTATTTTGTTTTTCATTTGTAATGATGTCTTTAACTTCTTATAAGGCTTAAAATTCAAATGCATTAAAAATAAGCATGAGTGTTTATTACTGAGCACACTGCATAAAGATGTAGCTTGTGACAAAGAACAAACATAAAAGGGGATGGAGGAACTAGGTAATATGTATGAATAGGCTACTGAAGTCAATTTGGAATCAACACAAACTAAGTTAAGTAAGATTTAGTATGTTAAATGTATCCTCATGGTAACTATAAGGAAAATATCTAAAACATCCACACAGAAGGAAAGGATAAGTGGGAAGTCATCATCATGGCAACTTAAGACACCCCCTGAAAAGCCTCCCTAGAGATTCAATGACTAAAAGGACAAATAAAAAATGCTTAGAAATATGGAAGACAGGAGAGAAAGAAGAAGGACCCAACAAATGCCAAATCGAACAAAAAGGAAAATATCAGGTAGAAAACTTCTGTCCCAGACCACTCCCTCTCCCTCACTTGGTCCTTTACAGATTGGGGAGTTGTTCAGAAGAATTGGACAAGAGCCCTCATATCTCCCACTGGGGACAGCAGCAATAGACCCCACCCATATGCACATAGAGGGACCCAAGACTGCAGAGACACAGAGAACACAAGCTGCTGAGGAGTGCTACATAGAAAAGGGTCCTCAGGGGGAAAGAGAGAGATGGAGAGAAACAGACAGACAGGCCTTGGTAAAACCATGGCTGGAAAGTGCTATGATGACTCCATCCAGTTTCTTTTGGCTGGACCATCTAAACAAAAAATGGACTTTTCTGGAGTGACCCAACTTTCTGGATTGAACCCATCTGGCTCCCCAGAGTAGGTTACTCTAACAGGAAAGAAACTGGAGGCACAAAAGCCTCAGGTAGAGAAAAGAAAAGGGGGAGGGGTAAATTCAACTGCTGTTAGACAGGAGGGTCCCAGAACCAAAAAGAGCAAGGAAAATGGGGTGCCAAAGACTAGAATTTAAACCAATCATAGGAGCTGGGGAGAAAATTCTGCACAAAAAAAAAAAAGAGAAGATCAAGATTCCCAGAGAAGGAACAAAGGAAAGAAAATTTTCTCCTGGAAGTGAAACAATTACACAAAAAGTACAATCTTAAAAATTGAATCACATATCCAGGGCAAGAATCAGACAAAGTAGAGCTGAGAAAATCTGATCAGTTAAACATGGGCTATTCTAAAGGTCTAGAATAAGGTGAACCAACTATTAAAGAAGAGCCTTAACACAAAACCAGTCAACAGTAAAACCTAGACAAAAAGGAGAAACTGTCCTTCAGAGTTAACTGATCAAGATAATCAGATGCCTAGACATCAGCAAAAAATTACAAGCCAAAATAAGAAACAGAAACTTACGGCTTAGTCAATGGAAAAAATTAAAACTTCAGAGGAGACACAGAATTTGGAACAGCTAATCAAAGACATTCAAACAAATCTCCTAAATCAATTCAAGGAGACAAAGGAACGTATGTACAAAGAGATAAAAGATATTAAGAAGACATTGTGTGAGCATAAAGAAGAATTTGAAAGAATTAAAGAAACATAACAAATTATGGGAATGAAAGGCACAATAGTAGAAATTAAAAATACACTAGAGTTTTACACTAGCAGATCTGAACAGGCAGAAGAAAGAATCAGTGAGCTAGAAGACAGAACAATCAAAATCATACACTCAGAAGAACAGATAGAGAAAAGAATAGAAAAAATTAAGGAGTGTCTTAGGGATGTGAGTGACAGCATGAAGCACACAAACATACATGCCTTGGGTGTCCCAGAGGAGAAGAGAAGAGAATGGGGGCAGAAAGAATATTTGAGGAAATAATGGCCAAAAATTCCCCAATACTTATGATAAAAGATATAAATATACATGTCCAAAAAGTATAATATACTCCAAACAGAATAACAGATCTACTCCAAGACACATACTAATCAGAATGTAAAATGCCAAAGATAAAGAGAGAATCCTGAAAGCAGCAAGAGAAAAGAGATTCATCACATACAAGGGAAGTTCAGTAAGAAGGTGTGCCAATTTCTCATCAGAAACCATGGAGGTGAGAAGGCAGAGGAATTATATGTTTAAGGTACTGAAAAGAAAAACAGGCACCCAAGAATTCTTTATCCAGCAAAACTGTCCTTCAAAAAGGAGGGAGAGTTTAAAATATTCAAAGATAAACAGAAACTGAGAGAGTTCATCAACATGAGCTATGCCGTACAAGAAACAGTACTAAGAGAGTGCTGCAGGCTGAAAAGAAGATGAGAGAGAGGCTTGGAGTAGAGTGAAGAAATGAAGATTATCAGTAAGGGTAAGTGAAAGGGTAAAGCAAAACCAAATAGTGCTGTAACCTCAATATACAACTCTACTCTTTAATTCTTTATTATAGTATCAGAATACAATTGAGCAAGAAAAGGGCATATTTCTTGATAATGGACACAAAATATAAAGTGGTAAAGTGGGACAAAAACAACATAAAGAGGGGACACGGGGATATGGGAGCAGAGAACACACATGCTATTGAAGCCAGATTGTTAATCTTTTCAAATTAGTAGATTATGGATGCAGGATGTATAATATAAACCACAGGGTTACCACACACAAAAAAGGTATTTTTAAAATATACAAGAAATGAGGAAGGGATGAGTCAGATACATCACAAAAGATCAGCCATACTTAAAAGGAGGTTGCAATAAAGGAAAAGAGAGACAAAAAAAGATATGACATATAAAAACCAAAGGACAAAATGGGTGAAATAAGTACTGCCTTTATAGTAGTAACACTGAATGTTAATGGATTAAATTCTCCAATGAAAAGACACAGAATGGCTTATTTACAGGAGACTCACGTTAGACCCAAACACATACAGGTTGAAAGTGACAAGTTGGAAAAACACCAGCAAAACTGAAGGGAGAAATAGAAACCTCTACAATAATAGTTGGAGACTTCAATCCACCAAACTCATCAATAGATTGATCATCTAGACAGAAGTTCAGTAAGGAAACTGAGAACTTGAATAATACAATGAATGAACTAGACCTAACAGATATATACAGAACACTGTACCCCATGACAGCAACATATACATTCTTCTCAAGTGCACATGGATCATTCTCCAGGATAGAACATATATTGGGTTACAAAACAAGGCTCAATAAAGTCAGAAAGACTGAAATTACACAAACATGGTCTATGACCATAATGGAATGATGCTGGTAATCAGTAACAGGCAGAGAAGTGGAAAATCCATAGACATATGGAAGTTAAACAACACTTTCTTGAACAATCAGTGGGTCAAAGAAGAAATTGCCAGAGAAATTAGTAAATACCTTGAGATGAATGAAAATGGTAACAAAACATATCAAAAGTTACAGGATGCAATGAAGACAGTGCTGAGGGGGAAATTTATAGCCCTAAACACTTATATAAAGAAATAAGAAAAATCCAAAATGAAAGACCTACCTGCACAGCTGGAGGAACTACAAAAAGAACAGTAGATCAATCCCAAAGCAGGCAGAAGGAAACAAATAACAAAGATTAGAGCAGAAATAAATGAACTCAAGAATTAAAAAAAATCAATAGAGGGAATTAACAAAACCAAAAGTTGGATCTTTGAAAAGACCAATGAAATTGACAAACCCTTAACCAGTGACAAAGAAAAAGAGAGAGATGCAAATAAACAAAATCAGAAATGAGAGAGAGATATTACTGGTGACCTAACAAATAAAAAGGATCATGAGGATATTATGAACAATTGTATGACAATAAAATTAGACAACTTAGATGAAATGGACAAATTCCTAGAAACACGGGAACAACCTACAGTGACTCTAGGAGAAACAGAAGGCCTCAACAGACCAATTACAAGTAAAGAGATTGAGCTGGTCACCAAAAACCTCCCAGCAAAGAAAAGTCCAGGACCAGATGGCTTCACAGGTGAGGTTTACCAATCATTCCAAGAAGAATTAATACCAGTCCTGCTCAAACTCTTCCAAAAAATTGAAGAGGACAGAACACTTCTTAACTTATTCTATGAGGCCAACATCACCCTAATACCAAAGCCAGTGTTCTAGTTTGCTAATGCTGCCAGAATGCAAAACACCAGAGATGGATTGGCTTTTATAAAAAGGGGGTTTATTTGGATACACAGTTACAGTCTTAAGGCCATAAAGTGTCCAAGGTAACACATCAGTAATCGGGTACCTTCACTGGAGGATGGCCAATGGTGTCCGGAAAACCTCTGTTAGCTGGGAAGGCACGTGGCTGGCGTCTGCTCCAAAGTTCTAGTTTCAAAATGGCTTTCTCCCAGGACATTCCTCTCTAGCAAGCTTGCTCTTCTTCAAAATGTCACTCACAGCTGCACTCCATTTCCTCTCCTTGAGCCAGCTCATTTACATGGCTCCACTGATCAAGGCCCACCCCGAATGGGTGGGGCCACACCTCCATGGGAGTATCTCACCAGAGTCACCTCCCACAGCTGGGTGGGGCACATCTCCATGCAAACAACCTAATCCAAACATTCCAACTTAATCCCCACTATTCTGTCTGCCCCACAAGATTGCATCAAAGAATATGGCTTTTTCTGGGGGACATAATACATTCAAACCAGCACAGCCAGATAAAGATACTATAAGAAAGGAAAATTACAGACCAATTTCTCTTATTAATATAGATGCAAAAATCCTCAACAAAATACTTGCAAACCAAATCCAACAGGTCATTAAAATCATTATACACCCTGATAAGTAGGTTTTATCCAAGTTATGCAAGAGTGTTTTAACATAAGAAAATCAATTAATACAATACACCATAATAACACAAGGAAAAACACATGATCATCTCCAATAACGCAGAAAATGCATTTGACAAGATACAGCATCCTTTCTTAATTTAAAAACGCTTAGAAAAATAGGAATAAAAGGAAACTTCCTCAACATGATTAAGGGCATACCTGAAAAATCCACAGCTAATATCATTCTCAATGGTGAAAGACTAAAGGCTTTCCCTCTAAGATCTGGAACAAGACAAGGATGTCCGCTATCACCAGTGGCATTCACCATTATACTGGAAGTTCTAACCAGAACATTTAGGCAAGAAAAAGAAAAGGCATCCAAATTGGAAAGGAAGAAGTAAAACTTTCACTATTTGCAGATGACATGCTCTATATATAGAAAGCCCCAAACAATCCACTACAAAGCTACTGGAGCTAATATACGAATTTAGCAATGTTGCAGGATTCAAGATGAACATGCAAAAATCAGTAGTATTACTATACACTAGTGAGCAATCGATGGAGGAGATTTTTAAAATCCATTTACAATAGGAACAAAACAATCAAATATCTAAGAATAAAGCTAACCAAGGATGTAAAGGACTTGTACAAAGAAAATTACCAAACATTGAGATATCATTACGATGTCAATTCTAGCCAAAATGATTCACAATTTCAGTGCAATCCCAATCAAATTTCCAACAATCTACTTTTCAGAACTAGAAAAGGCAATTACCAAATTTATTTTGAATGGTAAGAGGCCCAGAAAAGCATAAATCATCTTGAAAAAGAAGAATGAAGTTGAAGGAGTCACACTTCCTGACTTTAAAGCATATTACAAAGCTACAGTGGTCAAAACAGCATGGTGCTGGCACAAGGATAGATATATTAACCAATGGAATCAAATTGAGAGTTCCGAAATAGACCCTGACATCTAAGGCCAATTGATTTTTGATGAGGCTGACAAGCCCATTCAACTGGGAAAGAACAGTCTGTTCAGAAAATGGTGTTGGGAGAATTGGATATCCCATGTGCAAAAGAATGAAAGAGAAGCCCTATCTCACAAAAATTAACTCAGAATGGATCAAAGCCCTAAATATAAGAACCAAGAATATAAAACTCCTAGAAGAAAATGTGGAGAAGCATCTACAGAATTTTGTGTTAGGCCATGCTTTCTTATACTTTAAGCCCAAAACACAAGCAATGACAGGAAAAAAAGTAGACAAAGGGGACCTTCTCAAAATTAAAACTTTTTGTGCATCAAAAGGCTTTGTCATGCAAAAACTAAATGAAAAATGGAATGGGATGGGGGATGGAATGCTTTGGGTGTTCTTTTTAACTTTTATTTTTATTCTTATTTTCCTTCTTTTTGGAGTAAGGAAAAAGCTGAAAAATTGGGGTGATGAATGCACAACTATATGATGGTATTGTAAACACTTGATTGTGCACTGTGAATGATTATATGGTATGTGAATATATCTCAATAAAACTGAATTTTAAAAAAAGGCTCTGTCACAAAAGTGAAATGACAGGTGCTTGGAGAAAAAACATGGCGGCATAGAGAGAAGTGGAAAACTGTTAGTCCCCCCGAGAACAATTCATAAATGACCAAAAAACTAGTAAATAACCAGGAATAACTGTGGGGAGACAAACGTGAGTGTCCACTCATCATCCACCAACCTGAATTGAGAGGAATGCCCGAGATCACAGCATAAAATCTGTAAGCAAAACTGCAGACCCGCGCTGAGAGCCAAGAGCCTAGGAGGTCAGAAGCCTAGACAACAGAAAACTACAACCTACACTAACAAAAACGAAGCTATGACCTAGTCAAAGGAACAAACATACACTTCAACTGAGATACAGGAATTTAAACAACTAATGCTAAATCAATTCAAAAACTTTAGAGAATATTTCACAAAAGAGATAGAGGCTGTAAAGAAAACACTGAGCATATATACAGCAGAAATTGAAAGTTCAAAAAAACAACTAGTAGAATCTAAGGAAATGAAAGGCACAACACACATAAAGCAACAAATCTTTATGACCTGGGATTCAGCAATGGATATTTAGATATGACACCAAAAGCACGAGCAACAAAAGGAACAATAGATAAATTTGACTTCATCAAAATTGAAAACTTATGCATCAAAGGAAATTACCAAGAAAGTGAAAAGACAAGCTACAGAATGGGAGAAAATAGTTGCAAACCATATACTGGATAAGGGCTTAATATTCAGAATATATAAAGAACTTTGCAGTTCAACAACAAAAAGACAAACAGCCCAATTTAAGAATGGGCAAAGGACTTGAATAGACATTTCATCAAAGAAGATATACAAATGGCCAATAAGCACATGAATAGATGCTCAGCATCATTAGCCATTAGGGAAATGCAAATTAAAACCACAGTGAGATACGACTTTACACCCACAAGGATGGCTATTATTTACAAAAAAACAAAACCAAAAAACAGAAAATAACATGTGAGGTAGAGGATGAGGAGAAATTGGAACTCCAGTGTATTGTTGCTGGGAATGTAAAATGTTGCAGCCACTGTGGAAAGCAATATGGTAGTTCCTCAAAAAGTTAAATAAAGAATTAGCATTTGACCTGGCAATCCCACTTATTAGGTATATACCCAAAGAAAGTAAAAACAGGGTCACAAACAGAAACCATAGCATTATTCACAATAGCCAGAAGCTGGATACAACCCAAGTGGCCATCAACAAGTGAATGGAAAAATAAAATATACACACAATGGAATATTATTCAGCCACAAAGAGAAATGAAGTTATAAGACATGCTGCAACATGGAAGAACCCTGAAAACATGCTTTGTTAAATAAGCAAGACATGTAAGGACAAAGATTGTATGCTATCACTAATAAAAGATCACTAGAAATAGCAAGTTTACAGAGAGAGAAAGCAGATTAGAGGTTATCAGAGGAGAGGGGGTGGGGGAAGGGAAAAGGGGAGTGTTTATTTTAAAAAAAGTGAGGAAAAAAAAAAGAATTTCAAGTCAACAACAGAAAAGCATTAAGTCAAGCATGGGGCCCTTCCAAGCAACTGCACAGGCCACATACCCTTGAAGCCAGCCTTGCCCAGGGAGCTTACTTCACACCAGCCACTCCACACTGAGCTGAGCTGTCTGTCCACTTTACTTCCTAAATATATCTCTTGAAGCTGTCTGCTTCCCCATCTCCATGCCACTGCTGCAACCCAAGCCACTCCACACTCCTGGACAAGTGCAACCAGGGCTATTCTCACTTGTTCTCCACACAGCAGCCCTAGAGTTACCTTTTAAAATGGTTTGTGTGATGACACCACTTTCTGTTTAAAACAGTTCAATGTTTTCCCACTGCCCGTGGGCGAGAGACCAAATGCCTTAACGTGGCCTGTAACGTGCATGGTCCAGCCCCTACCACCCAGGCCAGCCTTGTCTTACATGCTCTCTTTCTAGTTCTCTGAGCTCTACCACTGACGCCCCTGGGCTGAGTTACCTCTTGCTCATTCCTCATATCCCAGGAAATTCTCCACATCTTCCACTCCATCAGGAAGTCGTCGTACTATAGGCCTTTCCTAAGTAAGCCCTTTCCACAGGTATAATTTAACATATGTTGGCATGCTTATTTAATTAATGATTGCCACCAAGGGACAGAGACCAGGTCTAACTATATTTACCATTGTGTCCCCAGACCTAGCACATTGTGTGTGCACAGTTAATCTGTTGAAGGAGTTAACTAATAAACCAATGCCTGCCACAAACACAGACATCCCAGAACTGACATTGTTTCTTGCTGATCATAAGGGAGAACAAGAAAGTCTCCCTGATGTGTAACAAGGTGACAAGAATATCTTTCTTGGGCTGACATCGTGAAGATTAAATGAGGTTGTGTTTAAAAAGCACCTGTTCAAAAAATGTCTATTAAATGTTTGTGGACTTTGTAAAGCCTGGGACATAGGGACATCCTTTCTTTCCCATCCCTTCCCCCAGGTATCTGGGATTCTAGGAAAAAACTATTAGATAAGCTTATTTCTGCTAATATATTCGAGGTTTAATGCATTTCCCCTTCTTGAAGGATATGCATTTAAAGAGGGATTTCAGAGGATTAACTTGGGTTGTAAAATACTCCTAGGCCAGGCATATGACGAGAGGGAGGGAGGAGGTAGTTCAAATCCAGTTGGGTTAGTTCCAAACTCAGATCACATTCCTCTACATCAGGTTGTCTTTTGGGGAGAAAGCTTAACTTTAATTAACTAACTTCAGCCTATATCAGGTTTAGTCCCAAACCTAATTTCAACCTACATTAGCAAACTTACAGCATCAAGAAAAGCAGGGTGAACACCCTGTCCATATGCAGAGAGCTGAGCCCAGCTTTCTTGCTCCTAAAAAACTTCTTTGAAGTTTAGGCTCAATGAAAAGATTATTAAATGGACTGGTCAACTCAAACAGAAGGGGAGATGCCACTCCCTGCCAGACCATCCAAGGGAGACAAGTGGAGCAGAGGGCTGCTGCCAATTTTCTTATTTCTCTTACCTTCGGCCTGCCTTACTAGCCTGGGTTTGCAGCTGCAGAGTTTTGTCTGGCCTGGAGACAACTGGGCATTGTGTATTTCCCACCTGTAGCTGCCCAGACTGCCTAGAGAAGGGAGGCTCAAGGCAGGGAAGAACTGAACCTCAGCAGCCAAGTCCTGGCTCCTTGGAGCCTGCATAATTCAGAGTCTGCAGGGAACCTAATGTCCTTTACAAAGGAGGCCAAATCATAACAACCTCCCGCATTTGTTCTGCTTTTGTTCTTCCTCAGAGCACATTCCAGTCTCTTAGCTTGTTAGAGCTTCAAAAACAACCCCGTGAGGTCCATAGCAAGAATTATTATTCCCATTCATCAGAAGAAGAAACTGAGACTCGGGGAATAATAAGCAGCAGCAGCAGCCTAGCAATCATTATTGAGTGCTGACTGTGTACTGAGAGCTTTGCATGAATTATCTCAGTTAAATTCCAGAAAGTAAACTTTTTCATCCTCTTCTACAAATAAGAAATCTGAGGCTGAGGAAAGCCAAATAACTTGTTCCAGGTTATACAGCTAGAAAATACCAGAGCCTGACCGCAAAAATTGTGCACTGGATAATATACCAGACATTTCCCAGAAACTGTCCATCTCAGAGATTCTCACGCTCCAGCCCACAAGCCAGAATCCTTTAGTTTCTGGGCCCCAACGTTCCCCTGGCCTACACCCATTGCCAAGCCTCGTCCCAGCTCCTCTCTCACACCCAACACTGACCTTCAAGTCTATGAACCCATGACTCTCCAGGCAGTAGGGCTGAGGCCTAACCTCCACGCCCACCTGCCCTGGAAAATGCTGCTGCCACCATCAAAAGTTTCCATTCCATAATCTCCTAGGCATATGGAGATATTTAATTAAACTCAACCCCGGCTTCAAGGAATTTATAAATTACTGGGAACCCCCAGGTACATAGACCCCCAGAACACATCTGTGCCAACAGGTGTTTACAACACAAGACAGCACCTACTGTGCATGAGTAAGGCAGGCAGAGTCCCTGCCCTCACGGAGCTTACATTCTAATGGGAGAGACAGATAATAAATGAATATGCACAAAGAATAATAACACAACATGAGACATTAACATGATATATATGACATGACATCATATGATATGACATGACATGATGTGATGATAACTGAAGGAAAAAATTCAGGGTAAGGAGGTAGAGAGAGAAACTAAGCTTCTATTTTAGACGGTTGGTCAGGGAAGGCCTATCTGAAGAGGCAGTATTGGGCAAGGACTTGAATGAACTAGAGGTAAGCTATGGAAAGATCTAGGGGGAGAGCATTCTAGGCAGAGATTATTGCAAGTGTAAAGACTCTGAAACAGCACCAATCTGGTAAAGTATGAAAGACAATGTGATCAGAGTAGGGTTCACTAAGGGGAGAGTGGTGAGAGACGAGGTCATGGAGGTCAACAGGGATCATGTAGGGCCTGATAGACCAGCTACAGAGCTGGGATTTCTTTCTAAAGTAACAGAAAGCCACTGGAAGGTTCTGAATAAGGTAATTATATGATCTGAGCAATGTTTATAAACACCACACTGCTGGATGGAGAAATGACTACTGGAGATAATATCAATTAGCACTTGCTGCAAAACAAGCAACCACAAAGCCTCAAGGGCATCCAGTAATATAGCTGTTCTCAAACTTTTCGGTGTCAGGACCCCTTTATATGCTTAAAAATTATTTAGGACCCCAAAGGGCTTTGGTTTATGTGGGTAATATTGATTGATATTTACTATATTAAAAATAAAAACAAGACATTTTTTAAAATAGTAATTCATTTTAAAATAACAATAATAACCCAGTTTCATATTAACTAAGCACTTTATTAAAATAACTCCATTTTCTAAAACAAAAATTTTATAAAGCATTGTTTCACATTATTGCAAATCTCTTTAATATTCATCTTAATGGAAGGCAACTGAATTTTCATATCTGCTTTTACATTCAATCAGTCATGATACGATGTTTTTGTTGAAGTATATGATGAAAATGTAGCCTTACGCAGATATGCATTGACAAAAGGAAGAGTATTTTAATAGCCTTTTCAGTAACTGTGGATATTCTTCTTTGTTACTATACTAAAAATCAACAAGCAGCAGTCACAAAAACGTTAGCTACAATGTGGAATTTGAAATCAAATAAATGAACTTTTAATACCCTGATATGGTAAAACTCATTGGTCCATTTTGTCTTTTAAATTGGTCTTTAATTCATGAGGGATTTTGGAACAGCCTGAATGATTCATCTGAAAAACATTAGTTCATAGAGTTATGCAGATCTTCAAAATGTTGCCAAATTTCAAAAAAAAAACAATGCCAAAAAATCACAGTCATTACTATCACCAATGATTGCATCAGCACATTCTGTAAATACTGACAAGCTGTCAACTGTCAAGCTTACAGAGGTGTATACAAGTCATCCAACATTCTAATTTTCCTTTAAAAACTCTAATTTTTTCATTTGCAACAAATATGGTCAGTTGTTTTCTGTGAAGTGACAAGCTCATTTCATTAATTTTTTTTTTTTTAGAAGAGACCTGGCCAATACCCAAATATGGATATCCATAGTTTGTCACTATTTCTTTCCAGTAAAAAAAAAAAAAAATGTATTCCACAAAACAGTGGCTGGTTCAGCTGACAGCTCAAAACAATTGCACAAGTGCTTTTCCTCATAACAACCAGTCGGTTGGTATGTAGCAGAAGTGCTTTACGCCCACATCCCACTTCATCACAATGACTGTTGACGAGACAAGTGCTCAACGGTTGATATTTAATAACATTAAAAATATGTCTACTTTGTCCAGGACATTCCTAAGTAAAATTGACATTTTTACTGTGAGTGCATGGCCATGAAAAATACACAGACTGCAAGTACACGGTGGGGGCACTGCCTTGATTTGTGCTAAACCACCAGCAGTCTGACCCACCTGCAGTAAGCAGAATAAGGGTTCCCTGAAGTTGTCCATACCCACATCCCCTGTGAATAGGTTCTGTTCCATGTCAAGAAAGAATCAAAGTTGTTAATCAGCTGACTTTGAGATGGGGAGACACATCCTGGATTACCCGTGTGGGCTCATGCAATCACAGGGGTCCTTCTAAGTGAAGGAGGCAGGCAGCAGTAGCTTTGGGCAGTATGCCATCTAAACAACATCAAGTCTTCCAATCCATGAACATGGGATGTCTTTCCATTTATTTAGGTCTTCTTCAATTACTTTCAGCAATGTTAAGTCATTTTAAAAGTATAAGGTTCTCACTTCTTTTGTTAAATGTATTCCTAAGTATTTTGTAGTTTTTCATGCTAACGTAATGGAATTCTTTCCTTAATTTCATTCTTGTATTGTTCATTAGAAGTGTTTAGATTACACTTGTCTATTACAATTGTAATATATTGCTCTTGTATCCTGCAACTTGCTGAAGTTTTTTACTCATTCATTTGCAGTGCATTCCTTAGTACTTTCTATGCACATGATCATGTCTGTGAATACAGACAGTTTTACTTCTTCCTTTCCCATGTGAATGCCTTTTACTTCTTTTCTTGTAGGTTTTTTAACTAGGGAAACTATAAGTTTACAAAAATTCATGCAGAAATCACAGAGTTCCCATATTACCCTCACCCCCATTAATAACACCTTGCATTGGGGTGGTACATTTGTTAGAATTGATGAAAGAATGTTATTTTAATTGTACTGTTAACTATAGTCCATGGTTTACACTAGGGTTTATGTGTGTGTTGTACAGTCCTATTTTTTTTTAATTTTTATTCTAGTAACATATATAAATCTAAAATTTCCCCTATGAACCACAGTCAGATATATAATTCAGTACTGTTAATTACATTCACAATGTTGTGCTACCATCACCACCATCCATTTCCAAAACTTCTCCATCATCCTAAACAGAAACTCTGTACAATTTAAGCCCTAACTCCTCACTCCTTACTCCCACCCCAGCTCCTACTAACCTGTATTCTAGTTTCTGACTCTATGAATTTGCTTATTCTAAGTATTTCATATCAGTAAGATCAGTCTGGCATATTTTATTCAACATGATGTCATCACGGTTCATCTATGTTGTCTCATGTATCAGGGCCTCATTCCTTTTTATGGCTGAATAATATTCCAACCTATGTTTATACCACATTTTGTTTACCCATTCTGCAGTTGATGGACATGTGGGTTGCTTCCATCTTTTGGCAATTGTGAATAATATCAGTATGAACATTGGTGTGCAAATATTTATTTGAGTCCCTACATTCAATTCTTTTGGATATATACCTAGAAGTGAGATTGCTGAGTCATCTGGTAATTCTACACTTATTTTCTGAGGAACTACCAAATTGTGTTCCACAGAGACTGTACAGTTTTACATTCCCACCAGCAATTAAAGAGTGTTCTTTTTCTCCACATCCTCTCCAACACTTGTAATTTTCAATTTTTTTTAATAGTCACCATTCTAATGGATGTGAAATGGTATCTCATTGTGGTTTTGAACTACAAAACTGTGAGAAGAAAAAACACAGGGAAGCATCTTCAGGACCATGTGTTATGTAATGGTTTCTTAGACTTGAAACCCAAAGCATGAGCAACAAAAGAGAAAAAATGGATAAATGGGACTTCATCAAAAATAAAAACACTTGTGGATCAAAGGACTTTATCATGAAAGTAAAAAGACCACCTACCAAATGGGAGAAAATATTTGGAAACCACATATCTGATAAGGGTTTAACATCCAGAATATATGAAGAAATACTACAACACAACAACAAAAAGACAAACAGCCCAATTAAAAAATAGGCAAAAGACTTGAATAGATATTTCTCCAAAGAAGATATACAAATGGCCAAAAAGCACAAGAAATTATGCTCAACATTGTCAGACATCAGGAAAATGCAAGTCAAAACCTTTTCTGTCTTTTTCTTATCTAATTGCCCTGGCTAGAAATTCCAGTACATTGATCAACAGAAGCGATGATAGTGGACATCTTTGTCTTATTCCTGATCGTAGGGAGAAGTTTTCAGTATTTCACCATTAATTATGAGGTTAGCTGAGGGTTTTCACAGATGCCTTTAATGAGGCTGAGGAAATTTCCCTTATTCCCAGTTTTGTTTCGTTTTTTTTTTTCAGTGTTTTTATCATGAAAGAGGGATGGACTTTGTCAAATATTTTTTCTATGTCTTTTGAGATTACCATCTATTTTTCATCCTTTATTGTACTGATACGGTGCATTACATTATTTGATTTTCAGTTATTAAGCCAACCTTGCATTTCTGGGATAAATCCCAGTTAGTCATGCTGTGTGATCCTTTCTATATATTGTTGAATTCAATTTGATAGTATTTTCCTGGGAATTTTGAGACTATATTCATAAGATATTGTTCTGTGTTTTTCTTCTCTAGTGACATCTGTGTCTGGTTTTGATATCAGGATAATGCCAGCCTCACAGAATGAGTTGGAATGTGCTCCTTCCTTTTATATTTTTTTGAAGAGTTTGAGGAGAATTTTTCTTAATTATTCTTTAAATGTTTGGTAGTGGGTGAAGCCATCTCAGCCTCAGCTTTTCTTTGTGGGTCATATTTTGATTAGTAATTCAATATCTTTTCTTATTATAGGTTGTTGGGAACGGAATCGTGTCCCCATAAAGACATGCTCAAATCTTAATCTGCATTCCTGTGGGTGTGAACCCATTTGTGAATAGGATCTGTGAAAATGCCATTTAGATGAGGCCAAACTAAATCAGGGTAGGCCTTTGTCTATATGACTGGAGTCTTTATAAGGCAGAGAAAATTTAGACACAGTCAGTCAAGAAGCCAGAAATCAGAAGAAGGCAGAAGTCATAGAAAGTCACTGGAGGAGACCATGTGATAAAGGGGGATACAAGCCAAGGAACTCCAAGGACGATATGCACTCCTTGAGACAGGATGGTCCATCAAGATCTTGATTTTGGACTTCCAGCCACCAAAACCATGAAACAATAAATTCCTATTGATTAAACCAACCAGGTTTGTGGTAGTTGTCATAGTGGCCCTGGCAAACTAAGACACAGATCTATTAAGATTTTTAAATTCTTGAGTCAGTGTATTAGCTTCCTAGGGTTACTATAAAAAAGGTACCATAAATTATAGAAATTGATTCTCTCATTGTCCTGGAGGCTAGAAGACTGAAATCAAAGTATTGGCAAGGCTGTGCTCCCTGAAAAGGTTCTAGCAAAGAACACTCCTGGCCTCTTCCTAGCTTCTGGTGGTTGCTGGCAATCCCTGGTCTTCGTTGTCTTGTAGCTGCATCCCTCCAATCTCTGCCTCCATCTACACATGGTTGTCTTCTCTCTGTGTGCATCTGTGGGTCTCCAAATACCCTTCTCATTCTTTTATGAAGACACCAGTCATTGGATTTAGGGCCCACCCCAATCCAGTGTGACCTCATTTTAACTTGATCACATATAAAAATGCCTATTTACAAATAAGTTCACATTCGCAGGTAACAATGGTTAGGACTTGAACACATGTTTTGGAGGAACATAACTCAACCCACTAAAATCAGTTTGGGTAGTTTGTGTCTTTATAGGAATTTTCCCATTTTATCTAAGTTTATCTAATTTGTTGGTATACAGCTTTTCATGGTTTTCCCTTATAATCCTTCTCATCTCTGTAAAATCAATAGTAATATTCCTGCTTTCATTGAGGATTATAGTAATTTGAGACTCTGCACTATTTTACATGATAAGTCTAGCTAATGGTTTGTCAATTTTGTGGATCTTTTCAAAGAGCCAACTTTTGGTTTCATTTATTTTCTCTATTGATTTTTGTCCTAGTTTGCTAATGCTGCAGAATGCAAAACACCAGAGATGGATAGGCTTTTATAAAATGGGGGTTTATTTCGCTACACAGTTACAGTCTTAAGGCCACAAAACATCCAAGGTAACACATCAGCAATCGGGTACCTTCACTGGAGGATGGCCAATGGCGTCCGGAAAACCTCTGTTAGCTGGGAAGGCACGTGGCTGGCATCTGCTCCAAAGTTTTGGTTTCAAAATGACTTTCTCCCAGGACGTTCCTCTCTAGCAAGCTTGCTCCTCTTCAAAACGTCACTCACAGCTGCACTCAGTTCCATCTCTGAGTCAGCACGTTTATATGGCTCCACTGATTAAGGCCCACCCTGAATGCGTGGGGCCATGCCTCCATGGGAGTATCCCACCAGAGTCACCACCCACAGCTGGGTGGGGCACATCTCCATGCAAACAACCTAATTCAAACGTCCCAACTTAATCCCCACTATTCTGTCTGCCCCACAAGATTGCCTCAAAGAATATGGCTTTTTCTGGGGGACAAAATACATTCAAATCGGCACATTCCACCCCCTGGACCCCAGAAAAACATATTCTTTCCAAATACAAAATACATTCATCCCACAATACCACAGAAACTTAGATCATTTCAGTAACAATAGTTAAGTACAAGATCCCATCAAAATCAAATATAGGCGTGGTCAGTCCTAAGGCATACTTTTCCTTTAGCTTTGGATCTGTGGACTTAGAACAAGTTATATGCTTCCAGTATACAAAGGAGGGACATTCCTAGGATAAACATTTCCATTGCCATAAGGAGAAAGAGTAAGGAAAACAGGGTTAACAGGACCAAAACAGTTCCTAAAACCTGCAGGACAAACTCCATTAGATTTCAAAGTCTGAGAGTCATTAACAGAACAATGTTGCATCCTTGGGGCTTGAGAGAGCAGGAACCTAACCCTTCCCAAGGGCCTTTTTGGCAGCCCTTTCCTCTCCAAATGCTTGGGTGAGTGCTCCAACATTTCCACACATTGGGGAGACCACCTTCTCGGCCCCACCCTCCTCAAACATCGGGGCAGCTCCCGGATTCCCTTCCATCTCTGGGGCACATGCTCAACCCCTTCAGAACAGTGTGGTGGCAGCCAGGCTCTCCCCAATTCCCTGGGAATGTGCTCCGCCCTCTTTGGGACCTCAGATGGCAAAACTCTTCCAGAGCATTGAGGCGGAAAGCCCACCCTCGACCTCCAGGGCAAACTCACCCTTTCCATGCATGTGGGCTGCTCCGCTCTCACAGCCAGAGACCTCTTGACTCCAGACCTCAACCTCCATGGCTCTGTCTTTGAAGAGATTTTTCCTTTAATTTTTTCCTTGTCTGTTTCCTCCAGTCCAGACCGGCAATGGCTCTGTCTATAAAGATCTCACAAAAATTCTGTTGGCTTTGCATGAAGCATACAGGGGTCAAAGCCATCAGATAATAGGACTTTCCACAAATCCTTACTGGATAATTCCATCTCCAATCCTGGCTTGTACTGAAATGGTGGCTGGGTTCCATGTTTGGTTATATCCTCACGTTGGGCTGTAGCTTCTGGGATTCCACCCCCTGGACGCCCGTAATTTTCCAAGCCATCAACTTCTGGTTTCTTTGAACCAAAGAGTTCAGTTCTAAGCTTATCTCTCTCTGCTCGCATTTTACTATAAGCTGCAAGGAGAAGCCAAGATACATCCTCCACACGTAGTCTGGAGATCTCCTCAGCTAAATATTCCAGGTTGTTGCTTCCAGATTCTTTCTTCCATCTGACACCAGGACTCAATTTTGCCAAATTCTCTGCCACTTTAAAACAAAGATCACCTTTCTTCCAGGTTACAACAACACATTGATCATCTCTGTTCAAGGCCTCATCAGAAGTATCTTTAGAGTCCATATTTCCACAAACAGTCTCTTTAAAGCAGTTTTGGCCTTTTCTATCAAGCTCCTCACAACTCTTCCAGAAACTCCCCATTATCCATTTAAAAAGCCGTTCCAACATGTTTGGTATTTGCAAACTCAGGAGCAAAAGCACCCCACTTCCGGTACCAAAATCTGTCCTAGTTTGCTAATGCTGCAGAATGCAAAACACCAGAGATGGATAGGCTTTTATAAAACAGGGGTTTATTTCGCTACACAGTTACAGTCCTAAGGCCACAAAACGTCCAAGGTAACACATCAGCAATCGGGTACCTTCACTGGAGGATGGCCAATGGTGTCCGGAAAACCTCTGTTAGCTGGGAAGGCACGTGGCTGGCGTCTGCTCCAAAGTTCTGGTTTCAAAATGGCTTTCTCCCAGGACGTTCCTCTCTAGCAAGCTTGCTCCTCTTCAAAACGTCACTCACAGCTGCACTCAGTTCCATCTCTGAGTCAGCACGTTTATATGGCTCCACTGATCAAGGCCCACCCTGAATGTGTGGGGCCACACCTCCATGGGAGTATCCCACCAGAGTCACCACCCACAGCTGGGTGGGGCACATCTCCATGCAAACAACCTACTTCAAAGGTTCCAACTTAATCCCCACTATTCTGTCTGCCCCACAAGATTGCATCAAAGAATATGGCTTTTTCTGGGGGACATAATACATTCAAACCGGCACAATTTTCTATTCCCTATTTTATTAACTTCCTCTCTAATCTTTACTATATCCCTCCTGGTTGCTTTGGGTTTGGTGTGCTCCTATGTTTCCAGTGTCGTAAGGTAAAAATTAGGTTATTTGATATCTTCTTTTAAAATATAGATGTTCATAGCTATAAATTTCCCACTAGGCACTGCTTTAGCTGCAACCCATAAGTATGGTATGTTTTCTCTTCATTTTCATTCATTTCAAGGTACATTCTATTTGTCCTTGTGACTTCTTCTTTGACAACTGGTTATTTAGGGGTGTGTTTTTTAATTTCAACATATTTGTGAATTCTCCAAACATATTTTTGTTATTGATCTCCAGTCTCCATTCTGACTAAAAAACATATTTTGCACAATTTCATTTCTTTTTGAGTTTACTGAGCTTTGTTTTATTGTCTATCCTGGAGAATTTCCATGTACATCTGAGAAGAATGTGTATTCTGCTGTTGTTGGGTGCGGTGTTCTATACAGGTTCTGTTAGATCTATTTGGTTTGTAATGTTCAACTCGTCTATTTCCATATTTATCTTCTGCCTACCTGGTTTTATCCATTATTGAAAGTGGATTATTGAAGTATTGAAGTATTATATTGAGTTGTCTTTTCCTATCTTCAATTCTGTTGGTTTTTGTGTCATACATTTTGGGCTCTGTTATTAGTTACACGTATCTGTGCATATTCTGATGGGGTGACCCTTTTATCATTATAAAATGCCCCTCTCCATTACATTTTTTTTTTGTTTTAAAGTCTATTTTGTTTGATAGAACAAAACAAAACAACAAAACAATTTTTTTTGTTTTAAAATCTATTTTGTTTGATATAACAAAAAGTCACTCCAGCTTTCTTATGGTTGCTGCTTGCATGACATATTTTTTCCATCCTCTCAGTTTCAATCTATTTGGATCTTTGAATCTAATGTGTGTCTCCCATAGACAGCACATAGTTGTATCTTGTTTATTTAACCCAGCCCACAAGTGCTTTTTAGCCATCAGTGTGAATGCTAACATTGTGGAAAAGGCATATCATGTCTTAGCATTATTATAAAAATAATTTGGCCTCTCAGATCCCCTGAGAGGGATCCCCACCCCATAAACCACCCTTTAAGAACCAATGCAATAATAAGCATTTATTTAGCTTCTGCATATGTGAGTTAGCCGGGAGTTGCGTGATCCAGGCTGGGCCCAGATGGATCCTTCTTCTGGCACCAGCAGGCTAGTCCAAACATGTTCTTCCCTTGGTGACGGCAGAAGCTCAGAGGTCAAGAGGAAAGAGACCTTTCACGACCTGAGATCTGCCTTATTATATATGTCAAAGCAAGTCACATGGCCAGATCCAAAGTCGAAAGGTGGGGAAATATTTTCAACTGCTTTAGTGGGAAGAACTGCAAAGTCCACGCAAAGGGCAAGAATGCAGGGAGGGGTAAAGAATTGGGACCCATGATGCAAGCTACTGCACAGGCCAGAGTGAAAGCAGAGTGGTCAGCTAAAAGCTACTGCAGTTGCAAGACAGACAATGGTGCCTTTGACTAGGGGTTTCTACCTTCAAATATCTATTTCTTCATTGGTAAAATGCATTTATTATGATAATTAAATGAGATAATGTACATAAAGTTCCACTCCTAGTAGGCATTCAATCTGTGGAGTCTATTACAACCATCTTTAAAGTGGGGATAATTAAAGAACCTCATAAACTTCTAATCAGGATCAAAGTGATATTGGATGCGAAACACCAAGAGCAGAGGTTGGCACATAAAATGTATTCCAATTGACTACTTATACTCGAGAGGCTTCCTAAAAGGATTTGAGGTGATTTACAGGAAAAGATCAGTTATATTAACACCATTAAAATAAGGGTGAAAGAATAAGAGAAAAGACATCTCTCTTTGACTTAGCTCTTAAACTGATGGAGGCACTTAAAGAAAAAGGATTTTAATCATTTTGCTCTATAGAGAAAGTGTTTTGATATTTCTAGTGATGTGATCCCTCTTCCAAGAGACCATTCTGGCTCTGCTACTATTGGGTTGAGTTTGGAGAGAGGAGGTTGAATGTGGGCTGGGGACGAGGCTCCTAGAATAATTCAATTCAGATAATATTCTTAGGGGATTTCTTTTGTTTGGTTTTCCCAACAGCATTCAGTCTGGACTAAATGAGGATTATCTAACCAAATAAGTTATTAAGATTCCTCATCTGTAAAATGGAGATAACAATAATGATGATAAAAATAAGACTTCCTCTGAGTACCAAGTTAATATGTATAAATGCATTTAGAGTAGGGATTGCTGTAGTTAGTGCTATATGGCTTTGATATTATAGCTATTATTATTTAATAAAAATTCACATGTTGTTTCCCAGAAGCATTGATACAAAGTCACTTTGAGTCTTAATCTTACTGCTCAGGAAAATCAAAGTCTAAATGTCTTCATGGAACTAGTGCTCTGTTTCTACCTCTAAAACAAGCGGCAGACTGACTTTTCTCTCTGATTGCTTCTCCCTGATTTGAAGACTTCAGGTAATGAAAAAGAAAACCAAGTCCTACAATGTATTCATAGTCAGGCCAGGCATTTCCCTACCTGCCCCTATGATCAAGAAGACACTTTGGCTTGGTCACGTTCATGATGCTTCTAGAGGCCTCACAAGGAGATGATAAAGGGTAATAAAGAGTTAGTCCTGTAATGCTCAAACAAGGAGAGGCCTTAGAAATCACCATCCAAAGTCCCTTGGTTTAAAGCTGTGGAAATCGTGGCTCAGAGAACATGAGTAACTTGCCCAAGGTCACACTGTAAGTGGGTGAAAGCTCTACCTGACACCAATGCCAGAGAACTTCACCACAGTGCTCTACAGACTCTGCAACATTTGAGGAAAGGATGGCCCCCCATTCTGGCGACATATTCTCAGCTTCCTAATCCATGCTTGGGACAGGATTTATAGACCTTTCTCTTACCAGGTTATTCTGTCCTGCCCACACTCCAGAGTGCCAGGGCCCCTCATAAATCATAGGCTGGCGATGAGTACTTTATTCCAGATGATGTCTGACCAGCCCAGAGGTCAGCGAGACAGTCCTCTCCTTTGCCCTAGATGCCATATTTTCACTAATGTGGCTGGAGAACAAACTGGCTTCCTTAGAAGTTCCCATCATGTTGACTCACATCTCGCTTATCATCAACTGGAACCCTCAGGCCGTCTGTGCATGCTGTTGCTAAGCAACACCTCCATCAACTCCACCATCCGAGTGCCTGGCATCCAGTGCAATGGCTGAGCCTGAGAGATCTGATCGTCCTTGTTGTCTGGCTGCAATGACATGAGAGACGGAGAGATTTGGGTTCAGCAACCCAAGAAAAGGACTGCAAGGTGAGACTACAGGGCTGTGCTCCACCAAGGCTATGTTCGTCGTTCAATGAGGACTGACGCAGCAGGGCCAACGCTGAATCTGGGAATGACCTGGCACTATCCTGGGTGGAGAGAAGCTGATCTTGGTGCCCCCAACCTTGCTTCTTTGGTGCTTTCTCCACCTTTTCCCAGGGCCCTCAAACAACCCAGTTTTGCCCAACCCCTTAAGAGTCTACCCCTTAGATCTCTACAGCAAGAGAAAAAGTGTATTGAAGAAGGACATTTAGAGTATCATATTTCTTTTTTTAAAAAAATAAGAGTATTTTTTTACTTGCATTCAATCATATCACTATAGAAAAGACAGCAAATTGTTAACAGTGGTTACATCCGAGGGATGGACTCATGTTAGGTGGAAGAATTACAACTTTTTGCTCTCTATATTTCTGTATTGTCTGAACTGGTAAACATGTAGGTATAATGATAGTTGAATGAATGAATGAATTAATTAATTAATTAAAGTATCTGTCTTCCATTCAGCAAAGGCCAAGAGGCACATATGAAGGACTAGATCTACACCAAAGCTCTGGAATTGGCTCCTCAGGTCCCATCTCATCATGGGCCCTCCCTCACTCTGCCCCTTGGCTTCTTTCCCATGGAGGAAGGGCCTGAGCAAGTGAGATATTAGCTCTGGCACTTGTCAGCTATGGGGCTGTCTCCCAGCCTCTCCAAGCCTCTGTGCACTGTAGAGTATGGGGAGTGGATAAGATAAGGAATTCCACATGCTTAGCACCAGGCTGGGCACGTGGTAAGAACTCAGCAGGAGTTAGCTTTTATTATCCCCTCATTCATTTTAAAGCACAGGTTGGCCCCTGCCCAGCTTCCATCTTTAGCTCTTTTCTCTGAACATGGGCTTTTCTCACCTCCCCCCACACACCGTGTCTCATATCCCCAGGGAACTGATAACTGAGGAACAACATTCCTCCATCTCCACCTTCCGCCTTCTGCAGTGACCAATGCCTCCTGTCTCAGAAATGGTCTGATCAGCTGGTTCACATGAAGATACTATAAACATAGTAGCTATGACTTTACATGATCATGACCCACAGAAGCAGAAGACACTCAGCCTGTAGAAAGGAGCACCAGTGGTGGATTTGGGCCACCCCCTTGGACCAGTGGGGAAAGATTTGGGGGGAGAGTGGAGTTTCCTTGTGTGGGCGTCAGAGCCTCTGGATAAGGCTGCTCAGTGGAGAATCCCCAGTGAGGCTGGCCCTGTAGTCCTCCAGGGAAACGGACTCTGGTCCGGGAGTCCCAAGAAACCTGATCTTCACAGCAGTGGTGACAAAACTGTCTGACAAAGCATGTGTGCTTCCCCCAAAGAGATGCCTCCTCCCTGACCCTGCAGGCTTCTCTCTCCACATCTCTGCTAAGCCCTGATTAGACCCAGGCTCAGCAGGAGAACTTCTTTCCCAGGGGACCACCTGTGATTATACCTGCCATAAAGCAGCGGTGACAGCTTGGGACAACTGCCCTGCAGCCCTGACTGCTCCATCCTGTGTAGTAACCACTCCTTCCCAGGGCGGCTGGGAGGGTCTGGGGAAAGAATGATAGGACACTGCCCCTCACGGAGCCTGGCTGATGGTGACAAGGAGCCCTGGAACATGCTGCTAACAAAATCTGGCTTGTTTGGTCCCTCTCTTCCCCTGAGCTCCTGTTTCCGAGGTCTCATTTTAGGGCCCAGCCATCCCCTCATATCTAATGAGCAGGGGTGAATGCTAAGGCTAGAGGCAGAAAGGACAGGGAAGAGCAGCCAGAGACAAAGCCACAGTGCCTGGAACTGGAGACAAAAGAAGGCAAGATGGGAAACAGAACCTACGGTGGCGGCTAGGTGAGACAGGGCAAAAAAACACTTCCATGAAAAATACTAGATAAAAGTCAGAAAGTGACCCAGAACACCAGTTCCAGCGATGCACCACCTGGACAAGGTCTGCTAAATCCACAGGGTCCGTCCATTTGGTTAAACTGGAAGTCTGCATTCTGAAACGAGTGAGTAAACCGGCTGAAAGTCTGGCAGCCGTGCTGCGGTGTGGGGAAACTGTGGGTTGGCATTTGGAGACGGACTAGTTCCTTTAAAAAAAAAAAAAAAAAAACCCGCGAGCGGCTTCGGTTACGACAGTGAGAACTGCGCAGTGAAGCACAGCAGGAGTGGACTATGCCAACGTCTTAGAGTATGGCGTGGAGGACAGCCCACTGCTGTTTGTCTCGGGGCCAGGAGGGCAGAGGGGAGCCAAAAGGAGAAAGAAACCACGCTGCTTGCAGCCATCTCTCCGGCGGGTGGGGGACGCTCCTGCCCGGGGCCGGACCCACAGACCAGAGCCGCGCCAAGAAACCCAGTGTGACGGGGAGTTTCTCCTGCAGCACCGCGCACAAGCCACAATACTGGCCATGGACAGTGGCTTTTGGTGCACTCACAGCTGGTTGTCCCGGAACTGGGAAGGCAGAGCTGCACAAGGAGGGGGAGATTAACACGCCCCATTCAGTCATCTTTGCAGCAGGCTGGGAGCGCCCCTGCATGGCCCGGCGGCCCAGGGCTTCTCTGGCGGGCCGGCGTGCACTTGTGACGTGGCACAGCCTTCCCCAGGCAGAGGTCCTGGAAGAGCACGGCTGAGAGGGGGTACCCACATGGAAATCCCAGGGACTCTACACAAATGCCGGGAACTTGTGGGTCAGCGGCAGAGACAACCTGTGGCAAGACTGAAATGCAGGCTTAGACTCTTGCAACAGCCTTAAATCTCTGGGAACACCTGGGAGGTTTGATTATTAAAGCTGCCCTGCCTCCCTAACCACCCAGACACACGCCCCACATTCAGGGCGGACAGCACCAACAACACACCCAAACTTAGTGCACCAATTGAACCCCACAAGAATCAGATCCCCACACACCACAAAGACAAAGTTGGTGAGAAATGACTTGAGGGGAATAGGAGACTCACAGATGCCATCTGCTGGTTAGTTAGAGAAAGTGTACGCCACCAAGCTGTAGATCTGAAAAATTAGAGATCGGTATTTTTTATATCTGGAAAGAACCCTATCAAGTAAAGCAAATGCCAAGAGGCCAAAAACAACAGAAACTCTTAAAGCATATGATAAAACCAGACGATATGGAGAACCCAAACCCAAACACCCAAATCAAAAGATCAGAAGAGACACAATACTTGGTGCAATTAATCAAAGAATTAAGGACAAATAATGAGAGCATGGCACAAGATATAAAGGACATAAAGAAGATCCTAGAAGAGCATAAAGAAGAAATTGCAAGAGTAAATAAAAAAACCAGAAGATCTTATGGAAATAAAAGAAACTGTTGGCCAAATTAAAAAGACTCTGGATACTCATAATACAAGATGAGAGAAAGCTGAACAATGACTCAGCCTCCTAGAAGACCACAGAACAGAAAATGAAAGAACAAAAGAAAGAACGGGGAAAAAAATCGAAAAAATTGAAATGGATCTCAGGGATATGACAGATAAAATAAAACGTCCAAATTTAAGACTCATTGGTGTCCCAGAAGGGGAAGAGAAGGGTAAAGGTCTAGAAAGAGTATTCAAAGAAATTGTTGGGGAAAACTTCCCAAACCTTCTACACAATATAAATACACAAAGCATAAATGCCCAGCAAACTCCAAATAGAATAAATCCAAATAAACCCACTCCAAGACGTATTCTGATCAGACTGTCAAATATGGAAGAGAAGGAGCAAGTTCTGAAAGCAGCAAGAGAAAAGCAATTCACACATACAAAGGAAACAACATAAAACTAAGTAGTGACTACTCAGCAGCCACCATGGAGGCAAGAAGGCAGTGGCATGACATATTTAAAACTCTGAGAGAGAAAAATTTCCAACCAAGAATATTTTATCCAGCAAAACTCTCCTTCAAATTTGAGGGAGAGCTTAAATTTTTCACAGACAAACAAATGCTGAGAGATTTTGCCAATAAAAGACCTGCCCTACTTCAGATACTAAAGGGAGCCCTACCGACAGAGAAACAAAGAAAGGAGGGAGAGAGATAGAGAAATTTAACAGACATATATAGAACATTATATCCCAAATCACCAGGACACACATTCTTCTATAGGGATCATGGATCTTTCTCCAGAATAGACCATAAGCTGGGACATAAAACAAGCCTCAATAAATTTAAAAAAAAACTGCATTTATTCAAGGCATATTCTCTGACCACAATGGAATACAAATAGAAGTCAATAACCATCAGAGACTTAGAAAATTCTCAAATAACTGAAGGGTAAAAATGAGGGGGAGATGAAAACATTCCCATATAATGTTTTCTGGGACTTCATCACCAGTAGATCAGTCCTATAAGAAATGCTAAAGGGAACTGAGCAGGCCAAAAGGAAAGGACACCAAACAATTGACTGAAACCACATGAAGAAATAAAGATTTCCAGTAAAGATCACATGGTAAATATAAATACCAATACTACTGCATTTTGATTTGTAACTACTATTTACTTCCTACAGGATCTAAAATACATAAATGGTAATGAGAAATCAGTGGTTTTGGACTCAATGTAAAATACGTAATTTTTGACAAGAACTACATAAAGGTGGGGGAATGGAGGAGTATAGGAACATAGTTTACATGTCCTATTGAAGTTAAGTTGGTATCAAAGAAAAGCAAGATTGTTATAGATTTAAGAGGTCAAATTTAAGCCCCACAGTAAACACAAAGAAAGTCAGAGAATATGACCATAGAGATGAAAAGTAGAGTATGGGTTATGAGACGTGGGGGAAGGGGCAATGGGGAGTTAAGAAATGAGTGTAGGGTTTCTGTTTGGGGTGAAGAGAAATTGGTGGACGGTGATAGCATTGCAACATTCTAAATGTGATTAATCCCACTAATGGAATGCTAGGGAGGGGTTGGAATGGGAAGATTTAGGCTTTAAAAAAAAAAAAAAAAAAAAGACAGTCTAAATAGATAATGACAATTAAATGCCAAGGATGATCCTGGATGGGATCTGAGGATGGAGGAGAGGAGGCTCAAAGGGATACAGACGGGACATAAGAAAGGAAAAAAAGGAAATAAAGAATATAAGCTTTGTATCAATGTTGAACTTCTTGAACTTCTTAGCTGCACTTAATGGGATTGCATAAAAGAATGTTCTTGTTCATGGGAAATGTATATGTGAATTATATTGTTTGTTCAAGGATGTGTGCAGCTTGCTCTCATATGTTCAGAATACAGAGCAATAGATGATGGATGATAGGGAGGGAGGGAGGGAAAGAAAGAAATGGTGTGACAGGATGTTAAAGCTGGTGGATCGGGGTATTGGGGGAGGGGGGAGGGGTATGCTGGAGTTCTGTGTATGAGGTTTGTATTGTTTTTGCAACTGTTCCTGTAAGTTTGAATTTATTTCAAAATAAAATTAAAAAAAAAAAAAGAAGGCAGGATGCCCCCGATACACTGGGCACCTAAAGCAAAGAGACAAGCTAATGCTGGCCCAAGGGCTAGAGGCATTTCCACCATAGAAAGGCCAGAACAGCAAAGCTGCTGGTGGAAAGTACAGGGACCCAGATGGTCTCTGAATCACCAGGCACTGACATCAGCTGATCACTAAAGTGACTACAGGCGATCAGTGATTGGGACCTCCCACTCCAGGCTGACAGCGCACTGTGGGCATCAGTCAGGGCCTGGACAGGCACAGCGAGCCGGCGGCTGCTAAGAGGACAGCTGCTGCAGGCATGAAGGTGCAGAAGATAGGAGGCGGTTGGATTCTGAAGAGGAGCCCTGTCTTACAGAGATAGAGATGCAACCCACTTGAAAAACAAGGGACCCAAAAAATCAGCCCTGAACATGACAAGCTTGCCAATTTTCAATATCTAGAAAGGTTCTTGGATAAAGGATAAGGATTATTTGTGATTGCTTTTGCTTCCTGCCAGAACAAATACATGTATATGATTGTAAAATGTAACATGAGGGATGGGGAATGTCCAGTGCCTTGCCACTCAAAGTATGGTCCTGGACCAGCTGCATCAGCATCACCTGGGAGCCTGTTAGCAATATAGAATCTCAGGCTCCACCCTGGACCTACTGAGGTAGAATCTGTATTTTAACAAGATCCCTGGGTGATCTGAATGCACACTGAAGTTTACGAAGCACTGCCCTAATGTGTACCATCTTTTGCCTATTATTAAATATTAAAATTGTTGCCAATGAACATTCATCCATCAGACAGTTATTCAAAGGTCTATTATATGTCAGTCTGCCAAGCCCTAAGGATGCAGCTGTGAACAAGAGAGAGAAGATCGTGCTCTCACATAACTTATGCTCTACCAGGAGGAGACAGATAACAGACAAATTCAGTAAATAAGATAGTTCCAGACTGTGGTAAGTGCTATGAAGAAAACAGACAGAATAATGTTTCAGAGTGATGGGGAGGGGGTCACTTCAACTCAGGGGGCAGAAAAAGCCTCTCTGAAGAGATGAAGCATGGAAAGAATCCAGCCACCTGAGAGCTGCAGCAAGTGCAAAGGCCCTGAGGCAGGCAGGCACACAGTAGAAAGGGGTCCTGTATGGCCACAGCATGATGTGCAGATGGAACATGGCTGGCAGGGAATGGATTGATAAGGCCTATAGACCATGGCAGGGAATTTGGATTTTATTCAGAGTACAACTGCAAGTCACTCACGAAGGACAATTAGCGCACTGTTAGGATCTGTTTTACATTTTTTTCCAGTGGCTTAAAACAGCAGCCATTTGATTGCTCCTGATTCTGCAGCTCAGAAACCCAAGGAAGTCTCGGTAGCACAGCGCATCTGTGCTCCATGTGGTGTGAGCTGGCAAGGCTCGAATGGGGCCACAGGATCCAAGATGGCCTCACTCGTGTTTCTAGAGCTTTGGGGTTGCCTGCCGGTTGGGGTCCTTGGGGTTCTCCCACGTGACCTATCCTCATCTAGCAGGCTCACCCAAGTTTCTTTCACGGCAGCCAGCTTCCAAGAGCTGGGCAACTTTTTTGTAGAAGGCCTCTCTGGCTGCTGAGTGGAGAAAGGTTTGGAAAGAGGGCAAGGCTGGAAGCGGGGAGCCCTGTGAGGAGGCTACAGGGAGCAGAGCTGGTCGGAGGCAATGGTGTCTCACAGTGAGGGGTGGTGGAGGCAGGTAACAGAAATGGACAGGCTGGGCATAGTTTCGATGTTGTTCTGGTGTGAGTTGCCAATGGATTAGATGTGATGGGGAAGAGTGAGGAAAGAATCAGAGATCTCTTCCAAGTATCTGGCTTGAGCAACCATATGGATGTTGAAGCCTGAGATGAGGAGAGTAGGTTTGACTTGAGGCCAGCAGCAGAATCAAGAGTTCTGTTTTCAACATGTTCCTTTTAAGAGGTCTATGAAATATCTAAGTGGAGAGAGATGTCATGTAGCCAGTAAGGTGGAACTCAGGGCAGTGTCTGGGCCCGAGATGATACAACAGAAGGATAACACATAAAGCCAAGGAGAGAAGGTATCTTTTAAGGCCTAAAATTTCAAATGCTGTCTTGACATCTTCAAGCCTCACAAGGTCCTAAAGACCCAATCATGAGGCCCTCTGCTCTGGGCAGCTATGCCCCATGCGCACAATGGGGAAGGCTCCCCACCCAGCTGGCTCCCCTATCAGCTGGACCATGCACTCCACCCAGTCTTCAACCTAATAGATTCTATCCCTAGCACAATTATTCAAACAAGCCAACCACATTCTCCCATGGGAGCCAGGGGCACTTCACCCTCTTGGTACTATAAAGTCTCCTTCCCACAGCCCCTGCTGGCTCACTCTGCTCCCATGTGGCCCTGAATGGTGTGAGTGTCCTCCTCCCCTGCGCTGAGACTAATAAACTTCCGTTGATCTCATCCATCCAGTGTCAGGTGTTGTATATTCGCCATCCCCAGAACCCTAGGGCAGGACTTCCTCCCCCACCAATGGGGTGAAATGGAGGTGAACAGAACAGAAGGCAGCTAGAGACGAAAGTCCAGGACCCGGCCCGGGTGCCCCACCATTTGGGGGCAAGGCAGCAGAGAAGCAGCCAAAACGGAGAGCACATCAAAGCAGTCAGGGGGATGGGAAGGAAACTGGGAGAATGGGGCAGCAGGAAGGCCACCAGAGGAGAGTGATCTCCATGAGAAGGAAGGGAGTGGTCAGGGGAGGGTGTCCTTTGGGCCCTTTTCCAACATAAAAGACCCTAGAACTTGTTTGAATATCCTCAGGATGCTCCTGCAGAGAGAGGGTTCTTGCAGAAGTGTAGGCCTTGAGAAGGAAGAGGGATGGGGCCCAGAACTCAAGTGGAGAAGTGGCCGTCTGACAGGAGCAGGGACAGGTGAGAAGGTGCACAGCAGAAACAGATCCAAGTGGAGGGGAAATGGGGACTTTCTATCTGATTGTCTCCTTTTTCTTGGTGACTGACAGGGTGAAGCTGTCTGTTGGCCAGTGGCCAGCATGGAGGGGGATATGTTCAGGAGATGTGAGGTAAGACCAGCAGACATAAAATGATGTGAAAAGGCTCTCTGGAAGTGGAAAATCAACTTGCCAACTTACAGATCTCCCCCTTCTTTTCTTTTCATATAATAAATTCCAACAAATAGGATTATTGAGTTAGGTCCTATCTTATCAACCCCTCATTTGTTCCTCATAATAACTTTAGGGAAAGCTAAGCAGGGATAATGGCAGAAGTCCAAAGAGGCAGAAGATTTGCAGGCAGCCATACAGAAAGTAAGAGATAGAGCAGGGCTATACCCAGGTCTGTGAGTTGAGCTGGAATTGCTTGCTGGCATTAGATCCATGAGATCAGTGACAAGGCTCACAGCTTCCTTCCTCGGGAATCACCAGCCCCAGCTTGCCCTGCTGAGCTCCCTGCCCTGCCCATCTAGCCCCCATGTATCCTTCCTGTCACCGTCAATAGAAATGTGGCTGACGTATTTCTCCTTTGAACTCCATCTTTCTCTCAACTGGTTATCAGCCAAGTGAGTTGGCAGATTAGGATCATGGTTAAGAGTTCTGGTTTTAGAGTCCAAGGTTTCTATTCAAGTTCTGGATTTATTTATGATCTTGGGCAAGTTACCTATCCTCTTTGACCTCCATTTCCTCATCTGTAAAACACTACTAGTAGTAATAGTAGCAGCAGCAGCACTTTCTTCATAGGATTTTTATGAAGATGAAATAAAATGATGCATCTACAGCATCTGACCCACAGAAAGTGTTCAAAAAACAGCAGCTATTATTAACATAGTAGAGAAAATCAGTTAGCATTGAGATTTTTATTTGAGGCTTAATATGGCAGTTCTAAGAACTCACAGAAAAATATCAAATACATCCATATTTTTATATCTACATACAAGGAGAGCTGGGTTCACTGCTGACACTCAATTTATAAATCATTAAGGATGTGGTTAGTCAGCAGTTCAGAATTATCTGGTAGGTTTGTTAAAAATACTAGATGCTCCACTTCTACTACAGACCTGCAAAGTCAAACTCTTAGAAGGGAGGGCCTGAACATCTAAAGAAAATACACACATGCAAACACACACACAAGTTCACACCTGGATCCACACCTGCATACACACATGCATTCACACACATGGGTTCATAGGAATTGTGATACTCAGCTGGTGGGGAGAACATTTGTTTTAGTTTCCTAGGCTGCTTGAAGCAAACACCATGAAATGATTCAGCTTGATCAGTGGGAATTTATTAGCTTACAGTTTGAGGCCAGGAAAATGTGCAAAGCAAGGCATCATCAATGCGATGCTTTCTTCCTAAAGACTGGCTGCCAGCAATCTGGCTCCTCTGTTACACGGCAAGTACATGTTGTCATCTGCTGCTCTCTCCCTTCTTTTCTGAGTTTCATTGCTTTCAGCTTCTTGCTTCTATGGCTTTTTCTCTTTGTCTGAATTCATTCTGTTTATAAAGAACTCCAGTAATAGGATTAAGACCCATCCTGATTGAGATGGATCACATCCTAACTGAAGTAAACTCATCAAGCGGCCCTACTTACAATGGGTTCACACCCACAGGAATGGATTAGATTTAAGGACATGTTTTTCTGGGGTGTATACAGCTTCAAGCCACCAAAATATTCCAACAACAAAATAAAGGTGATAATGTGTTCATAAGGCCACGATTAAGAAACGCTACCACGTATGTTAAAGAAAGAGAAACCCAAGAAAGCCTCCTTGAGTCCACCTATTCTCTTACCCTTCCATGGCCCTCTCTAAGCTCTAGAAGTTCCCCCACACCATGCTGAGGTATTGTGGACTCTGTAAAATGGCCTGTGGCCCATCAGCGGAGCCACTTTTTCAGCCACTCCAACACTCCATCATTCACATGCCTGCTGGACAATGAGGCATCTCTATGAACCAGGCAGGCTCCTGGCTCAAACCTGGGGAAGCCAGGCAAGGGATCTTTCTGCTTTGATATCTCCTCACATCCATCTGGTTTTCTATCATACCAGCCCCACCCTGGGGTTTGGCTGGAGAGAGGGGCACTGAAAACCTAGAAGTATCTAAACCATGATCACCTCCTCTGTCCCTCCTGGTGCATCCTTTCTGGCCAGCAAATCAAACTCTTTCTTCTCTTAGAAGACTTCATAGAAGAATGAAAGAGGACCCCTACCTCACACCAGATACAAAAATCAGCTAAAAATGGATCAAAGACCTTAATATAAGAGCTGGAACTATCAAACTTCTAGAAGAAAATGCTGGGAAGCAACTTCAGGACCTTGTGTTAGGCATGGTTTCTCAGACTTTACACCCAAAGGACATGCAGAAAAAGTAAAAATAGATAAATGAGATCTCATCAAAATTAAAAACTTTTGTTCCTCAAAGAACTTCATCATGAAAGTAAAACAACAACATACACAATGGGAGAAAATATTTGGAAATCACATATCCAATAAAAGATTAATATCCAAAATATAGAAAGAAATCTTTCAACTTAACAACAAAAAGACAAATAGCCAAATTTTTTAAAAATGGGCAAGACTTGAAAAGACATATCTCCAAAGAAGATATACAAATGGCCAAAAGCACATGAAAAGATGCTCAACATCATTAGCCATCAGGGAAATGCAAATCAAAATCAAAATGAGATACCATTTCGCACCCATTAGAATGGCTGCTATTAAAAAAAACAGAATGTAACAAGTGTTGGAGAGGATGTGGAGAAACAGGAACACTCATTCGTTGCTGGTGACAATGTAAAATGGTGCAGCCGCTGTGGGAGACAGTTTGGAGATTCCTCAGAACCGTCATAAGAACTGCCATATGACCCGGCAATCCCACTACTGGGTATATACCAAAAAGAATTGAAAGCAGGGACTCAAACAGATATTTGCACACCAATGTCCATAGTGGTATCATTCACAATTGCCAAAAGATGGAAGCAACCAAGTGACTATCAACGACGAATGGATAAATAAAATATGGCATATCAATACAATGAAATATTATTCAGCTGTCAAAAGGAAAAAAGCTTAATACATGTGACAACATGAATGAACCGTGCAAACATGATATTGAGTGAAATAAACCAGAACACAAAAGGACAAATAATGTATAATCTCACTGTTTGGAAACAATTAGAATAAGCAAATACATAAGAATCAGAATCTAGAATACAGGTTACCAGGGGACAGGGTGGAGATAGGAAATGGGAAGAGAATGCTTAAAATATACAGGTTTCCTATTAGAAATGATGAAATGTTTTGGTGGTGGTAGCACAGTATTGTGAATGCAATTAACAGCACAGAACCATATATCTGAATATGATTAAAAGGGGAAACGTTATATTGTATTCATAGTAAAAGAACAAAAAAAAATTTTTTTAAATCCATGGAACTACACCTCACAAACAGTGAACCCTAAGCTACACCATGGATTCCAATTAATAGTACTATCAAAAAATAGTACTATCATCACTTGTAACAAATATTCCACACTAATGCAAGGTGGTGGTGGTGGGATGATGTATGGGAATCCTGTATTCTATGCATGATTGTTCTATAAACCCACAACTTCTCTAATTAAAAAAAAAAAGGCAAGGCAAAATAAAGGCTTCATGACAGTCAAAAGCTGAGGGATGTCATCTCCAACAGACATCTACAAAGCTGCAAAATGCCGAAAGGAGTTGTTTAGGCTGAAGGGAAATGCTATGAAATAGACCCATAACTATAGAAAGAAATGAGAGCACTAGAGAGGGTAAATATCTTGGGAAGTATAAAACACTTTTTAAAACTACATTTTTTTCCTTGAAGAGAATATTGACTTAAATTTAAAGCAAAAATAACAACAATGTACTAAGGGGTTTAAGGCATATATAAAAGGAAAACATAGGACAACAAGAACACAAGTGGCAGGAGGGCATAAATAAAATGATACTGTGGTAATATTCTACATTATTGTTTGAAAATAGTCTTATTAACTTAAAAATATATGCTATCTTCTCTAGAAGAGCCATTTTTTAAAAAAAATAGAGGTTTAGCTAAAGTGTCAATGTGTGAGAAAATGAAATAAAACACCCACACACACACACATTACCCAAAAGAAGGTAGAAAAGAGAATCAGAGGAACATAGGACAAATGAGATAAAAAGAAAACAAATACTAATATGGGAGATTTAAACTCAGCCATATCATAACTACATTTTGTGAAAATGGATTAAAAATCCCATTAAAAGGCAAAATGAGTTAGACTGAATAAAAATGCAAGTCCCAACTACATGTTGCTTAAAAGAAACACACTTTAAATATAAAGACATGTGAAAATAAAAGGTTGGAAAAATATAAACCACACAGACATTAAACATAAGAAAACACATGTGGCTACATTAATATTAGTTAAAAGTGAGGAACATTTCATGACAAAAGAACAATTCATCAAGAAGACATAACAATCCTAAATGTGTATGCCCCTAACAATAGAGCTTCAAAATTCTCAAGAAAAATATCAACAAAAGTAAATTTAGAACTAGACAAACCCACAATCATAGTTGGGGATTTTAATACCTCAGTCTCATTAAATGATAAAAAAGTAGACAAAAACAATCTATATTTAGAAGATCTGAACAACATTATCAACCAATTTGACCTAATTAACATTTGTACATGCAATATCCTACAATTGTAGAATAGACATTATATTTATTCGCACAGGGAACATTCAGCAAGATAATCCATATACTGGACAAGAAACAAATCTTGATAAAATTTTTAAATTAAAATGATACAAAGTAAATTCTCTAACTAGAGCAATATAAATTAGAAATCAGTCATAAGATTGATTTGAAAATTAAAGAACACATATGTAAATAATCCATGGATCAAAGTCTCCCACCTTAAGAAGCTAGAAAAAGATGAACAAATAGAAGTAAGCAGAAGAATGAAATAGTAAAAAATATGAACACTGGTTAACTATTAAAAAATGGACAGACAATAAAGAAAGTCAACAAAGTCAAAAGTCAGTGCTTTTAAAATATTAATAAAAATAGATAAATCCCTAGCAAGAATGATCAAGAGAAAAACAGAGAGAAAACACTAATTATGAAATAGGACATCACTATGGGGACTACCAACATTAAAAGAATAAATGGGGATACTAGGAATAACTTTAGGCCCATACACTTGAGAATTTTAAAAATTCCTTTAAAGAAACAGGAATCAGCAAACCTGAAATAAGAAGTAGCAGAAAATGTAAATGCTCCAGATTTATGAAAGACACTGAATTAATATTCAAAACTTTCCCACAAAGGAAATTCCAGGTGAGATGGCGTCACTGGTGAATTCTGCCAAACGTTTTTAGAAGAAATAATACTAGCTCCTACACAAATTCCTTCAGAAGACAGAGGAAAAGGGAACATGTCACAACTGATTTTATAAGGCCACAATCACCCTGCTACCAAAAGCTGACAGGGATCTTACAAGAAAAGAAATTTATGGAACAATATCTCTCAGGAACAGAGACATTAAAAAAAAAAAATTCCTTAACAAAATACGAGCCAGTCAAATTTGGCAATATATTAACAGCATAATAAGTGGGGTTTAGCCCTGAAATGCAAAATTGGTTTATCATTTGAAACAGATCGATTTCATTGTATTAGTTATCTACTGCTGAATCACAAAGTACCCCAAACTTAGTAGAGGAAACAACAAGCATTTATTATCCCACTCAGTGCTATGGATCAGGATCTAGAAGAATCTTAGCAGGGTGGTTCTGCCTCCACATCCCTCATGAGGGTGCAGTAAACATGTAGGCTGGAGCTGCAGTGATCTCAAGGCTTGACTTGGTTTGGAAGATATACTTCCAAGGAGTCTCACACGGTTGGTGGATTAGGTCTAGTCATTGGCAATAGGCCTTCATTCCTCACCATGTGGATTTTTCCTTAGGGCCACTTGGGTGTCCTTACAACATGGCATCTGGCTTCCCCCAGAATGAGTGATCCTACAGACAGTGTGAATAAGGAAGAAATCACAGTGCCTTTTATAACCTACTCTTGGAAGTGTTGCACAGTTACTCCCACCATATTCTGTTAATTAAGTCACTAAGTCCAACCATGCTCAAGGAGAGAGAAATGAAGCTCCAACTCTTGAAGGGAGGGGGTATCAAATAATTTGTAGACATATTTTTAAACCACCACAGTAATACACTGAGATCAGTGGTTCTCAGTTTGGGGTGGTTTTGCCCCACAGTGGCATTTAGTAGTATTGGGAAATCTGGGGTTGTCACAACTGGATCAGTGCTATAGACATTTAGTGACAGAGGCCATGGTTGCAGGTAAACATTCTACAATGCACAGTACAGCTACCCCACAACAAAAAATTATCCAGTGCAAAATGTCAATAGTTCTGAGGTTGAAAAACATTGTACTAGATTAAAGAATAAAACAGAAAAAAACATATATCTCAATAGAGGAAAAAATAAAATTTGAAAAAATTCATCACCAATTTATGATTAAAAAAAAAACTTCTCAGCAAGCCAGAATAGAAGGGAATTTCCTCAGTCTGATAACAGATCTACAGTTAATATCCTACTTAATAAAATATTAAACATTTTTCCCCTAAGAATTGGTAATAAGGCAAGGATTCCTGATCTCATTGATTTTATTCACCATTGTCCTAGAGGTCCCAGCCTGTGCAATAAAGCAGGAAAAAGAAATTAAAATAAAAACTGGAGAAAAAGAAAACTGTCTTATTCATAGACAAAAAACTGTGTATGTATAAATTCATGGTTCTTAGATGTGACACCAAAGCACAAGCAACCAAAGAAAATATAGATAAATTAGACTTTATCAAAATTAAAAACTTTTGTGCTTCAAAGGACACCATCAAGAATACCAACCCACAAAATAGGAGAAAATATCTGCAAATCATATACTTGATAAGAGACTTGGATATAGATTATGCTATATATACACACACACACATATATACATATACGTACATACAAATATATATATATATACCCAGGGCCCGGGCTCCCCTGCCCCCACCCACCCCTAATGGGGAATGGGACCCCACAACACATAAGAGCCTGCATGACCAGGACAGAAGTTGAAGGTCATCAAATCTCCTCGGTGAAGAAAGTCATAAACAAAACTCCCCTCCTCTGATCACTGTTGATAACAAACCTCCAGACCCCTAAGTCACGAGACTCTATCGAAACTCTGTTCTCATACCCTATGGAATGTCTTTGTCCTAAACCCTTATAAGCTGTCCTTTCGCACGCCCACCCTTGCAGAGTGCTAGCTAATTCCATTTTCCTCAGACAGCTGCCACTGTGGACCCTCTCGTTTTCATATGTCCTAATAAACCCATCTCTGACTCTGTGCCTATCATGTTCTTTGGTCTTAGGGCTGCACCAACCCAAGCCCTTCAGGAGCTGGGTTGGAACTATATATATATATATATATATATATATATATATATATATGTCTTACAACTCAATAATAAGGAGGCAATTCAATGTGTTTAAAAAAGGGGGCAAAAGACTTGAGACATTTCTCCAAAAGAAGGTATATAAATGGTCAATAAGCACATGAAAAGATGCTCAACATCATTAGCTATTAGGAAAATGCAAATTAAAACCACAGTGAGATAACACTCCATACCCAACAGGATGGCTATAACCAAAAAGGAAGATAATATAACTGCTATCAAGGATATGGAGAAATTGGAACCCTCATACACTGCTAGTGGGGATGTAAAATAGTGCAACCACTTTGGAAAACCACCTGGCAGTTTCTCAAAACATTAAATATAGAGTTTCCATATAGCCTGGCAATTCCACTCCCAGGTATATTAAACCAAAGAAAAATGAAACTGTGTTCACACAAAAACTTGTATATGAATGTTCATGGTAGCAATATTCATTATAGCCCCAAAGTGGAAAGAACCCAAGTGTCCATCAACTGGCAAATGGATAAATAAAATGTAGTATATCCATACAATGGAACATTATTCCACATAAAAAGGAATGAAGTAATGATACATGCTACAACATGGATGAACCTTAAAAACACTATTGTAAGTGAGAGAAGCCAGTCATTAAAGACTCCAGATTGTATGATTACTGTTAAGTAAAATAAAATAGCCACCTACTTTGGGCATTGCTGGGAGCGAAGCCTTTTCAAGAAAGGATTTTTCATAAAACAAAAACAATTGACCTGCAACTGCGTTCTGAGAAAATGGAACAATGGAACGCATCCTACAGAACTGCAGATAAGCAACACCTGGTAATAACCAGTTTTGGTCCAGTAGAGACAGCTTATCAGAATGGACAAGCATACCATAATAATCAATGTATATCTGCTCTCTGCTCTTTAAAATACCCCTGTACCAGCTAGTCAGAACATTTACTCACTTGTTTCCAATTTCCCCTATATAAGCTTCCCACTATACAAGCCCCTTACCACCTTTTTTTGCTGCCTGATTTGTGAATCGTTTGGTGCCCAAATGAACATTAACAAAATTTTTAAAATGCCTCAGTTTATCTTTGACATTCCATTTATGTGCAGAATCGGCCATTCCAGAAATGGGAATTAGATTGGTGGCTGGCTAGGCCTGGAGGTGAAGGAGGTTAATGAGTACAGGCCTCCTTTTTGACAATAAAAATGTTCTAATCAAATTTGTTGCACTGCTCTGTGAATATAATAAAAACCCTTGACTTATATACTTTAAACGGGTGAATTTTAAGTCATGTGAATTATAGTTCAATAAAACTGTTTTTAAAAACCCTATAAAATCCATTAAAAATTAGTAGAACTACGAATTAAATTTAGCAAGGTTTCATGACACAAGGCCAATATAAAAAAACCAATTGAATTTCAATATACTAGCAATCAAGCAACTGGAAAATAAAATTTAAAAAAGTACCATTTATAATAGCATCA
Source organism: Choloepus didactylus (assembly GCF_015220235.1). Taxonomy (NCBI): domain Eukaryota; kingdom Metazoa; phylum Chordata; class Mammalia; order Pilosa; family Megalonychidae; genus Choloepus; species Choloepus didactylus. Next base: position 238,727,079 of record NC_051307.1, read on the forward strand.
GAATACTAGCCAAAAGCAAATATCAGGAATAAATCTCATAAAAGGTATATAAGATCTGTACACTGAAAATCATAAAACATTGCTTTGCAAAATTAAAATGGTCCTAAATAAATGGAGAGATGTACTGTGTTCATAAATTAACAGATTCAATATTGTTTACGATGTCCATCATCTCTCAATTCATCTATAGATTTAACATAATCTATATCAAACATAAGCAGTCTCTTTTGAAGGAATATGACAACCCAATTCTAAAATTTATATGTACAAACTAATGATCTAAAATAGTCAAACAATTTTTGTGTGTGTGTTTGTGATATATTTTTATTTTTTTTGTGTGTGATATATTTTTAAATGAAATAAAATAAGCTCCAAAACTGTGGGAACAATATTGTTACATACACACATATAAACAAACATAGTCCCATACACATAATAAAAGGACTGGAAATGAGCACAACCAAATATTACCAATGGTTTCTCCAAATGGTACGATTATAATTGACTTTTAGTTTCTTCCATAGAAGTTTAGTATTTTCTATATTGGTTACATGTATATAGAGCATTTTTTTTTATATTGAGATTGTTGACATATCATTCAACTATCCAAAGATCCAAAGTATAAAATCAGTTGCCCATGGTACCATCATACAGCTGCGCATCCATCACCACAATTACTTTTTTTCAATTTTTAGAACATTTTCATTACTCCAGAAAAGAAATAAAGACAAAAAAAGGAAACTCCAATCCTCCCATACCCCTAACCACCACCACCCCTCCTCAAAACTGAGCAGAATGTTCAACTAAGGTGAACTTAAACGTTTGGAAATGGACAGAGGTGATGATAGCACGATGTGAGAATAACTAACAGTGCTGAATGGTGTGTGAAGGTGTTGGAAAGGGTAAGCTCAGAGTCATGTATGTCAGCAGAAGGAAAGTTGGATGTTAAAAGATGGGAATGTTTTGGTATAGTACATTTGTTACTGCTGATGAAAGAATGTTAAAATACTACTAACTGTAGTGTATAGTTTGCAATATATTTTTTCCTATATGTCCCTCTGTTATTAACTTCTAGTTATAGTGTCATACATTTGTTCTAGTTCATGAAAGGGATTTCTAATATTTGTACATTTAACCATGGACATTGTCCACCACAAGATTCACTGTTTTATACATTCCCATCTTTCAACATCCAACTTTCCTTCTGCTGACATACGTGACTCTGAGCTTACCCTTTCCAACACCTTCACACACCATTCAGCACTGTTAGTTACTCTCACATCGTGCTATCATCACCTCTGTCCATTTCCAAACGTTTAAGTTCACCCTAGTTGAACATTCTGCTCACAATAAGCAACTGCTCCCCATTCTTTAGCCTCATTCAATATCCTGGTAACTTATATTTCATGTCTATGAGTTTACATATTATAATTAGTTCCTATCAGTGAGACCCTGCAACATTTGTCCTTATGTGTCTTATTTCACTCAATATAGTGCCCTCAAGGTTTCTTCATCCACCCATTTTTTTTAAGATGGTTTTGTTCACACACCATACATTCCATCCTAAGTAAACAATTGATGGTTCCCTGTATAGTCAGTATTTATGTATTCAGCACCATCGCCATTACCCATATAAGGACATCGCCATTACTTCCACGAAGAAGGAGAAAGAGTCAAAGAAGGTAGACAGACAAAAGAAAAAGAAAAAAGAGAGAAAAAAAAATGTGACAGCTAGAAAGCAACAAAAGAAAAAATAGCATTAAACTAAAGAAGAATGAAGAGTCAGCCAACATCACCAATGCCAGGAGGCCCACATCCTTCCCCTATGTGGCCCTCACCCTCATAAGCATTTAGCTTTGGTATATTGCCTTTGTTATAGTAAAGGAAGCATAATACAATGTTTCTGTTAATTATAGTCTCTAGATTACATTGATTGTATTTCCCCCCCAATCCCACCCTATTTTTAACACCTTGCAATGTTGACATTCATTTGTTCTACCTCATGTAAAAACATATTTGTACCTTTTATTACAATCATTGAGAACTCTAGGTTTCCCTGAGTTATACAGTCCCAGTCTTTATCTTTTATGTCTCCTTTCCTTCTGGTGTCCCACATGCTCCTAACCTTCCTCTTTCAACCATAATCACACTCATCTTTGTTCAGTGTACTTACATTGCTGTGCTACTATCTCCCAAAATTGTTTTCCAAACCTCTCACTCCTGTTTTTTCCTTTCTGTCTGCAGTGCTTCCTTTAGTGTTTCCTGTAGAGCAGATATCTTGTTCACAAACTCTGTCACTGTCTGTTTGTCAGAGAATATTTTAAACTCTCCCTCATATTTGAAGGACAGCTTTGCTGGATATAGGATTCTTGTTTGGTGGTTTTTCTCTTTCAGTATCTTAAATATATCACCCCACTTCCTTCTTGCCTCCATGGTTTTACTGAGAAATACGCACATAGTCTTACCAAGTTTCCCTTGTATGTGATGGATCACTTTTCTCTTGCCACTTTCAGGATTCTCTCTTGTCTTTGACATTTGATAATCTGATTATTAAGTGTCTTGACGTAGGCCTGTTCAGATCTATTCTGTTTGGGGTACGCTGCGCTTCTTGGATCTGTAATTTTATGTCTTTCATAAGAGATGGGACATTTTCATTGATTATTTCCTCTATTATTGCTTCTGCCCTTTTTCCCTTTTCTTCTCCTTCTGGGACACCAATGGCATGTATATTCCTGCATTTCATTTTGTCCTTAAGTTCCCAGAGATGTTGCTCATATTTTTCCATTCTTTTCTCTATCTGTTCTTTTGTGTGTAGGCTTTCAGGTGCATTGTTCTCCAGTTCCTGAGTGTTTTCTTCTGCCTCTTTAGATCTGCTGTAGTATCTTTCCATTGTGTCTTTCATCTCTTGTGTTGTGCCTTTCATTGCCATAGATTCTGCCAGTTGTTTTTCCAACTTTCTATTTCTACCTTATGTAAGCCCAGCGTTTTCATTATATGCTTCATCTCTTTTACCGTATGTTCTAGTTTGCTAATGCTGCTGGAATGCAAAACACCAGAAATGGATTGGCTTTTATAAAAGGGGGTTTATTTGGTTACACAGTTACAGTCTTAAGGCCATAAAGTGTCCAAGGTAATGCATCAACAATTGGGTACCTTCCCTGGAAAATGGCCAATGGTGTCCGGAAAACCTCTGTTAGCTGGGAAGGGACATGACTGGTGTCTGCTCCAAGTTCTGGTTTCAAAATGACTTTCTCCTAGAATGTTCCTCTCTAGGCTTCAGCTTCTCTCCAGAAGGTCATTCGTAGTTGCTCTTGGGGTGTTTGTCCTCTCTTAGCTCCTCTGTAGCAAAAGACTGCTTTCAAAGGCTGTCTCCAAAATGTCTCTGTAAATTACAGTTCCTCTCTCAGTTCCTTTGCATTCTTCAAAGTGTCCCTCTTGGCTGTAGCAAGCTCACTCCTTCTGTCTGAGCTTATACAGTGCTCTAGTAAACTAATCAAGGCCCATGCTGAATGAGTGGGGTCACATCTCCATGGTACCTATCCAATCAGAGTCATCACCCACAGGTGGGTGGGTCACATCTCCATGGAAACCCTCAAAGAATTAAAATCTAATCAACACTAATACATCTGCCCACACAAGATTACATCAAAGATAATGGCATTTTGGGGGACATAATACATTCAAACCAGCACAACATATCTTCCCTAAACTTTTTGAATTGATTTAAATTCCTGTATCTCAGTTGAAGTGTAAGCTTGTTCCTTTGACTGGGACTTAACTTCATTTTTCTTAGTGTAGGTTGTAGTTTTCTGTTTTCTAGGTATCTGCTTTCCTTGGTTACCCCAATCAGGTTTTCTCAGACCAGAACAGGCTCAGGTCTAGAAGGAGGCAATAGTATCATGTCTCCCTGAGGGTGTGTCTTAGAAGATTGGTACACCCTGTGAGACCTCAAGTCACTGTGCTTTTCCATCCAGCAGGTGGCATCTGTCAGCCTGTAGCTCCAGACTGGGGTAAGGAGGTGTGGCCTGTGACCATTTTCCCCCAGGCTCTGGGATCTGGTTCTGAATGGAAGGCGGGTAGTAGAGCTTGGCACCACCTTCTTCCTCTTAGGGAAAATACACCCCCTTGGGAGAGGTCATTTACATTTGAATAGACTCTCTGCCTGTGCTGTCTCCACCCTTGTCTGGGTTAGAGTGCTGGGAACTTAAAATGGCTGAGGCTTTCTTCCCTGAGCCAGAAAAGGGACAAAAGTCCCCTTCAGGGATGGTCCGTGGCCACCCTCTGGCTCTCCAAGGTCAGGTGTCACCAAAAGCCTCCGTCTGCTTGTTGGGGATTTACACCTTTTATTGAGCAGTCCACGCGCTTGTTAATTAAAACCCCAGTTGGAGCTCAGCGGAGCTATATTCACTTGCTTGAAGAGAGTTGCTCTCTAGCACTGTGAGGCTTTGCAGTTCGGGTCTTGGGGGGAGGGAGCTCCTGGCTTGGATCTGCTGTTTTTACTTACAGATTTTATGCTGCAATCTCGGGCATTCCTTCCAATTCAGGTTGGTGTATAATGAGTGGGCAGTCACGTTTGTCCCCCTGCAGTTATTCCAGATTATTTACTAGATGATCTTGGTTATTTATAAGTTGTTCCAGGGGGAAAAACTAGCTTCCACTCCTCTCTATGCCGCCATCTTCTTCTGTCTCAGCCAAAACGATTTTGAAAAAGAAGTACAAAGTTGGAGGATTTTTAATACCTGATTCAAGACTCACTATAACCTACACTAGTCAAGACAGTGTGATGTTGGTGTAAGGAAAGGCAAATGAATCAATGGAACAGAATTGGAAGTCAAGAAATAGACGCTCCACATAAATGGTTGATTTTTGACCAAGGTGCTGAGTAAATCCAATGGGAAAAATAAGTGTTTCAAACAAACAACTAGAAATTTATATAGAAAAAGTGAACTTAAATTTTTTCTTATTGCTACCATAAACTTTAAATTGAAGTAAATTTAGTAAAATGTTAACGGTAAAATCTAGGTGGGCAGTTTGTTTGATTCGAGTTAGTTGTATGTTGGGAACAAATTTTTTAAAATAAATAAGATCAAATTTAAGATTAAAACTATTACTTTGAAATCCCAGAACATAGGAAAATATCTTTACAACCATGAGGCAGCAAAGATTTTTTGGACAAAGACCCAAACAGCACTAGCCATAAAAGAAAAAAAAATGTTAAATTGAATTCCATCAAAATTAAATTTGCTGCTTTTTAAAAGATACCATTAAGAAAATGAACAGACAAGCCACAGACTGGAAATAAATTATTCACAAATATATAGCTGACAAAAGACTTGTAGCTGTGATACATTAAAAAACAAATCAACAATTAAAAGATGAACAAATCAATTTTAAAAAATGAGCAAACAACTTGAACCATTGCATCACCATCAAAGCACATGAAAAGATACTCAACATCATTAATTATCAAGAAATTAAAAAATAAAACCACAAAGAGATATTTCACACTCACTGGAATATTAAAATCAAAAAGATAGACAGTATGAAATGCTTCAAGCATGTAAAACAACTGCAACTCTCACACATTACTGGTGGGAGAATAAATGATACAATCACTTGGAGAACACTTTGGTAGTTTCTGATTAAGTTAAATATAAATCTACTCTATGACCCAGCAATTCCACTAGGTATTTCCCCAAGATAAATGAAAACAGATGCCCACAAAAAGATGCACACAAGAATGTTCATATTCATAAGAGACAAAAACTGGAGGCGACCCAAATACCCATCAAGGGGAGAATGGATAAACAAATTGTGGCACATTCATTCAATGAGAAATTAATCAGCAATAAGAGAATTAACTACAGATACATGCCACAATATAGATGAATATCAAAAATACATTATGTCAAGTCTACACAGCAAACAGTAAAGAGTCCGTATGTATGCTTCCATTTATGTGAAACCCATGAACAAACAAAATGACTGTTTGGGAACAGAGATGAGAAAACAGTTGCTGGGAGAGGGGAAAGGACATTTTGCTTCTGTATAGTCTATGGTTTGTGAAATACACCTCAACATAACAATTTTATATTATAAATACACCTCAACAATACAATTTTAAGTGAGTGGACCAAACACCTGTCTATGGTGAAAGAGGTGAGAATAGTGCTTACCTCTGGAGGGAGGCTATTGGTTGACTGGCAGGAGTGTTGACAAGAGAGCCTGCTGAAGTCTCAGAATTGTGTATCTTGATATGGATGGTGTTACGCTGGCATATAAATATGTAACATTTCACTGGGCTATACTCTTAAGATCTGTGCACTTTCCTGCATGTAAGGTATATCACAACATAAAAAAGTGAGTGGGGCCTGGTCCTCCACCTGCAATGCCAGCTAACCCTCAGGTCGTCCCATGGGGTGATGTGCAAGAACTGGTTTAGGGCCCACAGCAAGGATGGAGATTGCCTCCCCACTGTTGGTGCCTGCAGAAAGAAGGGAAGAGTTGACACCACTGAACTGCAACAAGAGGTAAAAACACTCCAGGTTTGGTTCCTTGATTTCCACATCTAAGAAGGAGATCATTGTATTTTGCTAAACATAATAACAGATAAGCTGTATTCCAAAGAAGCATTTGGAAACTGGCCAGTTGAACACAGAATGTCTTATACCAATAGGGAGTGAAGGCTTAAAACACAGAGTTTCCATTTGGAACAACAGAAATGTTTTGGTAAGGGACAGTAGTAAAGGTAGCACAACATTGTGAAAAGAATTAACAGCACTGAAATATATATATCTGAATGTGGTTAAAAGGGGAAATATCAGGTTGTAGATATGGTACTAGAATAAAAATTTTTTAAAAAACCCATGGAACTGCACAACACAGTAAAACTGAAGTTAAACCATGAATTACAGTTAATAGTAAAATTACAGAAATGTGCTTTCACCGGTTGTAACAAATGTACCACACCAATGCAAGGTGTTAATAATAGGATGGAATATGGGAATACTGTATTTCATGCATGATTGCTCTTTAAACCCATAACTTCTCTAATAAAAAAAAATTAATAGAACATCTTAAATGCTATCAGATGCCCAGGCTAACCCACAAAGGCCAAAAGGTAATCAAAATACTGTATAATTGCATTAGCAATGCCTGCAAAGTAATGCTCTTATTACAGCAGAAACCAAATCCACCAGAAGCATAGTGACATTGAATGAGAATTGCTATCCTATGTGTTGATAAAAAATAGTTTTATGCATAATTAAACATGGACAAAGAGAAAGATTTTTTACAAAGCTTCACTTCAAAACCACCACTTCCCTTTCCTTGTTGAGTGTGTGGGTCTTGACAGCACCTGATCACGATTACAAGTGCTTTTAGGTTTGCAAAAAAGAAAGACTTTCCTGAGGCTCTCAGGTGGAAATTAGAAGGGTAAAGGGAAGGAGGAGACAGATTAGCATGAGAACAGTACTAGGCTTTCCCATTTCTTTTCCGTGTGCAGCTTAGGTTACCAGCATACTCACTTCCTGAGCTCAGAGTCCTCCTTATGGACCTCTAAGTACACAAGACTTGAGAATGAGGTAATGTCTACACACGCAAGGCTGCAGAGAGAAACAAAACCATTTTAATCCAAATGACCAGCTAGCATTGCTTACCAATTAGTAGTTGGAAATATTCCACTGACTACTTTTTTCACTAACTGGTTGATATGTCATTTCTTTATCTGGTCCCCAGATGATTTGTTTCCAACACAAAAATATCATCTTAAAGCTCTTCAGTGGACAGAATGAAGAGCCTTACCTAAATCTCATTTCTTTGCAAGCAGAGGGATGTAGCCCATTATGAAGTAGGATGACCACCTGTCAGGAGTAAGAGGCTGTAAAGGTTGGAGAAATGCGAGTGACATCATATGAGTGGTGAGCACATTTGTCTTCTACAGATAGGGCCAAAGCCTCCCATCTCCTGGCACAAGACAGATGGACTTCAGGAAGACTGAGTACTCTTGTCTCATGGAACAGGCATCTCAGAGGTTCCAAAAGATCACCTGGACTGCTTCATTTCATGCCAGTTTGTCTTGCTATATAACAAGGACTGACTCATGGACGAGGTCACAAGGAAAACAAAAAAGATCTATTGTGACAAACGTCAGATGATCTGTAGGGAGGCAGACACTCTGCCATCCCCACTGGAGTATCTGAATGGTGTTTCCAGAGCCCCGAGCAAATGGTCTCACTGCATCCACAGTTCAAGCCAGCTTCTCCCAGGGCCTGAGTTACTCCCACAGCGTACATTAGGAAGCAGCAGCTGTCGCATTTATTCTTCTAATATCAAGTTCCAGCTTAGTTTGTACTAGTTCTATGATACTGTGCAAGTGACTAAAATCACTGAACCTCATTATTTTCATTTTTACAATGGTGATAATAATAAGACTCAATCAAATTGCTGATATATGAATTACATCAGATAGCTGTATAAAAAAAGTACTTTCCATTCACAGGTGGTGAACTTCAGGGAGCATCTCCGAAGTTCGGGATTGTCTACCTTTCACACTGTGGATGTTCAGATGTACATCTAAGAGATTTGAGCATCTCCCTCTGCGACTCTAAGACTGTTGATATCACTGAATCATGGCATTTGAGCTCTAGAAGAAACCGTCCAGAAAACTGAGCCAAACACTCATTTATGGATGCATTTTCATCCATGACAAAAAAGAAGTTACTTGTTCATCAGATGTTAAAATTGAGGACAGAGACTGCCTTTTATTTCCATCCTGGTATTCCCTGATCCTGCCCATCACACTCCCTCCACTGCCTTCCTCTCGCTTAACACATGGCCTGGCCAAAGTTTACACTCAGTAAACAGTCACTGAATTTCATTAACTTTTCCAGGGACACAGGGGTGAAATGAGAAAAAGCTTAGACTCAAATTCCATTTTTTCTGACTTCTGGAGAGTAATCCAGAGTTTGGGACAAAGTCACAGCCCTGCTCCAAAAGCTGTGGGACCTCAGGCAAGTTATTTAACTTCTCACTGATAAAGCATAGATAATAGTATCCATATCTATGAAATAATGGGTATCAAGTGCAGGGCTCCCACTGTTTCAAAAGATCCAACATTAACAATAACCTAGAGGCAAAACAAGTCAGTCCAAAATCCGGATACCCAGTTGACATCACAGGAAGCCTCGAGACAGCTGGAAACAGTGAAGTGAACTGAATCTCTAAGCTTGAAATGACGACCATCTTTAACAGAAAGCACCCTGGCCTTCATCCACATCTCCTCGTCCAGGGCAATCCCACCTGACATATAGGCTCAGCTTTCCAGGGCCTCTGCCTTCTTCCCCAGCCAAGTGCCTAGTCAAGGGCTCAGGAGATCAGGAGTCAGAACAGTTCCAATTTTTGGACAAGCCACTTTACCCCCAGAGCCTCAATTTCCTCATCTGTGAAATGAAGATAATATTGCCTTCCACCCAGGGATATTGTGGGAGATGGATAGATTAATGATTTGGACAAGTGTACAGCACTTAAAAACGGGGTGGTTTCAATGTGCCAAGCTAAATCAAGCTTTGGTCTAACTATGCCACTGGCCGAAAGTCATTGGGAGTTTCTGCAAATAAAAATCTAACTTGGGGCTGAAAAAAAAAAAGAATCTTATCTTAAACAATACTCTGTCTCCCTTTTTTCCCAATCCATTATGGAAGCCATCCTTAATCAAGCTGACATTTTCCCAAAGAAAGAAACAGTGAGCTACTGCAGGCAAATTGAGATGACAGTCACTTGGCCACCCAATGTGGCTGCCAGGGGTAATTATAGCCCACCCAGCATTTCCTTTCATCCTTCAGGGAGCCAAAGTGCTTGGGAAAGTCAATCACTCAAAAAGTCATGGAAAAGACAATTCAATAAGCAATTGGAATGATATAAGATACTGAGTTCTGAACACTACCAGATCTGAAAAATGAACCTCTCGTTTGCTTAAAGAGATGGATGGCTTGTGCCCATGTTTCCCGTGTCAGAGGTGGCCCCAGCACTATGCCATTACGTCAAGTAATTACTGCATTTTTCTCAGGCTCCATATGTAGCACTCATGTGGTTGCTCAACTTATGGGCTGCAAAATTTAACTCTCTCCTTCAGGTCTGGGTACAATGAGACTGCCAAGTGTCATCTACACAATGTCTACAGCTTTAGTTCAGGCAATTTGATGGAGTCATTTGGACGCTGGATGGATTGACGGTCATATTTATTTGGTTACTTTCAAAAGGAAACCATCAATCATTGAGCATTTATAAAATTTTCCTGAGATATGTGCAACAAGCACCTCACCCTATCCCTGAAGTTCAAAATGAAATGAAGGCTGCAGTGGGAGTGAAAGTCGGATGAAGTACGGTGTTTGGGGTTGGGTGAGGGATGAATTGTTGGTGTTAGGGCTGCTGGTGAATTTGGGGATTTGGCAATGGATGGGATGGGGTCAGATATGGGGTGAGGTTCAGTTTTTAGGTAAAGGATGGAGTTAGTTGTTAAAGATGGAATAAGGCTCAGGAATGGGTAAAAGATAGATCTGGGCTGGGGTGAGGATGGGAAAGGATAAAAGACAATTGAGTTTCAACATTTGGGTGAGGATAAGAGAAAAGTCTGTGTAAGTGCCAAGGTGGGGCGCAGGATTTGGGTGGGGGTGGTCAGGCCACAAGGGAGGCTCAGAGATAGATGATTTGAGACTTCAGGATGGATGGGGCAGGCCTCAGTGAAGGAATGATGTCTGTCAAAAGTATTACTTGATTTTCTTTCTTTTTTTTTTTTTTTTTAAAGCTGAAAGCTTAAGAGCTTATTTCTTAAGGTCAAGAAATGTGTCCGCAGCTGCACTGAAACATTCTGCTTCATCAGCTCTCCCAAGAGTCAGACCATAGCAAAATTGGGAAGTAATCTGTTTTTTGGTACCCCCTTTCCCTGCCTTTCTGGCTTTTTAATCCCTTAAAGAACCACGTGGCAAGAGCCCAAGAGCCTTCAGCAGCCTGGCCTGTGGCGTGGGCCCTAGGGTCTCCAGCAAGCAATTCAGATGCTGTCTAGTGCCAAACCCTGCAGCCCCACGAGGAGGTAGAGCACAGGGTATAGCGCCGAGAAGACCTGGCCCTGGGCCTTGGATAAATCCCTTATCCCCTCTGCTTCCTCAGCAACAGACAGGGTTTGTAATACTTATCTGATGGGTTCAGGGATTGAGCAAATAATGTACGTGAAAAGCACTTCCTAAGACTGTAAAATAGGACATTATCAACAACTGGGATTATCATCTGAGCATCAGAGAACTGACCCCCAGAGATGGCAGTGGGGGCTCCCATGGGAGACTCAAGGTGCTAAAAAACATCAGCCCTAGCTCCTTCAACAGCAAGAACTTTCCCTCTCTGGGCCTCAGATTCCTCACTTCCACACCAGCTCTGACAATCTGAGTCTCAGGATATCAGCGGTGTGGGAGGAGAAGGAAGGGCAGAAGCAGGAAGTGACTCCAGGGGAGAAATCGATTTCACCAGGCCAACAGAAACAGGACGTTTAAGCAGCATAAACGGCTCTCTCTTTATCCATTCTACTACCCTGATGTCTTCTTCAGTCATACTGTTGGTACACAGTGTGTTTTAAGAATCAATAACAAGTGCAGCTGGCTTCCTGGTGGTACCTGGGGCCTTCCTGGGTCCCAAAGAGGTGGCTGCTGCCACAGAGGCTGACAATGTGTTGACAGCTGGGCCAGCAAAGAGGCTGAGGGCAGTCGCCAATGTGCACAATTTGAGAGGCTCCTCACCCCAAATATCCCTCCTGCAGGGCCTCAAATCCCACCATTCGAGAAAGTTATTCCTTTGGTGTAAGCCTAGTCACCTCTTTAAAATGCAAAGATCCTGGTCAAACAAGATATATTAAGCCCTAATCCCTGAGAATTGTTCTCCCATCTCTACAGGTGGACCTCTTCTGTCTCCCTTGTGAATGCCTCTTTTCCTTTCATCTACCACCTTTGCCCTCTGTCTTCCGGGGTGACCATTCACACCCATCACTTGACCTAAATCCACATCTCAGGTCCAGATTCCTCTCCTTCTCCCCAGGCCCGTGTACTGCACAGCTTCCTAGAAACCTGAATGGTCCATTCCCCCTCAAATCAACATGACTATAGGCAAGTCTTCACCTGTTCCCTCCTCCCTCCTGGGCTCCTCCCCCAGGGTTCCTTTTATTAATGAAAGCCAGAAACCTGGAGATCTTGTTCTGACTCTCCCCTTGCTCTCATTCTTCCCATCTAATCATGCAGTCATGTCTGATTCACCTCCTAAACTGCCCCCAGATCCACCCACTTCTCCCTGTTCACTTGCTTTCTCCAGGTCTAATCATTTCCATCTGGCAAACAGTCAACTCACCTTCTGCTGTTGTCCCCCTGGAATCCTCTCTCCACACTGCAGCCAGAATGGTAATCTGCTCGGGTTGCTCATGAGTTTACACCCTTCTGATGACTCCCCCTTAGCCGGAGAATATTGTCCACAGCTGAGGAACTCCACCTCTGGCCGTAGCCCACCTCCCCCAACCCCTTCTCCTACCTCAGCTCCCTTGACCCATGCTGTGATTCCCCCATCCATAAAAACAATTTGCAGGTCCCAAGGTTTGTTGCTTCTTCACATGCTCTATTTCGTTTTCTAATGTTCTCCCCCATCTGCTTCACTGGGCTACCTCCTAATTCTCCTTAAAGACTCATGCCAATGGTCAGCTTCCTTCTTGACCCTTGTGGTAGGCTAACGATATCTAGGTCCAAAGATATCTAGGTCCTAATCCATGGAACTTGTAAATATTACCTTAAATGGCAGGGAATAAAAAAAAAAAAAAAAAGGCTTTGCAGGTGTGACTGAATCAAGGATCCTGTGATGGTGGGATTATCCTGAATCATCCGGGTGGTCCCTAAAGGCAATCCCGTGTATCTTCATAAGAGGGAGGCTGAGAGAGATTTGACAGAAGATTTGAAAGTGATGTGACCATAGAGGCAGAGATCAGAGTGGTGCAGCCATAAGCTAAGGAAAGCCGGCAGCTGCTGGAAAAGGAAAGGGGAAGATTCTCCCCTAGAGCCTCCAGAGGGAACACAGCCCTGCTGGCACCTTGATTTCAGCTCAGGCTGATTGTGGACTTCTGGCCTCCACGACTGTAAGGGCATACATTTCTGTTGTTTTAAACCACCAAGTTTGTGGTCATTGGTGACAGCAGCCATAGGCAACTCATACAACACCCTAGACTCAGATAGGGTCTCTCCAAGTACTCCCAGAGCTCCTGTTTCTCATGACACTTCTCATGCTATGTGTAAATGCTGGTTTACATGTCCTATCTCCCCAATATAATACCCTGTAACTCTATGAGAACACAGATTTTTTAAAAATCTGTATCTCTAGGGTTTATAACGTAAGGGTGGGGATTAATAAGCATTGGTTGATAAAAAGCAATGAATAAATATTATCACCCATGGCCTGGCCTTTCCTGTGAAAATTCAGCACAGTATCGATTCTTTGTCACCATACTGGGACCAACTCCCTCACCTTGCACCCCAAATGCCAGCTATTTGCAGAATTGTGATTGAGACTTCTGCACTCTTGGACAAGGGTCTTACCCTCTTCATTTTTAGAGGCAACCTCTACAGCTCAACCATCAGCTCTAGTCCAGTGTACATAAGAATCACTTGGAGAGTTTGCTAAACATGCAAATTCCCAGACCCTAGCCCCAAAGATTCTGACTCAAAGCACCTACAACTCTGTAATTCTGGAAGCCACTAACACACTCCCCAATCCCCAGCCAGATGATTCTAATTCAGATGAAGTAAGCACTGAGCTTTGAGCAAAATCTGAGTTCCTATCCTACCCTCCTGGATCCTGTCCCAACCCCAACTCCCTGCCTCCTTGCTCCCTGCCTGGGTAGTTGAGACTTGAACTTCATGCTTTGTGCCCAAGACTCAAAACAAGCCACTGCCCAATAATGCAGAGTCAAAAGTCAGTTAAGAAGTTCCTAACTTCAGGAATCTGGAGAGTTTCCATAACTGGACCAGCATGACACTGACCAGGAGACAACAAGTGGTCACTGACTACCTCCTGAGCAACCACTTTCTTTTCTTCCCACAGAGCCCTGAGTTTGTTCAGCTCTCCACCCTGCCCCACACCAGCCAGGAGTGACTCAGGGAAGATGTGTCCAATCCAAGGGTGGGCCCTGATGAATCCAAGCCCACCACAGTGATCCTATCTCCCTTCTGGCCAATGAGGTCCAAGGAAAGGATTCCTGGGAGCTGGGGAAGAGCCTTCTTCCCTCTTAGGAGACAGCCTTGGAAAGCAGTGCTGTTCTTAACAGGGTGTAGCCCCGGCTGCTACTAGCAGCCGTCCTGTGACCTTTGAATGAAGCCGGCTCAGGATAACAGAGTGGATAAATGGAAGGAATCAGGTCTCAAAGACATTTTGCTGCTACAAGGGCCAACCCTAAAGCCCCCTTTGTCTCTCAGCTCCTTCTAAAGTGCTTACAGGTAACCAAAAGCTTCCCGATGACCGATTTACTTCAGCTGTAAAAAGCCCTATCTCTGAGGCCTACCCAGGACATATGCACGTGACAGACACAAAAATGAAAAAATAGTTGTTTGAGCTCTGCATCATCCGAGACAAGGCCCCCAGCCCTGGCTGAATGTCCCTGCTCCTAGAACATTTATTTTCTAAAGGGCCTGAAACAATCATGCCCTTAACACTGGTTTCCTGCTGTTTCCTGCTTCCGGCATCCCAGTGCCTTGGTACTGCCTGTGCCCAGCTGGGTCTGTGTCAAGTGAAGGATGGAGCAGTAGCCTCTGCTTTTGTTTTGTATTTTTGGTCAACTCAGACTTGAAAGGGAAGGGACCCAAGCAGAAAAGGACAACTTTTGGGCAGATAGCAGGGGGAAAAGGCTCTCTACTTTACTCTATGACTTTAGAGGAATGCAAAGGTGACATCAGTTCAAAGACTGATTGCAGCTATGACTGAGCAATACTTTCTCAGGAGGTTCTTGCTGGGTGAGCTTGAGTCACCTCAAATAGAAACAATCGTCTCCTTCTGGAGCCTGGCAAAGGGGGAAGACTCAGACAAGGAGAGTCTTCGAAGAAGGCAGACCCCACCTTTCCCTGGTTCTTCTGCTGCTCTTAAATGCAGCCGGTGAAATGAACTGCAAAACAGCATGGTGGCAAAGAGACCAAGTTTCTGGAGCCAGATGTTCATGGATGTTCACTTCTACCATGGGCTGGCTCAACCCTCTGGGCTTCAGTTTCCTAGCGTATGAGATGATGGCAACTGTGCCCACTCCCTAAGACTGACATAAGGACTAAATGCAGTGACCCCACCTCATTGAATACAAGTAGGACTACACAATAGTGCCTCTTATTGTTATGTCTACCATTATTACCTACATTTATATCTGGAGAGGGGATGTTTTAAAAGCACCGAACATGGCAAGCACTACCCAAACATTCTGATTGAGTGACAAGTGAGCAATGACTTTCTGGAATAGCATCCAGCTCAGAGAGTCGCTGCACCAGAGGCACTGTGATTTGCCAACTGTTTGGCTAAAATAAACACTTAAAAAGAAAGGATGGCCTAGAGCTGGAACCCAATACTGGGAAACTGCACAGCTGGGCGGGGAAGGGGGAGTTCTAATATGGACTGATATCTAAGAGTTAGAAACTCTGAGCACCAGTCAGTCATCTGCCTTCCCAGGACAATGCTTAAACTCCCACAGAGGATGCTGGTCATTTGATAAAACCATAGGTGGTCATATAGCACCAAGTCCTGCCCCTCAGTTTAGATCAGAGGAGCCAGGGGACCAGAGAGGGTCAGGACTTGCCCAAGGACACACAGGGAGTTGGGGACCATGCTTGGCAGTAGAATCCAGGGCTCCTGACACCCAACACCAGTGCTTCAATCCTGGAGAGAATCATGACTATTTGTGTTGAGTCTGCTATGTCAGATCATTTTTCTCTAGATTTATTTGTTTATTTTAACTAAAGTGTTCTTTTTGCAGTCATCAGGCAAAATCAAGGAGACAAAGGATGTCTGATTGTCCTCAGCCTCCGTTTCTGATTCGTTTCTAGCCTTCTCTTCCCTCCTTCACATTCTCAGCCATCACCAGTTGTCCAGGTCTCCCCAGCTGCCCACTCCCAGCAACCCTCATCTTGTGTCCAACATGGTGTTTTCATGATGGATCTGCAATTATTTTATGGGTTGCATGTTACTTTCCATCTATCTTCCCCCTTTGGATGTAAGCTCCATAAAGGCAGAGATGGCCGACTTACTAAGGGCTTTATCCCAGAGCCTGGAGCAGTTCCTGATACATAGTAGGTGCTCAATAAATATTTGTTTAAGGAACCAACCAATAAACTCATTTACCCTGAAGTGATGGAGACTTACCATGTTCTCTCCTGAAGAATAATAGGAATTGTAAGACAGGACCTTAGAGAAAGTAGGAGAGTAGGAGGAGGAGACTAAGATTTGCTGAGCGCTTACTAAAGCCCAGGCACTGTGCTAGGTCATTAACACACATTATCCTGACAATGGCTGTACAAGGTAGATGCCCCATGACAGGTTACTGCTTAGCCCAAAGCAATGGGTGTCTACTGAAGGAACTTCAGATGACAGAGGGAAAATAAAAAAGATTTTTATGGAATCTTCCTGGTATACCTCTCAGAATATTTTGTAGACAATACTTACTCTGCTTGTTTATAGGAGGGGCCTGCTTTGGACTGCACGCCTCCCTGAAAATGACCAGAAGAAGTGTCATTGTCCAGCCAGGATATCTTCAAGCCAGTAGCAGCTTTGTGCAACTTTCTCTACAGACCTGCAGGTGTGGCTGAAAGATCCTTTCGTAAGACCTCTGAGAGAATAAAGTTATTGCCTCCTAGTAAAACCTTTCAACTAGTCAAAAGGACTCCTGGAATTTTAAGGGCATTGTTCCATAGCTGTCAGACAAACCCAAAGTAGCTGTGAATAAGTTGAAAGAGAGAGTCATGTTTCAAAGACAGTTGTGCATGTAGCTTTGGTCAAATGGACTGGACTCAAATCAGATTCCTAGGAAGCCCATACAGTTTTTAAGAGAGCTGTACATGAGAAAGTGCTGCCAGCCTAGATTAAAAGGGACTGAGATCTGAGTTGTTCAAATTGTAAAAAGGCCTCTGGGCCCCCAACTTTCTACAGGCAGGAAGAAAGTCGCAAAAACTACCTAGCTGCAAATGCAGGTCATTTCTTGGCAAGTCCTACAGGATGGGCCCAAGAGCCAGGGAGAAAAACAGATGAAGGAGCCATTCCCAGAGAGCAGAACCTAGACCTAATAAAGAAATATTCCCTACTCTGATGTAAACAAAGACCTAGCAATATTAATCCAGCAGAATTTCAGCACTGCTATAGGCCAATGACTGCTATTTGCTTCCCATTCTTCCCCCTTTTGAATAAGTATCTATTACACTTATCCTTTACCTGTCTCACCAGTGCATTTTAGCTGTGTGGATCAGGTAACTTATCTTCTTTGTTCATGGATCTCCAAATGAAGAGAAGCCACATTTGAGGAGTTTCATTGGAACCTTATATAGATCATGAGATCCTGGACTTCAAGCTTGAAGCCATAGTCTGGTAAGTTTTCTGAGTGCTGATATGGGGTAAGCATATTTTCCATGTGGGAGAAATGTGAATAACTGTGTCCAGAGGATGCATGCTGGTAGACAGGAAAAAAAGACCAAAACCCTTTATTTCTTCCTATGTCTAGCCCTTTGCAGCTCTTCCCATCTATAGGTAGAATCCATTTTTCCACCCTTTTCTCTTGGCTGGCCTTTTGTCTTGGCTGGCTCTTTCTCTTTCTCTCTCTCTCTCTCAGAAACCTGACAACATCAAGTGAACAAACCCAGGAGAGCTTACTGGACAATAAGACACTGTCTTAATTTCCTGGCTGCTCCAACAAATGGTTAGCTTAAACAACAGGAATTTATTGGCTCACAGTTTCAGAGGCCAGAAATTCAAATCAAGGCATTGGCTAGAAGGCATGCTTCCTTGCAGAGTCAGTAGCATTCTGGCTGGCCAGCAGTCCCCGGGTTCCTCGGCTTTCCCATCACATGGCGATGTCCTCTCCTTTCTCTTCCAGGTTCCTACTAACTTCCAGCTTCTGGTTCCTCCCCCCTTCTCTCTCTCACTATGTCTGAATTTCTTGTGCATATAAAGGACTCCAGAAACCCAGATTAAGATCCAATGTCTCTCAGTTGGGCCCCACATTGTTCTAATTTGCTAATGCTGCCTTTTTGCAAAACAGCAGAAAAGGATTGGCTTTTATAAAAGGGGGTTTATTTAGTCACAAAGTTACAGTCTTAAGGCCATAAAGTGTCCAAGGTAACGCATCAACAACTGGGTACCTTCACTGGAGGATGGCCAATGGTGTCCGGAAAACCTCTGTTAGCTGGGAAGGCACATGGCTGGTGTCTGCTCCAGAGTTCTGGTTTCAAAATGGCTTTCTCTCAGGATGTTCCTCTCTAAGCTGCAGTCCCTCAAAAATGTCACTCTTAGTTGCTGTTGGGTTCTTTGTCCTCTCTTAGCTTCTCTGGAGCAAAAGTCTGCTTTCAACAGCTGTCTTCAAACTGTCTCTCATCTGCAGCAAGCATCTGGGCCTGTGTGGCTCTTTTTAAAGAATTCCAGTGATCCAGTTAAGACCCACCCTGAATGGGTGGGCCACACCTCCATGGAAATAATCCAATGAAAGGTCTCTCCCACAAGTGATTGAGTCACATCTCCATGGAAACACTCAATCAAAGAATTCCAATCTAATCAACACCAATACATATGCCCCCACAAGACTGCATCAAAGATAATGGCATTTTGGGGGACATAATACATCCAAACTGGCACACAACTTATGTGAAAATAACATCTTAGAAAGGTCCTATTTACAATGGGTTCACACCTACAAGAAGGGGATTAAGAACAGGGTTTTTCCTGGGGTTACCTAATTCAACCTACCACAGACACATGTGGCCCAATCAGCCCCTTTGTCCCAGCTGACAGCCAGGCAACTGTCAAACATGTGAGCGAGACGATCCTAAAGCAGGGGACCCCCAGATGACCAGATGACCATAGATGCCTGAGCAAGCTCAGATGAGATCAACTGAATCTGTCCAAGATCAACAAAACTGCCCAGGCAACCTACAAACTATGTGTAGTAATAAATGGCTACTGTTTTAAGAAGCTAAGTTTGATAGTAGTTTGTTATACAGCAAAACTTTCTGTTATTCAAACATGTATTGAATCTTTTATTTCAATTATGAAGTTTTTCTTGTCTAGTATCACCACTGATTCCTGCTTCATGTCCTAATAGCCTTTCTTATTTCTCTGAGGCTACATATTATGCTTTGTTTGGTCTTATTCTGACTCATCCACTAATTCTGCTTCCTTTGGATGAGATTGGACTCGGCAAGATGAAGTTACACAGTGAGCAGTCTGCGGCAAACGCAAACACAATGGCAAGCAAAAGAATAAGGGCTGACATTTGGCATCCTAAATTACCAGTGCTGGAAGAGATCTAGTCCAGCCTTATTTTAAAAGCAAGAAAACTGAGGTCTAGAGGGGAGAAATAACTTGTTCAAACTCATGTAGCTAGTTGGTGGCAGAGCTGAGTTCAGAACCTAGGTTTTGTCATCTCCAACTGACCTTTTCCCACTACCTTCTCCTGTGTCTCCAATTCCTAAGATTTTTGGAGTCACTGGTGTACTTTTTCTCACTTGGTTCTACAGGTCCCACCTAATGTGCACCACCCACTCTCCAACTTCATAACCTTCTTTGGGTTCAAATCAGGTAAATCTCTACACTGGTCCCCTGAGACATCAAATGCTTTCCAATTCCTATATCATAGGATATAGGAACCAATAAGAAAAAAATACAAAGGGCTAAAAATGACTGTGACATTCTTGAAGAAGGAAAAATGATGGAGGATTAAACCTACAAGACATCCAGTCTTAGTTATTATTAAACTTCAGTATTTAGACACTATGCTATTGGTGCAAGGATAGATAAATACATTAATAGATCATAAGAGTCCAAAACAGACTCACACATTTAAGACATCTGATATATGACAAAGGTGGCACTGCCAGGCTGTGAGAAAAGGACAGCGTACTAAATAAATTCTCCTGGGCAAACCGGATAGTCACATCTACATATAAAAACAAAACCTGACTCCCACCTCCCACTATTCCCTAAAATCAATTCCAGGTAGATAGTAAATAAGAGATGTAAATGAGAAATTGTAAGTGGGAAAATCCAAAACAATGAAGCCTTTAGAACTGCCCTATCTTAAACAGTGGCCACAGATGCACAACTATTTGATAGTAAATTAAGTTAATTAAAATTAAATAAAGTTAAACATTCAGTTTCTCAGTTGCACTCACCACATTTCAAGGGCTAAATAACCACATGTGACTTACGGCTACCACACAGGACAGTGTACATACAGAACATTTCCACTGTCACAGAAAGTTATTCTGGACAGTGCTGCTCTAGAAGAGGGTTCAGCAAACTATGGCCCGAGGGCCAAATCTGGCCCACCACATGTTTCTGCAAATAAAGTATTATAACAGACAAGCCCATTTATTTACATACTGCCTATGTCTACTTTCCCACTACAGTGGTAGACTGAGTAGTTGAGATAGGGATCATTTGGCTCCCAAAGCATAAACTATTTACCATTTGGCCCTTTTAGAAACAGTTGCTAAACTCTGCTACAGAAAATAACATAAAAGAACTTGTTCATCACCTTGGGGTCTTAAACAGGACATGAAATGCATAACCATGAATAACAAGATCAATAAATTTAACATCAAAATTAAGAAGAACTATTCATCAAAAGACATTAACAGACCTAAAGGCAAGCCCCAGAGTAAGAGAAGATGTGTGTAACCCACACAAAGACAAAAGTCTCTTTTCCATAATATATTAAACACTTTTACAAATCAGTAAGAAAAAGAAAAATGGTCAAGAGACTAAACAGGCATCTCACCATCCCCCACCCACCCAAAAAAAAAAGAGCATCCAAATGGCATATATATCAAAAGGTGCTCCGTCTCTTTGGACTTAACAGAAATACAAATTAAGCTATAATGAGATACCACAACACATCTGCCAGAAGGGCTAATATTAAGGCCCAATATCAAATGTTGGCCAAGATGTGGTGAAACTGGACTCTCATATTAGTGTTTGTGGGAGTATAAATTTGTAAAAGCAGCTAGAAAACAGTCTTGCATTAGCTAATGAAGATGAACACATCTGCAGTTTATGACCCAACAATTCCATCCCGAGATACATACCCACGAGATACGTGTGTGCATGAATGCCAGGAAGACATATACGAGAACATTCACAGCAGAATCATTCATAAAAGCCTCTGAGTGTAATCTGCAAAATGAGTAAAATAGTAACTCCCACTCAGGATTGTTGTAAGGATTAAATATCATCTCTACCAACTGTTAAGTACCTTGCCTGGCACATGGTATGTCCCTGGTGAATGGAAGCCATCGTTTATTATTTGTGGGCTGCATCAATCAGGTTCTCAGTTACAGCAACAACAAAATTAACTGACTTGCTGAAGCAAAAACAAAGGAATTTTTCGTAGGATTCTGAGCTCCTCTCTGAATCTATCAGAAAAAAATGGAGAACCAAGCTCAGAAAATAGGAAGGAAATCAGGAAATCAGACAGCAAAAACACAGCCCAGGTCAAGCCACAGGAATAGCTGGGTTTGATTGCTTCTTCGGGCACAGCTGTCACTAGAGACCAACTGTGACCCCTGCTGAACCCTCAACTTGTCCACAGATGCCACATGAATAATTTCTCATGTGACCATTATCTCTGTGAGATCACCTCAGATTCACATTTCAAGGTGGAAGCATCTGGTTGACCAAGCCTAGCTCCCATATGCCAATAAGTCAGGCACTGAGGGGTGGGGGGATGTTTGGCTCCCTTGGCCTCTGAAGAGGGAAACAGGACTATGCCTGTCACCAGTGAAGATTTCTCCAAAGTAAGAAAGAGTTTTGGATGCTGGCAACCACAAAGCAACACATGCCCACTACAGGCATCCCAGCCTAAATCCATTCTTTCTTGGTCCTATGTCCCTCTTAGCTCCCTCCATTCGGTGCGAAGGGATAAAATGACAAGCAAGATCTGGAGATGTGGTACCTGCCATCAAGGGGATTATGGTGCAATCAGAGAAACAGACACCTACAATGTCCAAACCCCTCCCCACTGCTTTGCAGTGGAGGGAGCGGACCGAGGCCACAAGCTGAGTGCCCAGGAGTCAGCCAGGACAGCTATGGCGCTCTAAGTCTCAACCCATCCAGAAAAGCTGGGGAAGTACAACCATGTGAAAGGCCTGACAGAAGTGTAGAGATGAAGGGTCCTGAAAGTCCAGGTGAAAAATACCTAATGGGAAAGTATAAGAACAAGATAATAAACACAAGAAAGCCAAGAGTCAGAAACCAGAAGGAACCAGGGGGAAGGAGGAACAAGTTGGGAAAAAGCAAGAAGGGCCGAAGGCAATTTCCGAGAAGCCCAGTGGATATTCACAACCTGTTCTTATCAAATAGGATGTTCAGCCAGCTCAAAAGAGTAGGGCCAAGACAGATTAATACAAATGGTTGGCATCCCATGGTCTTTGGCCATATGTGATTGGACCAGGGGTATACGCCTGATCCAAGCTTCGCCTATCAGTTCTTTCTTCCGGGACCTGGAATTGCAACATTGACAGGATCAAGAACCTCCTATAAGACAGTAAATAATAGGTATTTTTATGCAAGTGGCATCTTGTCAGGAAACTATCCTTCTGTCCTTCTGGAAAATCACCAAGCTGTATGATAACAAAAATCTTTCCTTAAGAGCCAAATGCCTAGATCTTTCTCAACTCAAAAGGTGACACCCATGCTAACAATGAACCCTTACATTTCCATGGCACTTCACAGTTTATTTTGTTTTTATTTATATTATCTCATTTGGCCCTCTTAGCAACCCTGGGAGAGACAGAGATCACTATCCCATTTTAAAGACGATGAAACTATCAAGGAATAGGCAGCCACCCAAAGGCTCATAGAGGAGAGCACAGATTTTTTTTTTTTTTTTTTTGGCAACAAATTCTTTCAATCCATGTACGCACATTGCTGCACCTCCCATTAAGAGGTGGCATCTATACTTCCACCTTCTGAATCTGGGCTTGGCCATGACACATACTTTGTCCACTAGGACATTAGCAAGTGTGACCTGGGCAGAGGCTTAAAAAGTGCTTATGTACTGAAGTTTGCCCTCTCTTGCTGCTGGAACACTGTGAAGAAGTCCGAGCTAGCCTCCTGGAGGATGAGAGACCACATGGAGAGAAAGATCCAGTCATCCCAGTTGATCTCAGCTGAGTGAGGCCACTTCAGACCATTCCAGTTCCAGCTGAACCAGTCAGGAATGAATGGAAGCACCACTCAACCAATCCCCAGAATTGTGAGAAATAATAAATCATTGTTGTTTTAAGCCATTATGTTTATGGGTTGTTTGTTACCCAGCAAAAGATAACTGATACAGAGTGGGATCCAAAACTGGCCTCTATCTAGTCCCAGGAACGTACTACACTCCCTTCTGTTGAAGTAGGGCACGTTTGGATGGGAAGAAGGGATTACCAACTCTCAGCCCATTCTGCCACCCCCATAGGGCCCTAGCCAAGAGCCAGATAGGAAGGGGGTCTCTGCATTGGGAATCGCAGCCCTCTGAAAGCTGAAGGCATACAGCTCCCCCACCATCACCACAAATTAACTGTTATCTACTGCTGGCTTATGCTGCGCAAAACCATGGCAATGTGGTTACCCGGGGACAGACTCCTTGTGCCTCACTCCTCAAGATGCTGGCTCAGGAGTCTCTGAGACAAAATCATCACTGTGGCCGGGAGGGTCAAGGGTCACAAAACTAGGCAGGAAAATGTGCGTCCACTCCATGGACACCCCCCAGGCCCAGAGAGGTTTTCCTTTATCTGCTTGGAGCTATCTACTACAGTCCAACCGGCTGTCTGCTGGGCAGGATCCAGGAAGTAAAAACAGTAGGATATACGTGCGAGCTGTGAACACACCACTTAGCAGGTACTGGTACCCCAGAGAACGGCAGGAGATTGGGGACAGGAGACAAGAGTAAGGGATGGAGTTTGGGAAAAGGAAAGTTTTAGGTTAAGGCAGGACACCCGGGTTTGGACTCCCAGCTCTACCTGTGCGTATACCTTGTAGCAAGTTAGATTTAATGTCTCTGAACCTCAGTTTCCATATCTGCAAAATGGAAATGGTTACCTCTCTTCATTCCACTTTACAGGTTGGTTGTACCCATTGAAAACAATAACAACAATAACTTTGCTACTATATAATGAAAACTTACATTTTAGGCACCATACTAAGTGCTTTACAGGCAGTCTTTCAATGAGTCGTCACAATGATCTGATGAGGTTGTTTACTATTATTTCCATTTTACAGGTGAGGAAAGCAAATCTTAGGTTGAATAACTTCCCCAAAGTCACGCAGAGAGTCTGTGGTGGAACCTGGATTTGAACCAGGAGTGTCCCTAGAGCTGGAGCTCAATGGGCGCCGTCAGTTCTAGCCTTACCCAGCCTTAGCACTGAGTAATTGGCTGCTAAAGGGCGTCAGGAAGAAAGGCTAAGGAAATTGAGATAACAGCATATTCCCTTCCCTCCTGCCCATTAGGAATATGTCCTGCAGATCCCAGCCCCTACTAAAAATGCTTTCTCAATATGGAACATTTTATGTGGGCTACTAAGAGCTCTCTCTTTTCCAGTAACCTTTTTTTCTTTTAGTTGCTGCACTGGCTGGTACATTTCCAAGGGTGGCCTCAGATAATAGGGTTTGAAAATAAGGACCCCCCAGGGAAAGGAGGCAGCCCAAGAACACTCCCAGAAGGCATGCTCTGTGCTCTCCAGGAGAGATGCAAAGACACGCGGGGTGCAGAGCTGCCCCGGAAAGCCCCCGATCAGCGGTGCCCTCAGACGCCCGCATCCACGGCTTTGTCCCTCTCCTGCCTCCACCAGCCCTCTGACCCAGCTTCTTCTACTACTGCCCCATGAGAGAGAATCTGGTGCCTCTGTTTTGGTCTCCATGCAATACAGAAGCAGAATTAGTGCCCTGACCTCTCTCACTGGCTGTGGCCTGGCCCTCGGATGAATGGCTCCTCTCTGCTCCCCACCAGCTGAGGCCAGGCTACCAGGACCAGGCAAGGCTCAAAGTGAGGTGACCCATGCAGAAGAAAGCACCGGGGTTGCTTCTGCAGAAGGAAATGTGGCTATGGCAGATACAGAAGAATTCTATGGGTGTCTTTCCCCCCAGGGAAAACATTTCAGTTAAAAGTCTGCCTTTCCCAAAATATGCAGAGCCCCCTTGAATGCAGGGGTGTTGGGCTTCCCCACTTTGATAGTTGCTGATGTGCTCACAGACATAGGGGACTGGTGATTTGATGGGTCGAGCCCTCTACCACAGGACTTGCCCTCGGGAAGACTGTTGCCGCAAAGGAGAAGCTAGGCCTCCCTATAATTGTGCCTAAGAGCCTCCTCCCAAATGCCTCTTTGTTGCTCAGATGTGGCCCTCTCTCTCTAGCTAAGTCAACTCGGCAGGTGAAATCACTGTCCTCCCCCTACGTGGGATCTAACACCCAGGGGAGTAAACCTCCCTGGGAACGTGGAATATGACTCCCAGGAAGGAATCTAGACCTGGCATCGTGGGTTGCAGAACATCTTCTTGACCAAAAGGGGGATGTGAAAGGAAATGAAATAAGCTTCAGTGGCAGAGAGATTCCAAAAGGAGCCAAGAGGTCACTCTGGTGGGCACTCTTACGCACAATATAGACAACCCTTTTTAAGTTCTAATGAATTGGGGTAGCTGGCAGAAAATACCTGAAAGTATCAAACTACAACCCAGAACCCATGAATCTTGAAGACGATTGTATAAAAATGTAGTATATGAGGGGTGACAATGTGATTGGGACCACACTCCCCTTTGTCCAGTGTATGGATGGGTGAGTAGAAAAATGGGGGCAAAAAAAAAAAAAAGGCACCCAGTGTTCTTTCTTACTTTAATTGTTCTTTTTCACTTTTATTTTTATTCTTATTATTTGTGTGTGTGGTAATGAAAATATTCAAAAATTAATTTTGGTGATGAACACACAACTATATAATGTTACTATGTACAACTGCGAATGTACGCTCTGTATAACTGTGTGGTATGTGACTATATCTCAATAAAAATGAATTAAAAAAAGACACATTAGGGTGGTAGCAAGGGGAAGCTCATTGTCATGTATGTCACCAGAAGGAAAGTTGGAGGTTAAAATATGGGAATGTATAAAACAGTGTATCTTGTGGTGGACAATGTCTGTGATAACTGTACAAATATTAGGAATATCTTTAATGAACTAGAACAAATGTATGACACCATAACTAGAAGTTAATAATAGAGGGGCATATAGGGAAAAATACACCTATTACAAACTATGTACTACCATTAGTAGTATTTTAACATTCTTTCATCAACAGTAATAAATGTACTAGACCAATACTATGAGTCAGTAATGGAGGGGGATGGCGGTTAGGGGTATGGGAGGATTTGAGTTTTCCTTTTTGTCTTTATTTCTTTTCTGGAGTAATGAAAATGGTCTAAAAATTGAAAAAAAATTAACTGTGGTGATAAATGCTCAGCTGTATGATGGTACCAGGGGCAACTGACTATATACTTTGGCTCTTTGGATGACTGTATGTTCTGTGAACAATCTCAATAAAATTGAATTAAAAAAAAAAGTCTGCCTTTCCCACCTCTCTTTAGCACTAGACAGCAGGGAGTGTGTCAAGCCCCTCTTGATCTCACAGCCTGGGGACAAGCAAGGAGGGAGGCCAGGGCAAAGCTAGAGAGGGGAAGTAGCAGGGAGCTACCACGGGGCCCAGCAAACATTTCAAATAGGTTCCAGACCCCACCAATCCAGGCGTCCCATATTTTGTTCTTGGGGAGAAGCATGAAGGGAGATTGAATGGAAGTCTTTCAGTCAAAGGGCTGAACGGAAACTGAAGCTCTGTATTCTCCACTGGAGACAGACAGACTATGTGGAATGGCCAGAATGTCTCCTGGGCCCCTGGGGATGACATCCAATTCACTCACTACACCCTCCTGGGAAATTAATTATCCTATTGTTTTAGGCCAACGTCTGTGCCTTCCAGGACTGAACCCATCACAGGTGACCAATCCTAAAAATGTCTCCCCTGGATCTTATCAGAGCAGTGAGATCTCCACTGGTGGGGGTTAGGGGGCAGTTGTTGGGGTTTGAAAGCTTTTCAAACTTTCAGAGTCCTCTAGGAAAATATGAGGACCCCAGAGAGGGGCAATACCTTTAAGCTGCCTGAGTGTCTCAGGAATTTTTTTCCCATTGCCACTTGGCCAAAAGAAGTACCTAACAGTTCCATTTATCAACTATTTAGACCCAAACAACTTAGTAAGTCTTTACGTCTTGACAACAAAAGAGACAATACACAAAAACTAAAAGAAAAATATAATCTTCTTATTTCATTCTTAAAGAGCCACAGTTACTTACGAATGGGATGTGCACACCTATTCTCAAACCCTGGACCCACTAACCCATTCCACAACGATTTTCACGTGGTGCTTGCTTTTATCACTGCTACCCCTGAAAGCTCAGCTCTGCAAAGCTATGACATCATCTACAGGAATGCAAAGCAATCCATTTACCCTCTTCACGTGGGGGCGGATAGATGTCAGGCGTCACACTGTTTCCCTTGAAAATTGAAAAAAACTCCTCTGAGTCACAGCAGCGTCCTGGGGTGCCTTGGCCCAGTGATACCAGACAAAAGTGGTGGGTTCACTGTCTGATGTGCAGAACAGCCAATCTATGACCCCAGAACTTCAAAGAGAGAAAGACTTTAATGCTATGCACGAAGCAAGAGAGCAGACTGTCTATGGGCCCCAAAATCTGTCTCCTCAAGTCTAAGGAGTTCAGGGTTTTAATGGATTCAAACAGATAGAGTTGTTACCGTTACAATAGATAAGTATACAAAGCCCTGAGACTAGGCTAGAATAACCTTTAGAAGAGTAAGTATACACAAGGTTGAGACTAAGCTATAATAACCAATTCAATAGTGCGTATAAACATGGGCAAGACTAGGCTAGAAAAACCATTACAACAGTATAAGCAGGGCTGAGAGTAGTTGAGTTTCAGTAATTTCAGATATTAATTTCTCCCTATTCTATAATATAGAAAGAAAAGTAGCTATATAATGATTCAGTAATCACTACCATTTGTTAATTCATAATTTCTCGGTTACACCAGCGTGGGATCTGCAGAGGACACCAGCCAGCAGGAGGCAAAATGCAAGGGCCTTCGATAAGGCAAGAAGGGTAGAGGCCTGGGGTCAGAGAGGGCCAAGGAGGCCAGTGGGGGAGAGAAGGAGTGTAAAGAAGGCGAGAAGAGGCTATACATCACAGCCTCTCTGAGATTCTCCTTCCCCGTCTGTAAAAGGGACCTAAGCATAGCTGTCCTGCCTGCCTTAAGGATTATCGAGCATTCAAATGAGATCCTGGATCTGGAATTGCTTGTAAACTGTAAAGTCAGGTACAAATGTGGAGTTTTGCAGCCGTCGTGCTTCCTCCTCAGAAGCAACCGGCCAGGCCCTTTCCTGCTAACATACTTCCTGCCGCAGAGGAATTGTGGCAGATTTCAAATAATGCTTGAAGATTATTTGGTTTCCTGCAGACAACACCCACTGGTTACTTAGCTACTGGGTCAGCTGCAGGCTCCCAAAAGAGCAGTTACTATTTCAAGGGAAAGGAAGAGCACAACCCCGAACGCAGGAAAAGCACCAGAGGAGTTCTGGAACCCTAAAAGCAAGTTCATAAACACTGTACTGGGCTTCCTCCTTGACTAGAGTCTCTCTATCAAATATGAATGAAGAGGAGGTTGACTGTATTACAAAATGAATTGCAAAATGAATAATGTAGGATGGCAACTGCCAAAGCCATTCATAATTGTCATTACCTTTCCATGTGTTTTCTTGAAAGCAATTTCACATTTGTCAAGAACTAGGAACGAAGGCTCTTTCTGAGATACTTACACGTACAGACACAAGATAGACTCATACCTTGCAGTACACAACAAATATGTTCTGAATCGTGTATGTTAGAAGTCAAATGAATAGAATTTTCTTTTACCCAGGTATGGGAGCCCTGGGCCCAGGGTTTTCCCCAAGTGCCTTGAAGACTGAACACAGCCATTTGCTTGACCTAGGAGAGTTAATGTCTGACCTATTCTCCTTGTAAAATCTGTCCTCCAGTGCTAAATGTAATCTATAACTACCTCCTCCATGAAACTCTCTGAGATACTGTTATCTACAAGATAATCTATAATCCTCCCCTCCTCCCTGTTGATTACAATCAATCCCTTCCTACATTGCAAGACCCCTGCTCCCGCCTTATGCTGTCATACCCATTGGAATGTTGAGCCCTTATAACCAGCTTGTTCAGCACCCCACAAAGTGCAGAGTATCTTCACGTTGAGCTCTGAACCCGCCACCATTTAGAGCAGCTCCTGAATTCAGGGCAACGTGACCAACTTCTCACCCCGTCAGTAAGCTCCATAATAAAAGCTCATGTCTCAGAACATGTCCTTTGGCTACAAAAGCCCTTTTGGGCTGTGACATCAGGTTAAAACCCAGAACAGAATATCTTGTTAATGAGAACAATCTCCCACCTTTTCACCGCCATTTTTTTTAGTTCAGATTGTTACAGCTGGTTGTTTAAAATACTTGGATCATGTAGAATTTCAAATAAAAGGAAAATATTTCATGACCCCTATACTCCTAACAGCTGACTTTTGCAACAGTGAAGGTACTGGAAAAGGGGAAATGGTTGCATTCTGAAGAAGGGGTACAGAGTACTACCAGATTGCATCATGGCAGTAAAAATTCTGCAGGTCAGCTATGCAGTTAGGGCTAATTCCAGAGCTGCAGGAGAACAGAGGGGGCTGAGAGTCTCTACTCAGCAGATCAAGAGGAGCACAAACGGGACAGCGAGTTCAGAGGGTGTTTTTGTGTGAGTGCAGAACTGAGCCTACAAGTGTGGGTGTTTGGACCACTTCTAAGAGACAGTGAGAGCGTCACCTGAGTGCACCTCCACTACAGATTCTGGTCACACAGGAGATGCCATGGCTCTGTTCCCTCAGGATCTAGAGTCAGGCACATCTGGAGCTTGAATCCCAGTGCTGCCACTTACAAGTCAAGTGGCTTTGGGCATGTTGCCTCCTATCTTTGTGCCTCAGTGTCCTCATATGTGAAATGAGGACAGTAATACCTCATAGGGTGTTAAGTTCAAAGCCAGTGATGCAGGAGGTGGGGTTTGGCAATACTAATATCTATATGGAAATCCTATTTCTCCGAGCCTCAGGCATTGTGGATATGAGCTGTCCTTGGTCCTGCCACTCCCTCCCACGAGGACATTCTCTTACCCCACTGGTTCTCCAGCCTTAGTATCAGAATCACCTAGAGAGCCCAAAAAGAGGTTCGTTCCAGGAGGAGAGGCTTAGCCAAGTTCCCCAGGTGAGTCTGATACTGGCCAAAAATAGAGAACACTGTCTTACTTTTTGAAGCTTCCGGTTTGGGACCAGAAAGGAGAGAGGCCCAAACCAATCTCTAGAATTGTTCTTTAAAGTATGAGATAGGGGCAAAGAGAGGGGGGAAGACATATGACCCTGTTGAACCAGGATTCCTTTCATCAAGAAAAACCTTACAGAGACACCTATGTCTTACACTTATGCCTTACATAAACAACTATACAAAACATCCACGAAAGTTCAGTGGTTTTCAAACTTGGCTGTACTTTGTACCCACCTGAGTTTTTTAAATACCACTGAGGCCAGAGACCCACTCCCAGAGATTCTGATTTAGTAGGTCTGCAGTGCAGCCTGGGTCTCTGGATTTTTAAGGTTCCCCAAATGTCTGATGTACAGCAAGTTTAAAAACCTCAAGTTAAATCAAATGGGAAGTATTCGGTGACCTCTCCTGGCCCCCTGCCACCTCTTGTCCTCTTCTGCACCCGAAGGAGGCCCCTGAGGTATCACCACCAAACCCCAAGGACTTCAAGGACAGCATGCAAACCAAACCAAATGACCTGGAAGCTTGGCTAAAATGCCCTGCCAAGCTGCTTTGACTCAGTACATTTTTTAGCTCCAGGTGAGTAAGGCCACCTGTTCTGGAAGTGAATATAGCAAGACTGCAACATATTCTAGGAAAAGTCTGCCTCTAGCATTGTCCCCCAAATCTCTAGAGCCTGGCTGTCAGCTCTTCTCTCCCCATTGGAATGCAGACTCCATCCAAGGGAGGGATTTCAGTCTGTTTTGTACAGAACTGTATCCCCAGTATGTATAAAAGTACCTAGCACTTGGTAAATACTCAAAAAACATTAGTTGAATAAATGAATGAATGACTGAATGAGTGGGAACTGGTCATGGGTTTATTGTAGCCTTCCCAAGAATAGCATTTCTATGGAGTCATTCTGGAAAGTCCATAAAACTCCCAAGTTCCCCATGAGATGGAATTTCAGGCATCTAATAGGCAGCTGGCCAAGGAGATTCTTTAGGGCTAGGAAACCCTGTATGTACAAGTTCATCACCTACACCATCTAACTGGAATTGTGCCCTTTGGAGCCCTGTCACGTCCACCAAGAAGTCTCAAGGGCCTCCACAGAGAAGGTGAGGCTGAGTGGTAGGACCCTGCCCCCCAAAATTAGCATGAATCAAGAGCACTCCATGATTATCAGATTTACATATTCAGCTTCCAAGTACATTTCTATTGAAAGAAATGATTCTGGTTTTTAAAAAAAGTTTGAAACAATCTTAACTAGATTGTTTTGCCAAATAAGTAAGCCCTTAACTTTCGTCAAGGCAGAGGGCTTGTCCTCCAGGTAGAGGTAAAGAGAGAAGTTAGTGCCAAGATATTATGCAGAGAAATGCTTCTGTTTGGTGCTACCTGGTCCCTGCAAAGTCTGCCTGTGAAGGAGGGCCTGAGACCTCTTTCCAGATGCTCCCTTATCCTTCCTGCTCTTGTCAATCCAAATATGAAACTTTGGGAATAAGAACCATGATGTCGTCCCTACTCAGCTCAAAGGTAAAACTGCCCAAAGCTTGACCATGAGAAACTTCATGAAAGAACTGCTCACGCAGCCTTGCAGTTGAGGTCTTAGCCCACGGAGCTCTTGCCAGTCCACAGGGCTCCTGTGCAGCCTTCCAGGGCGGCAGTGGTCGAGTCATGTACCATGTGCTGAGACAACTCTTCCTTCAACTTCAAATATATGACTCCTGTGTAGTAGTGATGATAACCAATACTTTACAGACCATTTTCTCTATTAGATGGCATGCTTGTTGGGGACAGGAAAGGATTCTTATTTATTTTTTTTTTTTTTTACTTCCAAAGTCTAACACATAATAGGTAGCCGATAAATTGTTGTTGCTACACTCAATTTCACACATTAGGTCACTTACTACACCCTGTAATTTTCTGATACAGATAAAATAGCAAACAACTTTGTTTGAAAACTATGGAAATTGAGAATCAGAAAGAGTAGATGATGTCAAGAATTACAGTTAGCCTGAGATGGATCCATTGACAGAATTAAATCTTAACCCAGGTCTTCTTAGTCCAAATCTTTAAACTCTTGCAAAATCCCAAAGGTTGTGGCAGAGTTTAAAGGGAGCATATCCAAAAGTTCCTTCCACTAAAGGAAGACATGAGTCCAGGCCTGGATACCTCACCTGAGAAGCCCAAAGAGAACTGTTTACTATGGATGAGAAGGGGCTCTCTGGGCTCGGCTCTTTCCGGGGCATCTTTAAGAGCCTAAGAGCCCAGCCTCCTGCTTCCTCCCTCCCTATCTCCAGCTCTGAGTCACACTTGCCAGTTTGTGTTCCCAGTGATCAGACTAGCTGTGCCCTGACTCACTTGGAATGACAGAAAATGAGAAAAGATTTGGTTGACATCACTTGTTTCCCATCCGTTATACACATCAATGAAGAGCAGGACATTTGCCATAAGATCCTTGGGAAGTGCCCCAGAGTTTGGGGAGAATAACTGCTAAGGTGACAAATCCTACTCTTTAGGAAATGTCTCTAGTTCTAAACACCCAAAAGCCAAGGAGCCAAGGTTCTCCTAATAATGGGCTTTAGAGTTGCCCCTAAAATAGGTTTTAACGTTTACCAATAGGAAAAAAAGGTTGATTCAGTTGGGATAGGTTTGCCTGCTACATTCACAAACATTGCAGGTAGATA
Organism: Choloepus didactylus; assembly: GCF_015220235.1. NCBI lineage: Eukaryota > Metazoa > Chordata > Mammalia > Pilosa > Megalonychidae > Choloepus > Choloepus didactylus. The sequence goes on from NC_051307.1 coordinate 238,760,440, forward strand.
CAGTGGGAAGAAGGGACATCTTTTCCTATGTATTTCTTATGATCAGCCTGAAGGCCCCCGGCAGGCTTCCCCTCATACCTCTAAACCCTAACCATAACTGCAATACATGCACGTACCATCTGTAACAAGGGAACGGGAACACCATGGCGGGCCTGGAAGGAGCTGGGGTTGGGCACACTCATTCCTGAATCCTCCTCCCTGGGGGAGAGATGGACAATGACGCACAAAAGAAGGGAGAGGAGGAACAACTGGTCATTAAGCTGTCACCAGTGCTTCTTACAAAGTTTAGTTAAATTATTGCTTCTACTTGCTGATCCTATTATTGGCAGCAGTGGCAAAGTCTTATAATCTAATACAGTGAAAAAATCAGGAGACAAAAATGTATGTGTACTAGGACTGTAGCACGAGAAAATATGTCTGTGTGTGCACAACCTTGAGCATGCATACCAAGAGGAAACTAATTAAATGATGTGTTGGAGAGGGAGAGTAAGACATTTCATTTTTCAATTTCCTAAACATCCTGTAATGCTGATAACGGTAATAATGTGAGTATTCAAAAGTGAACAAGACTCTACTGGCTGCATTTAAGTATGGCTGAGACACTGAAATGCAAGCAGAGCCTGTGGATATTGTAGCCTAGGTCAGGGATCAGCGTTCCTCTGGAAGGAGGTTTAGTGTCCGATGGAATGATATCTCAGGGTGAAATTCTGAGCATCTGGGTCTCTCTGTAAATAAAATTAAGTTTGTGTCTGGTTTTAACTACCTATGTGTTAGGGATTGAGTCATGCCCCCCACAAAAGGCATACTCAGGTTCTGACCCCTGGTCCTGTGGGTGTGAAGCCATTTGTAAACAGGACCTTTGAAGTTGTTTATTAAAGTGTGCCAAACTGAATGAGGATGAGCCCTAAACCAATATGGCTGAAGTCCTTATAAGCAAAAGAAATTGGACACAGAAAAATAAAAGCCATGGAAAGCAAGAAGCTGGAAGTCCATGGAACCCAGAAGATAAAGGAGAAAACAGTGCCATGTGCATTGCCACGTGACAGAAAAGCCAAGGACCAAGGATCGCTAGCAGCCAGCCCTAGAATGTCACAGTCTTCTAGGAGAAAGCAGCACCTTATTGACATCTCAACTTTGGACTTCGCCTAGTCTCAAAACTGGGAGCCAATAAATTCCCACTGTTTAAGACAACAGTTATAGGTATTTGTTTTAACATCCAGGAAACTAAAACATCATGTTTAAAAAAAAATTCACAGATTTTCACTAAAGGTGAAGGGTATGTTCGGGGTGGCCTGACATTAAATATAGGGTGTTTGGTTCACCCCAGAATTCACTCTTGAAGGCCCTGGAAGGAACTGTAAATAGATAGATGGCTATCTTCCAGAAAAACTACTACCGAGCTGCAGTGAGAGGCCTGTGTATAACTCATTTAGAGAGAAAAACTGGTGCTTCAAAAACCCATGTGAAATCTACAGTCTCAAGGGCAGACACTTTGCTTGTGGGTGTTGGTTTGCTGACTGGGCAGCTTCCCAATTGGGAAGCAAAACCTCAGGGTGAGTAGCAACAGACTTTTATTTTCTGAAGTGATTGTTGTTAATTCTCCTGGACAATTCCAACAGGTCTTAGAATAAAAAGGGATTTTTCTAGAATAGAGAGGTCTCCAGTTGTTTGCTTGAGGAAAGGCTTGAGGAGTGGAAGAAGATGGTTTGTGTCCCACTGATAGTAATCTGTTCTCGGGAGGGATGTCCACACTCGGGGAAGGTGGTAGATGTCTGATACCCCTCCAAATGTCCTTCTTCCTTTGTTTCAGGTAGGATTCTATCAGCTACAAGTAACAGGCAATCCCGTCTTAAAATAGACATGCATTAAAGTCAAATACTATTTTTCAGAAGAAGTCCACAGCTAGATTAGCAAATTCAGCTGCCCAATGACATGTTCAAGGTTGCAGATTCTCTCCAGCTTTCTGTTCCACCATCAGACTCTTTCCCTTCATGGTATCAAGATGTTGGCTCCCAACTGCAGCACGACAGCCAGACACCTGGACATGCAGAAGATGAAGACGAGATCTTCCATTCCGGTAACTGTCTCCTCACAATAGCAAAGCCTTTTGCAGAAGCCTCTAGAACACTTTGTATATCTCCTTGCCAATACTGCAGTGACTGCGCTTGCCTAAGCCAATTATTGGTGAGGGGAATGAGATTATGGTGAGGTGGTGAAGGGCACTGCTGTGTGAAGGCTGGATTGGCCAAGGGGAAGGAGACTTCTATTAGAAAGGAGGAAGGATAATGGTAGGTGTGAAGCAAAGTATTGCTACACCTAGGTAATCCATTCTCTTGATATTACCTCTCCTCCTAGAGCTGAAGTATACCTCCCTGACCTCACCCACTTTTCGGTCTTTGGGAGTCTGTTTGAATGACAGTCTATTATTAATGAACCTGTTTTCCAGTCTATACAGGCATCGGAAATTCTCTTCCTAAAAAGGCTTTACTTGGAGAACATCATTTCCATGAAGCATGCTGGGAACTCCTCCACCATCAAAATTTCTTCCTCTCTTGTGTCCCACATCACTGTCCTCATACTTGCCATTGTCAGTCTCCAATTTTAGTCAGTTATGGGTCTTCTGTCTTCCCCACACTAGACTGTGAGCTTTCAAGGGACAGACACCATGCCCAGTACCAGTCTTCATCCCCACGGCATCCAGTGCCTGGCACATCACAGGTGTCCTGGGTTTGTACAATTGAAAACACCAGAGCTTTGCTTCAAGTAGCTGAGATCTGAGTACCCACCTAGCACATCCAAATCCTGCTATTCAAGGCCTGTGCTCCTATTTGAAAATAGTCTAAAGAAACATGAATCATGTGCCCAGCTAGGTGGGAGGCTGTGCACTCCATTTGCCTGCTAGTTCCAAAGACGTGTGGAAAGAAAGAATCTGCACCCTGATACATTACTGAACAGCAGAATGGGTCACACCGGCCACAGGGAGCATCCCCTGCATCTCTCCCCCACCCCCAGCCCACTGAGGACCCATGTCACAACATAGCAAATGCTGCAAAAACATACAAAGCATGCAGGAAATGGGCTAATCCTTCAGCATTGACTTCAACTTTACAATTAAGTTCAAACCAGGTTACCTTTCACTCCTATTCAGTTATAGCTGCCCTTGCAGTCTTCAGAATCGCCCGACCCTTTGCGTCAGAATGCCTCCCCCATCTTGCACACAATTGCCATTAATGAATTTGAAGAAAACTCTCCTGTCTCCCAGTTCCTGCTTCTGCAGCTAGAGCCTGTCACCACTTCAGGGTTCTCCGTGTAACAGCAGAGATCCTCTGAGCTCCCAAGCTGGCCTTGCTCTTTGAGAAGCACTCTGGTTTGTCAATTGCCTCCAAATAAAAGAGAGCAGCACCTGACAGTCTAGGGATGGTATGTAGCCAAAGCAGAAAAGTGGGGCACTTATCTTTCTCTGGTTAGATACTGAAGTAGCCCAAAATTGAATTAATTGGCCACCTCTCCTATTACTACTGAAAATGTAACCCCCTAAGGTTCTCCCCCTACATCCTGCTCCTATCTGTGTCTTATACCAATAAGATGGTGAATCCAGGAATCACAGAACGCCAGAGATGGAATTGCTCTCAGTGGTTCCCAACCCCGGCTGAACGATCTGGAGAGCTTTCAGAAAATACCTCCTAGACCCAACCCCAGCCCAATCAAATTAGAATCTCTGAGTAAGAAGTGCAGACATCTGTGCTTTATAAAATACAAGGCTGAGAACCACCAATATAGACCCATCTCCTCACTTTACAGAGGAGGAAACTGAGGCCTAGAAAGGGTAAGTGATCCTGTGTTCTTTCCAAATTTCATCTTGCCACATCAGCCCACTGTTCCAGGCTATCAGAAAATCTTTGTCAAGGTCCCTTGCAGCCAACTTATTTACTTGGCTTGTCTTCCACATCCTTACTCAGCCCTCTTGAGTGCCTTGAAGGCTGTGACAAGTGAAAATGGACAAGATGGATGGGGAGCATTCCAGGAGGAAGGAAGAGAGGGGTTCCTTCCTGATTGTTCAGAACCTCTCCTCCAGTGTACACTGCCCTGCACAGAAAGTAGGGGCTTCTGTCCACTTCCTATTTCCTGCCTAACATCACAGCACGTTGGGACCTGATCTTCTGCCTCGGTCTCAGCAGGAGTCAGAGGGCCCAAAGAACATTAATTAATTCAAGAGGTACTCACTGAGCACGTCCTATGACCCAGGAACTCTTCTAGGAATGGGAGATGGCACCTGCCTGCCCCCACTCCCCGTCTCTCCAGTGGGGCTAGCGGCTCCTGCTGTGTCCGAGTCACTAGCCGGTTTCCAAGGAAGAGGCCATCACTCTACATCTCAAACCAGCAGTATAACTGCTCACTAAGCGAGGGAGCGCATTACATGAAGGCACAGTCTCTCTCTTCAAACCAAGAGCAGATCTTATAGGGACTGGGGAAGTGGCGTTCAGGGTCCTGCGGACTTTCAGAAGTGGGAGTGTTTCGGGATTGGTACACCATTAGCTGTAGAAATACAAAAGTGTAGCTGTCACCAATTCTGTCCCTTACTTTTAGAAGTGTGGTCACTGGAGTGAAGACAAGCTGATCTGCAGGGTTTCGGAATCGTGGTCACCGGGGTGACGCTGTTACTGATGACTGGCCTTTCCAGCCTGGTCACTAGAGTGAAGCTGTTGCTGATTGGCTGGCCTTTACTTGGTTACTGAAGTGAACCAGTTGCTGATTGGCTCGCCTTTACTAGGTGGAGTGAAACTGTTACTGATTGGCTGGCCTTTATCAACTTGATCACTGGAGTGAAGCTGTTGCTGATTGGCTGATTTTCAAAAGCAAACTAGCTGAATCATGGGTCGGGTTTATAACTGGGCTGCAGGTTCCTAGAACGTTGCTAAGGGCCATGGGCAAAAACAATCTTGTCCTTTCTTGATGTTGGAGTATAGGAACTTTTTATTCCCAGCTCACCCTTTTGGGTCCTTTCTCAGCCAACACTGAGTTCTGAGGAGGACTCTTCCACTTCCTAACTTCAAGAAGCGCAGTCTCTTTAGAACCCAGAGCACACTCCTAAAAGCAGTATCAGTGGAACCAAGCATTCAGCAAACATTGATTCAACAAACATTTATGTCGTTCAATTTATGGGAGTTCATTCAACAAACATTTATGGGCATGAGTGCGAGCTGAGATTCAGCCCACATGGAAGCACTGGTCAATGGAGGAGGGTCAAGAGTGTGGTACTAAAACAAAATTAAATTAAATTAAACCAAATAGGCCTTTGGAATTGAAGCATCTCTGACTGTGAACGAGGACAGATCCCCCAGAGAGCATGTGCTCCTGACTCATTTAAAGGGTAAGGAAACCTGATTCCCAGAGAAGGTAACTGATCTGCACAAACTCATGTAATGTTACTTGGCAAATCTGGGAGAGGAGCCCAGGGATCCTGACTCCTGGTCCATAGATCCTTTCACTGAAACCTACTACCCATGAACAATGAGAAGGGAGCTGCTGTCATTTAGGGGGATGCTCTGGGGACATAGGAGCACATCTGGGTTTTGGAGGCAGGGTGTGAGCAAAGGCTTGCTGGAGAACTCCCCTTGCACCTCATTCCTCACACCAACCCTGTCCTTTCTACCTCTGAACTCCAGGAGGCAATTCAGCCAGGATTTCTTAGGTGCATTTGCAGGTCCATCTCACTGGGCCCCTCTGGGGGAAAAAGCAGGACAAGAGGACACAGCCTGCACCAGAGAGGTCACTCTGCTAATTAGGCAGCTCCCAACACCTTCTTCTGTGTCTGGAGCAGCTTTTCCAGGATCCTGTATGGCTGCTCATGCTGGGACAGCACGAACAGCTCATTTGTTAGCTGCAGTAGCAGCCATGAGCTAGTAGCTGCACAGGGACAGGGCCTAAGAGAGGGGATGGAGGCCAAGCTTGTCCTTGACACCCACAGATACCCTTTACTTTGTTGTATCTGAGCCAGCCCCCACTGTGCCCACCCTGCTTCCTAGCTCCTCCCAGAGCCCCCTATCCTTTGCCCCAACCCACTCTCTGATTGCAGCTTTCCTTCCCACTTGCAGGTGAACACACTTCCTGGACCTGCCATGTGCCTGGTGCTGGAGACACAGAGAAGAAGTCAAGGTGGGAAACTTGCCCTCAAGTAATCATGAACAAGTCAGAGAAAGAGATTAAATGAATATATATGGGAGGCCAACAGTGTGCCAGGCCCAGGGCTTGGTACCTCCATATTTTATATAACTCTCAGCTCAGGGAAGTACATTGGCTAGTGATGGGGGAATGTGTCATTAGGCAAAATTCTAGCCCCAAGATTTTTCACCCCCTTGTGTACATGTTTTGGAAAATCTCTTCCCCTTGTGTGTAGGTGGGATCTGTGGATGTGGGACCTTGATTAGTTACATGATATAAGGCTCTGCCATAGCAGACTGGAGAGAGATTCTTCTGCTGGCTTTGAAGAACTAAGCTGGCACATTGTGAGAGGGCCATGTGGCCGGGACATGAGGGCAGCCTCTAGGAGCCGAGAGCAACCTCCAGCTGACAGCCAACAAGAACATGAGGACCTCAATCCTATAACCACAAGGAACTAAATTCTGCTAAGAAGCTAAATGAGCCCGGAAGAGGACCCCAACCTCCAGAGAAGAATTTCACGCTGATATTAGCCCTGTTAGACCCTGAGCAGAGAACCCAGCTATGCTGTGCCCAGACTCCAGACCTACAAAAACTGTGCAATAATAAATGGGTGTTGTCTTAAGTCGCTGAGTTTATGGTAATTTGCTATGCAGCAAGAGAAAGCTGGATACAGTTATATTCAACATATTTACGAGCCAGCAGGACATGTATCCCAACCAATTTGAGTGGATATAAACAGTAAACAACTGGTATAGCTAGCTGTGTGGGCAGAATATAAGTCTTGAAGGAAAGTTTTGGAATGCCCATTTTATAGATGTGGAAATTGAGGTTCACTGGAAATTGACTAGCCCACGGCTTCATAGCTAAGAAGAGGCCGAGCCAGATCTAATCCCAGGTTTCCTGGAGAAGCAGTTTGGTATAGCAGCTAAGAAGAGCACAGTGTGTAGAGTGTGGAAGGCCCTCAGTGCCATTCTTAGGGATTTGGATTTGATTTTCTGTGTAATAGTGAGCTTCTGATAAATGTCAGTAAGACACAAGGGTAGAGTAGAATGATAAGCATTTAGCAGTGTTGGAGGAAGATAGGAACGTGTGATTTAGGAAAGGGTCCAATCAGAGAAGCAGAACCTTTATGAGTAAAACAGAATAACAAATTTGATAAAGGGATTAAACCGTATGCAATTGTAGGACCTGGTTAAGAAATCTAAGCAAAGCTGTTGTCTGTGTTTCTGGTGGAGATATTATAGTTCAGCCAGGCTGCAGACAGGAGGGAGAACCAGACGCAAAGCAGAGGACAGCAAGGACAAACTAGAACCCATGCAGTTAATTGGAACCCAAGAGACAAATTGGAAACCACAGGAACAAACTGGAACCACACCTGCCTTTCACCACCTCCAACCCCGATGATGCAAGAGAAGTTGATGCTCCTTGCCACAGAGCTGCACATACATCTGACCCAGGACTAGGACAAGCGTAGGTGGCAGAGCAGCTAATGGGAGCTTCAGGAGCTGTGGGTGAGGGTAGCCCCATGCCAATGAAGTGACACAGCAGAACAACACGCACCAGCTGCCACACAGCTGGTGCCCTACACTGGCCTTCAGAGCTTGCAAACTGCTGCCCCTTCACTTCTACTTTCCGATCTCATGTAAATTTCTCTTGTGAACCATCCTAACTGGAAGTTGTTTTGGGCTTTGTTTTGAACAAAATGTGTTTATTTGGAAAGGAATCCAGGCAGCCTCACTAGGGAGGCTTGGGAGACAGGAGATGGGTCTGGGCAGACCCCTGCCCCCCAGGGACAGGCTAGAAGCTAGAGCAGCAGATGGTCTGGCTCAGACTCGGACTGGCGGCTGCTGGGGCATTGGGTCCCCTCAGGAGAGGCGCCATCGGGCCTGGCACCCTGCCTCCAGCAGGGAGGAGTACGGTCCTGGCCAGTCCTAGCCTCTCCAGCAGCGTGAGCAGGGTAGAAGGACCAAAACCTGGCAGCCTGGGTGCCAGTCCCCCCAGGCCTGTCCTGTCCTGGCCCAGCCTCTGCAGTCCCCTGCAGCACCTCCCCTTCTTGTCCTCCCAGGGTAGCACGCAGCACCAGAGCCCAGGCCCTGGGTGGCCAGCAGCACAGCTCTCCGGCTGGCCATGGCACAGGGGAAGGGCTGTGTGGTTCCTGCTCCCTTGGACCTGGGGCAGGGTCAGAGCCCCCCAGGGCTGGAGGCTCCTGTCACCCCTGCTGCTACAAGGAACACCAGTCATGTCTGGGTTAAGAAGGCAGTGGATGGACTTGAACTGTGGGGACCTGCTGCAGGCTGAAGCCTCTGGCCACATTCACCATGTTACGAAGGTTCTCAGGACTCCTGGAGCTCAGGGTGATTGGGTGGAACAAGGCGTCGACTGACAGCTCCTGAGTGGAACAGTGGCAGGGCAGCAGGCATGTGCCCAGCAGCCCCTCGATGATGGAGCCCACCGTGCAGTTGTCCAGCAGCCGTGCCCTCTCAGCCGAGCTCATGGAGCTGCCCAGGCCAGCCCATGGGCTCATCTTGAGGGCCAGGCCTCTGAGGAGGCAGAACCTAGCCCCACGGGTGGCAAACCAGAACTTGGCCATGGTCACAGTTCCACCTCTCTGGACCCTCTGGGTAGCCTTGATGGGGTGCTCCAGGCTGTGCCTGCCATGGTGGACATACTGGCTGGGTGAGAAGGTAGACTTTTGGGGTTCATGCAATTGTCATCATTCATGTGCAAAACCACTTGCACCCTGGCTTAGTGAACTTGCATACTCTGCCGACACCCAGCGAGTATACACAGCCAAGCAGCTGGTGTGGATGTCGTGGCCACCTCCCTGGAGCTGAGGCTCAGGGTCTTCCCCATGGGAGATCCATGTCACAACAGCAGCTTCACTAGTGGCCCCTAGTTCTCCCAGGTGGTCTTGATGGCAGTGAAGACATCCCTTCAAGCTAAGGTGACACAGTCCAAACCACCACACCTCCCATCTTACAAAGATAAGTCTGAAGCCAAGGAAATGCAGTTCCGGAGTTGGAGTTTGAGATACAAGTTGCCTGTGGGAGAGATCTTTTGTGGGGGATTCCAGTCCCAGTCTCAGTCCCGAACCTGCCTGCCTACGTCTGTCACCTGCTGCCCTTTTACAGACCCCCATCTCTGGCAGCACCGAGAATCCTTAACTCTAGGTCACCATGTTTCAGTAATCATGTCAAGCTTGACATTCTGCTCCCAGATCCTGGAGATTCTCCCTTGATTGGCATTCTCCCATCCATACATTTTCTAAATGACCCCATAGAGATTGCTTTGTGATCCTGGGTTTATAACTTATCTACTCTATGCATGGATCCTCTCTATCGTGTCCCTGCCAAGAGCTCAGTTTGTTTACATCCACTAACGGTGAACTCACTACCTGTCAAGGCTGTCTACCTATTCCATTTTTGAATAGTGGAAATAGGAAGATATATTTGTATTCAGCTGTAATCTGTCTCCCTGTGGTTTCCAGCTATTAGTTCAAATTTTGTCACTAGATGTCACACAGAAAAAAATCTAACTCCTCATTTATTGTGGCTAAGAATGCAGGAATTGGAGTCAGACAAACCTGGGTTCAAATCTTAGCCCTGTCACTCCTAGCTCTGTGACCTAGCTCTTGGCTCCCTCCATTTAGCACCTGTAATGGATCTTGCCAGTGGGGATCATTCCTGTGGTGTACGGATGGTGATTTTCTGTTTCCATTTGCTACAGTTTCCTCATTTTTGATGCATGCAGCACTGTGCCTGGTTCATCTCATGGCTCTCAGTCCCTCACTATCCTGGATCATGGGGTCGAACATGCTCCAGAATGTCCGTAGAATTCTAATGGAATTTCCCTTCCCTGCGGCCTGTCCTGCCCTTGCCAATTCCTGCTGTCACGCTCTACTTCAGGGCTCACAGATGCCAGTGGCCACTTAGATATGGAGCTGGAAGGACTGTGCATCAGAAACAAGCTGTGCCTTCACATCTGGAGGGAACAGGAGGTGCCCAGGGGAGAGGCCCCAGCTGGCGAGGTGCAGGGGACATGAGCCCGCAGTAATGGGGAGGCCCTCCTGGGCCCCTGCCCAGCCCAGCACTCACTGCTCACTTCGGGCTGGGAGGAAGCAGCTAAGGGAGATGTTCTTTCAAAATTATAATTTTCCTCCATTTCCCTGTTGCAGACCTTGACCCAGAAAAGCAGACCAGGAGAGAAATGAAATCCCGTCTGGAGTTAAAGATCTCACTGATCCAATTCATAAAGAAGCCATGGGAGGAGAAATGAAAATAGCAGAACAAACAAGGCAATATTTACTTCTAAATAACCACTGGATCCTAGAATGTCCCAGTAGGAGGGGATCCCTGAAGGTTGTTTTGTCAGCAAGAAAACTGAGGCCCAGAGATGGAAAGTGATTTGCCCTGAATCACACAGGCAAGTTGTGGGAGAGCCTGACTGCTGACTGACAGCCCAGGTCTCCTCTGGCTCATCAAATCAAACCTTCCATACTTTCTACACACACACACACACACACACACACACACGTGCACATGATTCTCAATGAACACATTATAGACAACTTAGAAAATGTAGAAAACAAGGAAGGAAATTAAAATCCTCCAAAATACCACAGTTCAGAGATTACACTTTTGGAGTATTTTCTTTGTTATTTTTCTACATATACACATAATACATAAGTAATATATACTACTATATTTTTGAAAAAATTAGAATTTGCTATAGATAAAGATTTGCAACCTCTTTTATTCACTTACTATATTCTTGTATATCAATGTTCTTCTAAAACATTTAATGTGTTTAAATGTATTTTACAATATCATGTGCATACACCATAATTTAAATTAGCTAGGCACCTAGGAATAGTCTTGAGATTTTTTCCATTATTTTGCAATTTAAATGACAACGCAAAGGGCAACTTCCATTTCTGGCCAAAGTGGAGTAACAGGGATCAGATTTATTCTTCCACCTGAAACAACTGGGGGAAAAAAAAAAAAACCCACACTCATAAAATATGTGAAATAGCAATTTTCGAGGAAGCAGACATCGAGCTACAGAGGACAGTAATCCTGAGAGACGGGAAACAAACAAGGTGCATGAGCCCTACCAGTGCCCCAGCTTCCTGTCTTGACAGAGTTTCCAGGTCACCCTGTGCCGGGGACCCAGTAATGCTGGACGAACTCCCTGAGTTGAGGAGTGGAGCTGAGAGCCCAGGGGGACCAAGGCAGCAAGTTTTTGCAAGACAGAGACACAGAGAGGAGATTTCTGCAGAGACCAACCTTGGAGACCTGCAGAGGGTCCTCTTGAGTATTGAGCACATGTGAGGAAACTACTTACTGGAGGCTCAGGAAAGACCATTCAAAAGGATTAGCGGCAGCGGCGCCCAACACTGACAGAGCCAGAAACAGCTTGTTTCCACAGTTGGACACAACTGTTTCCCCCAGCCAGACTGGAACATTTCATAATTCACAGGGCATCAGATACAGAAGGCAGGAAGGGCTTGCCTCAGTAATGGGAAACAAATAGCCCTGGACAGGGCCTTGCTCTAGACCCAACAACAGGTCTTAAAAGCAAGGCCCCCCAAAATAAAATCGTTTCCAATAACTTCCTATGTCCACAAACCAAGAATAATACTATTTATAGGAAAACAAAAATATTAAGTACTCAACAAGGTAAAATTCACAATGTCTGGCATCCAATAAAACATTACGAAGAGAAAAGGCGAAGAGTGATCAGAGAGAGAAAACACCCAAAGAGCTTGGAGAGAAAGCCCCCGGAAAAGCTGACAGAGGGAGCCACTGAATCCAGGAGCTGAAAGCAATGAAACCTGGGAAAGAAGGATCAGCAAGACACCAGCCACGTGCCTTCCCATGTGACAGAGGAATCCCAGATGCCAGTGGCCTTTCTTCAGGGTCAGGGTGTCATCCTGTTGATGCCTTCAGTTGGACATTTTCATGGCCTAAGAACTGTAATTTGCAAGTTAATAAATCTCCATTGTAAAATCCAACCCACTGAGAGAGATCTAAGATGGCAGCATAGAGAGTTGTGGAAGCTAGTTGGTCCCACTGGAACAACTGATAAACAACCAGGAACAACTAGTAAATAATCCAGAATAACTGTGGGGGGACAAATGTGACGTCCACTCATCGTACACCGATCTGAACGGGGAGGAATGCCCAAGATCACAGCATAAAATCTGTAAGTAAAAACTGTGGATCCAAGCTGGGAGCCCACTCCCCCCACAGCCTGAGCTGCAAAGCCCTGTGGTGCTAGAAAGAAGCTCTCTCCCAGGAAGCAAATATAGCTCAACTGAGCTCCAACTGGGGTTTTAATTAACAAGCGTGGACTGCTCACTATGAGCTATGAATCCCCAACAGACAGAGGCTTTGGGTGATGACTGACCTTGGAGAGCCGAAGGGTGTCTGTGGACTAGCTTTCTGTCCCTGTTTCGGATCAGTGGTGGAAGCCTCAGCCATTTTCAGTTCCCAGCACTCTGACCCAGACAAGAGTGGAGACAGCACAGGCAGAGTCTATTCAAATGCTAATGACCTCTCCCTAGGGGGTCTGTCTTCCCTCAGAGGAAAGGGGTGGGGCCCAGCTCTACTACCTGCCTTCCATTCAGAAGCAGACCCCAGAGCCTGGGGCAAACAGCCAAGGGGCACACCTCCCTACACCAGTCTGGAATTGCAGGCTGACAGGCACCACCTGCTGGGCAGAAAAGCGCAGTGACTGGAGGCATCACAGGGTGTACCAATTTTCTAAGACACACCGTCAGGGAAACCAGATACTGAATATTTCCTCCTTCTGGGACCTGAGCCCGTTCTGGTCTGGGAAAACCTGATGGGGGTATCCAAGGAAACCATGCCTAGACAACAGAAAACTACAACCTACACTAAGAAAAACGAAGTTATGGTCCAGTCAAAGGAACAAACTTACACTTCAACAAAGATACAGGAATTGAAAAAACTAATAATAAGTCTATTCAAAAAGTTTAGGGAAGATATGGTGAAAGAGATGAACTGTATAATGAAAACACTGGGCGTACATAAGGTAGAAATTGGAAGTTCAAAAAACCAACTGGCAGAATCTATGGAAATTAAAGCTACTACACAAGAGATGAAACACATAATGGAAACATACAATAGCAGATCTCAAGAGGCAGAAGAAAACACTCAGGAACTGCAGAAGGTGGCACCTGAAAGCCTACACACAAAAAAACACATAGAAAAAAGAATGGAAAAATATGAGCAACATCTCTGGGAACGTAAAGACAAAACAAAAAGCAAGAATTTATGTGTCATTGGTGTCCCAGAGGGAGAAGAGAAGGGAAAAGGGGCAGAAGCAATAATAGAGGAAATAATCAATGAAAATTTCCCATCTCTTATGAAAGACATAAAATTACGGATCCAAGAAGCGTAGCATACCCCAAACAGAATAGATCTGAATAGGCCCATGCCAAGACATTTAATAATCAGATTATCAAATGTCAAAGATAAAGAGAGAATACTGAAAGCAGCAAGAGAAAAGCGATCCATCACATACTAAGGAAGCTTGATAAGACTATGGACGGATTTCTCAATAGAAACCATGGAGGCAAGATGGAAGTAGGGTGATATATTTAAGATACTGAAAGAGAAAAACCACCAACAAAGAATCCTATATCCAGCAAAACTATCCTTCAGATATGAGGGAGAGCTTAAAACATTCTCTGACAAACAGACAAGGACAGAGTTTGTGAACAAGATATCTGCTCTAGAGGAAACACTAAAGGAAGCAATGCAGACAGAAAGGAAAAGACAGGAGTGAGAGGTTTGGAAAACAATTTTGGGAGATAGTAGCACAGCAATCTAAGTACACTGAACAAAGATGACTGTGAGTATGGTTGAAAGAGGAAGGTTGGGACCATGTAGGACACCAGAACAAAAGACAAATGATAAATACTGGGACTGTATAACTCAGGGAAACCTAGGGTGCTCAACGATTGTAATAAAAGGTACAAATATGTTTTTACATGAGGTAGAACAAATGAATGTCAACATTGCAAGGTGTTGAAAATAGGGTGGGATTGGGAGGAAAATACAATCAATGCAAACTAGAGACTATAATTAACAGAAACATTGTATTATGCATCCTTTAATACAACAAAGGCAATATACCAAAGCTAAATGCATATTGGGGGGGTGGGTAATAGGGGAAGGGTATGGGACTCCTGGCATTGGTGATGTCATCTGACTCTTTATTCTACTTTAGGTTAATGCTATCTTTCCTTTTGTTGCTTTCTAGCTGACAAGTTTTTTGTTCTTGATTGTTTTTTCTCTCTCTTTCTCTTTTCTTTCTCTTTTGTCTCTCTACCTTCTTTGACTCTTCCTCCTTCTTTGTAGAAGAAATGGAGATGTCCTTATATAGATAGTGGTGATGGTGCTGAATACATAAATATGTGACTACACAGGGAATCATTGATTGTTTACTTAGGATGGAATGTATGGTGTGTGAACAAAACCATCTTTAAAAAAGGGGGTTGATGAAGAAACTTTGAGGGCACTATATTGAGTGAAATAAGACAGACATATAAAGACAAATATTGCAGGGTCTCACTGATATGAACTAGTTATAATATGTAAAATCATAGACATGAAATATAAGTTACCAGGATATATGACACGGCTAAAGAATGGGGAGCTGTTGCTTATTATGAGCAGACTGTTTAACTAGGGTGAACTTAAACATTTGGAAGAGGACAGAGGTGATGGTAGCATGTTGTGAGAATAACTAACATGCTCAGTGGTCTGTAAATGTGGTGGAAAGGGGCAGCTCAGAGCCATGTATGTCAGCAGAAGGAAAGTTGGAGGTTAAAAGACGGGAATGTATAAAACAGTGAATCTTGTGGTGGATAATGTCCATGATTAACTGTACAAATATTAGAAATCTCTCTCATGAACTAGAGCAAATGTATGACACTATAACTAGAAGTTAATAATAGAGGGGCATATAGGAAAAAATATATACCTATTGCAAACTATATACTACAGTTAGTAGTATTTTAACATTCTTTTATCAACAATAACAAATGGAGGGGGGTGGGTAGGGATATGGGAGGAGTTAAGTTTCCTTTTTTTTGTCTTTATTTCTTTTCTGGAGTAATGAAAATGGTCTAAAAATTGAAAAAATTGTGGTGATGGATGCACAGCTGTATGATGGTACCATCGGCAATTGATTGTACACTTTGGATATTTGTATACTTGTATGGTTTGTGAACAATCTCAATTTTAAAAAAGTGAAGGAAAAAAAACATTACCAAGCAGGCAAAGAATCAGGAAACTACAAGCCATAATGAGGAGATAAATCCATTAATCAAAACTAACCCAGAACTAACACAGACATTGGAATTATCAGACAAGAGCATTAAACCAGTCATTATAAATACATTCTACATGTTTAAAAAAAATTTAAAATAGAGACATGAAAGATACAAAAAAGATCCAAATCAAACTCCAGAGATGAAAATTACAATGTCTGAGATGAAAAATATAGTGGATGTAACTAAAGAGCATCTGTAAACTATGGTACAACTTAAAGCAGCCAGATATATATGTAATTGGAATCACCAAAGAAGAAGGGAGGGGAGAACAGAAGACATGATTGAAAAGTTTCCAAATTTGATGAAAATTATAAAACCCACAGATGCAAAGCGCTCAATGAACCCCAAGCCCAAGAAACAGGAAGAAAACTATGCCATGGCATATCAGAATCAAAATTTTCCAAACTAGTAAAAAAGAGAAAATCTAAAAAGCAGCCAGGGAAATAAAGACATGTTACATATAGAAGAACAGAGGACAGCAATTTTCTCAAGGAAAAAGAGCAAGTGAGAAAACAGTGAGGCAAAATCTTAAAGTACTAAAAGAAAAAACTGTCAACCTACAATTCTATACTCACCTAACATTTCTTTCAAAATCAAAGGTGAAGTAAAGACATACAAAGTTGAAAAAAAAATCCATTACCAGCAGACCCACACAACAAGAAATGTTAAAGAAAGTCCTTCAAATGGAAGAAACACAATACTAGATAGAAATATGGATATGTGCAAAGGAATGAAGAACACCAAAAATGCTAAGTACAGGGTAAATATATATGATTTTTTTCTTATTATTTAAATTTCTTTAATAATTGACTGTTTAAACCAAAATAATAACAATGCAGCATGGGGTTTATAACATGTAAAAGCAAAATGTATAACAATGATAGCATAAAAGCTGGGAGGAGAGAAATTGAAGTATACTATTATAAGGTTTGTTTTCTACACATGAACTAACAAAATACTGCTTGAAGATAAGCTATGATATGTTAAAGATGCATACTGTAAACCCTAAATCAACCATTAAAATAAATTAAGTAATTAAGTCACCAAAGAGATAAAATGGAATCATAAAAAACACTCAATTATTTTATTTCAAAGAAGGAATAAAAAGAGAAAGAAAGGAATGAAGAATGGACAAATAGCAAACTAATACCTAGGTGATAGACTTAAACCTAATCATATCAATAATCACATTAAATGTAAAAGGTCTAAACACCAACTGAAAGGCAGAGATTGTGATTGTCAGATTGGGTTACAAAGACTCAACTATATGCTGCCTACAAGAAATGCATGCTAAATATAGAGATACAAATAGGTTAAAATTAGAAGGATGGGAAAAGACACAGTCAAAAGAAACCTGGAGTGGATATAGTAATAGCAAACGAGGTAAATTTCAGAGCAAAGAATATTATTAGCAATAAAGAAGGTAATTTCATAATGATAAAGGGGTAAATTAATCAAGAGGAAAATCCTAAATGTTTTTGCCCCCAATAACAGAGCTTCAAAACACACGAAGCAGAAACTGATAGATCTTGAAGGTGAAATTGAAAAATCCACAATTATAGTTGAAGATTTCAAAGCCCTCTTTCAAAAATTGATAGAACAAGCCACCAGGTGATCAGTAAGAATACAGTAGATTTGAACAACACCATCAAACAACTTGACCTAATTGAGATTGATAGAACACTCCACCCAAGAAAGCAGAATACACGTTCTTCTCAAGTGCACATGGAATATTTACCAAGATATATAGGGAAAAATCAATGAAACCAAAAGCTGGTTCTTTGAGAAGCTCAATAAAATTGATGAACTTATAGGCAAACTAATCAGGAAAAGAGAGAAAACACAAATTATCAATAACAGCAATGAAAGAGGTGGCATCAGTACAGATTCAACAGACATTTAAAAATAATAAGGGAATATTGTGAACAACTTTTTCTCTATAAATCTGACAACTTAGAAGAAATGGACAAACTCCTTGAAAGACAAACTACTCAAGTTCACTCAAGAAGAAATAGACTACTTGAATAGTCATATATATAATAAAGAAATTGAATTTATGATTAGTAACCTTCCCACAAAGAAAACACCAGGCTTATATGACTTCACTGGTGAACTCTACTAAATATTTAAAGAATAAATAGTAAACCACAAACTTTTCCAGAACTTGAAGAGAAGGAAATATTTCCCAACTAATTCTAAGAAGCGAGAATTACCCTAATACCAAAATCAGATAAAAACATCTTAGGAAATTAAACTACAGACCAATATCCTTCCCAAACATAGATGCAAACATTCTAAACAAAATTTTAGTGAATACAACAACATATAAAAAGAATAATATACCATAATCAAGTGGGGCTTATGAACTTTTAACATTCAAAAATCAATCTAGGTATTTCACCATATTAGTAAACTAAAAAAGAAAACTCATATGATTATCCCAATATACTAAGAAAAGGCATTTGACAAAACCCATTATCTATTACTGACAAAAAATCTCAGCAAACTGGGAGAGAAGCAAAGTTTCCCAACCAAATATTTACAAAGCATATTTCTGATAGAGAACTTGTATCTACAGTAAAAGACAACCAGATTGGAAAGGAAGAACTAAAACCATCTTCACTGGCAGATTACATGATTGTCTAATCTGAGCAAATCTAAAAAAAGAAAAGCTACTAAACTAATAAGCAAGTTTAACAAGACTGCAGGATACAAAAGCAATATACAAAAACAAAACCTGTTTCTATATACTAGCAATGCACAAAAATAAATTGAATTTTGAAAAACAGTAAAATTCAGCCATAAAAAGGAATGCTTTTTGTAGCTGATAAGCGCTACAACATGGATGAACCTCAAAAATGGTATGCTAACAGTATTCATGATTTGCAATGGAGGGAAGTGGCCTAAGGGTACATCCACTGGTGAATGGAAGGGTGAATTGTGGTGTAAAATATAATGGAATATTGAGCGGCTGCAAGAAGGAATGAGGTATGCAATTAGATGAAACACCCTTGAGGATGTTATGTTGTGTGAAATAAGCCAGAAGCAAAAGGACAAATATTGTAAGGCCTCACTAATATAAACTAACTGCAATGAGCAAATGCTGAGAATTGAATTTGAGGGCATAGGTTATCAGGGGATAGAACGTGAGCAGACATTGGGCAACTGACAATGCAAGAGTACAGAATATTCAGTAAGGCTTACCGTAAACATTCCTAGATTGTAAGCTCTTACAGCAGTCACATCTATTCCTGAGTTTTAAAATCTCTTATTTAAGAGATGTTTATTTGGTACAAAATTATATATTCTGTAGCATACTCTCTAATTTAACCTGTGTGGTCAGTTTATTTAAACAACATAATTTCATGGAACCTAGAATAGGGAATGAGATCTTGTTATTCTGTACAGGTTAATATTATATCCCAATACATCCCAGAGTATTTTGTGCAGAAAATTAAAAAAAATATATGCAAAGTCCCCTTGAGTGACTGGGGAAAAATGTAGAAACAGTAAACTTTCCCACTTGGGGAATTCCTGATATTTCTCACAAGCATTAGGACTCCCAATTTAATAAATCAAGCCCTCGATCTTGGGGCTTGCCCTTATGAAACTTATTCCTGCAAAGGAGAAGCCAACCCTACTTATAATTGCACCTAAGAGTCACTCCCAGACAACGTCTTTTGTTGCTCAGATGTGGCCTCTTTCTCTCAGCCAACTCTACAAATAAACTCACAGCCCTCCCCCCTATGTGGGACACGACTCCCAGGAGTGTAAATCTCCCTGGCAATGTGGGACATGACTTCCAGGAATGAGCCTGGCCCTGGCATTGTGGGAATGCCTTCTTGACCAAAAGGGGGAAAAGAAATGAAAAAAAATTTCAGTGGCTAAGAGATTTCAGATAGGTCGAGGAGTCATTCTGAAGGTTATTCTTACATGATTGTCTAATCTGAGCAAATCTAAAAAAATAAAAGCTGCTAAACTAGTAAGCAAGTTTAGCAAGACAGCAGGATACAAATTATACAGATACTCCTTTTGAGTTTCTAGTGTATTAGAAACACCTGAATCTGTTGAACTGTAATCCAGTAAACTGGATTCTTGATGATGATTGTATAACTATATAGCTTTTAATGTGTGACCGTGTGATTGTGAAAACCTTGTGATTGACACTCCCTTTATCCGGTGTATGGGCAGATGAGTAATAAAATAAAGACAAAAAAAAAAAAAAATGGTACTCTAAGTGAAAGAAGCCAGACACAAAAGGTTATATGCATGATTTCATTTTTATGAAGCATCCAGAATACACAGAGACAGAAATCAGATTAGTGGTTGCCAGGAGCCCAGGATGCACGTAAGAGTTGCTTTGCCTCTTGGGTAAGCAGAGTTGTCAAGCAGTGCCAGCCCATCTGAGAGCTGATGGAAGAAAGGCTCCTAAGAACGTGTACTGTGCCCCCTCCAAATTTAAGATGCTGTTTCACACAGCACAGGGTTTTGGCCACCACATCCTCCCAGGATTTCAGCAGGAAGTAAGGGGCTAGCTCCTACAGGATGCCAGGACATGTCACAGAGCAGGTCCAGGTCCTGGGCACCCAGCCAACACCTAGGTCTTCCCTGGGCTCCTAGGATGTGGCACCAGGGGACCGTAAACCCTAGAGCTGCTAGAATCATCTTAACTGAGCCCCGCACCACACAGGAAGTCCTGTCTTAAGGTTCTAGAGACTCTTCTGACCTTTGAGCTGTCCAGCCTCAGATGCCCTATATTTTATCCTGCCTCCTTAACATCTTCCCTTCCTTCCCTTCCCAATAGCCAGTTGAATGGGAGGAAGCTTCTCTTTCCCTTTGCTGAGCGGTGGGATCCCCAGCAACTCCAGGGAGCCCTCTCAGCTGGAAGCTGGGTTGGACTCCAGCACACATTTCACAAGAGAGGGATCCACAGGAAACCAGCTATGCTGCTACCAGAGAAGCCTGCGATGTGTTCCAGCTTGGGAGATCCCCCACCCAGCAACCACCCCAGCCTCTGGCCATTGCAGCCCCACAGCAAGGACGTGCCTGTGTGGCTGAGTGCCCTGCAGTGTCAGGCCAGGGAGGACGTGGAGCCACAGAGCCTCCCACTTGCCCTTCCATTACCACTGGGGAAGCTGAGGCCTTGAGGGACTGCTTAACGTCTCCCTCAGTGAATCTGCCTGATCCAGACCCACAAGAGCTGCACCTCCTGCCTCAGAAACAGAAACCTTCCCTCCAGCCTGAGAGGAGCCGGCCAATT
Source organism: Choloepus didactylus (assembly GCF_015220235.1). Lineage (NCBI taxonomy): Eukaryota > Metazoa > Chordata > Mammalia > Pilosa > Megalonychidae > Choloepus > Choloepus didactylus. Next base: position 238,781,226 of record NC_051307.1, read on the forward strand.
CCTTGGGGAGGAAGGAGAAGATCTCATTTATGGGTTTGGGGCATCTGTGCCAACAGAGAGGACAGAATGTATCGAGGGTCTGCTTTCCCACCTCCCTCATGCCAGCATGGGTCAGAGGTCTGGGGTCCTCTGAGGAGAGGGGGCCCTTCCAGGATCTCTCCCTCCCTGTCCCAACTCAAACAAGGAAGACAGAGGCCCCAGGCCCAGGCTGGGTGGGGCAAGGCCAGCAGGTCAGGGGGCAGTGGGTCTCCGCTCAGGGCCTCCGGTTGTCCACCAGGCTGTAAGGGTGAGCCAAAGGGAGGGAAGACCCCATCATAGGGTGTGCTCACTGATCTTAAGCAGCTGCCTTCCTCATCTTTGGTGCCAGGCACTGAAAACATTCTGAGTTCCCCAAAAGCAAGGACTGTACCTTTTATGTCTTTGCTCAGCACATGGGAGGCCCTAGATATTGCTATTTGAATTAAATGGCAGAGCTGGAATCCAAGCTCTGGTCTCACCACGTCCATGCCCATACGTTACTATTCTACTGTAAGTTCCCTGGATGAACAGAGCTACGGCTGGCTGTAAGGGGAAGGGCTGGGGAAGAAGGGCAGAATATGTTTGCTGTGGTGATGCAGTATCTGTCTTCCCACAGGCCTGGCCTCCCTGCAGTGACTGGGTCAGTGATAATGGAGAAGCCCTGGGAAGTGGAGTAGCTGTGGCTGCCAGTCCAAAGGTAAAGTGCCCAGGGAGGCGATTTGGATCTAGGAAAGGAAGGACTCCTCTAATGGCCAGCCTTTACTCTGGGGCTCCACACAGGCCTGGCTTTCTCAGGGGTGCTGCTCCTCCCACCCAATCTTCTTTCCTTCCTTCCCTTTCCCCTTTCAGAGGCATCAGAGAGCTGTCTGAAAGCTCTCTCTGCACATTCATTCCCTCTCCCTCTTTTTGAAAGATCTCACAGTGAGCTATTAATGATTTTAACAGTACTTTGATAATCAACCCTTCAAGTGTCCAGAAGGAATTTTGTTTTCTTCTCTGACTTTGTGTCTCAACCGTGTGACTTTGGGAAAACCACTCTTTCTCTGAATTGAAAGTATACTCATCTATACAATAATGAGTTGGACTGGGTAGGCTTTTAACATTGAATTCAAGCTCCAAAATTCTCTTGATGTCTTGAACTTAAGATAAACAAAGTTAAGACAATACCTGAGGCCTCTGTTTTCACCCCTGTCATCACAATTACACTAATCTTCAGACAGCCCTTCACCTGTCCTCTGACGAGAATCAATCAATATGCTCACAAGAGCAGAGCTTTGAATCCTTAACAAAATCCTCTGCTCTGCTTGCCACAAAACCTCCAGAGTAAAGGAATGCCAGTGATGAGCATTTCAATAAGACACAGAGATTGCAGGATAATCTGTTAAACAAAAAGGAAAACTATTAAAGAAATCCTTGAAGGCACCCAGGAAGATGGAATAACAGCTTTTAGCATCAGGAATTTCTTACTCATTTTCGAATGAAGATTTGTGGGTCCAGCATGTGGGTTAACACAAAAGCTCAAAGCAAAATTAAGTTTAGGACCCTCAAAAAGAAGTATTAAATAAAAATAAGAAATACTTTCCATAGTTTAGGTACTTGTTGATGTTCCTTATAATAGTTTTTAGGTGGAAGAAGGTGACTACACTGGGAAAGTAACCAACTTCATGAAGTTAGAAAAACAAACATTTTTTATGTGGCAAAACAATAAGCTTTCAGTAAAGATTGTCAGCTACCTAAATATGAGAATATATGCTTATTATTAAGCATTATGATGATTTGGAATAAGTGGTGAACACTGCACATAAATGCTATAACTGGTATTATTCTCATGGACCCATTTGAATTAAGCATTTCTGGGATAGCTGTACAGTGAGAAAAGGAGGAAAGGAGGAAATTGCTTCAAAGACCCCTGACCCAACCAAGCAGACCCCTTTGCTTCTTCAGCAAGGAGTCACTCAACGTCTGTTTACTGCCCAGAGCTCTGGGGACACAGAGGTGCACACAGAGACAAGGTCCCTGGTTTCTTGGACCTCATGTTTCAGCAAGGGAAGAGAGTCAGTCAACAAATAGTTTTTTAATAACCAATTGCCCCAGACACTCTTCTAGGCAGAGCAGATAAGCAGTGAACGTGACCGAGACCTTCCCACCATAGACTGTACATTCTGGTAGGGGAAGACAAACAGTAAACAAGCAGGCAAGTAGATAACTTTGGATGATGTATACTATAGGATAGAAAATGTCTTGGAGGAGTGAGGAGGTATTCTAGAAAGAGAGGTACAGACGGTTTCAGGGAGGGGTGATGTCTGACTGATGAGAAGATGGAGAAGATAATTCCATACCAAGGGGATAGTGAGAGTAAAGGCCCTGAAGTGGGAACTAGCCTAGTGTGCTACAGCAACCATAAGATGGTCTGTGTGGTTGCTGCCCAGCAAACAATAGGGAGAGTGGAAGGACCTAAGGCCAGAAAGGTGGCAGAGCCCAGGCCCTCTGGGATCCTGTAAATCTTGGTGAGAAATTTGGGTGTATTTGAAGCATATTGAGCAAGGTCAGAGGATTTGAAGGAGGAGAATAATATATGATCTACATTTCTAAAAGACCTTTTTGGTGGATGTGGGGAGAATCTATAGTAGGGTAAGTGCAGATGAAGGGAGAGCAGTTAGGAGGTATAACAGTAGGCTAGTGGAGAGATGATAATGGCTTAAATTAACATGGTAGCATGGAAGGAGCAGAGAACACAGATAAAAAGATAAATGTTGAAGGCAGAGCCAATAAAACTTTGGATCAAAGGTGAGTTCTAACAGTAACCGGATATTAAAATGTTTTGGTTAAAGAAAGACAGTCAATATAAGATGTCAAAGAGAATTGTGAGACAGTCATCTAGAAGAACTTGCAAAAATTACTTGGCTGAAAAGTGGTATCACAGTGAATCCTCCAACCGCAGAGAGGCACAAAAAGGATTAGGGAGAGGGGATATTGTGAAGATTTTTTTAGAATGAATGTCATTGTGAGTGCCTTCTTCCCCTCTTCCCATAGAGAGGGGTGTGAGATGCTTGCTCTTTTACTTCAAATGAAGACAGAGGGCCTTTACTGAGACCACTCAAACAGCTTAATGTAAGTCCCCAACAGTTAGCAGGAGCATGGTGGACTCATGTCCAACTCACCAGCCTGGGGATCTAAAGCTGTTCCATCCCATACTATAGACACTATTCTCATGTGGTTATTGAAACTTAGTTTAAATAAATAAAATTTGAAAATTCCATTTCTCAGTTGCACCAGCAACATTTCAAGTGCTCAGTAGCCACATGTAGCTAGTGGCTACTGTATTGAACTGCACAGATAACAAGGCATTCCTACCATCACGGAAAGTTCTCTTGGACAGCAGTGATCTAGAGGATGACACGCTGGCTGACTGCTTTGGCACCAGAAAGAAGGAGGTTTGCTATGTTGAGACTGGCCTGCATTCCAGAGTTTGTTAAGGAAAAGAATGAATGGGTTTCATGTGTGTTAAATGTGCGAAGGCTATTCAGGAACGCTGGTCTGGAATTATGTTACATTCTCAGAAGGATTGCTTGGAGAAGCAGTGAGATCCCTAACAGAGTCTGTGTGGAAGGAACTGGAGAAAACCAAAGATTGAGGGGAGAGCTCGAATTACAGGAAGTGTGGTGGAACGTACCGAGGATCTCTGCAGAACCCATGAGAGCCAACTCCAACTACCTGCCAGGCCCAGAGGGCAAACCATTTTATGATAGAATCAGTCAGAAAAGAACTTCCCTGCTGGGAGTTCCCCTCTTCTCCTCTTTCTCTCCATGCCCTGAACCTGATAGGGCCAGAAATGCCACACAGTGGGGAGAAAGGGTGAAAATATAAGGCAGGCGAGGGACAGCAGTCAGGCCCCGAGGACCACACCCCCCACGGCAAGGAGCCAGGCCACCTGTTGGGGAAGGGAGAATATTTAACTATAAACCAAGTTCAAGGTCAGAATTTTTATTAATTTATGAACCTAGACATTTTAACTTTGGACTCTAGGACTTTTTGTTTTACTTAAGAGTGATCAGAAAAATCACTGACCTGCAGGAATTTTCACCCAGGGGCAGAAGACCTAATCCCACTGAATTCATTTTGAAGGGAGGGGATACAAACAGTGACTTCCTAATTCCACCCCATGCGTCTTGTTTGTTCAGCAACCCATTAGTTAGGTTTTAGAATGGAGGTGTAACTGGATGAAAAGGAGAAGACTGGGAAAAAAGCAGGCTTGAGGGGAGGGAAAGGAAATCAAGAGTTCTCTTTGGGACATGTTAAGTTTGGGATGCCTCTTAGCCGAACGGATTGGTCAAGCAAGCAGATGGTTAAGCCAGTCTGAAACTCAGGGGAGAGGAATAATTTTGAGAATCATTAGCATAGAGATAGAATTTAAAGTCAAATAAGTGGATTGAAATCAAGTAGGGAGAAAATAGCGAGAGAAGAAAAGAAGGCCAAAACCTAAGTTCTGGGGCACTTCTACATTAGAGATTAGAAGCCAAGCAGAGAATTAGGCTCCAGCAAAGGAAACCAAGAAAGGACAGCTAGTGAGGTTGGAGGAATATCAGGAGGATTGTGTCACAGAAGAGACACCTTTCAAGAAGGAAATGGTTTTCAAATGAGACAAATGTTGTGGGGAAATCTAGTAAGATGACACTCAAAACTGTTGGGTTTGGTGAGAGGAATTGTAGCAATCTTTCTTAAAATGGTTTCAGTGCAGTTGTTGATAAAAAAGCCTGAGGGGAATAGCTTTAAAAAGGAGTTAAGTGGAGAAAGCAAGTATAGTCACCTATTTTATAGAGTTTCCATTGCAAGGCAAGTGGAAATAAATGAGACAGTAACTAGCACAGCCATAGAGTCAATGGAGGACCCTTTGAGTAAGATGAGAGATGTTATAGGCACGTTTTTGTCCTGATGGGAATGAAGCATGTGTGAAAAATTGATGAGGCAGGAGTGTGGATAATTGCTGGAGCTGAGTCCATGGTTTGTGAGAGGACAAGATCCAGGGCACAAGTGAAGGGAATGCTTTGACAGGAAAGAGAATTGTTCCAATGTAGCAAGAGAGAAGAAGAAAAATAAATGGGTACAGATGGTTCTGATGGGAAGATGAGCTTGCTCTCATCTGATTCCTTTTATTTTCTTAATAAGTATACAACAGGGTCATCTGCTGAAGGCAAAGATGTTGGAGGTTTGAAGACAATTGTAAAAATGGTATCTTGAAGAACAGGAAAGAGAATTTATTAGGGAACAGTAGCAGGGCTGTTGGGCACACTGTCTACTTGAGATTTGTGGTTATAAGTTTACAGTAAGAGCAGTTAGCACAGCAGTGTTCTTCTCCAACCATGCTTAGCCACTTTGCTTAGGCATTAAGGAGGCTTAGAGTTAGATTTAACAAGCATAGGAAAAAACAGCTAGAGAAGAAAAGAAAGCCAAAGACTAAGTTCTGGGGCACTTCTCCATTAGATGTTAAAGTCAGCTAGAGAAAGAGGCTCCAGCAAAGGAGGCTGAGAAAAGGGCTAGTGAGATGGGAAGAAAATCAGGAGTGCCAGGCAAGTTTGATGGAGGGAAGAGGCAAGAAAATGGTTTTGTGATGGACCGTGGAATTGAAACTGGATAATATGGGAAATAAGGACATGTAGGGGCAGGGAGGAGGGACAGTGAAAAGGTGGTAAGGCAGACTACACTGAGGAAACAGCTAATTTCCTCCATCTCCTGCTAGAATACTCTCAGTCCAAAGTGCCATCAGAAACTTAGATACTTGGAATGTTAAACCAGAAAGGCAGCCTAAGTCTTATTCTGTCACTGAATCTGTTTCCAAACCAGTAAAATGAGGGGATTGAACTAGATAACTATGGTCCCCTTTGGCTGTGACATTCTAGATTCTAGATTCTAGATAAAATGCCTTATTTTATTGATCTAGTTCAGATGTCTAGGAGCGTTGGATTAGTGAGGCCAGAAGCTCCATTTGAGCAGGGAATGATTGTCTTGTACATCCTTTATCTTCATATCCTAATACAGTATTTGTGAATATTCATTTAATGATATTGCTTTCCCTTTACTGAATGGGGTGAAAGGCACATCAGAGGATGGGCTTTAGGCAAATGAAAGGCAACATTTGGGTGCTGCATTCCTGAAGGGAAAGTGCCATACCAAGTGGCTGAAAAGATGCAACAGAAAAAAGTGACAGAACCCCAAAACCAAATTCCTGCACAGCTGGTCTTTAGTTTTTTTTTAAGGGAAAACCATCCTTCTTCTTACCCAACCACAATGGGAGTAAACCATGACTATTTATGTCTATGATATTCTCCCTTAGAGTATAAAGTATGTGCATGCCCCCCACGGCCAATACCAAGGGCCTCGGAATGCCTTAAAATAGTCTCATCTCCCATTCCCGTCTTCCAAGTTATTACCTAGAATTTTATTTGTACTTTGTTTTAACCATCCTCCATTGTTTTCTTTCCTTTTGAGTCTATATATAACAAATTTCTTTTGTGTCTATATATATCATAAATTTCACAAACCATTTTTAAGTGTACAGTTAAGTGGCAATAATCACATACACAACATTGTACACTCATCACCACTATCCATTACCAAAACTTTCTCATCACCCCAAACAGAAACTCTACACTCAAAACAATAACCCACCATTTGTCCCTCCTCTTGATAACCTCTAATCTACTTTCTGTCTCTAGGACTTTGCTTATTCTAGATATTTCATGTAAGTGGAATGGTACAATATTTATCATTTTGTCTTATTTCACTCAATACAATAATTTCAAGATTCATCCATGTATCAGAATTTCATTCATTTTTACAGCTGAGCCATATTCTACAGTACAGATATACCACTTTTTTTTTTTCTAATCAGTTCATCTCTTTATGGACACGGGTTATTTCTACCTTTTGGCTAATGTGAATAATGCTGCATTGAACACTGGTGTGCAAGTATATCTGTTTGAGTCCCAGTTTTCAATTATTTGGGGTATATACTAGCAATGGAGTTGCCAAGCCATATGGTGATTCTAAGTTTAACTTTCTGAGGAACTACCAAATGTTTTCTGCAGCAGCTGCACCATTTATATTCCCAACACCAATGTACAGGGTTCCGATTTCTCCTCATCCTCACCAACACTTTTTTTTTTTTTTTAATAATAGCCATACTCGTGACTGTGAACTGATAATCTTGTAGTTTTGATTTGCATTTACCTAACGATTAATGATGTTGAGCATCTTTTCATGTGCTTATTGGCCATTTGTAGATCTTCTTCGGACAAATGTCTCTTAAGTCCTTTGCCCATTTTTTTATTACAAACGTTGTGGGTTTACAGAACAATCATGCATAAAATACAGGATTTCCATTTACCATCCTATTTTTAACACTTTGCATTGGTGTGAAACATTTGTTACAACTGATAGCACATTTTTATAACAGTACTATTAACGGTGGTTTAACTTAGGGTTCACTGTGTAGTGCAGTTCCAAGGATTTTTTTAAAGATTGTTATTCTGTTGCCATAGATACAGCCTAACATTTCCCCTTTTAACCACAATCAGGTATGTATTTCAGTGCTGTTAATTCTGTTCACAATGCTGTTCTACCACCACCACCATCCATTACCAAAATATTTCCATTGTTCCAAATAGGAACCCTATATATTATGAGCCTTAACTTCCCATTCCCTATCCCCACCCCATTCCCTAGTAACCTATATTCTAGATTCTAACTCTATGATTTGCTTATTCTTATTAATTTATATCAGTGAGATCATACGATAATTGTCATTCTGCATCTGGCTTATTTCACTCAACATGTCTTCAAGGTTCACCCATGTTGTCGCATGCATCAAGACTTCATTCCTTTTTATGCCTGAATAACATTCCATTATATGTATATACCACATTTTCTTTACCCATTCATCAGCTGATGGACCCTTGGGTTGCTTCCATCTTTTGGCAATTGTGAATAATGCCGCTATGAACATTGGTGTGCAGATATCTGTTTGAATCCCTGTTTTCAATTCTTTTGGGTATATACCCGGTAATGGGATTGATGGGTCATATGATAATTCTGTACTTAACTTTCTGAAGAACTGCCAAACTGTCTTCCATAGTGGCCGCACCATTTTACATTGCCACCAGCAAGGAATGACGGTACCTATTTCTCTGCAACCTCTCTAACATTTATGATTTTCTGTTTTTTAAATAGAAGTCATACTAATGGGTATGAAATGGTATCTCATTGTGGTTTTGAGTTGCATTTCCCTGATGGCTGCTTTGCCCATTTTAAATTGGATTTATCATCTTATTGTTAAATTGTAAGAATTGATACATTCTAGATATTACATCTTTAGCAGACATTTAATTTTAAATATTTTCTCCCATTTTGTAGGTTCTTTTCACTTTCTTGATATTTTCCTTTAATGCACAAAGTTTTTAATTTTGATGTCCAATTTACTGATTTTTTTTCTTTTGTTGTTCATGATTTTGGTGTCCTATCGAAGAATCCATTGCCAAATCCAAGATCATGAAGATTTTCCCCTATTTTTTCTTCTAAGAGTTTCATAGTTTAGGTTGTTGATCCATTTTGAGTTAATTTTTGCATACGATGTGAGGTATCAGTCCAACTTCGTTCTTTTGCATGTAGACACTCAGTTTTCCCAGCGCCATTTGTTGATGAGACTACTCTTTCCTCTTTGAATGGATTTGGTACCCTTGTCAAAAAGCAACTGGCCATAGAGGTATGGGATCACAATTGCTTTTTTTAATCTCACTCCTTTCTTCTAATTCATTCTTTTTTTAAAAAGTAGTTGTATTCACATACCATACAATCCAGCCAGTGTTTACAATCAATGGCTCTTAGTATAATGACAGAGTTGTACTTTCAACACCACAACCAACTTTAGAACATTTTCATTGCTTCAAAAAGAAAAAAACCTATACCCCTAAATACCCGTATTATTGACACTTAGCATTGGTCTGGTACCTTGGTTACAACTGATGGAAGAATATTATATTACTATTAACTATACTCCATAGTTTGCATTAGGTGTATTTTCCCCCATGTACCACACCTTGTATTATTAGCACCTTATAATAGTGACATACATTTGTTCTAGTTCATGGAGGAACATTCTTATATTTGTACTATTAACCACCTTCGTTGTCCATAACAGAGTTCACTATGTACCCATGTTTCATCCTCTACCTTTCCTTCTAGTGACATACACGACCCTAAACTTCCCCTTTCAACCATATTTCATTCTTTCTAAAGAATATCCTTTAGCAAATACTGCTTGCCCATCAAAACACAACAGAATGAGATCTAGGTCTCTCAATCTAATATCTTTTATGAGAATAAGCAGGTTTAAACATAAGTATTCAGACAATTCTTTACTACTATATTCTTTTACTTTGCAAGGAAAAAAAAGCCTTGAATAGGGTATGATTTTTAGAAACATTTATTCATTTATTTTTCACTTCAGGATAGAAATCAGCAATGTTCTAAACTATAGGATCTAGGAATAAAGGTAAAATGTGTCTCTATAAAGCCTGTATTTCTATAAGACTGTGACAAAGTGGGTAAGAATGATCTCTTGACATTTCAGGTTTTAGCCTTAATTTATATTATCATAGATTCTATCTTAGCCCCATCGTTTTCCTTAAGTTATTAACCTGCTTAAAGAACTCAATACCATGTACTGAAATATATTGAAAATACGAAATAAATTGCTGTATGTATATGTCATGGGATTCAGAAATTTACATTGTTGTCAAAACAAAAATACTTTCAGCAGATATTCTTCAGAATTTAAATAGTGTTAAACAGCTTCATTCAACAATGAATTTGAGGTTACTTAAAAGCACATTTTGCAGATAAGACACACTGTTAGGCATGGAAAAGTCAGGGCTGCTCAATACCATATGTTAAGCAACATGACAGAATTCTTTTAAAATTGTGTTGCACCTCTTATGTGATCCAAATGGAAATAAACAATGCCACGTGGAATTCTGGGGTTTCAATTGTCCACGTATGTAGTTTCAAAGCTGTAATACGGAGAATAAAAGTCCCCTGCCTGCTGATATTCCTGGGCCCAGCTGGCCTCCATTCAAGTAAAGACATTTGTAATAGGTCAACCTTGCCGCCTATTCATCTTGCATCCAAAGAAAGTAGCTGGAACATTCTTTGGTCAGCGTTAGACCACTAACAGCTCTAGACTCTTGCTAGAAAACGTATCCAGCTGCTATCTAAAGCCTGAATGTGAACTACTACAAAACGGCTTTCTAGCCATTCCTCTCTGAGATCCTAAATACAAATACTATCAAGCAAGAACACCAAAAGTACTTTTGTTTTCTGTTTGCTTATAACCCTATTGAATTGTCTTTTCTCAGTACCCTTTGGTTTTGGACCTTCAGCTTTGATAATTAACAGTAGCCATATGAAAGCTTTGACCTTGCTATGAAATTCCCACTCAAGAGCTCCAATAGGTTTCTCAATGTCTATTATTTTAAAACCCAAAGAACACCTTTTCTTTAGAACTTAATATCTTGTTCCTCCCATTCTGAAAACAAGCCAGTCATAAATTTTATTAAGAACTAATGCTCCTGGCTTCCAGGTTGTGTAAGTCTCCCTGGGAACCTGGGACATGACTCCCAGGGATCAGCCTGGCCCTGGCATCGTGGGACTGACAATACCTTCTTGACCAAAAGGGAGAAAAGAAACAAAATAGTTTCAGTGGCTGAGAAATTTTTTTATTTTATTTTATTTTGAAATAAATTCAAACTTACAGGAACAGTTGCAAAAACAATAGAAACCCCATACACAGAACTCCAGCATAACCCAACCCCCCTCCCCCGATACCCCAATGCACCAACTTTAACATCCTGTCACACCATTTCCTTCTTTCCCTCCCTCCCTGCCTTCCTCTCTATCATCCATCATCTATTGCTGTCTTCTGAACATATGAGAGCAAGCTGCACACATCCTTGAACAAACAATATAATTCACATATACATTTCCCATGAACAAGAACATTCTTTTATGCAATCCCATTAAGCACAGCTAAGAAGTTCAAGAAATTCAACATTGATACACAGCTTAATTTTATATTTCTTTTTTTTTCTTTCTTTTGAACCAACTGTGTCCCTTTGAGCCTCCTCTCCTCCATTCTCAGATCCCATCCAGGATCATCCTTGGCATTTAATTGTCATTATCTATTTAGACTGTCTTTTTTTTTTTCCCCACTTGTGGAAACATATATACAGCCTAAATCTTCCCATTCCAACCCCTCCCTAGCATTCCATTAGTGGGATTAATCACATTTAGAATGTTGCAATGCTATCACCTTCCCACGATCCATTACTAGAAATTTCCCTTCACCCCAAACAGAAACCGTACACTCATTTCTTAACTCCCCATTGCCCCTTCCATTTCTCTTAACCCATACTCTTACTTTTCATCTCAGTGTTCATTTTCTGATACTTTCTTTGTGTTTACCATGGGATTTAAATTTAACCTCTAAAATCTATAACAATCTTGTTTTTCTTTGATACCAACGTAACTTCAATAGGACATGTAAACTATGTTCCTATACTCCTCCATTCCCCCACCTTTATGTACTTCTTGTCAAAAATTACACATTTTACATTGAGTCCAAAACCACTGATTTGTCATCACACTTTATGTATTTTAGATCCTGTAGGAAGTAAATAGTGGAGTTACAAATCAAAAATACAGTAGTATTGGTATTTATATTTACCATGTGATCTTTACTGGAAATCTTTATTTCTTCATGTAGTTTCAGGCAATTGTTTAGTGTCCCTTCCTTTCAGCCTGCTCAATTCCCTTTAGCATTTCTTATAAGGTGGTGATGAAGTCCCTCAGCTTTTGATTATCCAGGAATGTTTTCATCTCCCCCTCATTTTTACCCTCCAGTTGTTGTGAATTTTCTAAGTCTCTGATGGTTATTGACTTCTATTTCTATTCTACTGTGGTCAGAGAATGTGCTTTGAATAAATTCAATTTTTAAAAAAATTTATCGAGCTTGTTTTATGTCCCAGCTTATGGTCTATTCTGGAGAAAGATCCGTGATCACTATAGAAGAATGTGTGTCCTGGTGATTTGGGATATAATTTTCTATATATATCTGTTAAATTTCTCTGTATCTCTCTCTCCTTTGTTTCTTTGTCAGTAGGGCTCCCTTAAGTAGGGCAGGTCTTTTATTAGCAAAATTTCTCAGCATTTGTTTGTATGTGAAAAATTTAAGCTCTCCCTCAAATCTAAAGGAGAGTTTTGCTGGATAAAGTATTCTTGGTTGGAAATTTTTCTCTCTCAGAATTTTAAATGTCATGCCACTGCCTTCTCGCCTCCATGGTGGCAGCTGAGTAGTCACTACTTAGTCTTACATTGTTTCCTTTGTACGTTGTGAATTGCTTTTCTCTTGCTGCTTTCGGAACTTGCTCATTCTCTTCAGTATTTGACAGTCTGATCAGAATAACGTCTTGGAGTGGGTTTATTTGGATTTATTCTATTTGGAGTTCGCTGGGCATTTATGCTTTGTGTATTTATATTGTGTAGAAGGTTTGGGAAGTTTTCCCCAACAATTTCTTTGAATACTCTTTCCAGACATTTACCCTTCTTTTCCCCCTTAGCTCTTTGATTAATTGCGCCAAGTACTGTGTCTTTCTGATCTTTTGATTTGGGTGTTTGGGTTTGGGTTCTCCATATCATCTGGTTTTATCATATGCTTTAAGATTTTGTTGTTTTTGGCCTCTTGGCATTTGCTTTGCTTGATAGGGTTCTTTAGGGATATAAAAAATACTGATCTCTAATTTGTCAGATCTACAGCTTGGTGACGTACACTTTCTCTAACCAGCAGATGGCATCCACGAGTCACCTATTCCCCTCAAGTCAGTTCTCCCCAACTTTGTCTTTGTGGCGTGTGGGGATCTGATTCTTGTGGGGTTCAACTGGTGCACTAAGTTTGGGTATGTTGTTGGTGCTGTCCCCCCTGAATGTGGGCCATGTGTCTGGGTGGGCAGGGAGGCAGGGGAGCTTTAATAATCAAACCTCCCAGGTGTTCCCGGAGATTTAAGGCTGTTGCAAGAGTCTAAGCCTTCATTTCAGTCTTGCCACAGATTGTCTCTGCCGCTGACCCACAAGTCCCTGGTATTTGCGTAGGGTCCCTGGGATTTCCGAGTGGGTCCCCCTTCTCAGCCGTGCTCTTCCAGGACCTCTGCTGAGGGAAGGCTGTGCCACGTCACAAGTGTGCGCCAGCCCTCCAGGGAAGCCCTGGGGCTCCGGGCCATGCAGGGGCGTTCCCAGCCTGCTGTAAAGATGGTTGAGTGGGGTATGTTAATTTCCCCTTTTGCACAGCTCTGCCTTCCCAGCTACAGGACAATTAGCTGGGGGTGCACTAAAGGCCACTGTCCACACTGATATTGCGGTGTGTGTGCGGTGCTGTGGGAAACACTCCCCGTCACACTGGGTTTCTTGGCGTGGTTCTGTGCTGTGGGTTGGGCCCCGGGCAGGAGTGTCCCCAGCCCACCGGGGAGATGGCTACAAGGGGCGCGGTTTCTTTCTCATTTTGGCTCCCCTCTGTCCCCCTGGCCCTGAGACAATCAGCAGCAGGCTATCCTCCACGCCAGACACTGAGACGTTGGCACAATCCGCTCCTACCATGCTTCACTGCGCAGTTCTCACCATTGTAACCGCAGCTGCTCCCGGGTTTTTTTTTTTTAAGGAACCAGTCCATCTCCAAATGCCAACCCACAGTTTCCCCACACTGCAGCTCGGCCACCGGACTTCCAGCCAGCTCACTCATTTCACAATGTAGACTCCCAGTTTCACCAAATGCACAGTCCCTGTGGATTTAGCAGCCTTGTCCAGCTGGTGCATCACTGGAACTGGTGTTCTGGGTCATTTCCTGGCTTTTATCTAGTATTTTTCACGGAGGTGTATTTTTGCCCTGTCTCACCTAGCATCCATCTTAGGTTCTCTCCTGAGAGATTTTAAATTGAGTCAAGAGGTCATTCTGGAGGTTACTCTTATGCAAGCTTCAGCTAGATATTGCAATTTGCCACAGTATGCCAGGCCCCAACCAAAAGCATTCCTGAAAACCCTAAATACCCTGGGCTCTAAGACTCTATAAAAGTTTTACTTATTAAGTTTATTTTTTCAGAAAATTAAAGGCTTCAGATTGTTCCTATGCCAGAAAAGCCCTGAAACCCAAAGGTACCAGTCTCTCAAAGAATATCAACCAGTTTCATTTCTCTACCCCACAATGTAAAAACATTGTGACTGACACCCCCTTTATCCAGTGTATGGTTAGATGAGTAATAATAATAATTAAAAAAAAAAAAAAAAAAAGCTAGGGTAAGGGATAGGGAAAGAGAGTTAATGCTTAAATTGTGCAGAGTTTCCATTTGGGTTGATGGGAAAGTTTTGGTAACAGGCAGTCGTGATGATAGTACAACATTGTGAACCTAAAACAGCACCGAATTATATATTTGAAAGTGGCTAAAAGGGGAAATTTTAGATTGTATATGTTACTAGAATAAACACTAAAAAAAAAAACAAACATAGGATTGAAGAACATAGAGAACCCTAATGTAAACCATGGACTATAGCTAACTGTACAATTGTAATAATATTCTTTCATTAGTTGTAACAAGTGTGCCAGACTAATGCAAGGTGTTAATAGGGAAGTATATGGGGACTCTATTTCCTGCATGATTTTTCTGTAAAACTACAATACCTTTAATAAAAATAAAAATAAAAAATAAAAAATAAAAAAAAAGAACTAATGCTCGAACATTTCCATTTCTGGGACTCTAACCTAAAGAAATAATCCTAACTGTGGAGAAGTCTATATGCACCAACATGCCCACTTCAAAATTACTTATACCTGGAAAAGACTGGAAGTTAAGTAACCTAAATGTCCATGAAAAGGGAAATGTTTGTACACAGTGTGACACACGACCTGATGGGCTGTTATGCAGTCATTGAAAAGCAGGAGCATTCACAGTTTACTGTGAAAGTGTTTTGTGACAAAATGATGAAACGATGTTTTGTGTGTGTGTGTGCGTGTTGTGTGTGTGTAGGTGATTCTGGATAAGCCATAAGAAATTCTGACTTGCCCAGCCTGTCTGGCCTAGTTCTGAAGTTAGCAGACACACAGACACCTATTGCATGAGTAGACTTGCATGAGTATTCTTAAAACATTATTTTGTGTTTTAAACCAAAAGAGTCAGAAGATACATGCACAGGTTCCTGGGGATGGGGGACACAAAGGGCAAGGAGGTAACATGGTAATTAACCTTACCCCCTTGGACTGATTTTCACTCTCTATAGAGCATAGGCAAAAACAAAATCCCTCTATTACATGCTTTCATAGGGCCATACACCTCTCCTTCACCATACTTATCACAACTCTAATTTGTGTAGTTACTTGATTAGTGTTCGTCTCCCCTTGTAGTCTACAATTTCCCCTGGGACAGAGTCTGTCTTTGTTTTATGCACTACTTGACGTTCAATCATAATAGCTGAGGGAGGGAAGGTGAGAAATGGAGGAGAGGGAAAGGGAAGAGGAAAAAGGAGAAAGTAGGAGAAGGGAAAAAAGAAGCAAAAATATTTTATGAGGGACTCTATGGGTCCAGGTGACAGTCCAATATCAAACTGGGAGAGTAAACACTCATCATTTCAAGAGTGAGTGAAGTTGAGAAGGAGGGATGCTGCAACACCTTAAAGGCCTGCATCTTTGGGATGTACAGAGAGACGGCATCCTAGGCAAAGCACTAAGAGCAGCGTGGTGCACGCGACAGAGCACTGGTGAGGATGGCAGATGCCCAGGAGTGTGTCAGGAGAGCAGCCACATATTCAGGCATGGACTTGTTTCTGTATTCCAGATAGTCTGAGGCCTGGGGACACCCAGAAATGCCCCTATAAGGCATATGTGCAGGTGGGGATAGAAAGCCAGTAACATGAAGGTATTAATGCTAATGTAACCTGTTTATAGCCTCAAGATGGTTATTCCTAAGGACATCTGAAACACAGAGACTACAACTAAGCAAAGAATATCAAATACTAATGAATTCAATGGGTGTGATGATCTTCCCCTCTAATTTCAGGATTAATTAGTTTTATAAGTAAAAAAAAAAAAAGTATAAGAACAAGTTTGTCTCATTTAAAGAAATACCACTTTCTTTTATCAGATGCTAAGACTTTTGTAATCCATTGTTTCTGCTTTTTCCCTAAGGAAACTCAGAGTCAAATGGAGTGTTTAACCACAGTAACCATATTAGCATAGTAGACTTTATAGTTGCTTGCTTCTTATTTTATAAGGCCAAGGGCCACATGGAAAAAAAATCCTCCCAAAAGCCTTCTCTCACTATTTTCACATTTCGATCTTTACTATATGATTTAGTCTTTAAAGGCATGCTGCCCTATATTGCTCTCATTGTGTTAGTGAATTATTTCACTGGACCAGTGAATCTCAATGAGGAGTAGAAAGAAGATGGGATTAGAGGATGAAAAGATGACCTGATATCTCAGAACCATCCGGATGATCTTTTCTAAATTACACATGGCAGCTCACCCACACCCACCCAAACTATAACAATCCTTGGCATCATGAGCCAACATAACTGAAGGGGGGTTGTTATATCCTTGAGGTGAGTAAGGAGGTAAAAAGAATTAATAGCCAGTGAACAACTGTAAGTTTGCTGAGGATCGTATTTTCAGTAAAAAGTAACTTTTAGAATCAGAAGTTTATTGGTTTCAGTCCTAGACATAACACTTACCCTGAGTTCCTTAATCTTAAATGGAGATAAAAATACCTTTCTGCTTACATTTGAACATTAAATGTATATTAAGTACTAACGTATAGAGCTTAGCACACATTAAATGCTCAATAAATGCCCTTTAGGCCTTGAGATCAGGGTTTCTCAATGTCTGCACTACTGACATTTTGGTCCTGGTAAATCTTTGTTGTGGGCACTGTCCTATATATCATGGTCAGCAGCATCTCTAACCTCTACCCAATGATATCAGTAGTACCCTCACCCCCAGCTGTGACAGCCAAAAACATCTACCCACATTGCTCAATGTCGGTTTGAGAGGTGAGGTGGCAAAATCACGCCCCTCCCCAGAACTGTCTTACATGACCAATAGTCACCTTTGTATTCCCAGTCCTCAGCACAGTGCCTGACGCACAGTTCAGCAGATAATCAAATAGGTACTGAATGAAGTCACTTGCTTGGTTTCCTATCTTGTATCTCTCTTCTCCCTTGCAAACAGCTTTTGCTGCAATTAAAGTTATAACTACTTCCTGTTTAATTTTTAACAGATGGCGTAATTTTTGGTGAAACAAGCAGTATCATTTTAGCATAATTTCTGGTGATTCAGTGACACAAATATCACATAAATGTTAAACCCTTTTTTGTTTGATATTGTTCACTCACCTCAGTAAGTGAGCATCACATTGGATCCTTTGATAGATTTGGTAAGTATGCTGCTTTCAGTTTCTTTATGCATTGTTCATGATTTTTGACAGATGAAATGAGTATGACAAATTCTTACATAACCATCTGAAGCTCAGGGAACTCACAAAGGAAACAAGTAGCCATTTAAGTACGAAAACACTAAACTCTCGGCCACAGGGAAACTCCACACATTATCTAGAAATCTCAAAGCATCCCAAGATTAATGAAAACATCCTTTGGAAAGAGAGGGTCACAAATGTTGTACCTAGTACATTTATAAATTTGCAGTCTTAGCACCGTCATAATCTGCTATTGTGTTCTTTGAAAGCTGATGTGTTTGGGTTTGGGGGGTGGGGAGGTTGTCTCTAAAATGCTAAAGAGATGTCAGGAACTCAGCAAGGACGGAACTGGAGGGCATTTTGTAAACAGGTAACAATTTCCCCACCAACTCCTTCCAATGTTTGTAGCATGTATTCAACTTTTCACAGGATGCTATTTCGAGGACTTTATTTTAAATTGACAAAATCCATTTATTGCATATTTTTTGTTTAATATAGCTAGGATTCAAAGCATTAAAGATTCAATTTATCCACGTGGAAAGAAAATACTACAGTAATCATTTTTAAGTACTATTTCAGAATATGCTCAATGTTTCAAAGTTACTGTTTGTGAACTTCTTTAAATTATAATATTGTCCTATTCCAAGTAATGTGTAAGACACCGGTCTACCAAACTACTACATTAATCTGGGAAGATGACAACCGTATAACTGGCAACAGGCATACTGGCATCCAAACATCAGGTGCTTACACACACCAAGGCTTTGAACAATGACATCCTGCCTTTCAAAATTAAAGAGGCTCTTAAATCTTCAACTGCTCCTTGTGACAGAGAACTTGAAACCAATCCTTTTCTCAAGTTGGTTTCTCCATGGAAGAGAAGAAAATGGCTTATGGACATTCTGAAATTTAAAAGCAAAGCAAACAAAACCCCTTTGCCCAATAATCTGTCCACTCTGGAAAGCCAGTGAACATGTGGATGTGAATATTTTCAGGGTGAGATGTTTTAGAGGTGGGAGGTAAATGACTGGGTAAGGTAGTAAGGATATTTATAACTCCTTTTTTTGCTGGAAAAGCAACAAGGAATGATGTATTTAGAGATTTAGAATTCAACATCTCCTCTTGGGCATTTATAAATATGAAATATATATGGCAACATAAAGTATCATATTCTAATTGCTGCATCTGAAAACTCAGCAAAGGCCCACACTAATTCCTATAACGTTTATTTCTTGGTTCAATCTCAGCACTTTCAGTTGTTCTTGGGCAAGGTGTCTGTCTTGGGCTTATTTCTGTGTCTTGAAGATCACTTCTGAAAAGAGAAGAAAAGAAAATGTACCTTAGAAAGCAATGATCATTTTTCTATAGCAGTTTTCTTTTACAAGTGCTTTTGCATGCACTATTTCATTTAAACCTCAAAATAGCCCTCTGCTTTACAGACAAATCTCTTATTATTGCTACTATTATCCCCACACCCACTTTATAAATGAGAAAACAGTGAATAAGCAAACATCACAGATGACCAGGACTTGGACCCCTTTCTTCTGAACCAAAATCTAGCACAGGTTTTTTTCTTCTACTTAGTGTGCAGAAAGCTCATGGAGGGAGTGTAGAGGGAAGCATTGCTCCTATCCTAACAAGAAAAAGCCAGATAGTCTAACAGAATTATAACTTTTCTTGAGCTTGTCAGAAAGCTGAGGTTGTAAGGCAATCAAGAAAACAAAATTCTGAAGAAGGATAAGTCTCTAAGGAGAGATGGCACATACGAATTCTCTTACTTTGGCAAAACATGGGAGAAAGAGGTGGCAGTCATACAATCAGGTAAAAAGAATCAGCTAACAGTTTAAGGAATTCTTCTGTATGGGGGAGTATTGAGGGCCCCTAACATAAGGAGAATACACGCTCACTTGAAAGCTCTTTTCCCTGAGCCTCCATCAGAGCTCACAAGAAAGACTGGGCAAAGCAGGATCCCACTTTGGCGGCACAGGAGTAAAGGTGACTGGAGGCTGCAGGGATCAGGCAGAAAGCCCTGCCTGCTTCCCAAGACCCTTCTCTCCTATGAAACAAAAGCCTTAAGTTGCCGAGGGAAGGGTAGGAAACTTGCTTTCCCACAAGGCTCGGACAATGTTACACTGCCTCTGGGGGAAAAGCAGAGGTCAAAGCAGCCTGCCAAGAAGGGAGGGCTAGGAAATCACTCACAGTAACACAGGTGAAGACTTGTTACTGGGCAGAGTTAGAAACAGAAACCTCTACCCCTGAGGAGGGGCAGGAATTCATCTTGGGCGGATGATCTTACGCTGAGACCGAATAGTGGGTCTGTCAAGGAGTGTGATGACCACGGGGAGAAGGGGTAGGAGATCTGAGAAAGCCCCATCCCTGGGACCTAGGTACAGGGCCTGCCTAAGATTGAGGCTGGATGAGACAACAGAGAACCCCTGCCTGTCCCCGACCATGAACCTAGCTCCATGTAATAAGAAACAGCTGTAATTTGCTGAGGGAGGGGTAAGAACATGGAGAGAAGACACCGCATGCAGGATGCCTGGAAGGTAAATAGGAAGCAAAATCAATGAGAAAAATCCTCCAGCAATCCAGCCCCCTCCCTAAGCACAGGGAAGAGGAGCCACTTGCTGGAGAAATCTGAAGCCTCTGATGCACTGCAGGCGATGTCAGTAACAAGAAAACCATAGCCTAGGTCAACTCCTGAACTGACTGGTTCCTCCCATCAGTGGTCTGACAGAAAAAGTATGCCCCTTTCTGGGCATAAATACCATTTACTTCAGTCCTTACAAGTAGGTAAAATACTATTTACCTGTGGTCCTTCATAATTTGTCTAGTATTCAATCAAAATGTACAGTTCACAAAGAAACAAGGAAAAAACCCTCTGTCAAGAGATAAAGCAGCTAACAGATACAGACGGAGATGACCCACATGTTGAAACAATCAAGACTGGGACTTTAAAATAACTATGATTAACATATTAAAGTGGAAAAGGTAGATAACAAACATGAACAGATGTGGAACTACAGCAGATAAGGAAATCGTAAGAGTCAAATGAAAATGTTTTAAAAAAATGCTATCAGAGGTGAAAAATTGCTTTGACAGGCTCATGAGTAGTACAAAGTAATTAAACGACTCTGACTTTGAAGATACTCACATAGATAAAAATCATCCAGACTGAAACATAAAAAAGAGTGGGGGGGAAACAGCCAAGAGCTGTGTGCAATTAATAACAAATGTGTGTAATATGTGTGCTATCAGAGTCCTAGGATGAAGAGAGAGAAAGAATTGTGCAAAATAAAATACATGAAGAGATACAGCTGTACATTTTCCAAAAGTAATGAAAGATATCAAGTCAAGATCCAAGAAGGTTAGAGAACTCCAAGCAGATTAAATACAAAAAATAAACCAGTAACAAACAACACCTAAACACATCAAATTCAAACTGCTGAAAACCAAAGAGAGAAACTCTTGGAGTCAGGTAGAGTAAAAAGAAACATTATACAGAAGACAAATTTAAGACTTGCAGTAGGCTTTTCATCAGAAACCTTTTAAGCCATAAGATGATGGAGTAACATCTTTAAAGTGCTAAGAGAAAAAAAAAACCTGTCACCTAACATTACATACCTAGCAAAAATATCTTTCAAAAATGAAAGCTAAATACTTTAAACAAAAGCTGAGAGAATTTTTTGCTATCTGATCTCAGCTAGCACTTTCCCTCATGAGGAAAGCTCATATTTATTTACCCATCATAAATATTTATTGAAAAGAGGAATGCTTTATTGTTATTAAAAGTATTCAAGAATAAGGCACATTGTCTTGGTTTCCTAGCTGCCAAAACAAATGCCATGCAGTGGGCTGGCTTAAACAATGAGAATTTATTGGCTCACAGTTTTGAGGTAGAGGAAGTCCAAAATCACGATTCTGGGGCTGGCTGCTAGAGATCCTAGTCCTCAGCTATGCTGTCCTATGGCAATGTACATGGTGGCCTCTCCCAGCTTCTCCCGTCTTCCAAATTCTGGCTGCTCCTTGTGGCTTTCTCTCCCCCCCTCCCTCCCCGCCTCCCTCTCTCCCTGTCGCCTTCCCTATAAGACCTTCACTAATAGGATTACGACCTATTCTGAGCCATACCCTAACTGACGTAATCTTGTCAAAAAGTTCACACCCAAAGGAATGGATTAAGCTTAAGAATATGTTTTTCTGGGGTACATACCATCAAACCACCACATGCAACACTCAGTTGACAACTCAGTCTTAGCCTCTACTTCTAACTTGCAAGGAGCTAGAGATGAGAGCATAGGGCTTTCTTGGGTCTTTCCTGAGCATTTGCAAAGGCCCAGAACATGCATAGAGCATTGTGCATGATAGTGACCTTCCAGAGTTCCAGGAGTATGTCAGAACTTTTCAAAGCCCCAGGGAAATATTCTCCAGCTTTTCCTTTAAAGCTTTTTGGATAGCTTATTGTTTGCCCCAACTGTTGTCTACTACCTCAGGCAGCCACAAAGTTAACCAATTGCCTCTAATTGTTTTCAACAAATACTTTTATGGCAAAGACTTTTCACACTGGGTAAGCTCTGACTCCCGTGGAATTAGGACAGGCTTGCAACTGAAGCCTTCCAGAAAACCACTAGGCAGGTCAAATAATTTTAGTTCTCTGGGAATGGGGCTGTAAAGGAGCCACAGTCCCATCCTGCCTCCTCTGTTGGCTGCCAGGCTAGATTGCGGGCTGTTGGCTACCAAGGGCTCCACAGAGTTGGAGAAAGGTGATGGGAACAGGACAAGTTAAATCACCACAAAGTTTATATTTCTTACCAAGATTTAGCTGTTTTTCTTGAATAAATGCTCCCTGGATTGCTGCAAGCCTTTGGCTCATTTTCAGAGTTCTGAAAAAACAGATTCTGACAATTTTTGCCAGTGTTCTTGTTGCTTTTATGGAGAAGTTTTAGAGGTCCTTACTCTACCAATTTCACAGATATCACTCTTCTTTTATTTTTTACACTTTTATTTATTCAGCTTTTAATTCATGTTCTTAATATCCCTGAACTTTTACATTTCAAACTTCTCATCTTAATAATTTATTGCCATCTATGATTCTGTTTGAAGTCATGAAAAGGTCTTGGTAATGGTAATGTAATTAACACCACTGAAGTATACATTCAAAAATGGTTAAAATGGCTTCTGGTTTTTTTTTTTTTTTAACTTTAGTGGTATTTTCTCCCTTAGATTTAACTTCTATTTTATTCCTTTTTCTTTCTTTCTCTTACTTTGTTTTTAATTACCCTTTAAATTTTTTTAACTCATATTTTTTCCTATGTTTTCCTTACTCTTTGATTTACCTTTATAATAGCTGGAAACAAACATGGATATAGTGGTAGGGAAGAGAGGAAGTCCACACTGTAAGCAGCGGACTGGGGTGGGAATCCTTAGCAAGGATCTCAGTGGTTCTGCCAGTACAATTCTCTAAAACACCTTACCCACAAAGATGCAAGACTCCCATTAGAATAACCCACGCCATGATTATTTTTCTGTGCAAAAACCATACTGATTTATTGCAACGATGTCTCATAATATCCTACAGACACAACAGGCTTTAAAATATTTGGTCTCTAGCAAGTATAATCAATGGATTTTTGAGCAAATTTGCCAACAGTGTACTTTCAGCCAAATGAAAGGACATTCCCCAGGAGTATGGTGAGGCATCAGGTGACACTGAACCTACATAAGCCATTTCCAGGAGACTGGGCCATTTATCATGAGCCTCTTTCCAATATACATGATTTCCAGGCTGATCCACCTTCCTTCTTAGCAAGGTCATAGGAAGAACTTCTTGGTGTGTGGCTCCCCCAGCCAGATGTTGTTTACAGAGCAGCTGGTCAGAGAAGGGACCATTCTAAAGGGCTGGGTTTTCAGATTATTCACTTTTTTTTTTTTTTAAGATGCGATTAGCTGTTTCCCTCCTGGGAATACAGAAAAGTGCCATCCAGAATGGGCAAAGAGCCCATCCAGAAACTAGTGATACCAAAGCCTGACAATCACATCACATGGAAGAAAAGTTGTAGGCCAATTTCTCTCTTGAATATAATAACAAAAAAAATTTTTGAACAAATATTAAGAAACCAGTTTGGCAGTTCCTCAAAAGGTTAAACAGAGTTACCATAAGAGCCAGCAATTCCACTTGTAGGTGTATACCCAAAAGAATTGGAAAAAAGGAACTCCAATGGATACTTGTGCACCAATGTTCACAACAATATTATTTACAATGGCCACAACGTGGAAACAACCCAAGTGCTGATGAATGGATAAACAAAATGTGGTATATGCACACATACATACAAACACTGGACTATTACTCAGCCATAAAAAAATAATGAAGTTGTAATATATCATGCTTACAACATGGATGAACCTTGAAATCATTATGTTGAGTGAAATAAGCGTGACACAAAATGACACTCCATGACTGCACTTATATGAAATACCTAGAATATCAAGAATAAGCAAATCCAAGAGTGACAAAGAGCAGATTATAGGTTACCAGGGGTTGATGGGGGAAGGGGCAGAATGAGTTTTTGTGTAATAGATACAAAGTTTCTGTTTGAAGTCATGAAAAGGTGTTGGTAATGGTAATGTAATTAATACTAATGAAGTATATACTCAAAAATGGTTAAAATGGGAAATTGTGTGATATGTATATAAATAACCATAATGAAAAAATTTAAGAAACCAAGAAACCAAATCTAACAACACATAAAAAAGATACCTCATGACCCTGAATCAGGAATGCAACAATGATTTAACATTTGAAAAATCAACTAATGTAATTCACCATGTTAACAAAACAAAGAAAAATCACTTGTTCATCTTGATAAATACATAAAAAACATTTGATAAAACTGAACACTCATTCACATTAGAAACTAGGAATAAAAGGTAAAATATTGAATGCTTTCCCCCTGAGACTGGGAATGAGAAGATGATACTCTTATTATCACTTCTACATAACATTTAATAGAGGTCCTAAACAGCACAATTAAGTAGTAAGTAATATATAAAAGGTATTTTCTGGAGATGACATAGTTACACACATGTATAGAAAATCCAAAAGACTTCAAACTATTCAAATTATGAAGTATTATATCAAAATCCCTGAATACAGGGTCAACATAAAATATCAACTAATTTTATATACAAGCAACAAGTAATTAGGATGGCCAAAAAAAAAAAAAAAAAAAAAAGAATACCATTCCAATGGCATCAAAGTACACCAAATATCCAGAAATGAAGCTAACAGGGTTGTATATAACCTCTACACAGAAAACAACGAAACAATAGTAAGAAAGAAAAAAAAAAGTAAGAACCTAAGCAAAAAGATGGATATAAAATACAAAAGAACTTCTATAAAATAACAGGAAAATACCTTTGGGATCTTGAAGGAGAAAAAAATTATTACATAGGATACACAAAACCCACTACCAAAAGGGAAAGACTGCTAAACTGGACCCTATAATTAAGAATTTCTGTTCAAAACACCATTAAGTGAGTAAAAAGGCAACCCACAAAGTGGAACACATTTGTAATAACATACATCTGACAAAAGACCCATATCCAGAATACTCAAGGAATGCTTACAAACAATAAGTGGGTGAAAAAGGATGACCCAATTAATTAAAAGGAGAGGTACAAAAGATTTGATTAGGGACTTTAAAAATTAAAATATCTAACAGGCTATCAAGTATATGAGAATATGCTCAACATTATTAGTCATGAAAAACGCAAATTTAAATCACAATGAGATACCATTACACATGCACCAGAAGAGCTAAAATTAAGAAGACTATGTGTTAAAGAGGATATGGAGCAGCTGGATCTCCCAGTTTGAAAAAATGTTAGGCAGTTATCCACTAAAGCTGGACATATGGCATATTACATGACTCAGCAATAAATACCACTCACAGAAGTGAGTGCCTAAGCACCAAAGGACATTTACAACTATGTTCCTGAAGTCTTATTCATAATAACCTGCGGGATACTGATCACGTGCTTCGACTTGGCGGGCCTGGGCTGGGGGACCTGATCAGCCCCTGGGGAGGGTGGTGGGCACGGGCGACAGCGCCCTCCACAGCCCCCCAGGCCTGGGAAAGTGGAGCCGGAGGCAGGCCCCATTTCCTCACCCAAAATACCACTGTTAGGGGAGGCTTGCCGGAGGGAACCGCCTTTTCCCCACCCCCTTATCTTGCCCCTGACACTCCCCATTGCCAGAGCAACTCCCCCACCGTCAGTGCGCATGCGCAGTTACCAGAACAACTCCCGCCCCTTGTCTATCAACCTCCGCGCCCTCTCCGAACCAATCCAAGCCTTCGACCTCTACAGCTACCCCGCCCTCTAATCGCCCAATATAAGCTTGTGCTCTCGCCTAATAAAGCTCTCTTAGTTTTCTTCTATGACCCTAAAAGAACCGTGTCCTGCCTGTTCCTTCTCGCCGCCCTCCACACCTTGCACGCCCCCCCGCCGGGGACCTGGCCAAGTCCCCCGCCTCGCCCTCGCCTCCGGGAAAGAGCCCCCGCCGCCGGTACCCTCCGAGCAATCCTGAGAGCCTAGGATTTAGCAACCGGCCGCCACCCCCCCCCCAGACGAATCAACTGCGACCGCAACTGGCGCCCAACGTGGGGCACCTGCAATTGGACGTCCTCTCCACGCAGCGGTCCAGTGACGCCACCCGCTCGCCCGGACGCCTCTCCAGCTCCCCTTCTCCTCGCCTGCAAGGTAAGGGCCGCCTCTCCCTCGCCGCTCCCGGAGCCGCCTCTCCCTCGCCGCTCCGCGTCAGGGGCCGCCTCTCCCTCGCCGCTCCGCGTCAGGGGCCGCCTCTCCCTCACCGCTCCGGAGCCGCTCCTCCCTTCCCCACTACCCATTCTTCCGTCTGCCTCTCGTCCTTTTCTTCTATGACCCCCATTCCTCCTAACGCTCTCCCTCTTCCCCTCCATTACTTTGCTGTAGTCCTTTGTATGTTTCTTTCTTTGTTTGGCGCCGTGTACCTCTTTGCAACCACCCCCCCCAGACTGCTCCAAAATGGCGAACTTCCTCCTTCTTCTTCTACTGAGGGGAGTAAGTGCTCTGGTGATGACGTCAGCCCTAAGCCGGGCCGGAAACCGCATGCGCTTTACCCCGCCCTTTCACAGGGCGGAGCTAGTCCGCCATCTTATGCCTTAGACCCCGCCCTTTCACAGGGCGGAGCTAGTCCGCCATCTTGTGCCTTAGGCCCCGCCCTTTCACAGGGCGGAGCTAGTCCGCCATCTTGTGTCTTAGCCACGCCTACCGCACCGCCATCTTGCGACGCTTGGGGCCTCCCACTTCCGCCTCCCCCTTCGACAAGCTCCCCCTCGGAGCCGCTGCCGGCAGCTGCCGCCGCCCCTCCCACCCTGCCGACTAACAACCCCTGGCTGCCTTCTACACCTCAAGGCAACCCTTAGGACAGCGCTGCCCCTACCCCCACTCCCGTGCCAGGCCCTCTGCTTTGAGTGCACCCTGCTAAAATCCAGCTTAGGAAAATCTGCCCCGCAGTGCGGCTCTGGATCAGCCTAGCTTCAGATCTAGTCACCCTGACTGTTCATGTATTTGGAGAGCCGCCGGAAAAAATTATCTGGCCCCTGGACGCAGGCCAAACCCGCCTCCTTATCCGTGATAACCCGGACATGCAAATCCTCTTGGAAGGATTTCAGGGGGAATTCAGCTGCCATTATCCTAGCCATCGACTGTTACAGGGGCTCGCCAAGCTTCCCTTCCGCAGCCCCTTCCATCCTTTCCCTTCCTCTGTACCCATCCCGGGTGCCACTACCGTCTTCACTGACGCCTCCAAAACCCGTTTCGCCTTCCTCTCTTATTCTCAGGACCACCCAAAACCCCGCCTATTCAGTTATGTCAACCTTCATTCAGTCCAAGTGGGGGAAATTCTGCGGTGTCATACGCGCTAAACGCCCACTGCAACCACCCAGTAAACATTTTCACAGACAGCCTCTACACGTATCAGGTCTGCCGAGTCCTCGCGTTTTCCACCTTTTTCCCGGGAAACTCGGCCATTGATAAAGCACTTTCTAACCTCAGAAGCATCCTGGAGCATCGACAGGATCCTTGGTTCATTAGCCACATTCGTAGTCATTCAGGCCTTCCGGAGCCCCTGGCTAATGGCAATAGTATAGTAGATCAAGCGATCTCAGCTCAGAATACTCAAGCTATGCTAACCCACACGGCAGCCCCTCCGGGGGATGCTGTTAACCAGGCCAAGTTATTGCATTCCAGGTTTCACTTTTCGGCTACGTCGTTACATCATCTATGTGGCCTCCCCCTAGATACCTGTAAACATCTTGTCCGCAATTGTGCAACTTGTGCGCCCTTTGCGCCGCTTGGCCCCCTGCAACCTCAGGGAGTCAACCCACGAGGCCTAAAACCCAATTCTAGATGGCAAATGGACGTAACTCACGTTCCGTCCTTTGGACGCCTCAAATATGTGCATGTAATAATTGACACCTTCTCGGCCATGTGTTATGCAGTCCCCCTTGCCGGGGAAGCAGCCAAACACTGTATCAAGGCCCTAAGACAAGGAATTCTCTTCATGGGAGTCCCCTGGGACCTAAAAACGGACAATGGGCCTGCCTATCGCAGTGCCTCCTTTGCGGCCTTTCTTCAGTTATATAACATCACCCATCATTTCGGCATCCCCTATAATCCTCAGGGTCAAGCCATTGTGGAAGCAGTCCATCGCCGCTTAAAAACACAAATTGAAAAAGAAAGGGCAATGCTCCCCCAGGCAACTCCAGGGGACCTTATCATAGCAGCCCTTATTCACCTTAATCTACTCACATTCAATAAAGAAGGGCTTTCGCCCCTACATAAACATTGGGGGCCCTCGTATAGGCCCACCCAGGCCCCGATGGTTTACTGGAAGGACCCAGAGAATAATGCCTGGAAGGGTCCCTCCCCACTCCTCGCCCAGGGGCGCGGGTTTGCTTGTGTTTTCCCAGATGAAGCAGCACAACCAATCTGGATCCCAGGAAGGGCAATCCGGCCCGCCACCAGCAACCACGCGTCTAACGAGACGAGAACGCCGTCGTCTCCGCAACCTGGTGCACCAGATGACAACAGTACACCTGGGCCTGGACCCCAGTCCGAGTGAACCCCCTTTTTCCACAGCCCTCCAGCCGCACCTCAGCTCTAACCAGTCGCACCTCAGCTACAAACAACGCATCGCCAACCCCATCACCCCAACCTTTCCTACCCCCCTCTCGTTACTCCTCTCCCCTCCTCGGCCTTATCCAAGTGGCCTTCACCTCAGTGAATTCCTCCAACCCCAATCTTACCTCCTCTTGTTGGCTTTGCCTCTCCACCTCCTTCCCCCTGTATGAGCCAGTTGCCTCCAACCTCTCCTTTTCAGAAAACACAGAGGACAGCCCCTCGAAATGCAATTGGAATACCTCTGCCGTCCCCCTAACCTTTCATTCAGTCTCCTTTACAGGAAAGTGCATCCGCCCTCGCTCAAGTAACTCTCCCAACCTCACAGCTTGTGCCAACTACTCCTCTCCCAGCAGCTCTGCCAAGTTTCTTATTCCCCACAACTCCTCCCAATGGCTGTGCTCCTCTACAGGACTTACCCCCTGCCTTAATGTGCAAACCCTCAATACCACTAATGAAACTTGCCTCCTAATTGTCCTTATCCCTAGGGTCTTATACCACAGCGAGGAAGACTTCTTCCTCCGCCTGGAAAGAACTGCAGATCCCGCCCTTCTGCAAAAGCGAGAGCCCATCACCGCCCTCACAATTGCCTCCCTCCTAGGTCTTGCAGGCGCTGGCACCGGAATCGCTGCATTAGCCAGTCAAGGCTCTGCCCTAACTCACCTCCGAGCAGTGGTTGACGAAGACATTCGTCACCTACAGAACGCTATTTCCCATCTTAAAAATTCTGTCAATTCCCTCTCTGAGGTAGTGCTCCAAAACCGCCGAGGTCTCGACCTTCTCCTCAAAGAAGGAGGCCTCTGCGCCGCCCTAGGAGAAGAGTGCTGTGTATATGCCAATTCCACAGGTCTCGCCGAGGACAGCCTAAAGAAGGTCCGAGAGGGACTGGAACAACGTAGAAGAGACCGTGAAGCCACCAGTTATTGGTCCCACATCTTTGCCCCCCTCCTCCCTTACCTCCTCCCTCTCCTCGGCCCCCTACTAATGATCATTCTAGCTCTCACTTTAGGACCCTGTATTATCCGTAGAATTGTCCAACTTGTAAGGAAACAAACAGATGCTATTTTTTCCTCGTTCGTGCAAATCCAGTACCAGCGACTCGCCACCTCTGACGCTCCCTACTCCGAGATGACAACCAACCCTCCGCAACCTCACCGCCACCGGTCAACCCGCCGACCGCGAGGCCCTTCTCGATCGCCTGGACATCACACCAACCTCGAGCTCCAGCTTATCTGAACCTCCAACTTTAAACCTCCCATCCTCGTCCATCCCGCAAGCAGCAAGGCCCCTGTCGAGCGCCCGGGCGCCACACCAACGCTGAGCTCCAGCCTTGCTGAGCTACCGTCAACCCTTTTTCCCCTCCCCAACCTTCCCCTTCCCTCATCCTTTAGCGGACCTCTCCGGTAAGCTTCTTCCTTTAATTAGAAAAAAGGGGGAAATGCGGGATACTGATCACGTGCTTCGACTTGGCGGGCCTGGGCTGGGGGACCTGATCAGCCCCTGGGGAGGGTGGTGGGCACGGGCGACAGCGCCCTCCACAGCCCCCCAGGCCTGGGAAAGTGGAGCCGGAGGCAGGCCCCATTTCCTCACCCAAAATACCACTGTTAGGGGAGGCTTGCCGGAGGGAACCGCCTTTTCCCCACCCCCTTATCTTGCCCCTGACACTCCCCATTGCCAGAGCAACTCCCCCACTGTCAGTGCGCATGCGCAGTTACCAGAACAACTCCCGCCCCTTGTCTATCAACCTCCGCGCCCTCTCCGAACCAATCCAAGCCTTCGACCTCTACAGCTACCCCGCCCTCTAATCGCCCAATATAAGCTTGTGCTCTCGCCTAATAAAGCTCTCTTAGTTTTCTTCTATGACCCTAAAAGAACCGTGTCCTGCCTGTTCCTTCTCGCCGCCCTCCACACCTTGCACGCCCCCCCGCCGGGGACCTGGCCAAGTCCCCCGCCTCGCCCTCGCCTCCGGGAAAGAGCCCCCCGCCGCCGGTACCCTCCGAGCAATCCTGAGAGCCTAGGATTTAGCAACCGGCCGCCACCCCCCCCCAGACGAATCAACTGCGACCGCAATAACCAAAAACTCTAAACAAACCATATATATTACAACAGAAGAGATAAATAAATGGTGATATATTCATACAATGGAATATTATAGAGCAGTGGTTCTCAAACTTTAGCATGCATGAAAATCACCTGAAGGGCTTGTTAAAACAGATTGCTAGGCCCCATCCCGCGAGTTTCTGAGTCAACAGTCTGCAGTAATAAGAATTTAATTTTCTACCAAGCTGCCAGGTACTGCAAATGCTGCTAGTCTGGGAACCACGCTTGGAAAACCATTTGCCATAGAAAAAGCAATGAAAAAAGCCAAACTAGTGCTACATGCAACCATGGAAAAATCTCACGCTGTAACGCTGTGCCAAAGAAGGACGCCAAAAAGTAAAAAACTAAGCTTTTATTTATATGAAGTTTAGGCAAAATCAATTCATGGGGATTGAAATCAAAATAGCGCTTACCTCTGGTGGGGTGTGTTGACTGGGAGGATGCATGAAGAAGGCTCCTGGGATGCTGCTAATGTTCTACTTCTAGACCTGGTGGTGGCTGCACCAGTGACAGCTGTTTCCTTGGTAGCCCTCATGAACCTCACTTGCTGGTATTCACTCCTTTGGATAGTTCCCTCTCCCAGATCTGAGGTTGTTCCTGTCACTCACTTTAACCAAGAGAATGTGGAAGAAATGATGCAGTGCTAGTTTCAGAACTAAGTCTTAAGAAAGCCTGTCAGCCTTTGTAATTGCACTCTTGGGAGCTGTTATCAGTCTAGGTCCAATCAGGAGGGATTGGAATAAGGGAATGACTAGTAAGAAGTACACAGAACTCTAAAGAATATAGAAGTAACAGAAACAAGGAAAACCCACTACCTCTAGTACTAACAGCGCTCAAGGCGAGAGCTTCTCCCTCAGGACAGATCCAGACCTGGCCGAAGAAAAGCCAATTGTGGCTGACAACTGCTATAGATAGAGCAATGAGTTGCTGGCCACTGTCTGCAGAAGCTGGGTACTAGAGGAGCTGTGAGCACTGGAGAAGCCTAGTGCTGGAGAAACTGCTTGCACTATAAAACATGGTCCTGGGGAAGCGATGCCCACTACAAAAGCCTGGAGAGTCAGCACACCAGAACCAAGAAGCACAATCATTTCCTCTTTCAATATCTCTCCAAGTCTTTCTGATATAATATGAGAGCTGGCTAAGGAAAACTCTTTAAAGGGCCCAGGTCAAATTTCACAGAGCAGATAAAAAGGATGACTATGGAGCTGAGAGGCAATAAACTGATAAATGGCACAGGAGTCCTAAATCTCCATGCAAGAAGTCCAAGAATCCTGCTGGAAAGACCATACAGAGAGACCATGCAGAGAAGCCACATGAAGAAGAGGCTCCAAGACTACATGGACAGAGAAAGTCCAGACATCTCAGTTGAACACAGCCCCTATCTGATCCACCAGCTGAAGCCAGAGAAATGACCACAGCAAAACCTACAGAACCACTTGGCTGATCACAGCTCGGACTGGAAAATTATAAGCAAATAAAATGGTTGTAGTTTAAGTCCCTGCGTTTTGGGGTGTTTTGATACACAGCAATTAAAAACCAAAACAGAAAATGTTTCTGTTTAATTTCTGTTTCTGTTATCTACTGCTATTTAACTAACTGTTCTCAAACTTAGGAGGCACAAAACAAAACATTTATTTGCTTAGGATTCTGGGATGAGGGCAAGGCTCAAAAGAATAGTCCAGAAGCTCTATTTCCAAATAGCTCACTTACATGATTGGAAAGCTGGTACTGACTGTGATAGCTGAGCCCTTGGTTCTTCTCCAGTTGACTTCTCCCTGTGCCTAGCTTGGGCTTCTCAGAGCAGGATGGCTGAGTAAGGGGGAGCATCCCAAGAGAGAGCGTTTCAAGAGGACAGGCTCCAGGGCACAAATGCATATGAAGCTTCTTACATCACGTGCCAAATCCAGAATCAACGTGGGACTCAAGGGTGTGAATACTGCAGGCATGTTCACATGAGGCCACCAAAGTAACCCTAAACCCAGGTATATTCAGTTGTAAAAGTTCACTGAGCTGGACACCTAAGATTTGACCACTTTAATATACGTATGTTCGACTTCAATTAAAGTTACCAAAACAAGACAACTAAATTATTAATATCCCTCCATTAGAACATATGACAAGCTTATAAAGGCATGCAAATAACTTTTCATTGGGTTAAGATAAAAGTAGATTATCAATAAAGAAAATGATTCTTTGAAGATTTTATAAGAATAAACTATTTTCTAAAAGTATTTTTAAGGCACTATGAGATCAAAAGTTAAAAATTCTTAAGGGGCAATCCTTATCCATTTGCAGGTTCCTGAAGCCTGTAAGCCAAGTCACTAACTTCTAAAATCTACAAGTGAGTAGATTCCGATCCAGTAAGCACTGACTGTTTGACTGACACATTCACTCATTCTTACACTACATGCCACCTAGGAACAGTGCCAGGTGCCAGGGATTCAAAGTCCCATGGACTTACTCTCTAGAAAGAGAGTCAAGATATTAATTGCAGAGTGCTGCAGAGCCAGGGGCTTCTGAATGGAGTTGCAAAGAAAGGAATAACTAGTCCTATCTAGAAGAAGGGGGAAAAGGCCAGTCAGGCAGAAGGAAAGGTGGCATTTATCCTACACTAAGCAGGTCACATAACTGGGAAAATCCAGGAAGGGATTAAAAGTTTTCTAACAACTGAGCCAGGGTTTAAGGCCAAATTATTAACTGCTGATAGGAATAATTTATCTTTAGAGAAACAACTTCTAAGAACCAGAGTTATTACACTAGGATTCCATTTCTAAGCAGAAACATATAGAAACAAGTAGCAAACAGGAAATCTTACCTTGATATGTGTGATTTTTACTTTCTTAAATCAAATAAGCACAAATATACTTTTGTTTGAAAATCAACTGCAGAAAGACAAAATTTCTCCAGTCAAAGTACATGCTTATTTCTTGATTATGAGCACTCACTTATGTGACGCTTCCCAGGCTTCCTCTTCTTCTAGAATATCTCTGATGATGTCTGAACTGGAACTAAAAGGATATGTACATCAATATTGCAAGACAATAAAAAGATTCTATGGTTCCTTTTTTATAAAATTCTAGAAAATACAAACTAGTGACAGAAAGCAGACCTGTAGACCAGTGATTGCCTGCAGTGGGTATGGGTGTGGGGGGGCAGTGTGGGCAAAAAGGGATTACAAAGTGGCACAAAGAAACTTTGGGGGTGATGAATAAGTTCATTATATTGAATGTAGTGATGGTTTCATAGCTGTATTTATAAGTCAAAACTCATTAAACTGTGTACTTTAAATATCTGTGGTTTATCACACATCAGTTACATTTCAATATAGCTGTCTTAATAAAATAGCATTAATAATGAAAAAAATCACTAAGACTTAAATAAATCCCCCCATATAAAACCTGAATCCAAAACAGAATATAGTCATGAGTCTTTTAAATTTCCTATGGCAACCAAAAATCAAACTGTTTTAAAAAAAAACTGCATTCCAATAATGAGAATCACTGGAGATATCAAGTTCCTAAGTGGCTCTTGCCCCTCTGTAAACAAAGTGAAGTAAAATTTCATTTTAATTAATTTGATCTGCGCTAATAATGAAATTTGTGATAAGCAACCCACTTAAAAGTGCTTTGGACCTTTAGTCTATCTGTGGAAGGTAAAGAAGGTTAAAGAGGGCATGTTTTATTTATTTAAAAGAAAAAACCGTTTTAGGGCTTTTATTATCTTGTTCTTACCCAGATAAATTTCTACCATATAACCACATGTTTTTAAAAAGTATATGTACATCAATATTAAAACAGCCTTTCATTAGACATCCAAGAAGTAAAATGTCATGGTCATTATGTGAATGACTCAGAAATGGCAGTCACTACCTTCAGAGCTGAGAAGACTAAAAAACAAAGGAAAATTCTATACTCTCTCTCAGGTAAGAAATGATAGATTGGAGATGAGAGTGCCAATATTTCTAACAATATTCAAGCCAAGAACAAAACTTTAAAAATTATGAAGATTAAAAGTACTAATGAAGAATTCTTAGCCACTTCTGACAAATCACTTTGAAACAATGTTTGCCCATGAGGCTTGAAGAGAAAAAGGTGCTCTAGTTTGCCAGTGCTGCCGGAATGCAAAACACCAGAGACGGATTGGCTTTTATAAAAGGGGGTTTATTTAGTTGCACAGTTACAATCTTAAGTCCATAAAGTGTCCAAGGTAACACATCAACAACTGGGTACTTTCACTGGAGGATGGCCAATGGTGTCTGGAACACCTCTGTTAGCTGGGAAGGCAAGTGGCTCACATCTGCTCCAAAGTTCTGGTTTCAAAATGGCTTTCTCCCAGGACATTCCTCTCTAGGTTGTAGTTCCTCAAAAATAGCACTCTTAGTTGCTCTTGGAGTGTTTCTCCCTCTCTTAACTTCTCAGGAGCAAGAGTCTACTCTCAACGGCCGTCTTCAAACTGTCTCTCATCTGCAGCTACTCTCTCAGCTTCTGTGCATTCTTCAAAGTGTCCTCTTGGCTGTAGCTCCTCTTCAAAATGTCACTCTCAGCTGCACTGAGTTTCTTCTGTTTGTCAGCTCATTTATATGCTCCAATGATTTAATTTAGACCCACCCTGAATGGGTGGGGTAGCACCTCCATGGAAATCATCCAATCAGACTCATCACCCACAGCTGAGTGGGGTGCATCTCCATGGAAACGCTCAAAGAATTACAATCTAATCAACACTGATACCTCTGCCCACACAGATTACATCAAAGATAATGGAGTTTTGGGGGACGTAATACATTCAAACCAGCACAAAAGGCAACAAAGTTCATGTAATACAATTCTCTACTAAATGTTGTATTAATGGATTCCCCTCAAATTCACAAGACCATCAAGGAGCCCACTCCGATTGTGATTCATACATGTAATGGCCTATATGCGAGGATTTCAGTAGCATTGTATGATGGTTAAGTTCATGTGTCAACTTAACTAGGTTCTGGTGTCCAGTTGTTTGGTCAAGCAAGCAATGGACTGATAGTTACAGTGAGAACATTTTGTGGACTTAAGTCATCAGTAAGTTGATTGCATCTATGGCTATGACATCTACAATCAACTGAGGATACTGCCTTCCACAGTGGGAGAAGTCTCAACCAATCAGCTGAAGGCTTTAAAAGGAGAAGTGATGATTTCAGCAGTCAGAAGGGAGAATTTCCATCTCTGCTTCAGCCAGCCAGTTTCTGGGGAATTCAGCAAGGATTTTCATCGGTGTTCTCAGCTTGCAGCACGCCCTATGGAATTTGGGCTTGTGCACAATTCTTATAAAAATTTTGTAATATTTACAGATATCTCCTGTTGGTTCTGTTTCCCTAGAGAACCTTAACTAATATACACTGAAAACGTACTGATCCTCTAATATATATCTAATACAGTGGTTCCTGGTCATTTCAGGATAAGAATCCTCATATGGTAATGGGAATACTTTTACTATTTGTGGCTTGAGAAAATACATGATGATGAAGAATTATTATAAATTAATGCTTTTAGTTCACATTTTATTCATTATAGTAGCAATATGAATAAATTTTTAAAATAATAGTACATGTATTTGAGAGAGACTTTAATTTCTCTACAGACAATTCTTGTGTGCATGTATTTTGCAGAGTCACTGCAATAATTCCTTCATGCCCCTGGGTTGGGAAACATTGATCTAGCCTGTGTTGGAACCTAAGTATCTATTACATCTTTACATCAGGAAACAGTCAAGTTTGGCCTCTTGCCAATTCACCCTGACACCCCCTCCATTTTCAACACAGGAAAGTTATAAAGCATCCCTACTATTCAACCTCAGTAAGCAGGATGACTAAGCCTGTCAACAAACTGAATATAGGTAAATATCAATTTACCTTGGGGCTTTCAAATCACTAGCACAAATCACTGATATGTCAGAGAAAAATACCTGCGGTACCTTAATGACACAAACCTAAGAGGGATTTGCTATGTCACCTCAGTGAAACAGATGGCAGAGGAGGTTTACAAAAAAACACATTTAAAAAGTTGTCTGCAATCTTCTCTTCTTCTGCAACTTCAATACCAATGACCAGCAAGGCTGCACAGCACCCCCCAATTTCATCAGTTCTTAATGTCTTTCCTTCTTCTCCAGCTTAGCCACTAACCTGAACAAAAGCCAAGTCACTAAGTGAATGATAAAAAGTTTGGGAGGTTGAAGTTGACCAAAAATGAACTTTCAGAATTATCTGCTATATCTGCTTCTCCAATTCTGTGTTACCACTGAAAAACTGAGAGTTGATGTTAATACAACTAAAATACCAGCCAAAACTGTTAAGTCTTTTTTTAGTAATGTACTTACGATACTGTACTCAAAAGCCATCTTCCTGAAATTAAATATAGTTTCAAAAATAGGATTTTACAGAGACTACTGGACATAAAAGCTAGTATTGCTAAAATTATGCTCAGATCTCTTCCTCGTGGATAGACGCAATTCATATTTTTGAAGTCAGTCATTTTAATATGCCTTGAAGATTAAAAAATTCCTTTAATATACTTTCAAGACATTAAGAGAGATATGTACATTATAACCACAGAGAAATTAAATCAGTCATTCTGGTATATATGAGGTCAGAGTATGGACAACTTATATAAGCTGTAGTTTTTAAGTCCAGGATGAGGAACTTTCTCAGAGTAAATTTTAGCTTCTCTATTATTTGGGTTTGGAACATTCTGGTAAACCATGCTTTAAGAAGCTCGATGAATATGAGATCTAGTATGTGAAATTTACAGCTCCCCTATGGAACGGAGTTCAAATAGTACTCTTTGATGTAATTGCCATTACAGGCTAGAGTGTGATATGACTATATAGATTAATATATGCAAGAAAGCCTTGCAGGCAAAAAATAGGAAACCTGAATTCTATGGAATTCTCAACCTCTGTTCAGGAAGAATTTAGTAGGCTTATTTACAACACCCACATTTAATTTCTCGTACCATTTAGACTATTTTCATCTCAAACTTTCAGAAGCATAAGCTAACTCTTTTTTTGTGCTTTGGCCTAGTTGGTCTTCCTACAATATTTTATTTTGTCATTCTCTGACCAAAAGTAGCACAACTTCTCACTGGGCAAAGGAAAACACCTGACATATTCCTTTTGTAATACCTCATTTCACTCTACTAGTGAAGATCTTGCCACCAAAACTGAAAAGTAAGATGCCGAACATCTCAGGCAAACGTATGGCCAGTAATGTTACCCAGAGGAAAAAAAATCATAGATTTTAGAGTCAGACAAAGTTTCAGTTTCAGTCCTATCTCTGTCACTTACTATGTGACTTTGGGCAAATTAGTTAATCTTTCCATGTCTCAGTATACTCAACTATAAAGTCAGGGTAATAACACAAGTATTTCCTAGGGATATTTTCAAGATTAATGGACATAACAGGCAAAAGATGTTTAGCACTGAGCTTGGGACATATTAGATGTTCAATAAATGGCAGTTCCATTTTTATAAAATAGATTTTGGGTCTGAATTGTCTGAATAATTGCCTCAGCACTATGCTTCATTTTGCTCTAGGAAACCTGATCACTATGTGCTCTACTTTAATCTTTGATCTCCACTGTTTCTATGAGACACGAGGGTGTAAAGTCATCAGAACTTACTTATCCGGCATGGCAGGTACACCGAGTACTGTTGGGAAGGAAAAATGCAAACATCTGCTATAAAAATACTGTGGATTAAGAATTAGTTATACGTGAATTTCTCTTATCCAGTGGTTATATTTTTCCCCCAATCTGTTCTCTTAATCATGGCATTAATTTGAATGATTATGTCCAACTAAAAAAAAAAAAATTCTTAAGGGCAGACCATTGGAGGACTAATGGAAAGCATACAACGCCCACCAGACAATGGTAATTACATGCTGCCAGCTACCATGAATTCTTCCTCTGTAGCTTCCTTAAACCCTGCTGTGAGTAAACTTTTCTCTAGGGTGAACAACAGCTTATATGCCAAATATTTTAGCAGTTGGCTAACCACTGTCTAATTTAATAGACCATATTCTACCTTAATAGAATAGTAAGCATCCTACGTTAAAAAAAAAACACTCAATGGTGACAATAACAAAAATTACCTCTACCAATTATTGTGATACTCTATGTACATTGGCTTTAATTCATATAAACACCCTAAGTTTTATCCCAGTTTGGGAGATGGACAAAGACTCAGAGAAATTAAAGTAAGGAAAAAAAAACAGGGAGGTGAATCCAAAGCTCATCCTCTTATTACTACAGCATGCTTTTTCAACCAGTGGTAGCAGAAAAATAAAACGCTACTAATCCATAAGAGTTAAGAATATCACCTCCTCTTATGTGCTTCTCAATAAGGTTTTTATCCAGAGAACCAATGACAAGGTTCTTGGATAAAGCAAAACTAAGAGTTTCACTGGTCTCCACTAGATCCAGAAAAAGATGAAATGAAGAAAGCTTCATATAGAGAGAAAAAGATAATACCAGAAAGAACTTATCAAGTTATACATGCTAAATCTTTAATAAAATTAGATGAAACCAAACAACAAGTTTATGAGGTTCTTTAATTTAAAAAGCATTTATAATATATGATCACCTCACTTGCTTCTTAGAATAACCCAGGGAGGTTAACGGGGCTTTAGCTATCATTCTGTTTCATCAACGAGGAAACTGAAGATCAGGGAGATTAATTCAACAACCTACCACATGCCAGGCCCTCTTTTAGAGGCACAAAGCCAACTGCCTGAGCTGACTTCCCACAATGGAACAAAGGAGATTGATTGCTAGGTATGTGATTTAATGGGATTTAATGTTATGGTGTCTCAGCAAAGACAGATTCTCCAAAAACGAACGCCCCATTCATCCAAAGGACAGTCAATCTCAAATACCACCCAATTGAAGCTCTTTTGAGAATGCAAGAGGCGCCGAAAAAATTATACCATGTTCCCACATTTTCTCTAGAAATTTTCAACAAACCAAACTCACCACCTGAGACAGGATTAATCATTTAGCTTCCAGAGGTATTCTAAAATTCATAAATATTCCCAGAAAAAAAGGTTATAACAAAGTACAAAGCAGTTATGTCTATTACTAGAAGACTGTGGTCATGATGATGATGACACTGATAATGACGATTTCCAAAATTTATTTTAAAGAGTACTTGCTCTTTTTTGTTTCATTTTATTTAAAGTAGATTAGTATCTTTGCATGGCTCTAAATCAAAATGACAGAAAAAAAGATGTATACTGAGAAGTCTCATTCTCTCCTCTGTCCCTATCCACCTCATATCTCCTTGTCCCCAAAATGTAATCATTTTTATTAGTTTGTTATGTATCCTTCTAGTGTTTCCTTATGCAAAAACAAAAAATATATAAATATACATTACTTTTTCCCTTTTTAGAAAAGAAATAGCATACTATATATGCTGTTCTAAATGTTGATTCTTCAGTGACAAACATATCCTGGACACCTCTCTATAGCGCAAAGAGGTTTTCCTTTCTTAACAATCACATAGTGTGGATGTACTTTAGTTTCATCAACCAATACCAACTGATGGATATATAAGTAGTTTACAGTCTTTTGCTATTATAAGCAATGATGAAATGAATAAATTTATACATATCTTGTATAATGTGTGCACGTACATATACAGGACATATCCATTAGAATACTGGGTAAAAAGTAAAAACAATAGTACTCTGGGGTTGATCTAATAAGATTCCCCTATTTAAAGATTGTATTATATAGCAAATTAGAGTGCCATGTTTCCCTACAGCTTTGATACAGATTATATTATCAAACTTTTAAGATTTTTGCCAACCTAGTAAGAAATGGTTTTAATTTGCATTTATCTTTCCGTAAACCATCTGTTCATGGCTTTTATCCATTTTTCTATTGGGTTTATTGGTTCTTTTCTTCTTAGTCTCTACATGCTCAAAAAAATTAACTACTCTTGAATGTTTTAAAAAAGATCCTATTAAACCTCCATAAAAGATAAGCTGCTGCCTTCCTTTACTGTCAAAAAATATTTCTATCAAATTATATCTTGTTAAACATTATTTTTTTAAAGCTACACATTTGAATTTTTTTTCAGTTGATGAGAAAGTAATTCTAAAGCAAGCATTTATTATAATTTATCCTAATTTTAATTCTGGCTACAATTCAAAATCAAATTCGTCTGATTGTTTCTATTATCCCACACTGTCCCCTTGTAATTGAGGCCAGAAACTTTGACTAAACTCAATTTACCACTTACTCTGAGCCTGTACATCTACAGCTAAACTTGCTGAGAAAAAAAATCACTGTCCTGATGAATTTCATGTAAAATTCTTGACTGCAAATCTCAAATAGGCAATCCTCACTACCAAGCAATCCTACAATACTTACCTAGTATGCTCAGCTTCCCACTCTCCAAAAAGACTATTTCATTCTTCAAACCTGCCATCCTATCCCTACTCTCAGCTAATGAACTTGCCTCAACTACATTAAGAAAGAACATGAAAGCAATCAGGCAGGAACTTGCTCATCATGCTTCCATTAGATCTCCTCAACTGTAAGGTACCCACACTCTTCTCTTCCCTCCTGTCACTATGGGAGTTATCAACGGATGCTATCTTTCATCCTCCACTCAGACTTTCTGCACAACCCACTCTAATTGGTCTTTTGCCTCATACCCACTTGCCTGAGACCATTCCTTCTAAGACTTTTATGTTGCCAGATTCACCGATCCCTTCTCTAGTCTTGCCTTACTTGACCTCTAGATCTTTTTTTCTTCTGTTGGCCTTCCATGATATCATAGTGTCTCAGTTTTCCACATCCTTCACTGGCTGATTCTTCCTCAATCCCTTTAGCTCAATGTCTTCTTTCTGCTGAATCTCTAAATGTTGGGGTGACACGTGCTCTGCCCTAAATCCCTTGCTCTTTTTCTGTATTCCCTCCTTACATGATCTTAGTCGACACCATGCCCTCAATCTATATCTCTAGCCCTGTACCTCCACCTCTACCTGTTTGTTTGATACCTCTACTTGGTTATCTCATAGCACTAAAACAAAACCCTTGATTACAACAAGACCCAGCTTGCAACCCTGGTCAAACTTTTTATTGCCCTTCTCGAATTTCCTCTTCTTGGTAAGCAGTACTACCGTTTGCTGAGATGCTAAAGGAAAAAATTTCAGATTCAACCTTGTTGCTGCACTTTCCTCCTTGCTTACCATATCCAAGTCATCTGCAAGTTCTGTCAATTCTACCTTCAAAATATATTCCCGATCCACCCATTTCTATCTTCACTATTAATACCTTTATCCACTCTGACATAAATCTGGAATGGACTGCTACAAACACCCACCTGGTTTCCCTGCTTCTATTCTTGCTTCACCTCTAGTTCCCCATTCATTCTTCATAGCATTAGGGGTCACCCATTTTTAAAAATATAAACTATATCACATGAGATCAGATCAATATTAGTAAATGTTTCCCAAATTGCTCTACAGATTCAATGCAATCTCAACCAAAATTCCAGCAGACTTTTTTTGGGCAGCAATTGACAAATTGATGTTAAAATTTATATGGAGATAAGAACCTAGAATTGCCAAAACAATCTTGAAAGAGACTGACAAAGTTGGGAACCCACATTTAACTACCTGACTTACTTTATATAAAGCTACAGTAATCCAGACAGTGTTATATGGATATAAAGACAAACAAATAGATCAATGGAACAAAGTCCAGAAGTAAACCCACACATATACCATCAACTGATTTTCAGCAAAGGGACTAGAGTAATTCAATAAAGAAAGCATAGTCTTTTCAAAAAACATTCCTGGAATAACTGGATATTCATATGGAGGAAAAAAAAAAGAACTTCAATCCATACTTTACACTGTGTACAAAAATTAATCTGAAATGGATCATAGACCTAAATGTAAAGGAAGAAAACACAGATGAACATCTTTGCAACCTTAGAGAAGGCAAAGATTTCTTAGATAGGCTCTAGAAAGTAACAACCATAAAAGAAAAAAGAATGACAAAATTAAATTAACTTCATCAAAACTTTAAAAAGTAAAGTTTCTGCTCATCAAAACACATTGATAAGAAAAAGAATAGGCTAGCCACAGACTGGGCTAACAAAAACTTGTATTCAGTTATGTCTAACAAAAACCTGTATTCAGAATATATAAACAATTCCTATAACTCAATAATTAAAAGGCAAACAAGTCAATTAAAAATGAACAAAAGACTTGAACATTTCACAAAGAAAAACACAAAAGTGTCCAATAAGCTTATGAAAAAGTGTCCAAATCATTAGTCATCAGGGAAATACAAATTAAAACCTTAATGAGATACAACTACACACCCATTAGAATGACTAAAATTAAGAATGATGCTACCAAGAGTTGACAAGGATACAGAACACTGGAACTTCTCATACATCGCTGGTAGGAATATAGAATTGTGCAACCACTTTAGATAACCATTTGGCAATTTCTTACTTTGCCTACCCCCAATTCCAGTTCTAGGTATCTCCTCAAGAGAAATGGAAATACATACACACACACACATAAAATAAACAGTACAAGAATGTTCACGGCAAATTTATTCATAAAGCCCCAAACAGGAAGCATCCCCAAAATCCATAAATAGGAGATGAATAAATAATGATATTTTCATAAAAATAAATGATACAGCAATGAATAAAATAATATGAATAAATCTCAAAAGGATTATGCTGACGGAAAACAGACCAACATAGAAGACTGTAATAGCAGATGATTCCATTTATAGAAAATTCTGGAATAGGTGGAAGAAAACACAATGGGAGTGGGACCTGACTGGAAAGAGGAATGAGGGATCTTTCCAGCATGATGCAA
Organism: Choloepus didactylus; assembly: GCF_015220235.1. Taxonomy (NCBI): domain Eukaryota; kingdom Metazoa; phylum Chordata; class Mammalia; order Pilosa; family Megalonychidae; genus Choloepus; species Choloepus didactylus. Next base: position 238,825,001 of record NC_051307.1, read on the forward strand.
ATGTTCTGTATGTTGATAAACTGTCAAAACTCATAAAACTGTATTCTTACTTTGTATTTCACTATGTATTTTACACCTCAATTTATAACAAAATTGAAAAAAATCACTTGCCTGTTTAAAACTCTCCAGTGTCTTCTCAATGCACTCAGAATAAAATCTTCACTCCTTACCAAGCCCTACACAACACAACTCTACCTCTCTGAACTAACCTCTCTCCACTTCCTCTTACCACCCAATATGTTCCAGCCTTGCCACTGTTTTTCTTCATCCTTCAACCTGCTGAGCAAGTCCCCATCTTGAAGCCTTTCATTAGCTGCTCCCTCTGTCCACAGTGACCTTCATTCTGATCTTTACTTGGCTGGCTCTTCACTATCATTTTACCTTGCTGCTTCAGAGAGCCTGCCCTAACCTCAGTTCCTCTGTCAATATCACCTATTGTAATTGTTTTTTGCTCTCTGACTTTTTTTCTTGCTTGTTTATTCATTCACTTAGCTGTTAATAAAAAGCATGGATTTAATCCTATTCACTGTTTTATCCCCAGTGCCTGGAAACAGTGCTCGGCATATGATAAAGCCCTGTGGAAGGTAGATGGCTAGCCATGTGCCAAATCCATTTCCTCTTCTTCATGGGCACAAGGTTAAATATTGTCCAGCTTCCCTTGCAGGTAATGCTGGTCCATGTGACTGAGTTCAAGCCACAGTAAGACCTTCAATGCGATGGAGAGATTAAATAATCCCAAATATGACACAGTGCTGGCAATATATGAATTGTTCCTTCATAAGATGGAAGGGATGAAAATGACCAGAATATTCTAAGTAATTGAAAAAGACTCAGTTAAAAGCTACTAACTCTTGATTATCTGAGGATGGAATAACTAATTTGCGGAGACCGAAAAAATAAGCTGAAGAAAAGAAAGAGAAAGCAAGCATTCAACCTGAGAACGACAGTGACAGTCACATAACGAAAGAGGAGATATAATTGTAACAGAGGATGTTGATCCATTTTAAATTTCATTTTGCTTTTTAATCATGGTTTGAGAAATCCATGACACTGCTCTCTCTACCTACCTCCACTCCAAGATTTCCACAGCAAGAACTGTTTCAAGATACAAATATCCTAGCTGAAATATTAATTTTTAAAATTTTTCGATCTAATCCTAAAAGAAGATCTGAAAAACTTCCCTCATGCAATAGCCAAATCTGTTCTGTCTTTTCTGACCACCCTAGACCTCACAGCTCCAGTACCCTGCCTATCACAGGCAAATCCATTGAACTAATTCAAGTGTTTCATCCATATCTGGGTATGCCTGCTTCTGGATTCCTAAAACTCCTCACAGCCAGGCTTTCTACTAGGGGAAGCTCAGCACTCTATTTTTAGAAGAATACATTCTAAATATGCAAATACATGTCTTACATGCACTGATAATTTTTCATTTTTAAAAATTCAATTTTATTGACATACACTCAAATTTTTCATTTTAAAAACAGAACACATACTACTCTTAAATGTAGCACTGGACAGGACTTTTCTTTCATTATATACTTTATCCTCTAAGGTTTGGCAGTTACATGAAAACAACAGAGGGAAAGCTCACAAACTTGTCACTTTAAGTATTTCATCTGTTCAATCAATCCCACTTCAACAAACACAGAACTTTAAACTGGACTCAATGCCTTCTGGGGATTTGGTGAACTTAGAAAAACCAAGCAATAGAAAGTATTATACCTAAATTTAGGAAACCTGGCTTTACTATTAAATAGGCTCATGAGATTAAGTCATTTAACTCCTCTTGGTCTCAACTTACTGAATCATTGCCTTACCTGCCCAGAAACATGGTGGGTGGGTGGGCCTGTGCACACGCTGAGATGCTGTTGACATCCTTTCAACTCAAGGAACAGCATGTCTATTTGTTTATGTGTGTCCCACCTACTCAATCATTTAACACTGTATCAGCATGTTGCACGAAAGAAAAGCTTCCTAAATAATCAGTATATTAACAACCCCTATGTGTGCCAAGGAAAAAGGTAAGGAAACATTGTACTAAAAGAAAACCATTTCTTTGGGTTAATCACTTTAAATTCTTCCTAAATGTGAAGAAAAATACCGCTTTTTTTTTTTTTTTAAGGAAGAGAAACAAAAGTACACTAAGTTAATTCCAAATATTGTAGTCCTCTTGGCTCTCCCAAACAATCAAGTACGAAATACCATTTAACACTTGGGCTTATGTTTAACTTACAAACTTAAACAAAAAGATGAAACCAACTTGGAGAGTCTAATGTAAGGGAAAATTTCTTTAATTTGTAAAAAATATTCAGTGTTACAACTAGATACTGACTTGATCTCTCAAGTTAAATAGGCAGGGAAGCAAAATCATGATGCTTCATTTGTTTTTTATTCTTTCTACTGTCAGCTGTATAAATGATCAATACAAATAAAAACCAAAATATTAAAAATAAGATCACAGTAATAGGTTACAATATTCAGCCCAAGGAGGAACAAAAGACAAGTAACATTCCAAAGACGAAAATTTCCTCTATCACTTAAGAAGCTTTAATTTGATTACAAGTTCCTTTGATAACAGCAGCCAAGAGGTTGCGTATGAAGCTGGTGATGAGATGAGCGTATCTTCTGCACAACCAGGCCAAATTCTATATGACCTACCAATGACCCATTCTGAGACTGTACCCTCACTGTGTAGATGTGGGATGCCCGGCCAATGCCAATCACTCAAGGCACAGAGACCCATATCAACTCAAAGTTCAGCCTGTAAAATTCCAGAGAATTTACAAACTAATTTACAATACTGAATTTTAGGAAGTGGACACTTACTCTCTCTGTGTCTGTTCCCACATAAAATAAAGAGTTGGAATAAATGACCTAAAGCGTATGAGAATTATCCCTCCAAAACTACAGCTACCCCAAATTTTTAATGTTCTGATACAGATTTTTTATTTTAATAGTGTACTATTAACCACACTCTAATAACAGGTTATAAGTGGTTCTAATAAAATGTGCTTACTAGAGCAAGAGAAGCATACTAAAGTCACACATTTACGAAATCTTAAAGGCTTCTAGAATTGGCTTCTGCAGAATCACCAAAAAACAAACCTCCACATTTGAAACCTATCACACTCTAACACTTGAAGCCCTCTGAAATACAAGAACAATGTGCACCACTTATGTGGTAAAATCAATATGAGTAAGCAAAATCAGCGATTTCATATGTACCCATGTTCCAGAATGAGATTGGCTTTGAGATTTGCTTGGAAGTAAAAAGAACAGAGAGACATGGAAATTCACACTGCATGTCCTTCTAAAAAGGCAACGGTGCAATCTATCACCCAAACCCAGACACTCTGGAGAGCGATTCAGAGTACTATCAATAATTATGCCAAGACAAGAACTGGAAATCAGCCTGTCCCAGGAAAACCAGAACATACGGTCATTCCATGTCTGGTATTTTGAACAATTCCATTAAAATGCTACTAACAAAAGAAGTAATGGTTTCTATGATGTGGCCAGACAAAAAGTCTAATGTAACTCCTGTTGTAATATGGTAAAACTTGGGCTGGGAATTACTGGCTTCAACTCTAGTCACTGAATGTCCTTAGATAAGTCACATTGCCTTCTAAGGCCTCCCTTTCCTCATCTGTGAAATGAAGTCACTATATTTAGTGACTAACTTGAAAATGTTTGCACTGACATGCATTTTTCCCAAGTCCTGAGGATCTCCATACTACATAACATCTGTTTTTTTGGTTCAAAAGCAAAGACATTAGGAAATGAGAAGAGAAAGAAAAAGTTCTGATTTTAACAACTGGTGGCTGTAATAAAGGATAAACTTGGTCAAGGAATGAAATACACAAAATTCCAATAGCATGATATTGTAAATTTTATATAATTTATATTCCATTAAATTCATTCACCAGATCAAGGCCAAAACGATTTTTGTTTTGTTTTTCGTTTTTTGTTTTTTAACCAGAGAACGCTCTTAACTGGCTACCAGTGTTTGGAGGCCTAGGGGTGTCTGAGCCACAATAATTACTGGCTGTGTGTCTAACATTTAGAAGCAACTGGTAGTTCCTCCAAGTTCTCATACTTATTTTTCACAAAACATTCAGAAAAGTACAACTTCAGCACTTTTTTTTTTTCTTTATGAAGAACTGATCTGTGAACCAGCCAAGATTATATCTCAGTTTTATGAATCGAGCCAAATATATACAGAAGCATTTGGGACAAAAATTACTATAAAGTTTACAAAATAACTAAAAAATTTAAAAGAGAAAATAAACTTTCAAAAAATTCAACTTTATAAGGTATTCCCACATTATGTCAACCAAAATTCTCAACACTACAGTCACCATGCCAAAACCTCGAGTGATGATCAGACACTGCTGTGTGCTATGATACTGAAGGTATAATTTGGTAAGTGTGGGAGCCGGAAGGAACTGCCAATCGAAACATCGTAAATACACAAGGAATGATCAATCATGGCATTCTAAAACTCACTCTCCTAGAACAAGAAACTGAAGGGCTTAAAGTAATTTTGTAGAGGATCCTTAGGTCATGGCAGTTCATGAATTTGGTAAAATATCTGCCATCTAGATGGACTCAAAATGCTGAAGAATCAAGTATACTATAAAGAGCTTATCAGACCACCCAATAAAAACGTATATTTAAAAAAAAAAAAACCAACAAAAAAAAGCCCAAAGGTGCTGACATGAACTGCCTGAGAGTAAAAGAAAGCTTTCTTATTTAACAGCAATGTCCTTTGGCAAAGAATACTGAAGAAAAGATAAGAATACTTGCACTTTCACATTGTTCTTGGATAATCCCTATTCAAATCATTTTTACAACCATATATTCCCTAATAAAAACTTTTAATCAAAGAGGACGAATCATATTGTAAATTCATACATATTTTCTTTAATGATGAAATGTAAAGGGAGTGCAACATCCTCCATGAGGTGAAACCATTCTGTAAAGTAAAAACAGTAGCACAGTACTGCAAGGTTGTTAGAAATAAAATGGAGAGGAAAATAATTCTTTCCTCATGGTACATTTGTTTATATAATTTTAACAATTTACGTAACATCCCTTGGTATTCTGGTACAAAATAATGCATTTTAAAGACTGTATCAAAACAGGGTTATAATAATTAGCGTTAACAATATTAAATGAAAGGAAAAAGGAATAGTTCAATAATCCAACTTACTACAGCCCAGAAGCAATGTTGAATTTACCACTGAGGAAAAATTTAAAAGTTCTGATGACTTTGATTTTCCAATATTAAATACATACATTCTCTGAATATTTTAGACAAGTACTTCTCTTTTCTTTGATGTTGTGATGTACATTTAAAAGAATCAATACTGCTACATTATTAACTAAGTCCACACTTTATTCAGATTTCCTCAGTTTTTACCTAATGTCCACTTTTATGTAACATCCTATGGTATCCTGGATGGGATACCGTATAATATTTAGTTGGCCTGTCTCCTTAGGCTCCTGTTCATCGTGACAGCTTCTCAAGACTTGCTTTGATTTTGATGACTTTGACAGCTTTGAAGAGTACTGGTCAAGTATTTTGTAGGATGTTGCTCAATTGGGGTTCGTCTGATGTTTTTCTCACTATCAGGCTGAGGCTATGGGTTTTTAGGAGGAAGACCACAGAGGTAAAGGACCATTCTCATCACATCGTATCAAGGTTACTTACTAGCTCCATGACATCACTGTTGGGGTTAACCTCGATCACCTGGCTGTGTGCTGTAGGTCAGGTTTCTCCACCGTAAGGTTATTCTTTTCTCCCCTCTCCACACTGTACTCTTTGGAAGTCACTAAACACAGCCTACAGGGAAGAGTGTGGGGAGTTATGCTCCACCTCCCCGACAGTAGAGTTTGTAATATAAATTACTTGGAATTCTGCAGGGGAGATTTGTCTATTCTCTCCCATTATATTTATATCATTATGGACTCATGTATTTACTTTACACTTCAGGTTCTAATCCAATACTATGTTATTAATATTGTGGCTTCAACCATTTCAGGTTTGGCCATTCAGAGTTTTTTCCTTTGGCTCCTATGTCCCTTTGACATGCCCTGATCATTGTGTTTTGTTTCTTCTTCTTCCTTTTTTTCTTTTATCTACTTTCTGGCATTACAAAATGCCCCAGACTTATTTATTTCCCGCTCCAGCCCTAGAATTAGCCATTTCTCCAAGAAGCCTGTTCTTTTTATTGGAGAAGGGTATTAGAAATAAAGTTCTGAGCACTGGGTGTGCTCTTTGATACAGGGGTATTGTTACTTCTAGGCCTGACAGCTGACAGAGCAAGGAAATATCTGCATGTATATAAGCTAGATTACATACACATACCCCAAATACTTCTATATGTATTGATCTCTGTCTATTTTAAGCTAAACACAAGTTCATACTGATGTCTCCAACTCTAATCCATTACCACATGGAGCATTTTAGCCTCCTCCCTTATTTACCTGCAATCTTCCACTCCAACAATGAGAAGCCTGGCTCCCAACATCATATAGAAGACTAGGTTAAGCTACAAATGGGTAGGATTAAAGAAGAACTTTCTAAAATGACAGGTCAGGGAAACACTTCAGCAAGTATGAGAGGAATATCTGAGTCCACACTTCATTGCAAATCAAATACAGATAAGTACACTTCAAAATACTACCTTCTAATTCTTAAGCATGAAGAAGCAATTCTTTGTTTAAAAAAAAATTACAAATAATTACCATTAAAAGTGTCAAACAGAAGTTTGTTTTAATGTCCAAGGAAGATTCAAAGTCAAATAATATTGGCATCTAGTAACAAGGTACTTTTAAAGACTCTCCCAGAAAAGACCAGCAGGTTTATTCTGCCACACCTAGTAGAGTGACTTTAGAAGGAGAGATGTTTATATACTCTACCAGTCCCATTAATAGCACTCCTAACCCTGTTAGGGAGAAACAAAGCAGGATAATAAGGAAACAACCCCAGATGATCAAAGAGCTCCTAGTTCTGCAATTGTAATTCTCTACCTAAGGCCAAGAGATTTTTATTTAGTATGTTGGGAAACTTCAGTTTGATGATGAATTATTTTGTACTTCAGTTTACTACCATAAAAGGTGAAAAAGTAAATTGTTTCTTATCAAGAAGCACATCATCTCCCTCCAGTTTCTGAACTCATTTGGCTCAGGACTTTCTAGACAATCTGATCTTTTCTCTCCCTAACATTTGCTTGCCTATCACTTCTTCAACAGCCCCCAGACATACTTGCCCATTCCCTTCTTGGCAGCAATGGGCAAGTACAGTTGACAAATGGGTGCACAGAGCTGCAATGAGCTCTGAAATGCCCACATAGTTTCATTTTCTTGAGCTAGAGATAGAGGCCAAAGCTATTTTCCTACCTTCAACTGAGAACCACTGCCTGGGCAGTTCCCATTGGTGCCCTGCTCCTACCCATTGGCTCTTACCACCTCAGGGTGCAAGGTCTGCCTTCCAGCTGTCAGTGCCTTTGCCTGAGGGTGTTCCCTTGCTGTTTCCTAGAGCCTGCTCTGTGGCTGGCATGAAGACTGGAAGTGTCAAGGAGCAGAACACTGACAGAAGTTTCCTTGCCATTTGAGTGGGATAACCCTGATGTGAGTGTTTGGAACCAGCTCCAAGCTTCCCAGTTGCTCACAGTGGTACATGCTTTGATAACACTCCCTTAAAATGTGTTCCCTTTCCTGTCTCACTTCCCCACTACTCTGTGGGTTTTCCCCTTTACCTCCCAAATAAGCCACTTACACTCAAATCCTTATCTCAGCATCTGCTTCTCAGGAAACCAACCATTTCAAGAAAAGCATATTTCCACTCTTTCAAGAATGTGAATATCAAGTCTGCTTGGGAGAACAAGGGCTTTGAGGTCAGCCAGAGCTGGGTTCAAATCCTAGTATTGCCAGGTTTATTATTAACTCCTGACCTTTCATCTCTACCTTTCTAAAATGGGTGTCTGTGTACTACACGATATAATATATGAAATAATCCTAGAACTCAAATAACACTTGTAAAAACTATACAGCTTACTGCCTATATTAACATGAGTTAAATAGTCTACCATCTCCATCAATAACTTTACTATTCCAGGAGATAGTAGTTGTGAATACCTTTGTTGTTGATTCTACAAATTTCCTGAAAGACCCACCAACTTTTTCAAACAAAGCACTGAAGTACCTAAACTCCAGGACTCTTTGAACCCCTCACCTCAAAATCCTCATCTTGCTGCGTCTACGAATCCTAAACTGTGATATCATGATCCAAGATCCTTACCCAATCCTAACCGAGACCTGCACTGAAAGGCCTACCTGAAACTAAACTTCAGAATCTCAAAGGAATATAACCTCTGATTATATTCTTTTGATAAACAATAAACTCAGTTTGGTCTTATCACCAGGCTGTTTGATGCCAGCATCTGACATTCCTTAGGTGAATGTCACAAGGCAATTTTTTTCTCAAGATTTTTTCTGTCATTCTCCAATTTACTCAGATTTTAAGAAACGGTGGAATTTTCTACTAAAATTTTTCAAAAAATGGTCATCAAGATTTCTTCATGTTTCCTTTTTGCTTTCTTGATCTTAAGAATTCTAGACAGGCAGTTCTTTCAAAAATGACTGAAAAGTGGTAAAAGCAATAGGGCATAAATTAGAAGACTGTGCCTCAGCAGTAACTGCCCAGCAAAAGCTTAACTAAATGAACTTCCAATGGAACTAACAATCCTAGACTCAGAACTTAGTCTCTAGCAATCTGAAGAACAAAAGTAGGTGAAGAAAAAAAAAAAAAGACTGTGGGATTTACTCTATGGTATAGCTTAAGAAACAGAGAGAAGGGGAGAACGGGGCAAGATGGCGGATTAGTGAGCTGTATGTTTTAGTTACTCCTCCAGGAAAGTAGGTAGAAAGCCAGGAACTCCGTGGACTGGACACCACAGAGAAATCTGACTTTTGGCATACTTCATACAATACTCATGAACACGTCGAACTACTGAGATCAGCGAAATCTGTAAATTTTTGCGGCCAGAGGACCTGCGCCCCTCCCTGCCAGGATCAGTTCCGTGGGAGGAGGGGCTGTCAGCGCTGGGAAGGAGAAGGGAGAACTGCAGTGGCAGCTCTTATGGGAAACTCATTCTACTGATCCAAACTCCAACCACAGACAGACTGAGACCAGACACCAGAGAATCTGAGAGCAGCCAGCCCAGCAGAGAGGAGACAGGCACAGCAAAAAACAGCAAGAAAAACTCCAAAATAAAAGCAGATGCTTTTTGGACTTCTGGTGAACATAGAAAGGGGAAGGGCAGAGCTCAGACCCTGAGGCTCATTTGCAAATCCCGAAGAAAAACTGATCTCTCTGCCCCCTGGATTTTTCCTTAATGGCTCTAATTGCTTTGTCTCTTAGCATTTCAATGACCCATTAGACCTCCCAGGAGGGCTTTTATTTTTTTCTTTTTTTTTTTCCTGTTTCTAAAACAATTACTCTAAGAAGCCTAATACAGAAAGCCTCAAAGACTTGCAATTTGGGCAGGTCAAGATAAGAGCAGAAATAAGAGAGCTCTGAGACAAAAGGCAATAATCCAGTGGCTGAGAAAACTCACTAAACACCATAACTTCCCAAGAAAAGAGGGGTGTCCACTCACAGCCATCATCCTGGTGGACAGGAAACACTCCTGCCCGTTGCCAGCCCCACAGCCCAGAGCTGCACCAGACAATCCAGTGTGACGGAAGTGCTTCAAATAACACGCACACACCACAAAACTGGGCGTGGACATTAACCTTCCCTGCACCCTCAGCTGGTTGTCCCAGACTTGGGAAGGTGGAGCAGTGTGAATTAACAAAGCCCCATTCAGCCATCATTTCAGCAGACTGGGAGCCTCCCTACACAGCCCTGCAGCCCAGAACTGCCCTGGAGATGGCACTCAACTGTCACATAGCACAGTCATCCCTCAACAGAGAACCAGGGGGTGCACGGCCTGGAAGAGGGACCCACATGCAAGTCTCAGGGGCCATACGCCAATACCAAGGACTTGTGGGTCAGTGGCAGAGACAAACTGTGGCAGGACTGAACTGAAGGATTAGACTATTGCAGCAGCTTTAAAACTCCAGGAACACCAGGGAGATTTGATTGTTAGAGCCACCCCCCCGACCCTGACTGCCCAGACACACGCCCCATATACAGGGCAGGCAACACCAATTACAATGCAAGCTTGGTACACCAACTGGACCCCACAAGACTCACTCCCCCACTCACCACAAAGGCAAAGCAGGGGAGAACTGGCTTGTGGAGAACAGGTGGCTCGTGGACACCACCTGCTGGTTAGAGAAAGTGTACTCCACGAAGCTGTAGATCTGATAAAATAGAGAAAAGGACTTCAATTGGTCTACAAATCCTAAAAAAACCCTATCAAATTCAGCAAATGCCAAGAGGCCAAAAACAACAGAAAATTATAAAGCATATGAAAAAAAAACAGACGATATGGATAACCCAAGCCCAAGCACCAAAATCAAAAGATCAGAAGAGACACAGTCCCTAGAGCAACTAATCAAAGAACTAAAGATGAACAATGAGACCACAGTACGGGACACAAGGGATATCAAGAAGACCCTAGAAGAGCATAAAGAAGACATTGCAAGACTAAATAAAAAAATAGATGATCTTATGGAAATTAAAGAAACTGTTGACCAAATTAAAAAGATTCTGGATACTCATAGTACAAGACTAGAGGAAGTTGAACAACAAATCAGTGACCTGGAAGACGACAGAATGGAAAATGAAAGCAGAAAAGAAAGAATGGGGAAAAAAATAAAATAATCAAAATGGACCTCAGGGATATGATAGATAACATGAAATGTCCAAATATAAGACTCATTGGTGTTCCAGAAGGGGAAGAAAAGGGTAAAGGTCTAGGAAGAGTATTCAAAGAAACTGTTGGGGAAAACTTCCCAAATCTTCTAAACACCATAAATACACAAATCATAAATGCCCAGCGAACTCCAAATAGAATAAATCCAAATAAACCCACTCCAAGACATATTCTGATCACACTGTCAAACACGGAAGAGAAGGAGCAAGTTCTGAAAGCAGCAAGAGAAAAGCAATTCACCACATACAAAGGAAACAGCATAAGTTTAAGTAGTGACCACTCAGCAGCCACTATGGAGGCGAGAAGGCAGTGGCACGATATATTTAAAATTCTGAGTGAGAAAAATTTCCAACCAAGAATACTTTATCCAGCAAAGCTCTCCTTCAAATTTGAGGGAGAGCTTAAATTTTTCACAGACAAACAAATGCTGAGAGAATTTGCTAACAAGAGACCTGCCCTACTGGAGATACTCAAGGGAGCCCTACAGACAGAGAAACAAAGAAAGGAGAGAGAGACTTGGAGAAAGGTTCAGCACTAAAGAGATTTGGTATGGGTACGTTAAAGGATATTAACAGAAATAGGGGAAAAATATATATGACAAACATAAATCAAAGTATAAGATGGCTGATTCAAGAAATGCCTTCACGGTTATAACGTTGAATGTAAATGGATTAAACTCCCCAATTAAAAGATATAGATTCGCAGAATGGATCAAAAAAAAATGAACCATCAATATATTGCATACGAGAGACTCATTTTAGACACAGGGACACAAAGAAATTGAAAGTGAAAGGATGGAAAAAAATATTTTATGCAAGCTACAGCCAAAAGACAGCAGATGTAGCAATATTAATCTCAGATAAAATAGACTTTAAATGCAGGGATGTTTTGAGAGACAAAGAAGGCCACTATATACTAATAAAAGGGGCAATTCAACAAGAAGAAATGACAATCATAAATATCTATGCACCCAATCAAGGTGCCACAAAATACATGAGAGAAACACTGGCAAAACTAAAGGAAGCAATTGATGTTTCCACAATAATTGTGGGAGACTTCAACACATCACTATAGGAGATAGATCAACCAGACAGAAGACCAATAAGGAAACTGAAACCTAAACAATCTGATAAATGAAGAATTACATTTAACAGACATATATAGAACATTACATCCCAAATCACCAGGATACACATACTTCTCAGTGCTCACGGAACTTTCTCCAGAATAGATCATAAGCTGGGACATAAAACAAGCCTCAATAAATTTAAAAAGATTAAAATTATTCAAAGCACATTCTCTGACCACAATGGAATACAATTAGAAGTCAATAACCATCAGAGACTTAGAAAATTCACAAATACCTGGAGGTTGAACAACACACTCCTAAACAATCAGTGGGTTAAAGAAGAAATAGCAAGAGAAATTGCTAAATACATAGAGACGAATGAAAATGAGAACACAACATATCAAAACCTATGGGATACAGCAAAAGTAGTACTGAGGGGGAAATTTATAGCACTAAACACATATATTAAAAAGGAAGAAAGAGCCAAATCAAAGAACTAATGGATCAACTGAAGAAGCTAGAAAATGAACAGCAAACCAATCCTAAACCAAGTACAAGAAAAGAAATAACAAGGATTAAAGCAGAAATAAATGACATAGAGAACAAAAAAACAATAGAGAAGATAAATATCACCAAAAGTTGGTTCTTTGAGAAGATCAACAAGATTGACAAGCCCCTAGCTAGACTGACAAAATCAAAAAGAGAGACGACCCATATAAACAAAATAATGAATGAAAAAGGTGACATAACTGGAGATCCCGAAGAAATTAAAAAAACTATAAGAGGATACTATGAACAACTGTATGGCAACAAACTGGATAATGTAGACGAAATGGACAATTTCCTGGAAACATATGAACAACCTAGACTGACCAGAGAAGAAATAGAAGACCTCAACCAACCCATCACAAGCAAAGAGATCCAATCAGTCATCAAAAATCTTCCCGGAAATAAATGCCCAGGGCCAGATGGCTTCACAGGGGAATTCTACCAAACTTTCCAGAAAGAACTGACACCAATCTTACTCAAACTCTTTCAAAACATTGAAGAAAGTGGAACAGTACCTAACTCATTTTATGAAGCTAACATCAATCTAATACCAAAACCAGGCAAAGATGCTACAAAAAAGGAAAACTACCGGCCAATCTCCCTAATGAATATAGATGCAAAAATCCTCAACAAAATACTTGCAAATCGAATCCAAAGACACATTAAAAAAATCATACACCATGACCAAGTGGGGTTCATTGCAGGCATGCAAGGATGGTTCAACATAAGAAAATCAATCAATGTATTACAACACATTAAAAACTCGAAAGGGAAAAATCAATTGATCATCTCAATAGATGCTGAAAAAGCATTTGACAAAATCCAACATCCCTTTTTGATAAAAACACTTCAAAAGGTAGGAATTGAAGGAAACTTCCTCAATATGATAAAGAGCATATATGAAAAACCCACAGCCAGCATAGTACTCAATGGTGAGAGACTGAAAACCTTCCCCCTAAGATCAGGAACAAGACAAGGATGCCCGCTGTCACCACTGTTATTCAACATTGTGCTGGAAGTGCTAGCCAGGGCAATCCGGCAAGACAAAGAAATAAAAGGCATCCAAATTGGAAAAGAAGAAGTAAAACTGTCATTGTTTGCAGATGATATGATCTTATATCTGCAAAACCCTGAGAAATCGACGATATAGCTACTAGAGCTAATAAACAAATTTAGCAAAGTAGCGGGATACAAGATTAATGCACATAAGTCAGTAATGTTTCTATATGCTAGAAATGAAGAAACTGAAGAGACACTCAAGAAAAAGATACCATTTTCAATACCAACTAAAAAAATCAAGTACCTAGGAATAAACTTAACCAAAGATGTAAAAGACCTATACAATAAAGAAAACTACATAACTCTACTAAAAGAAATAGAAGGGGATCTTAAAAGATGGAAAAATATTCCATGTTCATGGATAGGAAGGCTAAATGTCATTAAGATGTCAATTCTACCCAAACTCATCTACAGATTCAATGCAATCCCAATCAAAATTCCAACAACCTACTTTGCAGACTTGGGAAAGCTAGTTATCAAATTTCTTTGGAAAGGGAAGATGCCTCGAATTGCTAAAGACACTGTAAAAAAGAAAAACCAAGTGGGAGGACTTAACACTCCCTGACTTTGAAGCTTATTATAAAGCCACAGTTGTCAAAACAGCATGGTACTGGCACAAAGATAGACATATAGATCAATGGAATCGAATTGAGAATTCGGAGATAGACCCCCAGATCTATGGCTGACTGATCTTTGATAAGGCCCCCAAAGTCAATGAACTGGGTCATAATGGTCTTTTCAACAAATGGGACTGGGAGAGTTGGATATCCATATCCAAAAGAATGAAAGAGGACCCCTACCTCACCCCCTACACAAAAATTAACTCAAAATGGACCAAAGATCTCAATATAAAAGAAAGTACCATAAAACTCCTAGAAGATAATGTAGGAAAACATCTTCAAGACCTTGTATTAGGTGGACACTTCCTAGACTTTACACCCAAAGCACAAGCAACAAAAGAAAAAATAGATCAATGGGAACTCCTCAAGCTTAGAAGTTTCTGTACCTCAAAGGAATTTCTCAAAAAGGTAAAGAGGCAGCCAACTCAATGGGAAAAATTTTTTGGAAACCATGTAACTGATAAAAGACTGATATCTTGTATATATAAAGAAATCCTACAAGTCAATGACAATAGTACAGACAGCCCAATTATAAAATGGGCAAAAGATATGAAAAGACAGTTCTCTGAAGAGGAAATACAAATGGCCAAGAAACACATGAAAAAATGTTCAGCTTCACTAGCTATTAGAGAGATGCAAATTAAGACCACAATGAGATACCATCTCACACCGATTAGAATGGCTGCCATTAAACAAACAGGAAACTACAAATGCTGGAGGGGATGTGGAGAAATTGGAACTCTTATTCATTGTTGGTGGGACTGTGTAATGGTTCAGCCACTCTGGAAGTCAGTCTGGCAGTTCCTTAGAAAACTAGATATAGATCCAGCGACTGCACTTCTCGGTATATACCCGGAAGATCGGAAAGCAGTGACACGAACAGATATCTGCACTCCAATGTTCATAGCAGCATTATTCACAATTGCCAAGGATGGAAACAACCCAAATGTCCTTCAACAGATGAGTGGATAAATAAAATGTGGTATATACACATGATGGAATACTACGCGGCAGTAAGAAGGAACGACTTCGTGAAACATATGACATGGATGAACCTTGAAGACATAATGCTGAGCGAAATAAGCCAGGCACAAAAAGAGAAAATATTATATGCTACCACTAATGTGAACTTTGAAAAATGTAAAACAAATGGTTTATACTGTAGAATGTAGGGGAACTAGCAATAGAGAGCAATTAAGGAAGGGGGAACAATAATCCAAGAAGAGCAGATAAGCTATCGTGGGTAAATTTAACGTTCTGGGAATGCCCAGGAATGACTATGGTCTGTTAATCTCTGATGGGTATAATAGGAACAAGTTCACAGAAATGTTGCTATATTAGGTAACTTTCTTGGGGTAGAGTAGGAACATGTTGGAAGTAAAGTAGTTATCTTAGGTTAGTTGTCTTTTTCTTACTTCCTTGTTATGGTCTCTTTGAAATGTTTTTTTATTGAATGTTTTTTTTTAATTATTTTTAATTTTTTATTTTTCATACAGTTGATTTAAAAAAAAAAACAAGGGAAAAATATGTAGAGCCCCCTTGAGGAGCCTGTGGAGAATGCAGGGGTATTGGCCTACCCCACCTCGATGGTTGCTAACATGACCAGACATAGGGGACTCGTGGTTTGATGGGTTGAGTCCTCTACCACAGGATTTACCCTTGGGAAGACTGTTGCTGCAAGGGAGAGGCTAGGCCTCCCTATAATTGTGCCTAAGAGCCTCCTCCTGCATGTCTCTTTGTTGCTCGGATGTGGCCCTCTCTCTCTAGCTAAGCCAACTTAAAAGGTGAAATCACTGCCCTCCCCTCTACGTGGGATCAGACACCCAAGGGAGTGAATCGCCCTGGCAACGTGGAATATGACTCCTGGGGAGGAATGTAGACACAGCATCCTGGGATGGAGAACATCTTCTTAACCAAAAGGGGGATGTGAAAGGAAATGAAATAAGCTTCAGTGGCGGAGAGATTCCAAAAGGTGCCAAGAGGTCACTCTGGTGGGCACTCTTACGCACAATTTAGGCAACCCTTTTTAGGTTCTGATGAACTGGGGTAGCTGGTGATAGATACCTGAAACTATCAAACTACAACCCAAAACCCATGAATCTCGAAGACAATTGTATAAAAATGTAGCTTATGAGGGGTGACAATGGGATTGGGAAAGCCATAAGGACCACACTCCCCTTTGTCTAGTTTATGGATGGACGAGTAGAAAAATAGGGGAAGGAAACAAACAAACAAACAAACAGACAAAGGTACCCAGTGTTCTTTTTTACTTTAATTGCTCTTTTTCACTTTAATTATTATTCTTGTTATTTTTGTGTGTGTGCTAATGAAGGTGTCAGGGATTGATTTAGGTGATGAATGTATAACTACGTAATGGTACTGTGAAGAATCGAAAGTATGATTTGTTTTGTATTACTGCGTGGTATGTGAATATATCTCAGTAAAATGAAGATTTAAAAAAAAAAAGTTAAGCCACATAACATCAAAAGTGATTTATATACACTCTTGAAGACAATTGTATAACAATGTAGCTTACAAGGGGTGACTGTGATTGTGAAAATCTTGTGGATCACACTACCTTTATCCAGTGTATGGATGGATGAGTATAGAAATGGGGACAAAAACTAAATGAAAAATAGCGTGGGATGGGGGGGATGATTTGGGTGTTCTTTTTCACTTTTATTTTTTATTCTTATTCTTTCTGGCATAAGGAAAAGGTTCAAAATTAGATTGGGATGGAGAATGCACAGCTATATGTTGGTACAATGTACACCATGTTGACTGTATACCATGGATGATTGTATGTGAATATATCTCAATAAAACTGAATTTAATTAAAAAAAAAAAAAAAGGCAGAGAGGAGGAAACTGCTTGTGAAAGCATTTCTGAAACGTCCCACCATTCAGTCCTAAGTTTTCCAATATTACTGAAGAAAATTTAATTGATTTGGACTTTATAAAACAATAACCACATATTTATCTAAGACTAATATTTATTATCTCATTGCATCATCTCAACAAATCTGAGATATAAGATATTTTTATCTTATTTTCATAGATACGGAAACAAGCTTCAAAAACGTAAATCCAAAATCACCCACCAGAACTTGTCCCCAAGCCATTCAACTCTAAACCTACTAATTATCCTGCTACACCATAGCTGCTTTCTGTGGTCTGCTTGCTCTGTAACACTCTACTCTTGAATCAGGTGCCAAATGATCTGTCCCAGTATCAAATCAAATATCATTAGTTAAGGCTCACTACTTTATTCTCACTCTTCTTTTAATCTTAGGTTTCTAAGTCTTAAGGAAGGCAAAGCATCAACCTTTTATACTTAAAAATCTTAAGACTGACCAAGTAACAGGGCAAATGAAACTGGGATAAAAAAGAATACAAATAAAATTAAAATTAAAATTTTAAAAATCATTACATTTAATATTAACAATGTAGATAACACTTCTGATTTATACTTGAGACATGAGAAACAAAGGAGATACTGCCCACGGCCTCAAAACAAACAGGCAAATCCTTAAATAATATGGTCACTGGAGCTAAGCTTCCAAAGTGTGCAAGCAAATCGATTTTTTTTCTTATTAAAAGTGCAATTAGAAACAACCCAAATGTCCATCAATTAATGAATAAATAAAATGTGGCACATCCATGCATGGAATATTTTTCAGCAATGAAACGGACTGTAGTACTGACATTCGTTACAACACAGATTAACATTGAAAACAATATGCTAAGCGAAAGAAGCCAGTCACAAAAGACTACATTGCATGAGTCCATTTATAGGAATGATCCAGAATAGATAAAGCTATAGAGACAGTACACAGACTGGTGATTGCCAGGGGTTCGTGAAGTTGAGAAGAAATGGGAAGTGACTGATAATGGTATGGGATTTCTTTCCAGGGTGATGAAAATGTTCTAAAATTGATTGCAGTGATGGTTGTACAACTTGTGTGACTATACTAAAAACCAATGAGTTGTACACTTAAGTGGATGAATTGTATGGTATGTGAATTACATCTCAAAAAGCTGTTGAAAAAGTTAGTAGGCAAGTGACTTCTAAGATACAATCACATTCATATGCTGCTGATAGCATTTAAAATTGGTGGAAATCATTCAGAAAGCAACATCATCACCCACCAGGGTCAAAATGATGTTAAAGTTAAGGAAATAAACAACCCAAGCAAAAGGCTCTATTCGGGAATATCTTTACCATAGCATTAGATACATAAACAGAACACTGGAGAAAATGTAGATATCTAACAGGAAGTGAAGGGTCTCGTCAATTGCAGTTCAGAAACATAAGAGAACACTAAGCACATTAAAAATAAAGAGGTACAAACATGAGTAATGTTTATGATATAATACAATATACACACATAACATGAATTAATGATATATACTTATCACATCACCTTTTTTTAAAAAATCATGACATACCCCAAAATCTCCAATTTTTAAAGCTTTCCCCATCTATTCCACTCATTCAGTTAAAGTTTTCTGTTTTGCTTTGCTCTCTTATATACCATCTTTCTGGTTATCTCTATTTTCCAGTATAGTTGTCTTTACCTCCTTCACTCATTGTATTGACAAAAATTTCACTATCATGCTTTCTTTTCCAACTTTAGGAAAAACACCTATATAAATGTTACAGAGCAGAAGGCAAAGCACTCCATGGGCACTGTGCATACACTCCCAAATTCTGCCCTGCTATCACTGTGATGATTATACAGCAGTAAAAAGAGAATGAAATGGAAGAAGATGGGGGGACTGCACCGTGCCTGAAAGCTATTTTCCTTTGTGTGCAAAGGAAAGAAATTTAACATAATCAACTATTTCAGGTCTCTTACCTATTACATGAACCTGATTCTGGGGGAGAAAGAGTTTCTTCTTGAATTTCAGTACAAGTGGAAGAATCATCTGCTCTATCATGCTCTGACTTCCCTGGGGAGTCCAGCTTTGGCTGAGGGAAGTGGTTTGTTGCCAAGGTCATATCTGAAAATTTTATTTTATTATCTTCCTGTTCTAAAAAGGAAAACAGAAATGAAAAACAAACAAAAAAGAAACAGTTTACAGTACCTTAAAATCTACCACATCTCTATGTCCATTATTTCTACATTACTGAACATTGCTACTTGTATACAGTAAAATAGAAATATATATAACATTGATTCAAAAACTCTAGTGAAAGTCAGAGAATCTGATTTAAAATTACAAATGGTGCCACCTAATCATATTGTCCAACCCACATTTTTCCACAATTAATTAATTTAAAAACAAAATTTCCTTTAAAACCAGGAGTGGAGAGAAGCTTGAAATTCTAATGAGGCTTCTATTTATAATTTTACAAAGGAATTCCTGCATATTTCGTATTTTAGAAAAGTGATAAAAATAAGATACATAATGAAAAAGAATTATACATTCATTTTTCAATTAATAAGAGAACCACAATATTTGTCACCAATGTGGTAGTGAATCTGTCTGAACATTTTTCTAAATTTGTTAAACAGAATCTAATTATTCACTACAGAAGAGGAAAACTAATCAGACACACGTCACATTTCTATACAACCCTTTTATCATATTCTCCCAATTTTTGAGGTCTCTTAGTGCAGGTAAAGAAAGGCAGAGGTCCAGAAAGCCTGGAAGGATGCAATTACAGAGTTTGCAAGAATGTGACATGCAGGTATGGCCAAATATCTACAAACCTGAGTGAAGAAAACAATTCCCATAAAGGATTCTTCAGTGCCCAGGACTCTCCCTCTTACAATCTATTGTGCTGCCTTGAGGAGTCAGGCACTGAGTAAGTACTTAACATGCAGGGCACATGTGCTAAAGGTACCGAGCTCCCCTTTCATGAGTTTTATCACAGAGGAGCAAAGCTTTCACACATTACTCATTTGGTACACTTGTAAAGGCAAGTGACTCTCAACAAAGGACACTTAAAGAATGTTCAAAGGCTTGTTATGAAGAGAAAATTTAAGGAAAAGGAATTGGACAAATTCTAAAACAAACAAACAAATCCTTTCTAAGTCCATAAAGTCAAGCTTTTTCCAGAAATAGTTCTAAATTATTGTTATTCTGGAGAACAGCATACAAGACAAGAGTGTAATTTCCACATACAACCTCTTGATAAGCCATCATTACCAAAACATATCAGCACCCTCAAATATTTATCCGGAAAGGGAAAAAAGCTAACCAAAATGATCATCCAGGATCTCTAGGATCTTCTCTTATAATCAGATGCTTGGGATCATGTTAAGAAAAATCAATCGCCCAGTAAACCCACTGAACCCAAGCTATTATATCACTCACTGGCCAGGAGAATGCAATCAAGCTAGCAAACCAGGGAACAGAAATTCAAGTTAATCTTCTATTTTTGCCCCTCATTTATATTCTTCTTTCACTTCTTCCCCTCACACATACACTTTTAAAAGATAAATTCCCTTTTAAGGACAACCATCATTCAACAAGTTGTAGGGGTGTAAAGCCAGTTATCCTTCATATCTGCCTGTAGCTCTCAGAATGCAAGACTTCAAAGAGAGCCCCAAACTGCAAGGCTCAGGCATCAGACTTCCTCAAAGATATGTAGCAAAAACAGATTTAAGAGGGCAGGGCAACATGGCAGCATAGGCAAGTGTAGGATTTAGTTTGTCCTCTAGGGCAGCTAGTAAATAGCCAGGAACTGTCTGGAACAACTGTTCAGGGAACCTTCATGACCAGATGCACATTGTACACCAGTCTGGAATGGAAGGGCCGAGATCACAGCACAGAACTGTGCTCTTCCCTATGGGAAACAGAAGCCCTCTCTACTAGGAGCTGGGGAAGGAAAGCTCAACCAAGCTCCAATTGCAGACTTAACAAATTCGGACTGCTGAATACAAGCTCCAAGCACAGAAAAATCTACAGCGCAAAAACCAAAAGCAGGAGGTCTTGCCCCAGCAGTGAGGAGGAGGGGCCAAAAAAAAAACAGGTTTTTGGAGTTGGCTGAGCTCCAAATACTGGAAAAGGACCGTGCCTCAAGAAAAGGGACAAAAAGAGCCAGGTACCAACTCTGGCTTTTGACTGGTGAACCTGAGGGGCTAGGGACTGGATTTGAAAATAATTTTTTTTTTTTACTTTTTAGCAGCCCATTAAAGAAACAGCAAACATTCTCAGTTTTCAGTTCTGCCCAAGGCAAATGGACCTAAGTAATCCTGAGAGACAAAAGTAACTAATCAGGTGAAGGAGAAAACTGTTAATTCCCTGAAGTGCACATTCTCCCCAAGAAAGAGGTGAGGGGTGGGGGGAACAGAGCCCAGCACTAATAGGGGCTCTCATTCGGAGAATTAAGACCCCAGGGGCTGGGATATCAGAAGTTTCAACCTACCAAAAGCAGAGACTAGCCTCTAATTCAAACACATAACAGTTTGAACCTACAAAAAGAAGAACCCAGCCTGTCTCAAACATGTTCCCGGCAGAGGGGAAAAGGGGCTGCTTAAGAGACCTGTAACTTTTCCAGCCTGCAGGGAACAGGGGGCTGAGGAGCAGCTCCCCCCACCCACCCACCAAGGAAAGAAGGTAGGGGGCAAGGCCCAGCACAGGTGGTGACTACTACTTATGTATTTTTATTATCATTATTTTTTAAATAACATGTTGATTATGTAACAGTTTCTGTGAACAAGGCATTTAGGCAAGGCTTAGCAATCTTATTTTGCTCCAAGGTCTCTCCCAAGGCTAAGGTTGTGGTCTCAATTTGTCCAACTGGTAAAGAATCTGCTTCCGAAGTCACTCATGCGTTATTGGCAGGATTCAGTTTGGATAGAGGGTCTGAGTCACTTTTTGTCTGTTTTTCAGACCCTCCCTCTGATTCTTCCAATAGGGGCCTCTGCAAAGGGAAGTGATAACATTGTAGCTTGTTTCCCAGTGTGAGGGATAAGAGAGGAGAGGAAAGAAGAAAAGAGAGGGGAGGGGAGAAAGAAAGCAAAACAGAAGTCACAGACGTTTGATTTATAAATCTTGGAAGTGATATATCATCTCTTTGGCCATATTCTATTTATTAGGGGACATTCATTAATTTCAGTTCGTACCCAAGAAGAGGAGATTAGAAAAGGATATGTATATAAGGAGGCAGAGATCCTTGGAAGCCATTTAAAAGTTGTCCACCACACAAACTAAAATGAGGTACTTAATCGGACTCTAAATATAAAGGGTAGGCATTGAAGGGTTTTATGCCAGAGGATATATTTGCTTTTTTTTAATTGATTTTCATTGAATTTAAAGGCCACCTTGTTGTAGATTGGGAAACAAAGACAAGAAGGGAAGTTACGTTCCCAAGATCACATCACCAGAAACCAGTTCTATTTTGATCTGAACTCCCTGCTGCTTCCCATTCTTTCTTATAATATCTTCCATCTCTAAGTTCATGTAATAGGTACCTGTGACACCATCCCACAAGTTTTATAGAGACTATTGCATATATATCTGCTAAAGTCCCTAGGAAGTGCCTGTTAGAATGATCATCATGGTTCAAGTGGGGAAACTGGGAAGGCCCAAGAGGCACAATGACTTTTCCAGGGTCACAGAACTAGTAGAAGGATCCAGGTTTGAACCCAGCTCTCTCTCCTCATACTGGGGTCTTGAATTTCCCAAGCCTTCATATGGCCTGAATTCACTGTGTTGGTGTAACTGTAGAGTTAAATAGAAGACATGGTAAAGGAGGTTGAAGGTGACTGTTAGTTAGAGAATTCAGATCACAGGAGCTAAAAGACAGACAATTTGAGCCCACCTCCAGCAGGAAACAGCCTAAATGTCCATCAGCAGATGAGTGGATAAACTAGTATATACATAGATGGAATATTATGCAACTGTAAGACAGAATAAAGTCATGACAAATGCAAAAAGGTGGATGACACATTGAGTGAAATAAGCCAGAAACAAAAGGACAAATACTGTATGGTCTCACTAATATGAACTAACTATAATGAGCAAACCCTGAGAGTTAAAGCTAAGAACACAGGTTATCAGAATATAAAAGGGGGGGAGAGATTAGGCATTTGATACCGAAGAAGTACAGAATGTTCAACAGAATTGACTGTAAAGATTCAGAAATTGATAGCCCAATACTGTGAGATTGTAGCACAATATTTTAAGCAAAATTAACAAAGCTGAGTGAGAGTATGGTTGAAAGAGGAAGGCTAGGGGCACTTAAAGACACCTGAACAAAAGACAGGGGATAAAAACTGGGAGTATATAATTTAGCAAAACCTAGAGTGGACAATGATGGTGATCAAATGTACAAATGTAAGAATTCTAGCTTTTACATGAGGCAGAAACAAATGAATGTCACCACTGCAAGGTGTTACAAATGGAATGGTATATGGGAAAACATACAATTAATGCAAACTAGGGACTATGTTTAACAGTAACATTGTAGTGATCTTTCATTAATTGTAACAAAGGCAGTTTACCAAAGCCAAATTTCAATAAGAGGGCGGGGTATGGGATTCTTTATGTTGTGGTTTCTCTTTTTTTTTTCTTTTTTTCTTTTCCTATTCTTTTTTTGTGGAAGAACCGGAAATGTTCTCATGTAGATTGTGTTGGTGAATGCATAACTATGTAATTATACCAGGAGCCACTGATTGTACACTTACGATGGATTGTATGGTATATGAATAAAACTGTTTTAAAAATAAACAGAAAGATACAAGTTCTGAAGAAGATGTGGAGAGATATACCTATTAACTGCTGAAAGGGAAGTAGAATGGTGCAGCCCCTCTGGAGGGCAGAGTGGTGGTTCCACAGGAGACTAAGTATAGGACTGCCATATGATCCTGCAACCCCATTATTAGGTACATACTTGGAAAAACTGAAAGCAGATGTATTTGTGTCCCTGGTGTTTATGACAGCATATTCACAATTTGCAGAGGATGGAGGTGGCATAGGGTACATTGACTGTGGTGTATACATATGACGGAACACTATATACATGTATATATATGGCAAAGTATGGTATATACATATGACAGGATACTGTGTACATGTATATATACAGCTGCAGGGAGGAATGAAGTCATGTAGCATCCTACTAGGTGAATGAACCCTGAGGACATTATGTTGTATGAAAGAAGTCAGGAAATAAAAGGAAAAATATTATATGGTCTCACTGATAAAAACTATAATTAGCAAACTTTGAGAACTGAATTTGAGAGTATAGGTTATGAGGGGATAGAAAGTGGGCAGAGATTGGGCAACCTATGATTAAGGAGTACAGAATGTTCAATAAGGCTCATTGTAAAGGTTCCTAGATTGTAAGTTCTTATAGCAATCAATCTATTCCTGAGTTTTAACTGTTATTTCTAAATTCTGAGATGCTGTGCTCTTTGAATAACCTGATAGTTTCCTGGAACTTTGGATATCTGAGTGGTATCTGAGATTTAGAAGTTTTGCAGCTCTGAAAGTCAGCATTACTCCATATAGCAATTGTCAAAGAAGCTGAAAAAGAGATCATATTTCATTAGAGATATGAATGAAATGGATCTGGTTAGGGCTACGGTAAATCAGAATACAGGTAAAGGATGATACTGTTTGTATTTTAAAACTTCAACTTCTGTGTGAGACCAAAGGAAGAGATGTTTCTTTGGTGCAAAATTTAAATTTTCTCTAGCACACTATCTAATTTAACCTATAAGTACAGTTTATTTAAACAGCCTAATTACATGGAACCTAGAATAGGGAATGAGATCTTGTTATTCTGTACAGGTTGAAGTAATACCCCAATACATTCCCAGAGTATTTGGGGCAGAAAATAAAACAGTATTTGCAAAGTTCCCTTGAGGTACTGTGGAACTATTAAACTTCCCCACCTGAGGAATTCCTGATATTCTCTCAAGCATTAGGGACTCCCAATTTAATAAGTTAAGCCTTTGATCTAGAGGCTTGCCCTTATGAAATTTAACTCTGCAATGGCAAAGTTAAGCCTACTTATACCTATGCCTAAGAGTTAACCCCAGAAAACCTCTTTTGTTGCTCAGATGTGACCTCTCTCTCTCAGCCAGCTCTGCAAATAAACTCACTACCCTCCCTACTAAATGGGACATGACTCCCGGGGTGTAAATCTCCCTGGCAATGTGGGACATGACTCCCAGGGATCATCCTGGCCCTAGCATCATGGGATTGACAATGCCTTCTTGACCAAAAAGGGGAGAAGAAATGGAACAAAATAAAGTTTCAGTGGCTAAGGGATTTCAAATAGAGAGGTCACTCTGAAGGTTACTCTTATACAAGCTTCAGCCAGATACTGCAAATTTTCACAGTATGCCAAGCCCCAACCAACACTATTCCTGAATACCCTAAAGAATACTGTGGGCTCTATCTAAGACTCTATAAATGTTTTACCTACTAAGTTTGTTTTTTCAGAATTTTAAGGCCTCCAGACTGTTCCTATGCCAGATGAGCCCTGAAACCCAGAAGTACTAGTCTCTCCAAAAACATCAACCAGTTTCATTCCTCTAGCCCATGTCAACACCCCTTTCCAATCCAAAGAACTTAAAACGGTCCGCCCAGATAGCTCCAAAGACTCAGAGAATGATTAAATGAGAGGGAGGAGATGTACAAAGAAATTAGGATTTAACACATTATTATGACTACTGACTCATTACATAGATATTTCTTTTTAGTTGCTAGTGAATTAGAACAAATAGAAGGAAATACCATAAATTATTGAGCTGTAATCCAGTAGCCCTAATCTTTGATAATGACTGTATAGCTATGTAGGAAAAAAAAAAAAAAAAAAAGGTCAGTTGCCCATGTTTGTATGGATCTACTTCTGGATGTTTTATTCTGTTCCACTGATCTCCTTATCTATCTCTGACAATACTACACTGTCTTAATTAACCTACCTTTATTATAAGTCTTAAAATTGAATAGAGTACAATACTAGGGGTCAATGGGGGGGGGGGTGAATAAAGGAGTATGGAATGTTTGGGGTTTTCTTTTTTTTTTTAATTTCTTTTCCTGAAGTAATATAAATGCTCTAAAACTGACCATGGCGATAAATGTATAACTATGTGATGATACTGTAAACCACTGAGTGTATACTTTGGATGGTCGGCATGGTATGTTAGTGTATCTCAATAAAATTACATTAAAAAAACAGATTTAGAGAGGGAGGGCAACATGGTAGCATAGGGAGGTGTGGAATTTGGTTAGTCCTCTAGAACAACTGGTAAACAGTCAGGAACAACTGTTTGGGGGACATCCGTGGCTGGACACACATCATACACCTGGAATGGGTGGAAGGGCCAGGACCACAGCAGAGAACTGTAAGTAAAGCCCCAAATGGCAGAGACTGGTGACCCTACCCCACTGGCATGGCAGGCTGAGTTGGAACACTTCCCTGTGAGAAAAGAAAGCAGTCTCTGGTGGAAGCAAGGGAAGGTAGCTCAAATGAGCTCCAACTGCTGTTTTCATTAACAAATTTCGTCTACTGAATACAAGCGAGGAGCATAGGTAAACCCAGAGCATGCAGGAAAGGAACCCTGATGTCCCTCCCAGCAAAGAGGAGACAGAGCTGATGGGGGGGAAAAAAGGATAAAGAAGATAAAAAAAGAGGCTTTTGGACACTCCTGAGCTCAGAATACTGGAAAAGGGCTGTGTCCCAAGAAAAGGGGCACATAGAACCAGGTTCCAATTCCAGCTCTCAACTGGCAAAACTAGGGCACCGGGGACTGGCTCTGAAAAGGGGATTTCTTGCTTTTTTCCTGTTTTTTTCCTCTCATTCTAAGTAGCTCATTAGAGAAAAGCCTCCAGCATTTTCAATTGTCAGTGCAGACTAAGGCAAAGGTGAAGTTAAGATAGTTAGAGAGACAAAGGAAGAAGTAAAGTGAATGAGGTAATTCCCTAAAGGGCATATCTTCCCTAAGGAAAGGGGTGGAGGGGCAGACCCAGCTCAAGTGGCTGCCGTCCCTCAGAGAATTCAGACCCTAGGACCTGGGGGGATGGGGGGGACAGAAACAGCTTAAGCTTGGTTTCTGACACACTCAGTCCCTGGTAGGGACAAGGTCTGCTGAGAATTAAGGGTACCGCACCTCTTTACACTAGTGGGGAGCTGCAGGTGGACAAGCGCCACCTGCTGGGCAGTACAGGAAAAGCACAGAGTCTAAAGGCCTCACAGGAAAGTCTGACAATCTACTGTGTCTTATCGTCAGGGAAATCTGATACTGACTACATCCTCCTCCTGAGACCTGGGCTCATCTGGTCTGAGAAGATCTCACTGGAGTAATCAAGGAAACCAGATGCATAGAAAACAAAAACAATGTAAGTCACACTAGGAAAAACGAAGATTTGGCTCAGCCAAAAGAACAAACTTACACTTCAAATGAGATACAGGAGTTGAAACAACTAATTAAAGATGTTCAAACAAATCTTATAAATCTAATCAATAAGCTGAATAAAAATGTGGCAAAAGAGATGAAGGATATAAAGAAGACACTGGGTGACAATAAAGAAGAATTTGTAAGCTTGAAAAAACAAATGGCAGAACTTATGGGAATGAAAAGCACAACAGAAGAGATGAAAAACAATGGAGACATACAACAGCAGATTTGAAGAGGCAGAAGAAAGAATTCATGAACTAGAGAATGGAACATCTGAAATCCTACATACAAAAGAACAGATAAGAAAAAGAATGGAAAAGTATGAGCAGCATCTCACGAAACTGAATGACAACATGAAGCACCCAAATATACGTGTCATGGGTATCCCAGAAGGGAAAGAGAAGGGAAAAGGGGAAGAAAAAATACTGGAGAAATAATCACTGGAAATTTGCCATCTCTTATGAAAGACATAAAATTACAGATCCAAGAAGCACAGCATACCCCAAACAGAACAGATTCGAATAGACCTACCTGAAGACATTTAATAACCAGATTCTCAAATGTTAAAGACAAAGATAGAATTCTGAAAGCAGTAAGAGAAAAGCGATCCATCACATACAAGGGAAGCTTGATAAGACTATGTGGGGATTTCTCAGTAGTAGAAAGGTGAGAAGGCATGATATATTTAAGATACTGAAAGAGAAAAATTGCCAACCAAGAATTCTATATCCAGCAAAACTATCCTTCAAAAATGAGGGAAAGTTTAAAATATTTTCAGACAAACAGATAATGAAAGAGTTTGTGAACAAGATAGCTGCTCTAAAAGAAATACTAAAGGGAACACTACAGGCAGATAGGAAAAGACAGAGAGAGAAATTGGAGAAGAGTGTGGAAATGAAGACTATCAGTAAAGTAAAAAGAGAGAGGAAAAAATAAATAAAAATAAGACAAACGGTAGACAGTAGACATTACATTGAGTGAAATCAGCCAGAAACAAAAGGACAAATACTGCATGGTTTCACTATTATGAACTAACATTAATGAGCAAACTTTGAGAGTTCAAGCTGAGAACACAGGTTATCAGGAGATAGAGAGTAGAGATCGGGCATCTGATGCTGAAGGACTACAGAATGCTCAACAGGATTGATTGTATAGATCCATAAATGGATAGCACAATACTGTGTGATAGTGGCACAATATTGTAAGTACTCTGAACAAAGATGAGTGTGAGTACAGTTAAAAAAGGAAGACTAGGGGCATGTATGACACCAGAAAGAAAGAAGATAAAGACTGGGACTGTACAACTTAGTGAAACCTAGAGTGGTCAATGATGGGTGATTAGAGTGGTCAATGATGGGTGATTAAATGTACAAATATAAGAACGTTTTTACATGAGTGAGAATGAATGTCAACATTGCAAGGTGCTGAAAATTGGATGGTATAGAGGAACAAATACAATTAGCGCAAAGTAGAGTCTATACTTATCAGTAACATTGCTATAAACTTCCATTAATTGCAACAAAGGAAATGTGCCAAAGCTAAATATGTATCAGAGGGGCATAATCAGTGAGGGGTATGGGATTCTTGGTGGTGGTGTCTAATCTTTTCACTGTATTTTATTTTATTTTAATTTTTTCTTTTTTTCTTTCTTTTTTCTTCTCCACTTCATCTTTCTTTACAGAAGAAATAGAAATGTCCTCATATAGAGTATAGTGATGGATGCAAAAGTATGTTATTATACAGGGAATCATTAAGTGCTTACTTAGGATGGATAGTATGGTGTGTGACTTAAATTGTTTAAAAAATAAACAGGGATACAAGTGCTGGAGAAAATGTGAAGAGAAGGATATACTTATTTACTGCTGGTGGAGAAGCAGAATGGTGCAGCCCATCTCGAGGGCAGTGTGGTGGTGCCACAGGAAGCTAAATATGGGGTTGCCATATGGTCCTGCAAACGTGCTATTGGATGTACAGCTGGAGGAACTAAGAGCGGGGATATGAGTGGACATTTGCACACTAGTGTTTATGGCAGCAGTATTCATGTTTTGCAATGGATGGAGGTGGCCTAAAGATACATCAAGTGATAAACAATGTGAACTATGGTATATACATACAATGGAATATTGAGCAGCAGCAAGAAGGAATGATGTTGTGAGGTATGCAACTAGGTGAACAGACCTTGAGGACAGTACGTTGAGTGAAATAAGCCAGAAACAAAAAGACAAACATTATAACGCCTCATTAATATGGACTAACCATAATGTGTAAACCCTGAGAACTAAATCTAAGAGCATGGGTTAATCAGGGGAAGGCTTATGGTAAAGGTTCCTAGATTGTAAGCTCTTACACCAGTCACATGTATTCATGAATTGTAATGGTTATTTTTAAATTCTGAGATTCTGAGCTGTTTGTGTGTGACCTGTTTGGTCCCTGGAGCTTTGGGTATCTGTGTGGTGCCTGGGACTCAGAGCCAGAGTTTGGCAGCTGTGAGTGTCGGTATTACCCTATAGAGCAACTGTTAAAGAGGCTGAAAAGGAGAACAGATTTCAGTTGGAAATATGAACAAAATGGACTTTGTTGAGACTGCAGTAGATGGGACTAAAGGGTACAGGATGATATTGACTGTGTTTTAAAACTTCGGCTTCTGTGGGAGACCAAATGAGGAGATGTTTATTTGGTGCAAAATCTATATTTTTTTGTAGCATACTATATCATTTAACTTGTATGGTCAGTTTACTCAAACATCATAATTACATGGAACCTCGAATACGAAGTGAGATCTGGTTGGTTTGTACAGGTTATGTGAAGCCCTGACACATCCCAGAGTAATTTGGGCAGAGAATAAAAAGTAGTTGTAAAGCTCCCCTTGAGGGACTAGGGAAAAATGTGGAAATTATCAAACTTCCCCACCCGGGGAATTCCTGATAATCTCACAAGCATTAGGACTACAAGTTTAGTTGGCTAAAGGAGAGGCTAAGCCTACTTATAATCGTGCCTAACAGTCACCTCCAGAGAACCTCTCTGTTGCTCAGATGCGGCCTCTCTCTCTAAACCAACTCGGCATGTGGACTTGTTGCCTTGTAGGTCTCCCTGGAAACATGGGATGAGACTCCTGGGGATGAGCCTGGCTCTGGCACTGTAGGATTAAGAAAGCCTTCTTGACCAAAATGGGGAAAATAAATGAAACAAAATAAAATTTCAGTGGCTAAGAGATTTCAAATGGAGTTAAGAGGTCATTCTGGAGGTTACTCTTATGCATTATATAGAAATCCCCTTTTAGTTTTTATGTTATTAGAATAGCTAGAAGGAAATACCTGAAAATGTTGAACTACAATCTAGTATCCTTGATTCTTCAAGACAATCATGTAACTTTATAGCTTAAATGCCGTGACCATGTGGTTGTGAAAATCTTATGGCTCACATTCCCTTTATCCAGTGTATGGACAGATGAGTAGAAAAATGGGGATAAAAAGTAAATGAATAGTGGGGGAGGAGGGGTAAGGGATATCTGGGCTTTTCTTTTTTACATTTGTTTTTATTATCTTTATTTTATTTTTTGGAGTAATGAAAATGTTCAAAAATATGATGACACTGTGAACAACTGTTGTTCACTTTGGATGACTGTATGGTATGTGAATACATTTTAATAAAGTTGCATTAAAAAAACAGATTTCATTTTTCCTTGACTGAACATGTACATTGTTCAATTATACTGGCTCTTAAATGAACAAGTTTATTCTAAAGAGCAAAAACTACACTAGGTGTAAGAGGCTATACAAAACTCACCTTTTCCGTGATTCTGTTCCTCTCACTTACTCCCCACCTCTCCCAGACATGCTCATTCATATACAGCAATCTACCAGCAGCAATCACCTCTGCACCCCAGAGAGAACATAAACCCTGAACACAAGCTATCAATCATATTCAAGAGAGATTCAACCAATAGACAAAAATGTTCTCCTGATGGGAGACACTAAACCAGATTTTCTCAGGAACTAAACTACTTTCAAGGAATATGCTTAAACAACTGCATGAACAAATTCAAGTTGTTCAAAGACTCTGAGGTAAATACCGAGACAGCAACCTACCAAATCGCACCAGGAGCATTTAGGACAAAAATTGGGAGTGATTGTTCTTAATCCACAAGACAGAGACTAAACTGTGAAATAGCTTCCTGTGCATTTTCCCCACTATGATTCTGTTTTGTTCACTGGCCCAAAGCCCTGGCAATAGAAATATAACATTAATCTCAAATTTTAAAATGCCTCAAAATTAAGGAATGAGTTATGTATTGTCATACCAAGTGTATTAGCTTTAGATTTCTTTTTTAGCAGAAAATTCCATCCAAAATAATTACAAGTGTTCTATAACAAAAATAATTATTTCCTTTGTAGGACATCTTAGGATCCCCAGTGATAAATCCTACACCTAGAAAACATCCTCAAAGCTTAAACAAATAAGAAACTCATGATTTAACATTAACCTAAAGGAAGATATATTTTGAAAACCTGTTCTTGAGGACATTATTCTAATCATTTTTCCCAGATTAATAAACCTAGTTTTCATTCAATAACTGCTATATGAAGTTTACCTTAAAAAACTTTTTTCAATTTTGAATACCTAATAACTCCAAAGTAAATTTCTTTGGCTTTATTTTCTTTTTATATTACAAGTAAATAATGAAACTTAACATATTTCTGTTTTTTAATTAAAATCTCTTACCCATGCTTAAAGATAATAATTTTTCTGTAGAGTCATCTTCTTTTTTTGACATTCCAACAGTTTCCTTGTATCTTTTTTTGGCCTGATCCACCAGAAGCTGAAATTCATTATGATGCCTTTTACCTGAAATTCAAACCGTAGTTTCAGTAAGGCAAGAACTACAAAAGTTAACCATCTAAAACTGAGAGCCTGAATGTGAAGACATACACAAGCTTGCTCAAGAACAGTACCCTTGGGTATCCCTTGCAATGAATTTAAAAGCCGTTAAGCACAAGAATACAAGGGGCTAGGGGATAATGGAATCCTCTCCATTTTATCTCCTCTGTTCTTCAGTTACAAACATGGAAACATGATACTACTTGTTTGCTACAGTTTTCTTCCAAATCCCATACTCTAGAAAGGCTTCTGATAGAACATGAAAGATGCTTTCTTAAATATACCGTTAAACGACAAGATGCAAACCCCAAAGACACCATTCTAACTTCCAAGACACAAGAGAGTATTAAAATGAAGAGTATTAACTGAATATAAGAGTAAAAGCCCTAGGAAAGTTAAGTTATTAAAAACAACCCAAAAGATAGTCATTCCAAATGCCTCCTTTATTCTTCACATTTCTTTCCCATTTCCCATCAAAACCCCTTTACTTGAACATTGTAAGACCCTCTCCCCCCAATCTACTTTATCTTACGATAATAATACCAAGCAAATAACTACTACTTTAACACTTCTGGATATAATTTAATTGACCATGACTTCAAGGTCACCATTAATAAGGTAAACTACTTTACTCAATAAACAGTAATGGGTCAGCTTTAGGGAACAAACTTTAGGACATCTATTTGTGATTCTGAACCATGGTTCAAATAGCTGATGCTGCAGTTTACTTATCTAGCAATATTAAACACTTAAGCCGATAATGTTCAAAGAAGTCATTAATCCTGTAAAAAATATTTTAGAAAGAAACATAGAGGCAGCCAACTCAATGAGAGAAAATATTTGGAAACCATGTATCTGATAAGAGACTGTTATCTTCCATACATAAAGAAATCCTACAATTCAACAATAATAATACAAACAGCCAAATTATAAAATGGACAAAAGATACGAAAAGACATTTCTCTGAAGAGGAAATATAAATGGCTACAAAACATGAAAAAATGTTTATCTTCACTAGCTATTAGGGAGATGCAAATCTCACAGCAGTAAGAATGGCTGCCATTAAACAAACAGGTAACTACAAATGCTGGAGAGGATGTGGAGAAATTGGAACTCATTCATTGCTGGTGGGACTGTAAACAGTTAAGCCACTCTGGAAGACAATTTGGTGGTTCCTCAGAAAACTAGATATCGAGTTACTCTACAATCCAGCAATTTCACTTCTCAGTATATACCCAGAAGGTCTGAAAGCAGTGACACAAACAGATATTTGCATACCAATGTTCATAGCAACATTGTATACAATTGGCAAAAGATGAAAACAAACCAGATGTCCTTCAAGAAGAGTGGATAAACAAAATGTGGTATATACACCAATGGAATACTACACAGCAGTAAGAAGGAACAAGGTCATGAAACATGACAACATGGATGAACCTTGAAGACATAATGCTGAATGAAATCAGCCAGGCACAAAAGGAGAGATATTGTATGTTACCACTAATGTGAACTCTGTGAAAAATGTAAAATAAGCGTCTTATAATGTAGAATATAGGGGACCAAGAGATAGTCAGAAGTTAGTGAAGGGGGAATGATGTTCTAATATTTACAGAAATGATAATGAGGGTGATCTTAATGATGTGGGAAGGTCAGGTGTGACTATGGTTCGTTAATGGGATTATAACAATCAGTGACGCACTGAAGGTGAACATGTTTGTAAATGGTTGCTTAAAGGCATGTAACCCACAGAGTAGCACCACAAACCTAAATAAGTGTTAGCATGATATACTTACAAGGTATGACACTGGTACAGAGGGTTAACAACAGAGTGGTATGGAAAAACTACCCATTATGTATTAAAGACTAAATTTAATAGAATATCTTACCAACTCTACACTAATAGTAGGGATGAATAATTAGCAGCTGATAACAGCTCTGGGATATATTACGTTATGATAATCATTTAAAGTTGAGATTGATGACGATTGTACAACTGAGTGAAGATAATGTAAGAAACTGACCATTTCTCTTGGGATAGAATATAGGTTAAGTGAAGTTAGGAACCCACTAGTTAATAAATCAAGCCCTTGACTTGAGGCTTACTCTTATGAAATTTAGGGTTGTAAATAGGAGGCTAAGCCCTCCTATAACTATGTCTACGAGCCACCTCCACGGAACCTCTTTAGTTGCTCAGATATGGCCTTTCTCTCTGCAAGCCCAACTCGGCAAATAAATTCATCCCCACCCCACCCCCCACCACCGACCCCCAAAGAGGGACATGACTCCCAGGGGAATGAATCTCCCTGGCAACACGGGACATGATTCCCAGGAATGGCCTGGCCCTGGCAGTGAGGGATTGAAAATGCCTACTTGACCAAAAGGAGGAAAAAAGAAAGGTAACAAGCTGAGGTCACAGTGGCTGAGAGATCCCAAATAGAGTCGAGAGGCTATTCTAGAGGTTTCTCTTATGCAAGCTCCAGCTAGACATCCCAAATGGCCACAGTATGCCATGCCCTTACCAAAAGTAGTCCCCAAATACCTAGGTCCCTACCTAAGATTCTATAAAAGATCCATTCACTAAGTTTTATCTTTCAGAAACTTAAATCCACCAGAGTATTCCTATAGCAGACAAGTCCTAGAACCGAGAGGCAATAGCCTCTTTAAAATCAACAAGATGCAGCCCCTGTCCCATACTGTCAACACCCCCTTTCAGTATGAACAAGTTAGGGTGCTCACTGCCTAGACACCCCTGAGAATAGAGAAAGAGATTAAGCGTGAGGAAGGGGTAGCAACAAACAAGATAAGATTTAACAAAGGTCTATGAACACTGAAATGTTATATAATTATATATATATTTTTTGGATGCTGGGGTGCTGGAGTAGCTGGAAGGACGTAAATGACATGGTGGAGCTGTAGCCTACAGCATCCTTTGGGATTTGCTCTATAGCTGCTCATTGAATTGTGCCTTGAAGGTCTTCGCCTTTCTGTATATACCTTGTATTAAATAATAGGGAAGGGACTGAGAGTGTGGAACTGTAATCCATAACAACTTTTGAAATTACCAAGATAATTGCTTGTCAAGCAGAACATCAAGAGTTGACACCTCTCTGTATACACGTCAAATTTTATAATAATGGAAATGGCTGAAGTTGTGGAATTGCGATCCATGACATTCTTTGAAATTTGCTCTCTACTTGTGATAAATACTTTGAAAGTCATCACTGTTATGTATATAGGTTAAAGCACAAAATAAAAAAAAATAAGTAAAAACAAACAAATAAATAAATAAAACAAGAAAAAAAAAGTTAGCTCTTTAGAAACAAGCGAGAATCCCATCCTAAAGGATACAAGCTAGGTGATTTCTTTCGAGTCTATTCAACTCAATGCATGAGGATAATCCTTTCATACTTCTTCAGTTCTTCAGAATCAATGGACTAACATTATGTTGTTGCTGTTAGCAAGGGTATCATAGCACTATGGGATCTACATCATTTAGTTACACAGGGTCTCAATCTTTGGTAGAGCAGATATTTTCCCAGTAAGGTCACAGTGGCACATATGGATTGTAGATTTAAGAATTACTCAAGAAGCCTGCTGAAGCAATCAAGCTAACAGTTAAAAAGGCTTACTAATGACTTCATCTTCTGAAAGAATAAAATCCCAGGATTTTTAGGAGATTTTCTTTTTCTAAGTCTAATTACCCTAAACTTAAACCAAAGTCTACTGTGCTGGCTGGAAACCAAAAAGTAAATGGCAGCCACTGCTCTTGCCTCGCTCCAAGAAATCCAATAACCCCTGCTCAAAAAACAAATGATGCATTTATAGCTAAATGATTTCAGAAAAGTAATTCACCACCTCTGAGCTCTCCATTTCCTCTCTGTAAAATAAGAATATTTCATAAGATTGTTTTGAGGATTAAATGGAATCAAATATATTGCAACATTGTATGAAACTTCACAGTGTGGTACATCACCTTAAATATAATTACCATTATTCTTCAGAGAAATAAAAGTAAAGCAGAGGTACTTTTCTCACTGCTTTCAGAGTATGGTCATACAACAACATTGTGCAGACAAAGGATATTACTCTAAACTCATAGATCCCTTCTGATGACTAGGCACAGAGCTACAGGGGTGAGCAGAAAGTAGGCACATTAAGTGTTTAAGGAGTTGAGTGAAAAGACAGAAAACCTGAGAACACCTACAGCCAGCAGGCAGCCAGCACAAGGGAAATCACACGCACAAGACTAGCTACTGAAGTCATTTATAACTCATTCAAAAAAAACAAAAACATGAAAAAAAACTCCATTATTTGTTTGAGAATGACTCTCACAAGGTACAAAAACTCCAAATGGTCCATTTTAAAAATGATAAAATTATAAATATCAAGGAATGACTACAACATGTAAAGCACATGTACCCATAAAACATAGCACTTCAGAACATAAATAATAAATGGCAAGTCATGTTACTTCTTAACAACTTTTTAAATTCATCATTTCCTTTTGACTGTAATTTGCCATTGTAAGACAATAGTAAATATGTCTATCATGTGACTAGGGATTGAGAAAAAAAATGAACAAAACCAAAATATTAGGACTGCCACCCCAACCAAAATGGCAGAATGAGATGTCCAGGCCTCCATCCCTACACAGAAGCTTTAAACTTTAAGCAACAAACAAGAACTAACAGAAACTTTTTTCTTAAAGCTCCAGAAAACAGTTAGAGTTGTAGTAACAGGATTAGTGCCAAATCAAGAAAAAGACAACATAAAAACAGTAAGCTCTCATGGTGCCCTTGCTGGCCCCTCCCACACCCCCGCACCAGCTCGGCATGGAGTCAGCCTGTCTTCCCAGTGTGGGTCACTGGGCCCAGTTCTTGAGCAAGTGCATAACTTTTGTGCACATAAAAGGATGCACTTATGTCTGTGCTAATCTTGTTTAGTGGCAGCCTGAAGGACTGAATGAAGACACTTGTCTCAGGTTCCCTGTCCCAGAACTTGCTCTGCACAAAGCTCTCCTAAGGAATGATACAGAAGAAAAGTCAAACATCAACTGCCAGGGGCAAAGGAATGCTGGCTGTGGGACATACGGTAGAACCCGGAATCATGAGAAAACACTGTTTCCTAGGGGAATGGTGACACTTCTATCCATGTAAACAGGGAAATTTCTAGGACCCTGTGTGCATGTCCAGGTCAAAAAACATGCACAGAAAAGAGCAGTTAAGACTCTACAGTTCTGCCTTGGGCTCTTTTCTAAACTCATCATTAGAACAGCTGAACTCTGAAGAACACTTGCCCAGGTCAATTTGCAAAGACTGAGAAAAGTATTTCCTTTTTTCCTTTACTTATTTATTTATTTATTTTGGTTAAATCCTGGCATTCAAAGGAATCTCTGTCATAACACTAGCTGGATACAAATTTATACAACAGATGCCTCAGTGTCTGAATTCCAGAGATGATACACTAAAACATCAAAATGTCCAGGTTTCAACAAAAGGTTACAAAACATAGAAAGAAACAGAAAGTGATGGCCAAGCCAAAGGAGAAGATTAAGGCATTAGAAACCATCATTGAGGAGGACCAGACCTGGGGCATATCAAGGATTTTTTAAAAAATGGTCCTAAATATACTCACAGAGCTAAAGGAAACATGAACAAAGAACTAAAGGAAAACAGGAAAATGACAGATGAATACAAAGACAATTTCAATAAAGAGATAGAAATCATGAAAAGGAACCAAACAGAGCTGAAGTCCAACAGTAGCAGAAATTAAAAATCATTGAACTTGAAGATAAGACATTTGAAATTATTCAGTCTGAAGAGCAGAAAGAAAAAAGAAGGCCGGAAAGTAAACAGAGCCTGAAGAGATCTGTGGACACAATCGAGCATATCAACATACACACCATGGAAGTTCCAGAAAGAGAAGGGAGAAAGGGACAGAAAAATATTCAAAGAAATAAAGGCTGAAAACTTCCCAAATTTAACTTAAGACATGAATATACACATCCAAGGAGCTCAACAAACTCCAACAGGATGAACCCAAATGGACACACCCTACAACATATTATATTCAACCTGTCAAATGCCAAGGATGAAGAGAGAATTCTGAAGGCTGCAACAGAGAAGCAACACATCATGTACTGGGGGCAAATTTCTAATCGGAAATTATAGAAGGAATGGAGCCGTAGGATGACATATTTAAAGTGCTGAAAGCAAAAAATTGCCAACCAAGAATTCCGTATCTGGCAAAACTGTCTTCCAAAAATGAGGGAGAGATTAAGACAATTACCTAAAAAACCTATTAAAACTCTCCTCCTTTTCCCATCTACCTATATTTGTGAAGCTGAACATTCTCCACATGTCAACCAAACCAACACATTAAATATAGAAGCTAATATGAAAAATCAAGCTTTTATTAAGCCAGGCATTAAGAGATTTATAAAAATGAGAACACAATGCCACTCTTCTGGTTCAATTTTTTAAATCAGATTTATTGAGATATAATTTATATAAAAGCCATAATTTTAAGTGGATGACATAATGAGTTTTAAAAATATACAGTCATGTAATTACCAATTATGATATAAAAGATTTAAATCACCCAAAAGAGCTCCTTCATTACCCCTTGCAGTCAGTCCCCCTTTTCCACCCCAAATCTCTAGCAGTACCAATCTGCTTTCTGTCACTAGATTTTTGCCTTTTCTAGAATTACAAATAAATGGAATTATCTAGTACGCTCTCTTTTTCGTCTGGCTTCTTTCTCTTAGCATGATGTTTCTGACATTCATCTATCTCGTTTCAGACTCAGGAGTTCATTCTTTTTAATTGCTGAGTACATTCCACTGTATGGCTAGATCACAAGGTGTTTATGGGTATTTGGGTTGTTTTCAGTTTGGGATAGTATGAATGAGCTGCTATAATATTTGTTTACAAGTCTCTATGTAGACATATACTTCCATTTCTCTTGGGGTAAATACCTCCAAGTAGAATAACTGGGTTGTTTCGTAGTTATATGTTCAACTTTATAACAAACTGCTAACCTGTTTCCCAAAGTAGCTGTGTCATTTTGCATTCTCACCTGTAGTATATGAGAGTTCTAGTTGTTCCACATCCGGGCCAGCAGTTACTTATTGTCATTCTAATAGATACGTAGTGGTATTTTACTGCCATTTTAATTTGTATTTCCCTAAAGACTAATGAAACTGTACATCTTTTCATATTATTTGGCATTTGAATATCTCCTTTGGTGAAAAATCTGTTCAAATCTTGTTTCTTTCTTTTTTTTTTTTTTTAAACATGTCATAGGCTTCTTATTGAGATGTAAGGGTTCTTTATAACAGATACTAGTACTTGGTCAACTATAAATTTTACAAATATTCTCTCCCAATCTGCAGCTTGTCTTTTAATTTTCAAAACAGTGTCATCTGAACAACCAAAGATTTTAATTTTAATAAAATTTAATTTGTCACATTTTTCTTTCATGGTTCATAATATTTATGAGCTAGTTTACCCAAAGTCACAAAATTTCCTTCTATGTTTTATAGTTTTACTCTTACACTACATCTTTTGATCCTCAACTTTAATACCCAGGAATGAGACAATGTAAAAGGCAAGGTTCTCCCACCTCCACCCCTAGCATAGA
The DNA here is from genome assembly GCF_015220235.1 of Choloepus didactylus. Lineage (NCBI taxonomy): Eukaryota > Metazoa > Chordata > Mammalia > Pilosa > Megalonychidae > Choloepus > Choloepus didactylus. Next base: position 238,865,072 of record NC_051307.1, read on the forward strand.
CTACACTGGCCTGATTACTGTGGCTTTGTAGGAAGTCTAGAAATCAGGGATAGTAAGTCCTCCAATTTTGTTTCTCTTTTCAAAATTGTTTTGGTTCTTCTATATCCTTTGCATTTTCCATATAAATTTTAGCATCAGCTTGTCAAAAGTCTAGAGACTGTGATGAATCAATAGATCAATTTAGGAAGAACTGACATTTTAACAATAATGAGTCTTCCAATCTAAGAACATAGTATATCTCACCATTCCTTTAGGTCATCTTTGATTTCTCTCAGCAATGTTTTGTAGCATTCAGAGCACAAGTCTTACGTATTTCGTATTAAGCTTGTCCTTAAGAATTTCATATATGTAATGCTATTGCAACTGGTATTTTTTTAAATGTTGATTTCCAGTTATTTTTTGCTAGTATACTGAAATATAATTGTTCCTTATATATTTATTTGGTATTCTGCAAATGTGCTGAACTCACTTCTCCTTAGGATTTTCTATATAGATGATTGTGTAGTCTGTGAATAAAAATAATTTCATTTCTTTCTTTCAAATCTGTTTATTGTTTATTCTTCTTTCTTGCCTTATTGAACTGGTTATGACCAACAGTACAATGCTGAATAAAAGTGGTGAGAATGAACATCCTCTTATTTCCGTATCGGGGGAAAACATTCAATATTTTACCATTTAATATGTTAGTTGCAGGTTTTTCACAGCTATCTTTTACCAGATCAAAGAAATTCTAATTTACTGAGAGCTGTTATCATTAATGGGTGTTCAATTCTGTCAAATGTTTTCAAATGTTTTTTCTGCATCTATTGAGAGTATGTTTTTTTTTTTTTCCATTTTTTTTTGTATGTAAATATGGTGAATTACATTTACTGATTTTCTAACATTAAACCAATTCCTAGGAAAATCCCACTTGGTTATGATGTATTATCCTTTTTATATTTTGCTAGACTGAATGTACTAAAATTTTGTTTAGGAGTCTTGTATATAAGTTCACATAAAATACTGGTCAGAATTTTTACTTTGTCTAGTTTGGATATCATGAAAATTCTGGTGTCATAAGTGGTAACACTTCTACATGCGTGTCATGGAATTCACAAGTGAAACCACTTGGGCATGGAGTTTTCTTCCTGGGAATGCACATTCAATTTCTTTAATATACATATAGGGCTATTCAACTTACCTATCTCTTAAGTAAGGTTTTGTAATTTATGTCTTTTGAAGAAATCGTCTATTTCATATATGTTCTCATTTACTGGCACACAGTTGTTCACAATATACCCTTATTATTCTTTTAATGTCAGTATGATCCTTGGTAATTTCCCCTCTTTTGTTCCTGATACTGGTAACTGGTGCCTTTTCTTTTTTGTCTGGTCAGGTTTGCTAGATCAATTTTATCAATTTTATTGATCTTTACAAAGAACCAGCTTTTGGTTCTACAGATTTTCAAAGATTTTCTATTTTAAATTTCATTGATTTCTGCTCTTATCTTTATTATTACTTCCTTCTTGCTTATTTTGGGTGGAAAATTTGCTCACCTTTAATCTAGCTTCTTAAGGTGAAAGCTCAGATCACTAATTTAAGACCTTTTTACTTTTCCAATGTAAACATGTAATGCTATACATTTCCCTCCAAGCACTGCTTTAGCTACATTCCATACATATATATTTTCATTCAGTTCAAAAGAATTCTCTAATCTACTTTTATCACATTCAGTGTATTTTTCAATTCAGTTATGTAAGTCATCTAAGGAATTCCATTTGGGCCTTTCTTTATAACTTCCATTTCTAACTTCAGCAGGACCCTGCCTTTTTCTTCCTTCTTGAACATATGAAATATATTTGTAAATGTTGTTTTAACATTTTTGTCTACTAGTTTCATCATCTCTGTCATTCCTGGGATCTTATGTTTATGGATCACATTTTTCTGCTGCTTTAAATTCCTGATAATTTTCAATAGGATACTGGATACAGTTCATTTTACTGTTGGCAGCTAGATTTTGTTTTATTCTTCAACTGTGTTGTATTTTGTTCTGTGGCACATCATGTTTCTTGGAATCAACTTTAAGATTTTATTGGGAAAGATGAGAGCAATCTTTATTCTAGAGCAGAGGTCAGCAAATAATGGCTCAGGGGTTAAATCTGACCCACGACCTATTTTTGTATGGCTCTCTAGCTAAGAATGGTTTTGATATTTTAAAAGGGTTGGAAAACAAACAAAGAACATGTGACAGATATCATTTTTCCTGCATAACCCCAAATATTTATTACATGATTCTGAGGTAATTTAGCTCTGCTACTAAGGCAATACCTTTCTAAGGATTCTGTCTGATGCCCCATATATTACAAGGTTATTCTGTTCCCCACTGGGAGGAACTCAAACTATTCCTTGCTCTGTGTGAGCTCCAGAAACTGTTCTGCCTAATCCTTTTGAGTGGTTTGTTCCCTGATCTCAGGTTGTTCCCTCTCATGCATGCGCAGACTGCTAGGCAGCCAAAGACTTGGCAGGATCCTTCTCCAGACCTTTAAAACTCTCTTCCACTCTCTGCAGCTTCCTCCTCTCTGGTACTCTGTCCCACAAATTCTAGACATCTTGGCATCCTAGAACTTTGATTTCTGTCTCCTCAACTCAGTGAGACCACCAGGGTATTCCAGGATACTCCCATCCTGGGCAACAACCTAAAAACTGCCTACAGGCAGTAAACCGCCAGAACTGCAGAGCTCACCACCTTACTTGTTTCCTTTCTCTCAAGGATCCCAGTCCTGTGCTACCTGTTTTCCAATATCTGAAAACCATTCTTTCACATGTTTCATTTGGTTATCAAGTGTTTTTATGGAGGAGAGTAAATACAGAATCTGTTATTCTACATAGGCTAGGAGTAGAAATCTTTATTAATTTTTAGTTTTGGAAGCATAGGTTTTTTTTTTTTTAATCCAAATATGTTATTTATGTTAACATACAATGGATTTTCTGAAATTATTTCTAAATGAGTTAATAGATACTTTTGAAATTTCTTGGTTTTATTTTCTTCTTTGGTCCATGGTTTATTTGGAAGTGTGTTATTTGGTTTCCAAATATTCTGTGATTTTCAGAGAGCTTTCTGTTACTGATTTATAATTTAATTCCACTGTGGTCGGAGAACATACTTTGTATTCTGGATGAATACTTGAGGGGAATTCTTTGGAAATCTCTAGGGTTCTCTGTGCTGCTCTCTCTTCTCTGGTACTCTGTCCTGCAAACTCTAGCTGCCTTGGTTTCCCTGGTCTCTCGGTTCCTTCTGTTTCACGCAGAAAATCCACCAGGTTCTGCTTGGGTTCGCCCTCCCTGCACTGCAGCCTGGGAACTCTTCCAAAGAAGTAAAGCTGAGGCAATTAAGGGGCTCATCTAATTATCCCCCATCTCTCAGGGATTCCTATCCTTTGCTGCTTGATAACCACTGTCCTAAAAAGTGTTGTTTCATGTTTTGACAATGTATTTTGATTGTTGCAAGCGGGAGAGTAAATCATTTCATCTTGGCCAGAAGCTAAGTCCTCTAAGTTTTAATTGGCAATATGATACATACTGACAGATATAACCCACATGAAAAAAGCTCTTTGGTGTCCTTGATGATTTTTAAGAGTGTAAAGAGGCTTAGAGAACTGAGAACCTTGGCTCTAAATGCTAGAATGCCCCAGGATGTAGCTAGCCCTAGGCTCTGTTCTCTAGCAGTACTCTTCTTCCAGATATCTTAGCTAGTATCACAACTTTAAATACTACTTATAACCTAATGAATTGCAATATGTCTTTTTAGTCAGGTAGACTCATATTCATACCTAATTCTCTTTTCCACTTGGATATCCAATAGAAAACAAAACTTTAACAGAGACAAAATGGAAATTTTGATTCTCTTTCCCCACCCACAATCCTTCCCTAGTCTTTTCCATCTCAGTAAATGGCACCATCATCTTCCCTGTTGATTAAACCAAAATTACAGGAATCATTCTTCATTACTCTTTTGGTCATTTACCACGTTAAATCCACCAGTAAGTACTATTGGTTCTACTCTCAAAGTTTACTTTGAATTGCCCATTTTACTCGAGGCTAGGCCAAATTTAGGCTTAGCTTATTGAAATGGCCTCATCTCATTCAAGTCTCTTCTCACATATCTTATCACCTTCTCAAAGGCCTTCCCTGACCAACAAATCTAAAATAGCAGCTCCATCATTCTCTATCCCTGCCTTATGTTTCTTCTTTGCATTATTACGATCTGACTACTATACACTTTACTTATTTCTTTTGTTGTCTGACTGTCCCCATTAAAACATAGGCCCCAGGTGGGAAGACTTGTCTGTTTTGCTCATGCTCGATTCCCAATACCTCTAATATTTTCTGGGATACAGTTATTGATGATCAATAAATATTTATTGAGAGAAGAGCTTCCTGGCTGATTTTCTTGCTATTTCTTGCTCATCTATCATTTATTGTCCTTAACAGATATCATGATCTTTTTCAATGTAGATAAAATCATGTTACTTATCTTTCTAAACCCTCCAATGGCTTTCCATTGCAATGAAGGACAAAATTCAAAATAAAATCTTCCAAGGTCTTACATTGTCTGGCCCCCTGCTTTTCCTTATACCATTCTCCCCACTTGCTTACCATACTCAAACCACACTCACCTCCTTTGTTTCTACAATAGAGCCTTTGCTCTTTATTTTCTCTCTTCCTGGTCTTCCTCTAGCTCTTTCAATGGCTGCCTCTTTATTTCCTTCACTTAAGACTCATCCCAGATGTCAGCTCCTCAAGAAAAGCCTTTTTCTATCTTCTATGTCCTACATAGTTTCTATCAAGTTACCCCATGTTATTTTCTTCAGAGCACTTGCCACTTACAACTTTTATTATATGAATGCTTATCTGCTTATTTATTATGTTATTTATCTGTCTACTACTAGACTGTAAGTTCCATGAAAGGAGAGACCTTGTCTCATTGCTGTATTCCCAGTACCTAGAATACCAGCTGGCACACAGCAGATGCTTAATAAAAATGTATTGAATTAATAAATGACAAAACAAAAGAACAAAGCAATAAATTAAACCATGCTAAAATGCCTTGCTTACTTAACAACATTAAACTGGGGCTCCCAGGAAAAGTTTCAGAAGATAATGAGAGTGCTCATCAGTTTTTTTCTGACAAAAGTTTAAGATTATATTTTACCAGTATAAATAGGAAAAATATCACAAAGAAAAAAATGAAATAACTTTCATCAGGCTAAGATTCCACCTCTTATTGGAGCAATTCACAGACCTAATTAAGACTTACCAAAAGCATCTGATATCTAAAATCAACAGTTAACTTAGTAAACTCATTTGATTCAACTCCTTTTATCAAACGCACCTTCCACAGATCTATGACTAAAGCTCAAATTCACTGATTTTACTGTTTTTTTTTTCATTTACTAAAGAGGAACTTATATTAGTCAATCCAAAAGACTGCAAAAGAAAATTAAAAAGACAAATCATCACAAAACTACCAAATTAGACCATTCATAAAATTAAGCTTAAAAACAAATAAACAAAACAGCACTATAACCTAAAACTAAAGCTTATATACAGAGGAGGTTCCCAAACATACAAGTTATTCACTCAGCCTCAAAGAAGACAACAAAGGGCTTAGACTCAAAAGCCTGATAAACCTAGGTTCAATTTCCAGCTCGGCTTTTACTAGCTCTATGGGCAAGTTACCTAATATTTCTGAGTCTCAGTCTCTTCCTCTGTGAAAGAATACCACTCACTTCATAGAGTTGCTGAGAGGATTACTAAAATAACCTATGTGGAACTCCTGACACAATATATACTCAATAATTGTGATCTTCTGCCTTCTCATCTTTTTCTTTTTTAAACAGTGATGAAGCAGAAATCAGTAGAAGAAAAGTTTGCACAAGTCAGAAGACATGAGGTAGCTGGAGCATGCCTGATACCTTAGTTTAGACTCTAGATCTAAGCATACATCTTTCTTCTCAAAGGGAAAGTAAAATAGAGTAGTGAGAGACAGAAAAAGAAAACAAAATTCTCTTAGCACAATTAAAACATACCATGACTGGGATTACTCAGTCCACAAACGTTTATTAACTATCTACTATTTGCTGGGCACTTAAATTTAAATTTAAACTAAAAACCAAACAAACAAAAATAAATTAAGTATAAAAGTTAGTCAACTGATGAAACAGTAAGGTGTAAACCCTAGGAAAGATACAAAGACCATTTAAGGACCAAGAAGGGACAAAGTGGGGAACTTGGTAACAACTAATCAAATGAAAACTATTTTTGGCACAAATTCACAAGCTGTAGACCTGTTGAAATTTTTTATAGAAGTATTGTCATTGAATGGCTTGAAGACAGGATGGAGGGTCAGGAATGTTTCCATTTTAAGCCCATCTTCTCACAGACATGCTTTGAGAGCAACTAATTAATAGTTGCAAAGTGCTGTATGATAAGCTTAAAGTAGAATGGTACTCATAAATCAAAAAGCAGGCACAAAGTGTTACAAAAAAGGTCACTGTCTGAGCAAATACTCAGCTAAAGTTCAGTGTCAACTAATATTAACAAGAAAAGTTTATATCCAACATCAATATAAAACATTATTTTTAAAAATTAAGATGAAAAATTTAGCAATCCAACTTCTTGTTGCAAATAAAATGTTGTACAACTTACGGTATTTACTGTGAATCTCATCTATTTCCTCTTCTGTTTGAGCCTTTGTAAAAACCATGATCTAAAATAATCAAGAAAAAGCTTAATAAAAATGACAAAAATGGAAATAAGTACTATTTTAAAATCTCAAATGTGATGTTTATTTAATAAAGAAGAAAATAATCTTAACTCTGTTTTAAATAGATTAGGAAAAATAATCCCAATGTAGTCCCCTCAAAAAAGATGCTTTCATAATTGGTACACATTTCACTCAATCCTTTTTTTTTCTCATCAGAAGAAAATGCAACACTGACTGCATTATAACATATGAAGTATTAACAAAATGATCAATTATGTTTCCTATTTTTAATATTTAATTTTCCATATTTATTAATACAATAAGTAATACATGTAACTACAAGATTAAAGGCACTTGGCCTTTTCATTAATAAGGCAGATCTTCCTGTCTGCCTTCTCTTCTTTCCAACCTAACTTCTCCAGATCATAGTAGAAAAGTTATATAGAGAGAAAATGCAGTAATACAAGCTTAGTGTGTTAAATTTCTATTTCTACTCTTTTTTTTCATCTTAGACTTAAAAGATAAGAAATCTATTTACATAATTGAGTACAGTCCCTGTCTTAAAAGTGGCAGACAGGAAATAATAAAGTCAATGGAAATCTTATTTTTTTTTCTGCTATCTGGTTATAAACATACTCCCCTAAGGGCGTTGCTTTCCTTATAAACACATTACCGATGGACTAGGAAAAAAGTCTACTTGGGAGAGCTCAAAATACTTCCTCCAATGTCATAGGACAAATGACTATTTTCTTCTTTGCTATTTCTTTCCTCAAGTTTTGGACCATCAAGATAGAGGAAGGTGACAATGAAGATTTTCAGGTCTCCAAGTTCCTCAAATAAACTCAATAGATAATCAATCCTCATAAATTCTTATGATTACTTAATTTCTCCATAGGTATAATCACAGAATTGCAGAATGCCAGAGCATTCAGTTCAATCCTTTAGTTTTACAGATGAAAATCCTGAGGGTACAGAGGTTAAATAGCTTGTCAAATGCAACGAGTAGAGAAAAGACCAGTATCAAGGCCACCTAATGAAAAGGCATATATGTTTTTCCACAGAACTCTAGTTCATCAATAAATTCTAAGTAATAAACTCTACTTTGGATTGTATTTTGCATTGTATACTAGAAAACTTCTAAATATGACCAAATTTTAGGCTAAAAAATGAGCTGCAAATAAATCATAAATACATTAAATAGAAATAGATTCCAATACATTCCCCATTGAACATATTTAATTATGGCTTGCTTTAATTTTAGCAGGGTATTACACTTTTTTTTCTTTCTTATCTACACCGATACTGAAATAGAGACCATCAACATACGCTTTCGCTGAGTTTACTGGCTTCAAGACGCATCCTAGTCTTCTCCATATTTTCAATTTCTTTAACTATTTCAGCAGCTGTTAAAATAAGTATAACTAATATTAATTTCAGTTTTGATTATTGTACTATGGTTACATAAGTTGTTAACATTAGGAGGAGGTAGGTAATGGGTGTATGTAAACTCTTTGTACTACTTTTGCAATTTTTCTGTCTAAATTACTTCAAAATAAAAGGTTAAAAAAGTAAGAACCTACAGTTACAACACTGAACTCTTCCACTGAGGGAAGGTCAGCAAAACTATCATTCCAGAACACAGGTGAATTCCCACAGCTGCTAGAGGAAGGACACGGGGTAGGGAGGGGGGTGAGTGGGAGGGGAATGGAGGGGAGAGGAGAAAACTCTACCCCTGCAGGAAAGTCTTCAGTGTTTAGATTCCTACACATAAAGTCCAGCTTTCCATCCAAACTTACAAGATATCTGAAAAAAGCAAGCAAACAAACAACAGTAACAAAACAAGACTCAGATATCATGTTAAAACTATAAGACATGGAATTTGAAAATAACTATGATTGAGATGCTAAAAATCTAGTGGAAATTTTGAACAAAACTCATGAACAGATGGGGCATTTCAGTAGAAAGATGAGCCATCAGAAAGAATACAACAGAATTGCTAGATATATACATACATAAAGTGACAGAGATGACTCAGCTCAGCCAAGGAAAGAATCGGTGAACTTGAAATGAGATCAAGAGTATTATCCAAGCTGAAACAGAGGGAGAAAAAATTGGGGGGAAAAATGACAGAAGATAGCATCCAAGAGCTGTGGGACAATAATGAAAGAATTAGAATACATGCAATAGGAATCTCAGAAGAAAGAAGGGAGCAGAAGTATTTTAAGACCTAGTGGTCAGTATTTGCCAAAAATAACGAAAGACTTCAAACCATGAAGGCAACAAGCTCAGAGAACACTAAGCAAAATAAACATAAAACAACAAACAACAACATGCACACAGACATAAAGAGAACAAAAAGGAGAATGAACAAACAGAAAACAATTAGAAAGATGTTAGATTAAAGCCAACTGTATCAATAACTGCATTAAATATAAATGGCCCAAAAGCGTCAATTATTAGAGAATGTTAGATTCAAAAAGAAGCAGCACCAAATTATATGCTATCAACAAAGATCCCATTTTAAAAATAAGACATAGATAGGTTAAAAATAAAAGTATAGAAAGAGAGGTATCATGTAAATGCTAATAAAAAGAAATCTGGAGTGCCTAATTAATAAAAAGCAAAACGGATTTCAGAACAATGAATATTATCAAGGATAAAGAAGGAAATTAAGTAATGATAAATGGGTCAATTCACCAATAAAAACATAACAATCCTAAATATGTATGTACCTAGAACAGAAAGTGAAATGAATACTGAAAGTTTATATAATTACAGATTTTTTTTGTATGCTGGGGTGTTGGAATGGCTGGAAGGAGGTAAATGACATAGTGGAACTGTAGCCTATTGCATTCTTTGGGATTTGCTCTATAGCTGCTCGCAGAACTGTGCCTTGAAGGTCTTCACCTTTCTGTATATAACTTGTATTGCATAATAAGAAAAGAACTGACATTGTGGAACTGTAACCCATAACAATTTTTTACATTACATATATGACTGCTTGTTGAGCTGTATATCAAGAGATGACACCTTTCTGTATGCATGTTATATTTTACAATAATGGAAATGGCTGAAGTTGTGGAACTGTGACCCATGACATTCTTTGAAATTTGCTCTCTACTTGTGAAAGTTATCACTGTTACGGAATATGTTAAAGTTCACAATAAAAAATTTAAAAAAAATTTTTTAAAAACACATGAAAAAGGACTTATGGTCTGGACAAGATAAAGTAAACTCATTTCTCCCTAATCATCCCCACTAAGTACAAATAAAACCCCTGGTTATAATACAACAGACAATCATAAGAGAGTTCTGAAAGATGGGAAAGAGGAAGAGGAACTGGCTAAGGACCTTAAGATTTGAGGAACTACATCAGTGAGTTCCTATATTTCCTATATGGGCTCTGCAGAAGCCTGAAACCTTGCCAAAAATTAACAACCACCACCAAGAAATGCCTACCCTCTCTAAGAAAAGGACTGGGAAATGCGCAGCCCAGAAACCTTTTGACAATACCTGACTTATACCAGCTAACCACTAGTGATGCCCCCTTCCTCCTGCAGTATCATCAGAGAACAAGTGGGTTGTCTGGATTTCTACTCCCCACCTGACAGTGGCAGGAGGTGGGGGACAGGCTTTCCTCCCCTGCTGGTGCACCCTCAGTGGAGACCCGCCAAAAAAAGTCCAGAATTCCAGCCTCACTCAGTGGTGGTAGGGACACCCTCACCCTCTCAACCAGTGACTGAGGGGAGGACCTCAAAGACAAGGAACCTCAAGAAAGGCATTATTTAAACCTGCATGGTAAATCCTGGATACAGTCCTAAATGACTCGCATGTAAAACTGTCCTGAATTAATAAACCAAAAGATTTGAGAATTAAAGCACAGCATGAATGTCACCATGATTTTCAAAATGACCTCCGGGAAGCACATAAATGAAGCAGACCACAAGAACACTGCAAGGGCTCTGAAAACTAAATTGGCATTGGAATCAGCTGACATAAGTAGACAAGGATCTACAAGCAAAACCTAAACAAGACGACTGACTACTAAAATAGAATATTTAAATAGGATCCGAAGTCTCATAAAACAAAAAATGTTCAGGATACAATAAAAAAATACTTGTCATACAAAGAACCAGGTAAACCATAATTTGAATGAGGAAAGACAATCAACAGATGCCAATACTGTAATGACACAGATGATGGAATTATCTGACAAGAACTCTAAAACTGCCAACACAAAAAAGCCTTGACAAAGAATTACGAACACTCTGGAAATGAAACAAAACTGCTACTGTATGTAATGTTCTTATGATTTCAGCAAGCCCATTGTGAAAAATTCTCTTTAGTAGTTTAACAGTTTAAGTGTAATATATAAGCTATTGATTTCTTATAATTAGAGGTGGGGATAGGGGATGGGCTGCAGTAAACCCAACAACCACCACTACAACAACTAAACTTAGAAGCAAAGTGAAACAAATGAACCCACCTGTATTTCAAACAAATAACCTAACCACACTGAAGGGAGTTAAAAAGGAATTTACGAACAAAGTATTTACTACATATCCTCACTTAGGAGGGGAAGAGGTTGGATTGATAGGAGAACTAGAAAAAAATTCTCATCTCTTTCTTGTAGGTTTGTTTTGTAGTGGAGTAGCGGTATAGAGGAAATAATTCTGAAACTATTTTAGATATATTATAGAGTTGAACAAATCAGTAAAATCAGTAAATGTGCCAACGCTATTGGGAGAAGGCATTCTCACTGTGGGTAAAAAAGGCAGGTACAAATATAGAACAGAGAAAGGTAAAGAATCCTGTGGGGATGAACTGGAAATAGGGGTACTGCTGTGTTCTATGATTTCTAAAATGTATCTGTGTAAAAGCATTCACATTTGTATGTGTATGTACAAGTACTTATATATATATAGAGAGAGAGAGAGAGAGAGAAAGAGAGAATTCATATGTATGTGTATAGATCTTTATGCATATATTCCCTTACTCAGTGAACACAGCTGGTGGCCATATCTCAATTTCCTCAATAAAGAACCAGAGCTCCTCAGAGAAATGGCTGATTAAAGAGTTGGGGCAGGGAAGGGACAAGATGAGTCTGTAATATCTTATTAGGCCAAAAATAAGAAAATGATTAAAAAAATTAACAATATAGGAAGTATAAGAAATCACCATGAAGAAAATCCCACTGGCCAAATCTAGAACAATAAAAACACCAAAATAATTAAGTCTAGTAATGCACTATAAATTTGTGAGCCCATATCGATAACAGATAAAGAAAAAATACAGGAGAAAGAAGGGCTTAAATTGGAAAATTATCATTTTACAATTATCACAGAAAAGATTAGTTCAGGCAAAAATCATCAAAGGATATTAAATATAAGAGCGAAATTGTAATGAGGTATAGGATTTGTTAAAGTGTGTTTCCATAGATTCCCTATTGGTAGCAAGGGAGAAAATATAACTAAATGATGGAGAAATTAACCAAGTGATCAAACCTGGTATCACAGATGTCAAGTGCCTCTGGATGCAATATTCTGAGAAGTACAAAACATCACTTATATAGTATGCTGGACAGGAATGCACAAGCTGAATGTAACCATAACGAAACATTAGACAAAGAGAAAATGAGAAACATTCCATTAAAAAAAAGGGGGGGGGGGGCAAAACAGTTCATTCTTTAAAAATGCCAATGTCATAAAAGACAATGGAAGTCTGAAGAAATGCTCCAGATTGCAAGTGACTAAAAAGATACCATACAACTAAATACAATATGAGATCCAACACCACTCATGTACTGGAGGGAAAAATGCATCAAGACCATTATTAGATCCACTGAAAAAATGGAATACAGACAATGTATTGGATAAAAGTATTGTAATGAAGTGAAATTTACTGAAACTGATAGTGTGCTGAGGTAATAAAAGAGAATATCCTTTTTCTGAGGAAATACACAATGAAGTATTTAGGACTAAAAAGCCAAGATTATACAATTTATTCTCAAATGGTTAAAGAAAAAAAAAATTCACACAGAGAAACAAAAACAGAATAATTCATAAAACAAATGGGGCAAAATGCTAACAGTAGGAGAATCTGTGTAAAGGGCAAGTAAGTATTCTTTATGATAGACTTTCAACTTTCCTGTAAGTTTGAAATTATTTCCAAATAAAAAGACTTTAAAAACAGTGCACAATTAAGACTTTTTCAGACAAACAGAAGCTAAAAGAATCTGTCCCGACAGCACACCTGCACTATAAGAAATATTAAATAAAAGTTCTTTGGGTAATATGAAAATGAACCCAGATGGAAATCTGGATCTACCAAAAGAAGGAAGAGCACTGGAAATGGTAAATATGTAGGCAAATAAAAAAGACTTTCTATTTCATTTTTACTTTTCTTTAAAATAAAACTGACAGCCTAAAGCAACTATGATAAGCTATGATAGGGTTTATAACATATATAGAAAAAAATATATATGACAAGGAAAACATACAAAGTGGAAATGAAAGGATACTCTTCTACTGTCCACACATTATATGTGAAGGTAGACTACGAAAAGTTAAAGCTGCATATGGTAAACCAAAAAAATAAAACAGAGGTACCGCTAATAAGCAAATGGTAGAGATAAAAAAGAAAACTACAAAAAAAAAAAGTCTTTAATCCAAAGAAAGCAGGAAAAAAAGAAAAAAAATACACAAAAAATGGATAGGACAAATAGAAAACAAACAGTAAGATGGCAGACTGAAACCCAATCAAATGGATCAAATGAAATAAAAATAGTCTAAACCCTACAATTTAAAGGTAGAGCTTGTCAAATTAGAATTGAAGAGCAAATTCAAACCATATACCATCTACAAAAAAAAAAACACATTGTAAATATAATGGTGCAAATAGTTTTAAAGAAAATAAAATAAAATAAGATAAATTAGAGTGGCTATACCAATATTAGATAAAGCAGATTTCAAGACAAGGAATATTACCAGAGAAAGAGGGACATTTCATAATAATAAAAGGGTTAATTCCTCAAGAAAATATAATAATACTGGGCAGACACCTAATTACAGAGCTTCAAAATAGAAGAAAAACTGAAATAATTAAAAGAAAAAATGAAAAAGCCATAAATATAGCTGGAGATTCTGATAATCCTATCTCGGTAATTGATAGAAAGTGTAAAAAAGAGTATCAAAATACTTGTATACATTATCAAGCAATTTCATGTAACTAACATTTATAGAGCATTGAACAAAAAAAGCAAAAATTTTAAGTGCTCATAGAACATTCACCAAGGTAGAGCTAATATTGAGTCATGAAACAAATCTCAATCAGTGTAAAAGGTCTGAAATCATACAGAATATATTCTTTGAACACAGTGGGATTAAATGGCAATAATAAAAAGATATTTGGGAACTATACAAATATTTGGAAATTAAACAGAACTACTCCAAATAATCCATGGGTTAAAGAACAAATCACAACAAAAATTAGAAAATATTTTAACTGAATGAAAATTAAAATACAACATAAAAACAAGTTCAATGAAGACAAAACAGTGCTTAGAAGGAAATTTGTAGTTTTAAATATTTATATTACAAAGAAGAACAATCTGAAATCAATTATCTAAGCTTCCACCATAATAAACTAGCAAAAGAAGAGCACACTAAACCTAAAATAAGGAGGAGGAAGGATTTAATAAGTATAAGAAGTCAATGAAATAGAAAACAGACCAAAAATAGAGGAAAAATCAATGCAAGCAAAAGCAGATTCTTCAAAAGATAAATAAAATTATAACCTCCAGGTAGACCAATCAAGGAAAAAAAGAGACAAAACACACATTGCCAGTATCAAAAATGAAAGAGATATATCTCTACAGATCCCACAGACATTAAACAGCTAAGGAGAGGACTTGATTGTTTAAAACTCTGTGGCTGCAAATTCAACAACTTGGATGAAGTGGACACATTCTTTGCTAAAGATGAATGCTTGGTCTAATATTTTTTTAAAAATCTATGAATAAAATGCAAATCAAAACTGCAATGACACACCATTTCACACCCACGAGGATGGCTATAACATCCAGATAACAGAGTGTTGGTGAGGAGGAGAAATTAGAACTCTCATACATTGCTGGCAAGAATGTAAAATGGTACAGCCACTTTGGAAAACAGTCTGGCAGTTGCCTGAAATGTAAAAAATAAAGTTACTACATGATCCAGCAATCCCACTCCTAGCTGGACCAAGAGAAATAAAACATATGCCTATGCAAAACTATGTACAAGAATGTTCATAGCAGCATTATTCATAATAGCCAAAGAGTGGAAACACTCCAGATGTTAATCAGCTGAAGAATGGGTAAAACAACATGGCACAGCCATACAAAGGTGTATTATTTGGCAATGAAAAAGCTGAGGTACTGATGCATCCTACAACCTAGATAAACTTTGAAAACATTATGCTAAATGAAAGAAGTCAGTCACAAAAGATCACATATTATATGATTCAAATTATATGGAATGCCCAGAATAGGCAAATCTAGAGAGAAAAAAAGTAGATCAGTGGTTGTTTAGGGCTGGGAGGAAATGAAAAGTGACATTAATGGGTACAGGGCTTCTTTGTAGGGTGAGGAAAATGCCCTAATATTGATTATGATGATGACTGCACAACTTTGTGATTATACTAAAAGTCACTGAATTGTACACTTTAAATGGGTCAATTGTATGGCATGTGAATTGTATCTCAATAAAATTGTTAAGACATCAATGTAATAAACCATATCACAGAATAAAGGGGAAAATACCATATAATCATCTCAACAGATGCAGAATAAGAATTTAACACAATTCAACACTCCTTCATGATTCACAGCAAACCAGAAATAGAAGAAACTTCTCTCTCATAAACAGCATCTATGAAAACATACAGCTATCATACTTAACAGTGAAAGACCGAATATTTTACCCACAAGACTGGGAATAAGAAAAGAATGCCTGTCCATACCACTTCTATTCAACACTGCACTGAAGGTTCTAACCAGTGCAATGGTGAGACAAAGAAATAAAAGTCATATACATAGAAAAAAAGAAATTTTTTTGCCTGGTTTTATTGACTGGCAAAATGATTGCATAAAAATAGTGAGTGAGTTCCACGAGTTCACAATATATAACGTAAACATACAAAAATCAAAAAGAAAATGATTCTTCAAAATAGTAATGAACAATGAGATACTGAGATTAAAAGTAATACCATTTACAATAGCACCATAAACCATGAAATATTTATGGATAATTTATCAAAATATGGAGAAGACATGTATACGTAGAAACTAGAAAACACTGCTGAGAAAAATTAAAGGAGATCTAAATAAACAGATGTAACCTGCTGTGGACTAAAAGACTTAATACTGTTGACATCAATTTTCCCTAAATTGATCTACAATTCAATATAATCCCAATCAAAATCCTAGACCTTTTTTTGTAGAAATTAACAAACTGAGTATAACATTTATATGGTAGTGCAAGGGACCTAGTATCACCAAAACAATTTTTAAAAAGAACAAAGTTGGAAGAATTACACTACCTGATTCCAAGACTTAAAAGTTCGAGTAATCAAGTTTGTGGCATTGGCAAAAGGAGACACATATAAATCAATGGAACAGAAAAGATGCTAGATATGCTTGTGTGCATAAATAAGCAATGGATTTTTGACAAAAGGGGCAAGTTAATTCTACTGGGAAAGGACAGTTTTTTTTAAAAAAGGTGCTGGAAAAATTAGGTAACTGTATTAACACGAATCTTGACCCTTACATCACACCCAATAGCAAAAATTACTGGAAATGGACCTAAACTTACAAGTAAAAGCTAAAATCATAAACTAGAAAAAAACATGAGAGAAAAAGTTCATCAAAATTAAAAGCCTTTACTCTTCAACACCGTGAATTCTCACACAATGCAAAATGGTGCAGCCACTTTGGAAAACAGTTGGCATTTATCTAAATTTTTAAGCATATGCTTTACCATACGACCCAGCAATTCCACTACTGAATTCAAGAGAAATGAAAACATATGGCCACCCAAGGACTTGCAGCAGCTTTATGCACAATAGCCTGTGCACAAATTGTGCTATAGTCACATAATAGAGCACTGCTCCACAATAAAAATGAATGTACTACTGATCCATCACACATGATACATGCAACAACATGATGAATCTCGAAAGGATTATGCCAAGTGAAAGAAGCCAGATACAAAATAATACATAGCTTATGATTTGCAGAATTCCATTTATCTGGAATTCTAAAGAAAGCATGACTATAGGAAAAAGAAGAAACAAGTAGTTCCTAGGACCTTAGGGGAGGGAGAGGGTATTTACTGCAGAGGCAGAGGAAATTTTTGGGGTGAAGAAAATGTTCTATATTTTGATTGTAGTGATGGTTAAATGATATTTAATAAATATATTTGTCAAAACTCATCTGTACAATTTTTAAAAGGGTGAATTATATTGTAAATAAATGATATCATAATAAAAAATACACACTCAAAAAGTGAACATAGCAACACAAAATTAATATATGGGTGTTACAGTCAAGATATTGGTCATCTCTAATTATGAAGGGGGTTAGTGATTGGAATGAAGATGACAGGGGCTTCTGGGATGCTGGTAATCCTCTATTTCTTGATCTGAGTAGTAGTTATAAAAGCAATTCACTTTGTGAAATTCACTTAGTGATAATTCATCAAAGAATGTACTTATAATCTGTATACTTTTCTATTTGTATATATACTTCAATTTTTTAAAAATTAGACAATTTCATATACGCTAATAGAAAGATATCCATAATATGTTTCATTAAACAAAAAGTACAAGCCATAAAACAATAAGTGTATAATACTAACATTTTTACAAGGATATGTTTGTGTATAATAATCAAAATGGTAACATTTATTGAATGCTAACTACTTGCCAGGTACTGTACTAGACACTACATGTACATTTTATCATTTATTCAGCTCAAAAACACAATGAAAAAGGTAGTATTGTAACTCTTATTTTATGCATGATAAAACCAAGGTATGGAGAGATTAAGTAACTTGTCCAAAGTTACCCAGTCATAAAGCAGCAAAACTGTATTTATAACCCAGGCTCTCTGGATCCATTCTTAGCTACCACACTATCTCTGAAAAGATACAATAAGAAACTGGCAATAGTGGTCTCCCCTGAGTATGGGAAGAGAGACCTGGGAGACAGGCCAAAAGGAAAGCTTGCTTACGATAGCATACTCTAGGTACCTGGCTGAATGAATACACTGGATGTGTCATCTATTATCAAAAATGCATTTCTTTATATTATTAAGTATAGACCTCCCTGATGCAGGAAAGAGGTGAATTAGGACTCACGTCATGGGTATTCAAGTATAAGGACTGGTTCCTTTCTTCTTCTTTTTCTTCTTCCTCTGCCAGGTGAGTTAGTTCCTGCTCAAACCCTTGGACTAAATGTGTTGTTCTGCTCTTTGCTAACATGTGTGACTGGATAAGAACCTGTCATCCCTGAGTGGTACTGAAAAGCTGGCAAAGTAGGAAGCTCCAGGAATTTCAGTCCCTTCACCAAAACAACTACTGAACTGGCAGGAACTGTCTGAACAGCTATTTTAGAACTCTGGAGTCTAGTGGAACACTGTGCAGCATCCAGGAAAGAGCAGGAGGAAGACACTGGTAAATATTTGTGAATATCACCCTGTCCTTACGGGCTACCATCCCCCACCACCAAACCACCTGGCAGGAAGCAATGAGGACTGCAGTCATGGCTCCTGGTGCAGTCTGTTGGTGCCAAGGTGGGCTATAAAGGCTCAGTCCTCCAAAATCTGGCGATGTGGGGTCTGAACACAGATCATTGCTTTTGAACATCTGCTTCAGATCAGTAAGGAGCCATGACCAAGGAAGGCCATTGTACCAATTCCCTTTGTGCAAAAAGCCGCAGAGGAGACTTAAAGGGACAAGACCTTTATTTTTATCTTTTCTCTTTCTGTTCCATTTGGAAACAAAAAGTTTGGGAAAGTCACAAATTGATGGCTCCACCCCTCAACAACAACAACAACAACAAAAACTTACCAATCCCAGTGGGTTTGGAGAAATAAATTTCTATAGTTATAACAACACAATACTCAGAATGTCCAGTTCTAAACAAAAAATTATAAAACATGCAAACAAACAAAAGTATTGCCCCTGCACAGGAAAAAGAATTTGCCATAACCCATCCCTGAAGAAGCTGATATTTTGGAAATATTAGTCAAAGACTTTAAATCAACTCTCTTACATTTATGCTCAATGAGCTAAAGGAATCCATATGTAAACAGCTAAAGGAAATTAGGAAAACGTCTGAACAAAAATAAAGAAATGGAAATTATAAAAAGGAATAAAACAGAACTTTTGGAGCTGCAAAGTTGAGTAATTGAAATAAAAAAAACTTACTAAATGGATTCAACAGCTGGTTTGAACAGGCAGAAAAAAGGATCAGTGAACTTGAAGACAAGACAATTTAAATTATCCAGTGTGAGATACCAAAAGAAAAAATAATGAAGAGAAATGAACACAGCCTGAGGGTCATTTTGGGACACCATCAAATGTAACAACATATGCATCACTGGAGTCCCAGAAGGACAAGTGTAAGAGAAAGGGGTAGAGAAAGTATCTGAAGAAATAATGACCAAAATCTTCCCAAATCTGATGAAAGCCATGGAGGTACACATCTAGAAGGCTCAATGAACTCCAAGCATGACAGACTCTAAGAGATTGATACCATAATGCATTATAGTGAAACTGTCAAAATCCAAAGGCAAAGACACAATTATGTAAGTGGCAAGAGAGAAGCAACTTGTCACATACAAGAGATCCATAACAAGATTAACAGTGGATTTCTCATCAGAAACCATGGAGGCCAGAAAACAGAGGGTTAAGTATTAAAATCCTTAAAGAAAAAAATGAAACCAAAAACTACATCTGACAAAAAAAGCTTGCAAAAATGAAGGAGAAATTAAGACACTTACAGATAAACAAAAGCTGAAAGAGTTCATGACCAGAAGACCCACCCTACAAGAGATGCTAAAGGGAGTCCTGCAGCCTGAAATAAAAGAACAATAGACAGTAACTTAAAACTATAAAGAAAAAAAATAAAAACAAAGGTAAAGGTATCAACTTACGTAAATATAAAATTCTGTATTGTTGTACTTTTGGTTTGTAACTGCCTTTCCCCCTATATGACTTAGGCAAATATGTAAAATAATATTAAAAATCCATGTTAATGGTCATACAATATATAAAAATGAAATCTGAGCCAATAACAGTATAAAGGGGAGGGGTAGAGATATATAAGAGTAAAGAGTTTGTACACTATTGAAACTAGGTTGATACTACTTGAACTAGGTTGTTATCAGTTTAAGATGTTAATAGAAAAAAGGAAAGAAGAGAATCAAAATGATACACTACAAAAAAGCAACCAAACACACACAAAAAATGCAGTATTAGATAATTTGGGATCAAAAAAAAACATACAAGTTGTAAGGAAACAAATAGCTAAATGGCAGAATTGAATCCTTCCTTCTCAATTATTACCTTAAATAAACATATTAAACTTCCCTATTAAAAGGCAGACACTGGTAGACTGGATGAAAGAGCATGATCCATCTATATGTGATCTACAAGAGACTCACTTTAGGCACAAAAACAGAAAGAGGTTGAATGTAAAAGGGTGGAAAAGATATTCCATGCAAGCAGTAATCAAAAGAGAGCGGGAGTGGCTATATTATTGCCAGGAAAAAAAAATATATATATACACTTAAAAAAAAAAAAAAGAGTACAAGAGTTAAGGAAGGATATTATATATTGATGCAAGGTTTAATCCAGCAAGAAGATATAATGATTATAAACATGCATGCTCTCAACAGTGCCCCAAAATATATGAAACAAAATTGACAAAACTGAGAGAGAAATACACTGTTCTACAAAAATAGTCGGAGACTTCAATACACTACTTTCAATAATTCATGGAACATCTAAACAGAAGATCAAAAAGGAAACAGAGGACTTGAACAACACTATTAATTAGACCTAATGAACATATATAGAACACTGCACCAAACAACAGCAGAATATACATTCTTCTCAAGTTCACATTGAACATTTTCCAAGATAGACCATATGTTGGGCCACAAATTGAAAATCATACAAAGTATCTTCTCTAATCACAATGAAATAAGGCTGGAAATCAGTAACAGAAGGGGAAATGGAAAATTTACAAATATGTGGAAATTAAACAACACCCTATTAAGCAATCAAAGAGTCAAAGAAGAAATCATAAGAAAAATTAAGAAATATCTTGAGATGACTAAAAACGAAATACGACATAAAATTCATGGGCTGCAGCTAAGGCAGTGCTCAGAGGAAAATCTGTGGCTCTAAATGCCTAAATTAAAAATGAAGAAAGATTGCATATCAGTAGCTTCACAGCTAAAGAAACCTGAAAAAGAAGAGCAAACTAAACCCAAAGTCAGTAAAATGAAAGAGCAGAGTTAAATGCAATAAAGAATAGAAATACAATAGAACTCAACAAAACAAAAAGTTGGTTTTTTTAAAAAGCTCAAAACAAACCTTTAGTCAGACTGACACAGAAAAAGAGAGAGAAGACACAAGTAACTAAAATCAGGACTGAAAGTGGGGACATTATTAGCAACCTTACAGAAATAAAAAGGATTATTAAGAGGGTCGTGTCAGTTTGAAACTGTTATGTACCCCAGGAAAGACTATGTTCTTTTAATCCACTCTTGTGGGTGGGATCTTTTGATTAGATTGATTAGATTGATTAGATTGTTTCCATGGAGATGTGACCCTGCCCATTCAAGGTGGGTCTTAATTAGTTTACTGGCAACCTCTATGAGAGGTTAAAAGGCAGAGACATTTTGAAGAGAGCTCAGAGATACTTAGGGAGAAAATGCCCAGAGACAACTCAGACACTTGGAGATGCTAAGCTTAGAGACGAAGCCCAGAGTTTATCCCAGAGAAGCTAAGTTAGAACCCACAGATGCTTAAGGAGAAAGCCACTGGAATCAGAAGCTGAAAGTAAACATATCTGGGAGCAAAGAACCAGCAGATGCCAGCCACTGCCTTCCAAGAAAGACAAATGCCATCGGTCTTTCCTCAGAGAAGGTATCTACATTTTGATGCCTTAATTTGGATACTATTATGGCCTCAGAACTGTAAATTTGTAACCTAATAAATCCCCTTTATAAAAGCCAATCCATTTCTGGTACAGTATTTTGCATAACGGCAGCTTTAGCAAACCGGAACAAGGGTACCATGAACAACTCTATGTCACCAAATTAGAAAACCTAAGTGAAATGGACAAATTCCCAAAAACATACAAATTATCTAATCTGACCCAAAAAGAAACAGAAAAGCTTAACAGACCTATAACAAGTAGAGATTAAATCAGTACTCAAAATCCTCTCAAGAAAGCAAAGGCCAGGATTGGATGGCTTCACTGCTGAATTCTAACAAAGAATTCAAAGAAGAATTAACACCAATCCTTCTCAAACTCTTCCAAAAAAAGAAGAGGAATACTTCCTAACTCATTCTATGAGGCCAGCACTACCCTGATACCAAAGCTAGATAAAGATGGCATAGGAAAACAGAATTTCAGACCAGTATCCCTTATGAATATAGACGCAAAAAATCCTCAACAAAATACTGGCAAACTGAATGTAACAGCATACTAAGAGGATTATACACCATGACCAAGTGGGATGTATTCCAGGAATGCAAGGATGACAACATAAATTGATCAATGTAATATAACTCGTTAATAGAATGAAGGAAAAAAAACACATGATCATCTCAATTGACAGTGAAAAGGTATTTGACAAAGTGCAACATCCTTTCATGATAAAAATACTCAGAAAACTCGGAATAGAAGGGAACTTTCTCAATCTAATAAAAGGCATGTATGAAACACCCACAGCAAATCTCATACTCAATGGTGAAAGACTGAAAGCTTTCCCTCTAATACCAGGAAGAAGGATGCCTCCTGTCACCACGGCTATTTAATATTGTACTGGAAATTCTAGTCAGAGCAATCAGGCAGGAGAAAGAAATAAAAGGCATCCAAATTAGAAAAGAAGTAAAATTATCCCTATTCACAGATGGCATGATCCTATATATAGAAAACCCCAAAGAATCTACACGAAAGCTAATAAAACTAGTAAACAAATTCAGCAAGGTTGCAGGATACAAGACAAACCCACAGAATTAAGCTGGGTTTCTATACACCACTAATGAACATTCTGAAAAGGAAATGATCAAGAAAATTATTCCATTTACAATAGCATCTAAAAGAATAAAATACCGAGGAATAAATTTAACAAAGGAGATACAAGACTTGTACATTGAAATCTACAAAACACTGCTGAAAGAAATTAGACCTAAATAAATGGAAAGACTCTCATGTTCGTGGATTAGAAGACTTAATATTAAGATGTCAATACTGCCAAAAGCAATCTACAAATTCAAGGCAATCCCTATCAAAATTCCAGTAGTCTTTTTTGCAGAAATGGGAAAGGTGACCCTCCAATTCATATAGAATTGCAAGGTGCCCCAAACAGCCAAAATAACCTTGAAAAAGAAGAAGAAAGTTGGAAGACTCACACTTTCTGATTTAAACTCACTACAAAGCTACAGTACTTAGTACAATGTGGAACTGGCATAAGGATAGACAATGGAATAGAACTGAGATTCCAGAGATAACTTCACACATTTTTTGACAAGGGTGCCAAGTCCACTCAATGGGGAAAGAATAGTCTCTTTACTAAATGGTGCTGAAACAATAGGAAATCTATAGGCAAAAGAATGAATGTGGATCTCTACCTCTCACCATATATATAGGTCAACTGAAAATGGATCAACAACCTAAATGTAAGAGCTAATACTTTTAACACTTTTACAAAACACACAGGGAAATAGCTCCAGGATCTTGCACAAGGCAATGGAGTTTTAGATTTTACACCAAAAGCACAAGCAACAAAAGAGAAGAATAGATAAAACAGTCTTCATCAAAATTAAAAAGTCTTGTAAATCTAAGGATATTATCAAGAAAGTGAAAAAACAATCTACAGAATGGGAGAAAATACATGGGAACCATATATCCATATGAGGTTTAATATCTAGAATATATAAAGAACTCTTATAACTTAACAACAAAAACATGTTAACCCAAAAAAATGGGCCAAGGATTTGAATAGACATTTTTCCAAAGATATTCATATGGCCAATAAGCATATAAAAAGATGCTCAACATCATTAACCATTAGAAAAATGCAAATTAAAACTATACTGAGACACTACTTCACACCCACTAGAATGCTTATTATTTAAAAAGCTGAAAATAAGTGTTGGCAAGGATGCAAAGAAATAGGAACCCTCATACATTGTTGATAGGAATGCCAAATGTGCAGCTGCTTTGGAAAATAGTCTGGAAGCTCCTTGGAAAGTTAAACATAGAATTATCATTTGACCTGGCAATTCCACTCCTAGGTACATACCTGTAAGAATCGAAAGCAGGGACAAGGACAAATACTTGTACACCAATATTCGTTGCAGCATTATTCACAATAGCCAAAAAGTAGAAGCAATCCAAATGTCCATCAACAGATGAACAGATAAACAAAATGTGATATATCCGTACAATGGAATATTATTCAGCCATTAAAAAAAAGATGACGTGCTGGTATATGCAACAACATGGATGAACCTTGAAGACATCACATTGAATGAAAAAGGCCAGACCCAAAAGGACAATTATTGTATGATTTCTCTTATACGAAATACTTAGAATAAGCAAATTCATACAGACAGAAAGCAGAACACTGGTTTACCATTGGTGGGAAGGGGGAGAATGGGCAGTAATTGCTAAACGAATGAGAGTTTTGACTTGAGATTACAAAAATAGTGTGGAAACAGATAGTGGTGAAAATTCATTGTTTTTAATGTCAAAGAATTGTTCACTTAAGAAGATTAAAGTAAAAAAATATATTTATTAAAAAAAAATTTCTATTGTCCTATGGTTTATAATCCCTGAGCTACACAAAAATGCTTTATCCAAAGAGATAGGCATGACTCATTGTTTTATTACTTTACCTGATTTAGGTTGCAAAGCATCACACTGAGCATTGTACATGCGTACAAATTCTTGGTGCCTTTTAATGAGCTGTTGTTTATTTCCTTGAACAGATAATCCATGCTGTTTTAGCTTTTTCCTTAAGTCACGATCGGAGAGCAAGTTATACACCATTTTGGGCAATGGCTTCCTTTTGTCATCAGAACTGAAAAAAGGAGATCACTGAGTATTATTGTGAATTATCAAATGTTTTTTATCTAAAACACTAATTTACCTTCTGACTCAAAACCTGGGTGACTGGGAAAATATCAGAACTATTAAGAGAAAAAGGGGAGAGAGGAGGAGGATCAACATAACAGTGAATAAAGTTGACAGAGCTTGACGTGAAGTATCTGAGGTGCCAGTGGGGCATTCCGATAGTGATGTCTAGGTGGCAGTCAGCGGGAGCAACTTCAGTCTCAAAATGAGGTCAGGCCTAAAGATGTAGACTTTGGATTCAGGAAGAAAGCTTGCTGCCCAAATGCTATGCGACGTCCACTTCATATCATATTTAAGTGGACCTAGTCAATTCTCCACCTCTTTAAAGCATGCTTTTCCTGAAGTTTGTCTGTGGTTTCCAGGCAAAATCCCTGTAAAAACCAGTTACCTCAGATGATTAGAGCACAATCTACTAAGGCTTAGGCTACAGATTTAAGGATGTATTATCACATATAGCTTTGTAAGAAAAAATTCAGTTCCATAGGCAAAAGTACTCCAAGCCCCAGGCAATTTGCAAAGGCACTAGATGAGTAACAAAAGACCTGTTAGGATGGTTAGCTTTACCTAACTCATTACCACCACTGAAAAAAACAAAAGCAAAAGCAAAGTTGGCATACAAATAGCATTCTGGTAGCATCATCTTCAAAGACCACAATGGAAAACGACAATTAAAAAATATAACAGGGTTTTGGTCTCTTTGACTTCAATTATGTTATAAATTACAAGGCAATAGAAGTGTATTAGCAAAATTACCACCTGACTTTTCACCCTATTAATGTAAGTAATACAGTGCGAAGCACTAAACCACAATTTTAAATAAAACAAAAACAAATTACTTTCTCCTACCCTCTCCAAAGGACAGTTAATAAATACTATTTCCTAAAATGGAATAGAATCCAAGCTACCTAAAGTTATCAATGACTTGAGATAATTTTATAAACAGGAACCCTTTAGTGGGTTTATCAATTTAATTTGATTATAACATGGTTCTCTAAGCACACTGCCTAGCTCAACACCATGGCAATTAGGTGTTTAATAAATATATACAATTGCAATCATTTGAAAATGAGAATACTGAAGGATTGGGTGAAAACTAGTAAGAAGTGGTTAAAATGGGAAATTTTATGTTGTACATATGTTACCACAATAAAACCTTTATAGAAAACTACATATACACAAATATACCTGAAAACATAAAAAATAAGTAAAAGGAAAAAATTTAAAAAAAAACAACAAAAATTAATAGAAACTTGAAACTAATAGGTTTAGCCAGAGAACAAGATTTACAAAAGATTGGCATTAACTCGTTCACACAAGGCTGTGCTTAAAATGCAGAGTCTCAGCCCTGTTCCCCACCACCCACCAATTAGGATTCAAGTACAAAAGTGGATATCTAAAATCTAAATTTTAACAAGATTCCCCAGGATAAGTCTAATGCAAATGGTCCAAAGACCACACTTCAGAGAAATATAACAGTTGAGTCTAGAATGAAACCAACCAACCATTTTTCTATTAACCAACAGTATCATTCCCTGGCTAAATTATTTCAAAAAAGTCTGAAAGCCAGAGATAACCACTTAACTGTGGAAAGAACGCAAACACTCAGCAGATTACATTTTTCTGAAAACTATTCTTCTTATAATGGCAGCCCACTAGATTCTACAAGGCACACAAAATCATGGCAAAATAAAAACACAGTAGGTAGCAGTTGATACAAACACACAGTAAGAAATAATGTATTAAGTTTTTACCTAAAATATTTATGTTATAAAAGATAGATAATTAAATTTATGACTCTGAAATTCTAATGAAGATCTGTACTGTTCACTGGCATTTACAATGAAAAGAACCACCAAAGATCAGTAAGTTCTATCAAGAATTTTAAAATATGAAGCCTGATAAATGTTCCCACAAACATGAAAATGACATTGATCTTTCTTTCATGAGTTAATGAAAGTGAGGAATGCATCTAAGGGGTCTCAGAATCTAAGGCCATCAAAAGGAACAGTGTAGTCTTCAAATCAACTCTGATATGAATCTACATAGAATGGGTTATTGTTTGTCAACTAGATCTAAGAGATGGCCTATGAGGGTGTTATGGAGACTTAAACACTGACAGAGACTCATCTATGTGATTGGTGTTGACAAGGATGTGGAAAAACTGGAACCCTTATATATTGTTGATGAAAATGTAAAACGATACAGTCACCGCAGAAATCAGCTTAGCAGTTCCTCAGAAAGTTGAACATGGAATTACCGTTATGACCCAGCAATCCTACTCCTGGGTACAAACCTCAAAAAATTGAAAGCAGGGAACAGAATAGATATTTGTACACTAATGTTCACATTAGCATTATTTGCAATAGCCAAAAGGTAGAAATAACCCACATGCTGATAAGTGGATAAACAAAATGTGTTAGAATAATACAATGGAGTATTATTCGGCCATAAAATGAATGAAGTTCTGAAACATGCTATAACATGGTTGAACCCTGGAGACAAATTGAGTGAATAAGTCAGACACAGAAGGATTAATATTATATGATTTCACTTATATGAAATACCTAGAATAAGCAAATGCCTAGACACAGAAAGTCGATTAGAGGTTACCAACTGGCGGGGAAGGGAAGTGGGGAATGGGGAGTTATTGTTTAATTGGTACAGAGTTTCTGTTGTGGGTAACGAAAAAGTTTTGGTAACAGATGGCAGTGACGGTTGTACAATATTGTGAGTATGATTACTACCAGTGAATTATATACAAGAAATTGGTTAAATTGGGAAATTTTGTGTTATACATATCTTACCACAATAAAAATTAAAAACAAAGAACAAAATATGTCTGAGCATTTTAAGAACCAGAAAAAGATTTTATATGTTTTATATCCACAGTCTAAACTTGCTTTCTTTAGCAAAGGGGCTTTATAATAGTTCCAAAATTCTAACAGAAGAAAACAAGTTATATAAAAGAATTGAATTCTAAGCAATTAGTTTCCTGTTAAGCAAATTTTATTAGCAGTTTAAATATACAATATAGTTAACTATGTTTGGAAAAGTGGGAACTGAGGAAAGAAGAGAGAGAAAACAAGTGTTGGCCAACACAATTAAAGGAAACGAAGGGGAAAAGGGAATATGACAGCTGGTCATCAACATGAATACAAATTTTTTTTTTCAAGTTTATAAAGCACAAGAGGCATCCAGCTAAAATAGCTCAATGGCTATGTTTAACTTTCTTACCTTCTGAGGCTTTCCTTCTTCTCTTCACGTGACAAACAGCTGTCTAAGTGACTGTTAATGTGATTTTCTGGAATATTAACCCCACAAACAGGACAATCCACTGTATTTTTTTAAAAAGAGAGAGACTTTATTATTTTTAGAATGTGCAAAAATATCTTTCAGCAAATAAGATAAAAAATAGAATCCCAACATTAACATATGTCAGAAAAGCAGAAGAGAGAAAGAATGATCCATTAGGTAAAAGGAGTAAAACAGACTGGTGACTACATAATGGCTAAATCATGAGAAGTCACATAATTAGAATCCTGGGCCTAGAGGAAGAGACTGCGAATAAATTTGGAATTTCACTAATTGCTTTAGTTAAATCTTTTCTACCAAAGTGTGACCAGACTATAAATCTAATCTTAAATTTTCCTAAGCCTAATTTCCCTAAATTTAACACAGAAGTAATAACAATTTGAGTAAGACATACCTGGTGGGTATGAGGGGGAAAGGAATGGGTGCAGCCAGATTAAAACGTTCATTGGGTTGGGTTAAGAACCGTTCAATTTTGTCAATGGTTACAAATTCATTAACATAGTTCTCATTTGCAACTACAAATGTAATATTAAGATTAGGAAATGCAATGGTTTTCAAACTGCTTCACAGAGTTGTAGGGATCTATGGAGGTGTCTCAGGGCCCAGGGGCACCTTGGATAAGGAGGAGGTCAGGTTGAGCAGTGCAATCTCTAGGCCCTCCATCTCTAAAAGAATGGAGCAGGGCTAATTTCATCTATTTTATATGTTACAGCTCACTGTAAGATTTCATTTGAAAATGGTTCTGTTAGGGGAAAAAAGTTAACTGGCAAAGTAGAAACACTACAGTAAGAACAGTCAATTGATAAAAAGACTGACCAAGAATGAGATGTGCTAGGAAATGTAAGTAAAATTTATATACCCTTAGATTAAAATTAGTTTAAATTTAATTTAAACTAATTTAAATCTAAGTTTAATAAACACTAAGAGCGCTGTACAGGGTGTGATATGGGTATACCAAAATTCAAAGGTGCTTTGAATTTCAGTGGCAAGAAAAGACCTAGAAACAAAGGTTAAACCAGCTGATACATTCATTAAACAATTAAGCAAATGATATTAAAAACTGTCCAGAAAACAAGTGTCATACCACTTCGGTGATACGAGAAATCAACATTGTCTAACATAACCAAAGAATAGTAGGATCTGGGGAGAGACAAAGATCCAGAATAGGGGTCATTAAACATCTTCAATAAAGGGTCAGATAGTAAATATTTTAGGTTTATGGGTCATAGGTCTCTGTTGCAACAACTCAACCATGCTGCTGAGTGTGAAAGCAGCCATAGACAATAGTTAAACAAATGGACATGACTATGTTCCAGTAAACTTCTAATTACAAAAATAGAAGGCAAGCCAGATTTGTGAGTCATAATTTGTCAATCCGTAATGTAAAAGACAAGCATTCCAGCAGTCTAAACTTCTTAATTAAAGACCTGGAAATACCTCTGAGTAGTATGTATGAGAAGAACAATGGAGAGATCACTTGGCTAGAGCAGTGGGATTTTTAAGAGCGAAAGGAGAGAAACAAAGCCGGACAAGAAGCATAGGGAGGAAGTCATACTGTCAAAGGTTTTAAATGCCAGGCAGAACAGCTTGGACTTTATTCAACACTCACTGGAGGCATTCAAGCAGTGGTATAACAGATAAAAACAGCTCTTTAAGATTAAACTGGAATTGGTATGCAGGATCAGGGGGAATTCAAAGTTGACAAATAGAAACCACTACAATACTCCAAGTGTGAACTAATTAAAATTGCTTCATTTTTGCAGTGATCATCTTGAATTCCTATTCTGTGAGAGAGAAAGAGAATAAACACACCTCAAAGCGATGCCTATATCAATCTCTAGGATTTTGAAAAGGTGAAATCTGACTTGCCCTTTCTCATTCCTTCCCCTTAAAAAATGCTGCCTATTTATTCTAACGTCATGTGGCATGAGAAGATTTCCATGCCACAAAGGAAAATATTTTCCTACCTTTAGTAACTTGTTTCGAGGTAGATGTAGAGGGTGTCTCAGGAACATTAGCACCTGAAGGGCCTGAAACCATCTTTTCTAGAGAAGCTGTCTCTCTGGTCTCTGCGTAAGTGCTTGCTTTTTTTTGAGGGTTGACTTTCCTTTCATTTTCTTTTATCAACAAATCTGATGTAGAATCACCAATTTCTCTGACCAAGAAATTGTCCATTAACCTGATCCCCTGCTTTAGAGAATGTCTGGAGGCAAGAGGATTATGCACTTTGACAGCATGGTTCTTTGAAGAGGAGGAAGCAGGAGGCATGGGTGGTGATTCCAGCGCAAACTGCAGCAGATGATTCCTTGAAGCAAAAAAACAGAGCAGATAATTAAGATATCAAATTATGTATAATAAATTAACTGATATAAGTTGTTTGCCCAATTAATACTGCTTCTATGAAATAAAGAAATTACTACATAGTGACAATCAAACCAAAGAGCTTGTTCTAGAATAAAATCTAAAGCAATAAATCTGAATTAAAAAGCAGTTAACCTATCTTCAAGAGAGAACAGAGGTACCTCAGATTCTGGCCACAGAAAATAGCTGTTATCAGACTTACTCAGCCAATCATAAGTAAGAAATAACTTTAAAATTGAAACAAAATATATAATACAATTGTTTCTAGACACTGGAATGTAATCAACACAAGTTGCAATTAATGGGAGAGAAGAGGTACATGAGGTGACTCAGAGTTCACCCAAGTTTTATCCTGAAAGCATTTTCTGGAACTTGGGCACTGAACTAAATGAAGCCCAGGGAACAGGAAACATCAATCTCACTGGTTGGAAGAAACAGACATCAGAGTTCTGGGCAAAGGTGGCTGGAATCGTTTTGGCGTATAGGGTGCTGAAGAGGAGGTAACCACAGAAAGGGAACCCCAGAAGTCTCCTTAGAAATTCTCATTGATTCATGATCATCTCCAGAGCTGCACATGCATAGGACAAAACTGCGGGAACCCTAGGAGCCAAAAGCTACTGGGAGAGAGCAATTCCAAAATTCAGTACTGGAAAGTTTTTGGAGTTAAATTAAGCCCAGCCAAAGCTGAGAAACCTTGGTGAAGATCCCAATTCAGTTGAAACCCCACAAAGACCACACCTACCACATCTTAGGAAGAAGGCACACACTCTAGAAATAAAAACAAAACAAAAAAGATCCAAGCTAACAAAACAGTAAACAAGTCTTTGACAGAATAAAGATGAACAGCTTTTCAGCCCGCCAGACCATAATTCAATATCCTTCAAAAGAAACCTTTACAATATTTCATCCATAATGTTCAACACACATTTAAAAATTACCAGACAAGAAAGAAAAAATAGCCACCAATCAAGAGAGAGAATAGTCAATAGAGGCACACCCAGAAGTGATCTAAAGAGTGACACTGGCAGATAAGGACTTTAAAATAACTATGACAAATGTTTTTAAACAGAGAAGAAAATATGGACCAATAGAAAAAGAGATTTAAATTTCTCTTAATATACACTATTAAAAAAAAGAATTAAACGAACATTCTAGAGTTGTAAAATACCCCATTTAAAATCAAAAGCTCATTGGAAGGGTATAAAAGCAAACAGCAGAAGGGAGGATTAATAAACTCGAAGGTAGTCATTGTAAAGGTACTAATTTATGGTACACTGTAATATGTTAAGAGTGTATCTTGCAATTTCTTGGGTAATCACTGAAAAGAATGATAGTAAAAGGTATAATGCAAAAACTAACAAAAGGAGACA
The DNA here is from genome assembly GCF_015220235.1 of Choloepus didactylus. Classification (NCBI taxonomy): domain Eukaryota; kingdom Metazoa; phylum Chordata; class Mammalia; order Pilosa; family Megalonychidae; genus Choloepus; species Choloepus didactylus. The sequence goes on from NC_051307.1 coordinate 238,897,277, forward strand.
GGATAATAAAAATAATTGTTTATGCCATTTAAAAAAAGGCAGGAAAGGGAGGGAAAAAAAGACCCAATGACAAACAGAAAACAGCAAGATGGTAAATATAATGGACTAAATATCACAATTAAAAGACAAAGATTGCCAGACTGGATTAAAAAACAAAATGTAAGTATATACTGTTTAAAAAGAAACATATTTTAAATATAAAGAGCCAGACAGGTTGAAAATAGAATGATTGAAAAAGATGCACCATGCAAACACCAACCAAAGGAAAACTGATGTGGTAACATTAATAGGAGAGAAAACAGACTTTAAGATAAAAAGTATAACGAGAGATAAAAAGGGACATCCCATTTTGACAAAATGGTGATTCAACTGGAAGTCATACAATCCTAAATGTACCTGTAACTAATAGCACAGCTTCAAAATGTATTAAGAAAAAACTGACAGAACTTAAAGGAGAAATACCTAATCCACAATTGTTGTTGAAATCTGAACACACCTGTAACTAATAGAATAAATAGACAAAAAATCAGTAAGAACACAGATCTGAACCAACCCAATTCCTCAAATTAACCAACATAAGAAACAAATATAAAACACTACATCTAATAATTGCAGAATGGACACTTTGCAAGTATACATGGCACATTTATAATTAAAATGAGTTGGTATTACAATGTGTAACAGCACTCACTGTAAGTACTCAGATATTTGTTGGATGAGTCATGAACTTTCAGAGCTGGAAAGACCCTCAAAGATAAATCAATGTACATTTATCATTTGGAGTCCCAAAGAGGGTTAGTGAGTTACTCTAGGTCACCCAGCTAGTCAGGAAGTGCACTAACTGATAGACTTTTAGTCCAATGCATCTCCCTCCACATGTTTTCTTGCTCTGAATAACTGTGACTCAAGCAATTATAGTAAAATCTCGCAGCTAAGAATCAAGAGTCAAAACAGGTCTTTGGGTAGACATGGGTAGTCATACAATCCATGCAACCAAGTCCACAAACTTCAGTAACTAGTTAGAGTCCCTGGACTGATTGTTCTGACCTGAGACAAGCAAAAAGCAGTCTAGGATGGTGGCGATGGTTGACAACATTGTGAATGTGATCAACAGAACTGAATTGTATAATTGAAAGTGATAAAACAGGAAATTTAAGGTTGTCAGAAGAAATTTTTTTTAAAAAAGCCATAGAACTGTACAACACAGAGTGAACTCTAATGTAAACTATGGACTACAGTTAATAATATAACTATAACAATATTGTTTTATCAATTGTAACTAAAGTACCCCACTAGTGCAAAATGTTAAAAATAAGGAAACTTGAGGGGAGGGGGCAGGGAGGTATATGAGAACTCTGTACTTGGATCATTTGGTTAAACCAGCAGAGGCTCACCCAAGCACAAAATCTCATTAGCACCTTAGGGCATCAATGTATAACAAGGCAATACAACAATAAATATAGATAAAATATATATGATTATAACAATAGGAATCTTTTTTTCAGATTCCTTTGTTGCCAGCACTATGCTAGTTATCTTTTACTATAACTCTTCATTTCTAATCCTTACAACAATCCCTCAAGGTATCAACAGTATTATTTCCATTTTTCAGATGAGGAAACAGAAGCCAAAGAAGTTAAATATCTTATTACAGTAACATTAGAATTAATAGAGCCAGGGCTACAGCCCAGTTGTGCCTGAATTCAAAGCCAGTAAGCTTTAAACTACACCACAAGGTAAAGTGAAATTATATATTTTTGCATACTGTTTGTGAGATGCCAAGGGAATTATCTATTACAATTCTCACCTAAAATGTTTAAATTCTTAAATTGGAATACTTAGAGAAAAGGTCATACCTTGATGATGGATAAACCAAAGCTGTAATGATGCTCTATACTCTCAATTCATAAAATAATTGTTGAGAGGTAGATTAGCTGCTATGCAAAACAAGAGAAATAATATTTTTTTACTTAGGTCAAGGATGATATTCCACTTAGACAAAAACATTCTAAATTGTTTTCAACACAACAGTTTCTTAAGAATATTATTTTAAATAAAATTGAGTCAAGAAAGAAACATTTGAAGATAAAAGGCCAAGACCATAAGAATTTGTAAGATTTGCTTATTAGCCTTCTGTCTGAAAACCTCCAAAATTATTTTCAATATTCTTTTACTACTCAGTTTAAAATATAAAATTTTTAAAAATTATAACTGCAAATATAATGGCAATGATGCATGGAGAAGATATGAAGAAATGAAATCATCAGACAATATAAATATTTTACAATTTAGTTAGAAGAGTAAACTTCTTCCCTCATCAATTTTAAACCAGGGTTCAAACAAGTAATGAAATTGATTAGCTTGACTTTCATCCTGACAAATTTTGCAAATGAAGTACCACAGCACTTCACACAATGACAAACAGCCAAGAAACATTTACCATAGGATAATGCTAGTAAGAATGGCAATTCCAAAAAAGCAAAAAGAGGGAGAAGCAAATGATAAAATCCCTCCCAAATCTACAAAGAATGCTTTCCACCCAACAATATCCACTATAATGAATAATTAAATAGAAAGCTTATTCCTTTTTGGGAGGAGGAGAGGAAGAGCAGAGTTCAATCATTCTAAGGCCTCCCTTTAAATTACCAAAAGGTCTGTGAACCCAAAGATACTAATCACTTCTCTTCAACAAACAAATGCTGTTATTTGTAATGCTCTCTTTTTTCCTAGCAGGGAGGTTGCTGTGCTTTCAGCACCAGTTAAGGAAAACAAGTAAGCCTTGGGATACAGTTTCATGGTCTCCAAGTAAATCAAACATCCAAAATATTCCATCCTAAAGACATGGCTCCAATCTCTCTCACAGACTTCAAAAACTAACTGGTGAAGGATTTTAAAATAAGAAAAGCAATAACTTTAGTCATGAGAATCAGAGAATACGAAAATCACTCAAATCTAGGAAAATATACCATATTTTTATGACCTTGCCTGGGGAAACAACTAACGAAACCAATTTCTAGAGGGTTATATTAAGTGAGTTCAGATTACTAAATGTGATCAGTTTTAGGATGAAAACCAATGAATAAATGTGAAATTCTATTGTAAGAAATCTCCTTACATTTTTAAAAGGAATATAAGATACTTCCAAGAATGTTCTAACAAGTCCAGAAGTCATTCACTTGGGTACATGAGCACTTAACCATTATCTAAACACAGTATGTTCCTAATGAAAATTCCTGCTTGGTTTGCACGATAAAAAGTAAAAATAATTCAAGATATTATTTGGTAAACATGTCTTTTTATACTCCTTGGGGTGACCAACTCACTTTTGCCATTATGCACCTAATGGTTAAGAAGCAAAGCTACATTTCTGAGCTTTATGGAGTACAAACAATTACATGTTTCACGCGGCGTATCAATTTACACATGTGGAAGAAATCAGATTAAGAATTAATGGATTAATATATAACAAACACAAAAACAAATATAGATGTGTGTGTATACATGGGCTAGCATTCACATATATATACATACATATATTACTAGCTCTGTCTGCTGAGGGAACCTAGAAGGAATAACAGCCCAATAGCAAAAAGCACATCCAAAACCCAGATCTTGGTTGCTAAATACCTCTGTCCAATAAAAGGAACCAGGGCTCCTTGGAGAAACAGCTGATTCTACGGCTAAGGCACAGAAAATACAAGATGAAATTGCACAACTTTGTAGCATCCAAAAAGTAAGGAAGTACTGAAATTGGCATTTAAACTCTAAACTGCTTTTTTTTTCATAATGGTGGAATTTCTGCTACATAATGGGAGAAAATCCTATAATTATTAGATTTTCCACTTGTGAATAATGACTGTTATTGCTTCCTTTTTGTTTACCCCAAAAGATGTAACCCTGTGTTCCCTAAACCAAAAGTGCTCAGAGTGAAGAGGCAACACATTTAAAAGGCAAAAGCAGTTAGGGGTTAGTCACAAAATTAAATCATACCGTGCAAAATTCAAGCCTTTTACCAGTTCATCTAATACACGGTTATTTTTCAGGTCTGGCTCTGTGACTGTCTAGAAGAGAAAAATAAATGGTAAGACAAGGTCAGAAACAATGATTCACTTGCCCCAATCTTGCTTTTGAAAATATGTGACCTATCATCCTGATACTCCCTCTCCCACTAAGTCTTCCAGGAAGGACTCCAAGTAAAGTTCATTTATCTCATACTAATATGGAATTTTAAAACAGTGAATCAGTATCTGCTGCCTGCAAGTCTGATAAAAGATCTCCAAACCTCTGGTAAAATCATATATGCTCTGTACTAAGATAAAGCCAATTATGGGCAAAAATCCTTCTTCAAAATGCCAGCACTCAGCTTTCCCGAAAATTTCCCCAAGGAAGCAGAAGAAAGATGCTCTTTTAAGTAAATACACTAGGAGAAGATACTAAGTGTTTAAATAGTTTAAAAATAAGATTGCTTTACAGGAATACAAGAGTATAATACAGCAGTTATTTAGCACAAATGGTATACTGTTTATATCAGTGATGAGGTCATCTTGACAAAGGCAGTGTTGCACAGTGGGAAGGAGACTAAACTTGGGAGCCAAAGGGCACCATTTCTTACATAAGGAAATGGTTCAGAGAGATTCAATGACTTACTTACACCACGTACCTACCAGAGACCAAACTAGAACCCAAAACCTTTAATCCACTGTCCTTTCTATTAGACCTCACTATCTCTTTCTTCTTTCTTTATTCCCACTTGTATTTACTTCCCCCTTTTTACCTACCTTTCCACCTATTCCCACTACTTGAAATGCTCCAGAAACTATAGCAACAAATTTCCTAGTTTTCCCCTGAAGGTCTATTTTGAAAAAGAGGTCAGCGACCAGTTAGGCTGGGTTCAGCCCAATAGCCATTAATCTTTGTCTTCTGCACAAACACTTACACCAATGAACAATTTTACCCAATGAGAAATCATAAAATATGAGGAGCCATAAAAACATGCATCATAAGATTTGAAGAGTGCTATATCCTGATTTTAAAATTAGTTTTTACTTCATTTAGGTTATCAGAACTCTTAATGAAAAATTAAACAAAGTCCAGTGTTCCTTATATGTCCTTTAAAGGACCTTCCAAAAATGTCTTTTACACAGCTTAATTCAGTAAGCATACATGTTCCCATGGTCTTTTTTTATATACATGAAGGAGAAATATTTATACCACAATCTTTAAGGTTAAAAAAATAGAAGAAAAAAATAACTCACCACAAAACAAGTTGGACATTGAGTTTTATAGGACAGAAATTTTCTTATACAGAGAGAACAGTCTGCAAAAACACAAATGCAACATAAGTTGATTATGCAATATCAGTACTGTCAGTGATTCTTAACCTCACATTTTGAAAGACCTAGAATATTTCCAACATCTAAGGTATATCATTATAATGTATATCATTATAATGTATATCATTATAATCTTAAACTTATCTAGCATATCTACTATGTCCACATTGGCAAATTTTTGCATTTTTAGGAAAAAGAAACATACAATAATTACAAGTCCCTAGGATATCCATAACCTCACAATAACAGGCATCACTCTCTATATCCTCCCATCCATAAAATGCAGGAAACACACATGCAAGATCTGTGCTGGGTATCATATAAACATGCCAGATATCTCTACTGCCTAGCATTCTAAAATATAAATTTTGAAAGAAGATAAATACACGTGTTAAGAAATAATATATATCAAGAGAACCTAAGACGGCGGCTAGGTGAGGCAGCAAAAAAACACCTCCATGAAAAATACTAGATAAAAACCAGAAAGTGACCCAGAACACCAGTCCCAGCAATGCACCAGCTGGACAAGGTTTGCTAAAACCACAGGGACCGTGCACTTGGTGAAATCGGAAGTTTGCATTCTGAAATGAGTAAGTAAGCTGGCTGAAAGTCCCGCAGCTGCACTGCGGTGTGGGGAAACCAGAGGTTGGCGGTTGGAGACAGACTAGTTCTTTTTAAAAAGAAAAAAAAAAAACAAAAAAACCCAGGAGCGGCTACAGTTACCACGGTGAAAACCATGCAGTGAAGCACAGCAGGAGCAGGCTGTGCCAACCTCTCGGGGTCTGGCATAGCGGATAGAACACTGCTGATTCCCTCAGGGCCGGGGGGCACAGGGGAGAGCCAAGAGGAGAAAGAAACCACGCTGCTTGCAGCCGGCTCCCCGGCGGGCTGGAGACACTCCTGCCCAGGGCCAGACCCAGACCCAGAGCCCAGATCCACGCCAGGAAACCCAGTGTGACAGGAAGTGTATCCCACGGCACTGTGCACACGCCACAATATCAGCCATGGACAGTGGCCTTGGGTGCACATACAGCTAGTTGTTCCAGAGCTGGGAAGATGGAGCTGTGCGAAAAGGGGGGGGTTGAAACGTCCCATTCAGCCATCTTTGCATCATGCTAGGAGCGCCTCTGCCCCACCTGGTGGCCCAGGACTTCCCTTGAGGGACGGCGCACACTTGTGACATAGCACAGCCATCCCTCAGCAGAGGTTCTGGAAGATCACAGCTGAGAAGGGGGGCCCACTCGGAAATCCCAGGGACCCAACGTCAATGCTGGGGACTTGTGGGTCAGTGACAGAAACAATGTGGGGCAAAATTGAAATGAAGGCTTAGACTCTTCCAACAGCCTTGAATCTCCGGGAACACCTGGAAGGTTTGATTATTAAAGCTGCCCTGCCTCCCTAACCACCCAGACACACGCCCAACATTCAGGGCGGACAGCACCAACAACACACCCAAACTGGGTGCACCAATTGGACCCCACAAGAATCAGACTCCCCACATAACACAAAGACAAAGTTGAGGAAAACTGACTTGAGGGGAATAGGTGACTCGTGGATGCCACCTGCTGGTTATTTAGAGAAAGTGTACGCCACCAAGTTACAGATCTGAAAAATTAGATTGGTATTTTTTATAACTTGAAAGAACCCTATCAAACAGAGCAAATGCCAAGAGGCCAAAAACAACAGAAAATCTTAAAGCATATGATAAAACCAGATGATATGGAGAACCCAATCCCAAACACCCAAATCAAAGAGACACAATACTTTGGTGCAATTAATCAAAGGACTACAATCAAAGAACGAGAGCATGGCACAGGATATAAAGGACATGAAGAAAAACATGGCACAGGATATAAAGCACACAAAGAAGACCCTAGAAGAGCATAAAGAAGAAATTGCAAGGCTAAATAAAAAAATAGAAGATCTTATGGAAATAAAAGAAATTGTTGGCCAAATTAAAAAGACTCTGGATACTCATAACACAAGATTAGAGGAAGTTGAACAATGACTCAGTGTCCTAGAGGACCACAGACGGAAAATGAAAGAACAAAAGAAAGAATGGAGAAAAAAATCGAAAAAATCGAAATGGATCTCAGGGATACAATAGATAAAATAAAACATCCAAATTTAAGACTCATTGGTGTCCCAGAAAGGGAAGAGAAGGGTAAAGGTCTAGGAAGACATTCAAAGAAATTGTTGGGGACCCAAACCTTCTACACAATATAAATACACAAAGCATAAATGCCCAGCAAACTCCAAATAGAATAAATCCAAATAAACCCACTCCAAGACGTATTCTGATCAGACTGTCAAATACTGAAGAGAAGGAGCAAGTTCTGAAAGCAGCAAGAGGAAAGCAATTCACCACATACAAAGGAAACAACATAAGACTAATTAGTGACTACTCAGCGGCCACCATGGAGGCGAGAAGGCAGTGGCATGTCACATTTAAAATTCTGAGAGAGAAAAATTTCCAACCAAGAATACTGTATCCAGCAAAACTCTCCTTCAAATTTGAGGGAGAGCTTAAATTTTTCAGACAAACAAATGCTGAGAGATTTTGCCAATAAAAGACCTGCCCTACTTCAGATACTAAAGGGAGCCCTACCGACAGAGAAACAAAGAAAGGAGAGAGAGATATAGAGAATTTTAACGGACATATATAGAACCTTACATCCCAAAAACCAGGACACACATTTTTCTCTAGTGATCATGTATCTTTCTCCAGAATAGACCATATGCTGGGACATAAAACAAGCATCAAGAAAGTAAAAAAAAAAACAAAAAAACAATTGAATATATTCAAAGCACGTTCTCTAACCACAATGTAATACTAAGAGAAGTCAATAATTTTTGATTTGTAACTCCACTATTTACTTCCTACAGGATATAAAATACATAAACTCTAATGACAAATCAGTGGTTTTCGACTCAATGTAAAATATGTAATTTTTGACAAGAACCATATAAAGGTGGGGGAATGGAAGAGTATAGGAACATAGTTTACAGGTCCTATTGAAGCTAAGTTGGTATCAAAGAAAAACAAGATTGTTATGGATTTAAGAGGTTAAATTTAAGCCCCACAGTAGACACAAAGAAATTATCAGAGAATATGACCACAGAGATGAAAAGTAGAGTATGGGTTATGAGAAGGGGGGAAAGGGGCAATGGGGAGTTAAGATATGAGTGTAGGGTTGCTGTTTGAGGTGAAGGGAAATTTCTAGTAATGGATGGTGGGAAGGCAATAGCATTACAACATTCTAAATGTAATTAATCCCACTAATGGAATGCTAAGGAGGGGGTAGAATGGGAAGATTTAGGCTGTATATATGTTTCCACAATTAAAAAAAAAAAAAAAAAAAACACAGTCTAAATAGATGACAATTGAATGCCAAGGATGATCCTGGATGGGATCTGAGGATGGAGGAGAGGAGGCTCAAAGGGACACAGATGGGAAAAAGGAAAAAAAAAAAAAAAAAGGAAATACAGAATGTAAGCTTTATATCAATGTTGAATTTCTTGAACTTCTTAGCTGCGCTTAATGGGACTGCATAAAAGAATGTTCTTGTTCATGGGAATTGTATATGTGAATTACAGTGTGTTCAAGGATGTATGCAGCTTGCTCTCATATGTTCAGAAGACAGAGCAATAGATGATGGATGATAGGGAGGGAGGGAAGGAGGGGAAGAAAGAAATGGCGGTGTGACAGGATATTAAAGTTGGTGGATCGGGGTATTGGGGGTGGGGGGTCAGGGTATGCTGGAGTTCTGTGTATGGGGTTTGTATTGTTTTTGTAACTGTTCCTGTAACTTTGAATTTACTTCAAAAAAAAAAAAAAAAAAAAGGTGGGTCTTAATCCCCTTGCTGGATTCCTTTGTGAGAGGATAAAAGATAGTAAAAGCCCAGGAGAGAAGGAGGGAGGGAAACTCCCAGAGACATTTGGAGACAACCATTGGAACCAGAACCAGGAGAGAACAACCAGCAGACACTGCCACGTGCCTTCCCACGTGACAGAGGAACCCCAGGTGCCAGCAGCCTTTCTTCAAAGAAGGTATCATCCTCTTGTTGATGCCTTAATTTGGACATTTCATGGCCTTATAATTGTAACTTGTAACTTAATAAATCCCCATTTTTAAAAGCCAAAAAAATAAATAAATAAATAAATAAATAATATATACCCAGGTTATCAAATTAGGGATTTTACATCCTAACCCAGTAAAAAATGAGGTCCATCGTCCCACATTTAACAAGCACTTTTGCACAACACTTAAGAAAAGAACAGTACATAAGGAAAGGTTCTTGACCTCTAAGAGCTAACAAAATAGTAAGGGGATAGATAAAATAGGCAAGTACAGAACAATTCAGTGTAATAGGTGCTAACGGGTCACAAAGGAAATCTGCATAAACTCAATTCTCCACATCCAAGGCGTGGACAAAATGCTCTCTTCGTCAAAGAAGCAAACAGATGGCGATGTTCAGAATATTCCACTCCCTGATCTTAACAGAATGGTACCTTACTGGCAGTTAATTTATTGTAGCCCAAATTTGGCTCAGTTAAGGGACCTCCTTGAAAAAGATTTAGTTTACTAAAGGAGGGGGAGATAGTATGATTTCAGGTACAGATACTCAGGAAATGAACAATTCTTGCCAGCCTCAATAAGAGTACTCAAGGAGGAAACAAAAACAATATGCTGCATGAAGGATAAAATAGGCAACAGGGTAAGTTCTTTGGGGAAACAAAGAAGAATAAGGGGGGAAAAGGGTAGGAAAAGTTTGAACTCAAACTATTTAATACAAGAACATAAAAACCCTACTATGTGAACAAAGAAACAGACAGATAAGATGACAAGGAAAGGAGAACTTATCAAAAGCTGAAGAGAAAAAATCTGTCAACCATGATTACTCCAGAAATGTCTCATCTCAAAAGGGTTTTCCCTCTTCTTTCCTCTAACACTAGGAATCAGTCTGGGTATGCTCAAGGAGGCAATATCAGATGTAGAAAAAAAAGTAATACAAAACTGTAGCCAAAATGGTAGATAATTCCACAGCCTAGATTAATATTTTAAATTTATTTCTATGAAATTAAACTTAGATCATTAATTGTGTTTGAAAAATGTATGACTTAGTTTTCCAGACATACACTTGGGTCATTTAACCTGGGTAAATACATGGATCAAACTGAGGAAAAGTGAGTAGACTGACTGGTAGTGGTGCTTTTTTTGAGTATTTTATATCTATATAAATATTTTTATGGGCTCAGTTTGAGGATGGCTTTTTAAAAGACTTGTACTCACTTGACTAAAGTGGAAATTAAAGATAAAAAATGATGACATGACTCACTCAAAATAAAACTGAGCCCAAAATTTCTCATTTTAGAAATGAGAAAACTGTGGCCTAGTCAGAATGTGTGTCCAGTTAAGTCACAGAAATAATTTAACAGCAAATTCAGAATTAGGAATCAGTCTGTTGTAGCAACACTGCTCTCTTTATACTATAAGAAGTGTGAGCAATACTCTAAGTCAAAAACTCCGATACCTGGCTGCTCCTCTGATTACCAGGAGAGACTGCTGTTTAATTTAGTTTCCGAGGCCCTGCTCCTCGTCATACTAATTCAGATCACATCCATAATAAATGATTCTGATTCAATAACAGTAACAACAACAATTGTTTTGCAAAAGCCAATACCACTTGTTACTATTAGGCTGAACCATATGAGAAATATGAAACTGTCATTTTTGGTAAGTCAGAAAAGGTCAAATAATGGCAGTTTCGAATAGTTTCTCAACCTAATACCGTGCACTCGCTAGTGCTCTGTTCTAAGCACTTTATGGGTATTAACTCTGTGACCCTTATAGCAATTCTGAGGTTGGTACCAGCCCCATTTTATAAGAGGGGAACTCAAGCACAGAGGTTAAACAACTTGCCCAAGATCACAAAGTCAATAGTTGGCAAAGGCAGAATTCACCCCATTGGCACCAGAGCCAAAGGTCTTGAGATTAATTCTTTAATTATTTTAAATATTTATAATTTATTTGTAACATATTTTTATATATTTATAATATAAATAGTATTTATTTAACTGTGCCGCATGTTCCAGAGAATGTGTAATGAGACTACTGCAATCTCTTCTGCATAATCCAGAGTGTGTGTGTGCATATATGTCTTGCAATTTTTTTGAAATATGGAGAACCAGACATCACTCCAAAATAGATCAAGCCCTCTGCTTAATTTCAGCCTCCTAGTCTACTACCAAATACATACTGGTGAGCCACAGTCCAGCATAATTTATTCTTTAATGAACAACTATGATATTCCATTCAAGGCAGAGTAGCTGAAGAACTATGAATCCATGTATCTGGGAGGCTTTATTTAAATCACTTGTGAAGTTTCTTTTTCACCAAAGCCCAGCTATGAGATGTGGGGGCAGCGGTGGGGGGGATGGTAGAATGACAAAAATGAAGTAAAGTGTAAACATTCAGGCCTTGGGTCCGGGGGCATCTCTAATCTCAAGCAGGATACGGTGATCTGCTAGCTTTCAAACATCAAACCAGCCTAGCATCCTAAGAGTTGAAAACAAATTAAAATTTAAACCAATCCTTTCCACGTGAGTCTTCAAAATTTCATGAGAAAATGGACTCTTTCAAAAATAATTCTGAGGTGTCCAATTAAAAGGAGGGAAGCCAGTCTATTATTCTTTGAAAAGAACAGGAGGTCCTGGGAAGTTGAAAAGACTGTGCCTCTGCCTACAGTTCTTGTATAAGTAACAAATCAGGTTATAAGAGGATAATTTCCCTCCAACTGAAGACCATCACGCTCCAGAATTTCCAAAAGTGTAGCTATGAATAATTGTGTATTCCTTTGGTATGAGTAGCTCTCTTCTCTCCTGTCTTATTTCACAGTTCTGCCTCATGAGAATATAAAAGAGAAAAACATGGATTATTTATGTAATAAAATCTTACAATGACTTTTAATTTAACAAGGGTCAGTAAATGGAACATTTCACATTTCACTTCTTTTTTAAAAAATGAAATTAAGTTGCTATTTACTCCTACACAATTTTTGAGTCAAAATTCCATAAAAGGAAAAAAAAAGGACTGCGGCCCCACATTTAAAATAGTGGTGACTTAACACAGTGTCTACAATCCAGTGATTTCAACCAAGAGCAAATATTTTGAGCATCTTTCATTATCAAGTCAGAAAAATTGTGCAGGTGCAAAGAAAGCTGGCACTTAGCATATTAATCTATCAACAAGACCATTTCTCATATAATGGTGTTTTCCTGTTGTGTTGTTTTTTGTATGGATTAATCCACTCCCTCCACCTAAAAAATACTCTTTAATAGCATGAATTTGGATCTATTTAATTGACCTGCATTCTACCAGTGCACCCCACTCAAATCTTAACAACTGGAGAACTGCAACTGTAAGTATTCATTACTCACATCCAAAAACACTAAGTCAAGAAAAACAGAACAAAATGAGTTAAAATGGTAAATCTTGAAATGTTTAAGTAGCGGCAATAAATTAAATTTTGGGTCACCAGTTCTCTACAATCCAGGTCAACAGCAGAACATGATAGATCTGCCCTGCCCAAGCATCAGGGCAGATGGCCTGCCCCCTCCAAGCGCAGGGGCAGACCCATGCTCTCCATACACATGGGTGGGCCCAAGATCTTTTCAGGCCAGACCTTTACTTCCATGGTTCTGGCCATGAGGTCATTTTCCTTCAATTCTTCCTTTCTCTGTCCCTTTCAGGCCAGGTTGGCAGTGGCTGTGCTCACAAAAATTTTGCAAAAACCTCATCAGCTTTGCAAGCAGTTAATGCAGACCTAAACCATGAGATAATAAAACTTTCTACAGATCCTTCCGGGATAACTGCATTTCCAATTCTGACTTCCACTGAAACAGCTGACTGGATCCATGTCCAGCCACATCCTCTTTAGCAAAGGCTTATCCAGTTAAACTCTCACATGGAGTCCTGTCCTCTGGGGACTTATTTCCAGAAAGCTCTGTTAGTCACTGAAAGAGCCACTTTTGGCTCTTTCTCAGAGCATGCCACCTGGATAGAACAAGAATTTCCCAAATTAAAATTGCTGGTTTCCTCAGGCTTAACAGTTCATCCTAGTTTATCTCTTTCCTCTCTATTTCACCATAAGCTGCAAGGAGAAACGAAGCTATACCTTCCACACTTAGCTTGAAAATCAACTTAGCTAAATATCCAAGCTCATCCTTTCAAGTTCTACCTTCCATCCAACATCATAACTCAATTTCACCAAATTCTCTGCCACTTTATAACAAGGAGCACCTTTCTTCCAATTTCTAATGACACATTCATCATTTGCTTCTAAGACCTCACCATAAGTACCTTTAACGTCCATATTTCTACCAACATTCTGATCATGACAAATTGTGTATTCTCTTTAAAAAAACAAAACAAAACAAAACAAAAAAAACCTTTCTCTATAGCTCTCACTCACTTTTGAGTCCTTATAATTCTTCCAGCCTATACCCATTAACCAATTTGAAAGCCATGTCCACATTTTCAGGTATTCGTAATTGCAGCACCCCACTTCTAGTACCAAAAACTGTTTTAATTTCCCAGCTGCTAAAACAAATACCACACAATGGGTTGGCTTAAACAATGGAAATATATTGGCTCACAGTTTTGAGGCTAGGAGAAATACAAAATTGAGGCATCAGCAAGGTGATGCTTTCTCCCCAAACACATCATGTGGCTGACTTCCAGTGATCCTTGATCCTTGGCTTTTCTGTCACGTAGTAATGCTCATGGTGTCTTCTCCCTTCTCTTCCAGATTCTGATGACTTCCAGCTCCTGGCTGCTCCCTATAGCTCTACTTCTGTGGCCTTCTCTATAAGGCCTCCAGTGATAGGATTAAGATCCTTCCTAATTCGGTTGGGCCAGAGCTTAACTGAAGTAATCTTATCAAAAGGTCCTATTTACAATGGGTTCACACCTACAGGAATGGATTAAGATTGAGAACATATTTCTTTGGGGTACATAACTCTAAGCTACCACACCAAGGATGAAAAGGACTTACATAAGGAAAAACTACAAAACATTGCTAAAAGAAATCAAAGAAGACCTAAATAAATGGGAAGACAGTCCATGATCACGGATTAGAAGACTAAACACTGTTAAAATGCCAATTCTACCCAAAGTGATTTAAGATTCAAGCAATCCCAATTGAAATTCCAATAGCCTTCTTCGCAGAAACGCAAAAGCCAATCATCAAATTTATATGGAAGAGAACCTAGAAGATGGCAGCTAGGTGAGACAGGGCTAAGGAACACCTCCATTGAAAACACTAGATAAGGACCAGAGAGTGACCCAGAATACCGGTTACAGCGATGTGCCAGCTGGACGAGAACTGCCAGTTCCCAGGGGCTGTATACTTGGTGAAACTGAGAGTCTGCATTCTGAAATGAGTGAGTAAGCTGGCTGAAGTCCTGCAGCCACGCGACAATCCGGGGAAACCAGGGTTTGGCGTCTGGAGACCAACGGGCTCTTTTAATAAAAAAAAAAAAAGAAAAAAGGGGAAAAGCCAGGAGCGGCTGCAGGTGCGATCGGCTGCAGGTGCAACTGTGGGAAACATGCAGTAAAACACAGCAAGAGAGGGCTGGGCCGGCCTCTCGGTGTCTGGCCTGGAAGATAGCCCGCTGCAGATATCCCTGGGGCCGGGGCAACGGAGCGGAGAGCCAGAAGCTGAAAGAAACCCCACGGCTCACAACTCACTCCTGGGAGGGCTGGATAAACTCCTGCCTGGGGCCGTGCCCACAGCCCAGAGCCCCGCCAGTTGTCCCGGAGCTGGGAAGGAGGAACTGTGGGAGGAGAGGGGTGTGGAGAAGCCCCGCCAGTTGTCCCGGAGCTGGGAAGGAGGAACTGTGGGAGGAGAGGGGTGTGGAGACGCCCCATTCGGCCATTTTTGCATAAGGCTGAAAGCGAGCCAGCTCGGCCCTGTGGCCCAGGGCTTCCCTTGAGGGACGGTGCGCGCTGATGACGTAGCACAGCATTACCTCACCAGAGGTCCTGGAGGATCGCGGCTGGGCGGGGGGACCTGATCAGAGAGCCCAGAGACACTACTCCAAGTCTGGTGGTTTGTAGGTCATCGAGAGAGAGTGGCTGGCTGAAATGAAATGAAGGCTTGGACTCTTGAGGCGGCCTTGAATCTCCAGGAACTAGGGGGATTTGAATATTGAGGCTGTCCTTCCTCCCTGACCACCCATACAAGCGCCCCACATTCAGGGCGGACAGCTCCAGCAACACACCCAGGCTGAGTTGTCCGGCTGGACCCCACAAGAATTGTTTCCCCATGTAATGCGGGGACAAGGTGGAGAACTGACTTGAGAGGTATAGGTGACTCACAGACACCATCTGCTGGTTAGTTAGAGAAAGTGTATGTCACCAAACAGTGTTTCTGAAAACTTAGATAGGTTTTTTTTTTTTTTTTTTTTACAAATTAAAAGAACCCTGTCAAGCAGAGCAAATGCCAAGAGGCCAAAAACAACAGAAAATCTCAATGCATATGATAAAACCAGATGATATGGAGAATCCAACTCCAAACACACAAATCAAGTTATCAGAAGAAATGAAATTCCTCGCAGAATTAATCAAAGAAACACAATCGAGGAATCAAAGCATGGCAAAGGATTTAAAGGACATCAAGAAGACTATGGCCCAGGATATAAGCTACATAAAAAAGACCCTAGAAGAGCATAAAGAAGACATTGCAAGGCTAAATAAAAAATAGAAGATCTTATGGAAATAAAAGAAACTGTTGGCCAAATTAAAAAGACTCTGGATATTCACAATACACGACTAGAGGAAGCTGAACAACATCTCAGTGTCCTAGAAGTCCACAGAACAGAAAATGAAAGAACAAAAGAAAGAATGGAGAAAAAAATAAAAAAAATTGAAATGGATCTCAGGGAAATGATAGATAAAATAAAACGTCCAAATTTAAGACTCATTGGTGTCCCAGAAGGGGAAGAGAAGGGTAAAGGTCTAGAAAGAGTATTCAAAGAAATTGTTGGGGAAAACTTCCCAAACCTTCTACACAATATAAATATACAAAGCATAAATGCCCAGCAAACTCCAAACAGAATAAATCCAAATAAACCCACTCCAAGACATTCTGATCATACTGTCAAATACTGAAGAGAAGGAGCAAGTTCTGAAAGCAGCAAGAGAAAAACAATTCACCACATACAAAGGAAACAGCAGAAGACTAAGTAGTGACTACTCAGCGGCCACCATGGAGGCAAGAAGGCAGTGGCATGACATATTTAAAATTCTGAGAGAGAAAAATTTCCAACCAAGCATACTGTATCCAGCAAAACTCTCCTTCAAATTTGAGGGAGAGCTTAAATTTTTCACAGACAAACAAATGCTGAGAGATTTTGCTAATAAAATTCCTGCCCTACTTCAGATACTAAAGGGACCCCTACCGACAGAGAAACAAAGACAGGAGAGAGAGATATGGAGAAAGGTTCAGTACTAAAGAGATTCAATATTGGTTCAATAAAGGACATTAACAGAGAGAGGGGAAAAATATATCTGACAAACATAAACCAAAGGATAGGATGGCTGATTCAAGAAATGCCTTCACAATAATAGCATTGAATGTAAATGGATTAAACTTCCCAATTAAAAGATATAGATTGGCAGAATGGATCAAAAAATATTGAACCATCAATATGTTGCATACAAGAGACTCATCTTAGACACAGGGACACAAAGAAATTGAAAGTGAAAGGATTGAAAAAATACCTCATGCAAGCTACAGCCAAAAGCAGGAGTAGCTATATTAATCTCAGATAAAACAGACTTTAAATGCAAGGATGTTATGAGAGACAAAGAAGGCCACAACATACTAATAAAAGGGGCAATTCAGCAAGAAGAAATAACAATCGTAAATGTCTATGCACCCAATCAAGGTGCCACAAAATACATGAGAGAAACACTGGCAAAACTAAAGGAAGCAATTGATGTTTCCACAATAATTGTGGGAGACTTCAACACATCACTCTCCTATAGATAGGTCAACCAGACAGAAGACCAATAAGGAAATCGAAAACCTAAACAATCGGACAAATGATTTTGATTTAATAGACATATATAGAGCATCACATCCCAAATCACCAGGATACACATTCTTCTCTAGTGATCACGGAACTTTCTCCAAAATAGACCATAAGCTGGGACATAAAACAAGCCTCGATAAATTTTTTAAAAATTTAAATTATTCAAAGCACATTCTCTGACCACAATGGAATACAATTAGAAGTCAATAACCATCAGAGACTTAGAAAATTCACAAACACCTGGAGGATAAACAACACACTCCTAAAATAAATGGGTTTATAATGTAGAATGTACGGGAAATAGAGATAGAAAGCAATTAATGAAGGAGGAACACTAACCCAACAAGAACAGATAAGCTATTGTGGGTAAATTTAATGTTCTGGGAATGCCCAGGAATGACTATGGTTTGTTAATTTCTGATGGGTATGATAGGAACAAGTTCACAGAAATGTTGCGATATTAGGTTATTTTCTTGGGGTAGAGTAGGAACATGCTGGAAGTCAAGTAGTTATTTTAGGTTAGTTGTCTTTTTCTTACTCCCTTGTTATGGTTTGTTTGAAATGTTTTTTTATTGTATATCTTTAAAAAAAAATTTTTTTATATAGTTAATTAAAAAAAGAATTAATTAAGAGTTAATGACAATCAATGCAACATGTGATACTGGAATGGATCTAAGAATGGAGGAGAAAAGCTCAAAGGGGGCAAAAGGAAAAATTGGGACATAGACTTTAAGCTTTATATCCATATTAATTTTCTTGAATTAACTGCAGTTAAGTTCATGACATAAGTGAATATTGTTGTTCGTAGGAAATGTACACAAAGTGTAATGAGTTCAAGGAGTATGATATATGCAACCTGCTCTCAAATGTTCAGAGGATGATAAATGGGTAGATAGATAATTGATAGAAAGATAATAGATATAGTTGAAAGAAAGAGGTGGGGAGAAGGAAGGTGTGCCAGTTTGAATGTATTGTGTCCCCCAAACGCCATTATCTTTGATGTAGTCTTGTGGGGCAGACATTTCGGTGCTGATTAGATTTGCTTGGAATGTGCCCCACCCAGCTGTGGGTGATGACTCTGATGAGATATTCCCATGGAGGCATGGCCCCACCCATTCAGGGTGGGCCTTGATCAGTGGAGCCATATAAATTAGCTGACACCAGCCACGTGCCTTCCCAGCTAACAGAAGTTTTCCGGATTTTCCGGATGGCCATTGACCATCCTCCAGTGAAGGTACCCGATTACTGATGTGTTACCTTGGACACTTTATGGCCTTAAGACTGTAACTGTGTAGCCAAATAAACCCCCTTTTTATAAAAGCCAGTCCATCTCTGGTGTTTTGCATTCCGCAGCATTAGCAAACTAGAACAGAAGGGAAGGAGGGAAGGAGGGAGGGAGGGAGGGAGGGAGGGAGAGAGGAAGGAAGGAAGGAAGGAAGGAAGGAAGGAAGGAAGGAAGGAAGGAGAAAGAAAGGTACTGCAAAGGTAGCAAAATGTAAAATTGGTAGATATGGATATCTGGGGGTGGGGGGGTGTTGGAGTTCACTGTATGGGGTTTGTATTGTATTTGCAACTATCCTGTATGTTTGGAATTATTTCAAAATAAAAATCAAAAAAAAATAACCCACACATTTAGAAACAATTCCCAAAACTTATCTTAGCCTTTAATATGAATCTGTTCTGGAAGGAAATTAATGTTCAGTAAGGACCTATAATGTGCCAAACAGTGAGTTTTGCATTTAATTCTCACAAGCATCTCCTAAGGTAGGAATTATTCTCTAGACTTTTACAGGTGAAGAAATATTGAGCAATTGACAAACTCATCAGGGTCAAGAGTCAAAGACTAAGTATATCTCTAAAGCCCATGGAGCTACCACTGTCATCCTCTCATTACGTCTTTTCTATAGAAACTTTTCACCAAAGCTACTTTCTACTAAAAACAGCTGTTTAAGCCTGACTTGATTTTTTTTTAAATTTTTAAGATAAACCAACTTGAAAATAGAGGACAAGAAAGATATGAGCCTAGATAATCCATAACTGGATGGCCAGCTCCTCAGCAATGACAGGCTGACCTCTGTGCACTGAACATCTGAAGCTACAGTATAAAAGCAAAGTACAAGCAAATTCCAATATATGAATCTTTCCCCTACCACACAGCAAGTTCAGTGATTAAAACTATCTGTAATACTCTTCGGTAGCAGAATTCTCCCACTGGGGAAACATTCTTTTTGTTACAGAGATTTTCAAATTCTTCAACTCTACACCAAGGACCGCTTGGTTGAACTACCTATTATATAAATAATAGGCAAATAAAGACCATATATCATGACCAAAATCTTCATTGCCTTCAATGATATAAAAGGCATAAAAATATCCAAGAGTGAGGTGACAGAAAAGATAGAAGCCTTGAGAAAACTTCAATATTCAAAAAGGAAGTGGTAGCAAAGATAGGAGCCTTGTGCAAACTTTAAAAAATAAATGTGTATTTATCTTTGGTGTTAACACTACCTGATGTAAAATCATACTTTTACTAACTCAAAGACAAAATACGTACTTACAGTTATGTGAACACTGAGGAATCATCATTGCAATGTTGAAATATTCAAAGCAAATTCCACATCGCAGCAAATCATCTACTGTCTGAAATGTAAAGATACATATATACATATTAGAAATATGCCAAGACTGGAACATCCGTATGTTCCAGACTGAATTATATACCCCAGGAAAAAACATGTTCTTAATCTTAATCCCATTCCTACAGATGTGAACCCACTGTAAATAAAATCTTTTCAAGATCTTATTTTTAGTTAAGATGTGGCCAAGTGAATCAGGATGGGTCTTAGTCCTATTATTGGAGGCATTATAAAGAGAGCCACAAGGAGAAGAGGGAAGCAGGAAATCAGCTGGAACCTGGAAGAGAAAGAAGAGGACATCAGCATGTGATGAGAAGCAGACATGCAAGCCAAGGAACTCAAGGACTGGACAGACAGAACACTATGTACTGACTCCAGGAAGAAGGAAACCTAACCTCTGAAACTGTGAGCCAATAAATTCCTGTTTAAGCCAACCCTCTGTGTGGTATTTATCATAGCATCTGGGAAACTAAGACCTTCTACTACACAACTTTCTCCATCCCCTGAAAAATAACTTGGTAATACTTTTTTGTCAAGTATACAAACTCAAAAGCTAATTCCAAACAAACTACAGGGGATCTTGACAAATACAAAAAAAACAAAAACCTCATCTATTAGATTCTCACACGTTCAAATCTCAGGTCACCCAAACCACTTTAGACAAATGAAGCAAGCACTACACAGATTGCTGTGCCACACTGCCAGCCTTCACAAAAGGACTACTCTCTTTCTGCTCCACTTCGCGCGTGCTTCCAGCTCTTAACTCAGGCCTCCTCTTCTACCCTATCCCCTGGCCTACAATCGCTAATGGGGGGGGGGGGTTCCAGTAGCCACAGTTACCACACAGGTCAGAACAAAATCAGAGACTGTTAAAGCAAAACATTAGAAATTACCTTACTACAAAGATGAGGAAACTTGTATCCAGAGCAGGAATACAACACTGGGCATTAGTCAAGCCAGGGCTGAAATTCATGTCTCTCTACTCACAATTCAGTGCTTTCTGCACAGTACTACATGGTAGAGCCAAATGAGGAAGCCCTGGAAATAGGCGGGGCCAGTGACTGCAGAAGGAGGTAAAGTTGTTGACAATTGGAAAGTCAGATAGACATGTATCAACCTTAAATGCAATCCAAACAGAAATGGATCTATTCTAGCAATTTAAAATCTTATTACATACCCCAATACAGCCAAGAGTATTTTGGGCAGAAAATAAAAAAGTATTTGCAAAGTCCCCTTGAGAGATTGGGGAAAAATGTGGAAATATTAAACTTTCCCACATGGGGAATCTCTGATATTCTCGCAAGCATTAGACTCCCAATTTAATAAGTCACGCCCTCTGCTTCACACAGATCAGTACCACAAATATAGATAGGTGCTTGCATGACAGACATCTAAGGTATGGCACTGGCACAGAGAGTTGACAACAGAAGTGTATATGGAAAAAATCTACACATTGCATACTAGGGACTATAATTAATAGGAATGCCATACTAGTATTACACAAATACTAGGGACCAATAATTGCAGGCTAACAAGAGCTGCAAGATGTTTTGGGTCCTGAGAATTAATTGAAATGGAGAGTGATGAGGATTTTACAACTCAATGTGAGATACGGATGGATTATCATGGACATAACATATGCTATGTGAACTTAAGAACCCCCTACTTTCTAAGTCGGGCGCTCGATATTGAGGCTTGCTAGGGTGAAACTTATGCATGTAAAGAGGAGGCTAAGACCACCTGTAATTATGCCTAGGAAGCACCTCCAGAGAACCTCTTTTGTTGCTCAAATGGGGACTTTCTCTCTCGAAGCCTAACTCTGCAAATAAATTCATCACGCTCCCCACGACATGGGACAGGACCCCCAAGATGAACGAGCCTTCCTTGCGAAGTGGGACATGGATTCCGGGAATGACCCTGACCCTAGCATTGAGGGATTGAGTATGCCTTTTTGACCAAAAGAGGGAAAAGAAAGGCAACAAAATAAGGTTTTAGTGGCTAAGAGAATTCAAATAGAGTCAAGAGGTTGTCCTGGAGGTTTCTCCTATGCAAAGTTCACCTAAATAGGCCAAATGACCACAATAATGATAAGCTCAAGTCAACAGCAGTCATGAAAACCTTAAAGAGTGCCAGATCCCTATCTTAGACTCTATAAAAGTTTCAGTCACTAAGTTTATTCATCAGAAACTTAAATCCTTCAGAGTGCTCCTTTGCCAGCTAAGTCCCAAAACCCAGAGGCAATAGCCTCTTCAACAACATCAACTAGATGCGTCCCTTTTGCTCATAAAGTTGACACCCCTTTTCCACATGAACAGGTTAGGGTGGTAACTGTCTAGACATCCCTGGGGATCAGGAAAGTGATCGGGCAGGAGGTGGAGGTAGCAAAAGACAAGATAGAATTTGACAGAGGATTATGAATGCTGAATCTTTATATAATTTTCTTTTTCTTGGTTGCTGGGGTATTGGAATGGTTGGAGCGAGGGAATTGGGGTGATGGAACTGTAGCCCATGGCATCATTTGAGGCTTGTTCTGTAGCTACTTGTTGAATTGTAATCTGGGGGCTGTACCTCCTTGCATATAAGTTAGAGTTCACAATAGGGAAATAACTGAAACTACAGTATTATAACTCATAATAACTTTGGAAATTTCCTATATATCTACTTGTTATGTCATACTTTGAGAGATATTACCTTTTTGCATATATGTTGTATTTCATAATGGGGAAATGGATGAAACTGTAGAGCTGTAGCCTAAAGTATTCTTTGAAATTTGCTCTCTAATTAATTGTTGAATTGCACTTGGAAAGTTATCACTTTAATGTATATATGGTATATTCTACAATAAAAAATACGATTAAAAAATAAGTTATGCCCTTGATCTTCGGGCTTGCCCTTATGAAACTTATTCCTGCAAAAGAAAAGCTAAGCCTACTTATAATTATGCCTAAGAGAACCTCTTTTGTTGCTCATATGTGGCCCCTCTCAGCCAACTCTGCAAATAAACTCACTACCCTCCCCCTTATGCAGGACATGACTCCCAGGGACGTAAATCTCCCTGGCAACGTGGGACATGATTCCCAGGGATGAGCCTGACCCTGGCATCATGGTACTGAGAATGCCTTCTTGACCAAAAGGGGGAAAAGAAATGAAACAAAATAAAGTTTCAGAGGCAGAGAAATCTCAAATAGAGTCAAGAGGTCATTCTGGAGGTCATTCTTGTGCATATATACATATTCCTTCTTACTTTCTAGTGTATTCGAATAGCTATAAGGAAATACCTGAAACTGTTGAACTGTAATTCAGTAGACTGGATTCTTGATGATGATTGTTTAACTACATAGCTTTTATCGTGTGACTGTGTGATTGTGAAAACCTTGTGACTGACACTCCCTTTATCCAGTGTATGGGCAGATGAGTAATAAAATAAAACAAAAAATAAATAAATAATGGGGGGGAGACTAATTTTATCTTGTAGCTAAATAAAGAAATTCTTAAAAAAAATGTATGAAAGTAATAAATAATGGTGTGCAGGGCAGGGAACTGGACATGAGAGACAAGGTGAGAGGGAGACTTTTACTCTTTTTATTTTTTTTCTTGGAGTAATGAAAATGTCCTAAAATTGATCGTGGTGATGAATGCACAACAATATTTTGATACTGTGATCAACTAATTGTATACTTTGGATTTATTATTTGGCATGTGAATATATCTCAATAAAATTGTAATAAGAAAATAATAATAAAAATAAAAAATAAAAAGGTCTAGGAACTTTAAAGGGTAGAGTTTCTGTTGAGGGAGTGACAAAAAATTTTGGAAATGAACAGTGGGGATGGCTGCATGATGCTGTAAATGTAGTAAATGTAATGAATAGCACTGAACTGTACCCTTGAAGACGGTTAAAATAGCAATTTTTGATATGTATATTTTACAATAAAAAAATCAGTAAAAACTAAAAATATACAACATTAAAGATAGAAATCTAATTCTAATGTGTTAAAAACCAACAAGTGTACTTTATTAGAATAAAATTTGAAATACTGTCTAGAAAATCTTATTACAGTAAAATAAAATATTATCCCATGCAACAGAATACCGAGAAGATATTTAAAAAAAAAAAAAAAAAAAAAAAAAAAGGAAGATGCTTCCTATATACTTACAAGGAATGACCACCAAGACATTAAATGAAAAAAGTAAGTAAGGAGCAGACATTACATATGGTATTACTACCCCTTGTTTAAAAGGGGGGGGGGGGAGGGAGGATAAGAATGCATTCTATTTTTATTTTGTATCTATATAAAGAAATTATTTTAAAAAATACCTATGAAAGTGATAAATAATGCTGTGCAGGGCAGGGTACCGGACATGAGAGACAAGGTGAGAGGGAGACTTTTACTTTTTACATTATGTATCTTAAGGGTGTACCACTTAAAATTTTTTAAATATAAACAAAAGCTGCCTGATACTAATAGTCT
Source organism: Choloepus didactylus (assembly GCF_015220235.1). NCBI lineage: Eukaryota > Metazoa > Chordata > Mammalia > Pilosa > Megalonychidae > Choloepus > Choloepus didactylus. The sequence goes on from NC_051307.1 coordinate 238,921,818, forward strand.
ATATGATGAAATACTGTGTAGCCACTAAAAAAACATGCTTCCAAAGAATAATTACTGCCACAGAAAATGTTCACATTTTAATGGAAGCAAAAATCAGAGGAAAAAAATGACCACAAAAATGCAAAATAATACTATCATTTAATCTCCATAAATCAAGTCCACTGCATCAGTTTCCTGGTTCTACAGATGAACTAATAAGTGGTTGGATAAAGCCCAAGGAACTGACTCCAAGGGACCCCAAATTTTAAATGCATATACATATTGGTGTATTTGTGTGCAAGAAAAACTGAAGGGAAATAAGACAAAACATTTAATAGCAGTTATCTCTGGATGGTGGGATTATGAGTGATTTTTATTTTCTCCTTTATCTTTCTCCGAATTTCAAATTGTTTCTACTAGGTACACATATTACATTTATAACCTGTCAGTAACAGTAAATTTTTCTTACAGTAAAAGCAGAGAAATAAACACTAAAATGCCAAAATCTTCCATTCTTCTGCATGGTAAGCTACTACAGACACAAAAAACTAGAGGGTTATGTTCTTCTTATTAAGAGCAGAGGCAGGCCCTCCTACGTGGGACCAGACACCCAGGGGAGTGAATCTCCCTGGCAACGTGGAATATGACTCCCGGAGAGGAATGTAGACCCAGCATCGTGGGATGGAGAACATCTTCTTGACCAAAAGGGGGATGTGAAAGGAAATGAAATAAGCTTCAGTGGCAGAGAGATTCCAAAAGGAGCCGAGAGGTCACTCTGGTGGGCACTCTTACGCACACTTTAGACAACCTTTTTTAGGTTCTAAAGAATTGGGGTAGCTGGTGGTGGATACCTGAAACTATTAAACTACAACCCAGAACCCATGAATCTCGAAGACAGTTGTATAAAAATGTAGCTTATGAGGGGTGACAATGGGATTGGGAATGCCATAAGGACCAAACTCCACTTTGTCTAGTTTATGGATGGATGTGTAGAAAAGTAGGGGAAGGAAACAAGAAAAAAAAGTAGGGGAAGGTACCCAGTGTTCTTTTTTACTTCAATTGCTCTTTTTCACTCTAATTATTATTCTTGTTATCTTTGTGTGTGTGCTAATGAAGGTGTCAGGGATTGATTTAGGTGATGAATGTACAACTATGTAATGGTACTGTAAACAATCAAAAGTACAATTTGTTTTGTATGACTGCGTGGTATGTGAATATATCTCAATAAAATGATGATTAAAAAAAATTACATAATAAAAATTAAAACTGACTATGCATATTAAAAAAAAAAAAAAAAGAGCAGAGGCAGGACCAGGAGCCAGAGTCCAGCATCTAGTCTGTTAATCTTTATTCTATATAAATTCCTTTTGGAGGAGGGGTGGTTTTGACAGAAATGCTGAGCAAGATGTGTAGACAGTGACAGCACATCAGACAAGCTATGATATTTTTGTAGAAATTTCCAATCATGCCACTTCAAGACAGGAGCATGCACATCACATGTGCTGCGACCAAAAAAAAGCCTGACTAGAGAGAGTAGTCAGTGGATGCCCCAGGATTTCTTTACCGTAGAGAGAGAAGAAAGAGGAAGTAGGGATCAGGTGAAAAAGACTTAATAGTTCAAGCAAAGGTTCTTACGTTTTTGGAAGTCACAGATTCCTCTGAAAATTGGCTGAAAATTATGGACTCTCTCCTCAGACAAAACATTTATGCACAAGAATTTTATAAGTATTTCCACCAGAATCTTTCCACGGATTTCAGATTAGGAATCATGGGTTTAGAGTCAGGTTTCTATTCAATATAAGAAAGAACTTCAGTCCCTGGAGGAGTTCAAGCAAAAACCAGATGGGAAATTGGCAAATGCATTAGAAAAGGCACTCAAATACTGGAGGGACTGGCTTTCCAACCTTAAGATTCCATGATTTTAATAAGAGCTAAATTTGGGCTCAGTCAACCCCATTACTAAACTCTATATTCAGTGGTGTGAAAAGCCAGAGAAGACATGGAACCTGCCTCTAAAAAACACTGTGGAGTTGTCAGAAGACATAAAATATGCTTAAATCTACAAAGCAGGTAGATTTATAGGTTACGGAACACGCATTTTCCTTCTCTAATTCAATCTTGATGACAACAAATAGAAAGGGGAAAGAAGGAAAAACATAGAACACATGTCAAATGCTAATAAAAATAATAAAGATACATTAACTGAATGTTCGACACCTTCGTGTGGTCAACAAAAAACTGCTGAGCACCCACTATGGGCCAGGCACTGTGTTAAGTACAGTGAGCAAATAGTACAGGTAGGATCCCTATGCACATACATCAACTTTTTCTTTTTTTTTTTTTTTAATTTTCTGAAGACTAATTTATTTCTGTTTGTTAGGAAAACTCTTCAGACATGCAAAAAGGTATAAATAATAATCATGTTACAAACCTCTCTGTATGTCCACCTGCCTTTTAAGAATAAGACAGAACTGTCAAAGCCTCTTAAGTGTCCCTCCCCAATCCTTCTTTCTTCCCTGCAAAGATGACCTTTATTATGAATTGAGGGTTTATCATTGCACATGGGATGGTTGTACACTTTCTTGAGGACAACATGAAAAGAAGAATGTCTGTACTGTTACATCCAGGGGTACTTCCACAGCTAAATCTTACACTGATTCACCCTCTCCTACTCAGCTGCAGAGAGAGCCAGAGTGCTGGCATGCTACCTCAACACACTGCTCTCCATCTAAAATACTGACAGGCTCCATCACATATCTACATGGAATGACACATGGTCCTACCCATCGAAACTAGAATATACAGATGCAGTTGTGCTCACATCCAGGGATTTTCATTCAATACCTGTAAACACACCTGTATGGATAAGGACCCTGCACTTGCCTGTACTTTCCTTGCCACATTTCCCAAATGTGTATTGCCTCCAAACACACATTTGGCAAATTGAGTTCAAGACAGTGATGAGAACAGATGTAAATTATACTTCCCAACCCCCATTTACAGGCTACGGTTCCTGTGTCCAACTCAGGACCTGGGAGAGCTAAATTCCCATCTGGACATCATCCAGTTTTTCCTGCTACCCCCAAATCTGGACACGGCTCAGATGCTGCATCGGCTGCTGGGTCACATCAAGAATGTCCCTGTTACTTGCCCTTGGGAAAACTATTGCTGCAAAGGAGAGGCTAGGCCTGCCTATAACTGTGCCTAAGAGCCTCCTCCCAAATGCCTCTTTGTTGCTCAGATGTGGCCCTCTCTCTCTGGCTAAGCCAACTTGAAAGGTGAAATCACTGCCCTCCCCACTAGGTGGGATCAGACACCCAGGGGACTGAATCTCCCTGACAACGTGGAATATGACTCCCGGGGAGAAATGTAGACCCGGCATCGTGGGACGGAGAACATCTTCTTGACCAAAAGGGGGATGTGAAAGGAAATGAAATAAGCTTCAGTGGCAGAGAGATTCCAAAAGGAGCCCAGAGGTCACTCTGGTGGGCACTCTTACGCACACTTTAGACAACCCTTTTTAGGTTCTAAAGAATTGGGGTAGCTAGCAGTAAGTACCTGAAACTATCAAACTACAACCCAGAACCCATGAATCTTGAAAACGATTGTATAAAAATGTAGCTTATGAGGGGTGACAATGGGATTGGGAAAGGCATATGGACCACACTCCCCTTTTTCTAGTTTATGGATAGATGAGTAGAAAAATGGAGGAAGGAAAACAAACAAACAAACAAAGGCACCCAGTGCTCTTTTTTACTTTAATTGCTCTTTTTCACTTTAATTATTATTCTTGTTATTTTTGTATGTGTGGTAATGAAGGTGTCAGGGATTGATTTTGGTGATGAATGCACAACTATGTAATGGTACTGTGAACAATCGAATGTGCGCTTTGTTTTGCATGACTGCATGGTATGTGAATATATCTCAATAAAATGCATTTAAAAAAAAAGAGAGATAATTTCTTAAAATATTCCTCTAAATTTATAAAGGACAGAAATTACAAAAGCAAAAAAAAGAATGTCCCTGTGAGCAGGAGGCCTGTGTGCCAGGGTGGGGGGCAGACGGTAGAGAAGGAGGTCAAGGGCTAGTACGGGACAGTGGGCTTCTTAGCAGAGTTAGGGTGAGGGAGGGACAACAATGACTGTCCCCTCTTCTGACTATAGCTGATTCTGAAACGCATGAAGTTGTCCCATACCAAGGTCAGCGACTAGCAGGTTCTCTACAAGGTAAGCCCCTCACCCTCTGTTCTAGTTTGCTAATGCTGCCGGAATGCAAAACACCAGAAACGGATTGGCTTTTATAAAGGGGGTTTATTTGGTTACAAAGTTACAGCCTTAAGGCCATGAAGTGTCCAAGGTAAGTCATTAACAATCAGGTACCTTCACTGGAGGATGGCCAATGGTGTCCAGAAAACCTCTGTCAGCTGGGAAGGCATGTGGCTGGTGTCTGCTCCAAAGTTCTGGTTTCAAAATGGCTTTCTCCCAGGATATTCCTCTCTAGGTTGCAGTTCCTCAAAAATGTCACTCTTAGTTGCACTTGGGCTATTTGTCCTCTCTTAGCTTCTCCAGAGCAAGAGTCTGCTTTCAATGGCTGTCTTCAAAATATCTCTCATCTGCAGCTCCTGTGCTTTCTTCAAAGTGTCCCTCTTGGCTGTAGCTCCTCCTCAAAATGTCACTCTCAGCTGCACTGAGATCCCTCTGTTTGTCAGCTCATTTATATGGCTCCAGTGATTCAATTTAGACCCACCCCGAATGGGTGGGGTAACACCTCCATGGAAATTATCCAATTAGAGTCATCACCCATAGTTGGATGGGACACATTTCCATGCAAACAATCTAATCCAAATGCTCCAACTTAATCCCCACTAATACGTCTGCCCCACAAGACTGTATCAAAGAATATGGCTTTTTCTGGGGGACTTAATACATTCAAATCAGCACACCCTCTGTTCCACACCTTCTGTACTCTGGGTACATCAACTCTTTTAGCCGCTTTTTTTTTTTTTAGTTCAGTCTTATTGAGATATATTCACATATCATACAATCATCCATGGTGTACAATCAACTGTTCATGGTACCATCATATAGTTGTGAATTCATCACCCCAATCTATTTTTTGAACATTTTCCCTTATACCAGAAAAAGTAAATATAAGAATAAAAAATAAAAGTAAAAAAGAACACCCAAATCATCCCCCCCACCCTATTTTTCATTTAGTTTTTGTCCCCATTTTTCTACTCATCCATCCATACACTGGATAAAGGGAGTGCGATCCACAAGTTTTTCACAATCACACTGTCACCCCTTGTGAGGTACATTGTTATACAATCGTCTTCAAGAGTCAAGGCTACTGGGTTGGAGTTTGACAGTTTAGGTATTTACTTCTAGCTATTCCAATACCTTAAAACCTAAAAAGGATTATCTATATAATGCATAAGAGTGCCCACCAGAGTGACCTCTCCACTCGTGTGAAATCTTTCAGCCAATGAAGATTTATTTCATTTCACTTAGCATCCCCCTCTTGGTCAAGAAGTTGTTCTCAATCCCACTATGCCAGGTCCAGAATCATCCCGGGAGTCATATCCTGCATTGTCAGGGAGATTTACATCCCTGGGAGCCAGGTCCCACGTAGAGGGGGGAGGGCAGTGAGTTCACCTGCCAGTTGATTACCTGCTTATTTTTGTCTCTAGTTTATTTTTGTCTCAGTTAGTTGAGGAAACTGAGGCTCAGAGAGGTTAAATAACTTAAGCTCAACCAGTTAACAGAAGCAAAGCCCAGAACTAACCAGACAAGTAACTCAAAATCTATGCTCTTCTCCACTGGATCTTGGTGCAAAAGCCACTACAACTTCAAAACAATTTTCCTGGATACTTTCATGATATCAGCTTTTCATCATCTGTAGAACAAGGGTATCTCAAGTCCCCGAACACCAGAAATGACAATAATGACAGCAAGAACAACAAAGCCTTTTTATTTACTTTAGCCTTTCCCAAGTCCCTTCATTGATCCTCAAAGTAAGCCTTACCAATCGGTGGGACAGACACTATAATCTCCATTTTACAAATGAGGAAATTAACGAACAGGAACAAGAAAACAATCTTTCCCAGAGTCACAAACAGAAATAACCACATACCAACTTAAAAAAAGAAAGAGCAACCAATTAAATAAAAATGACTTATTAAAGCTGGTGCTGAGCCTGAGTCCTGATCTCCTTGTTTAAAACGAGAGCGAGATGAGCAATTGTTATCTTAGAAAAAAATAGCACTAAGCTTCTTGAGGATAATTAGAAGAAATCACAGCGAGTGCAAAGGAGACTACCTGCTTCGCCAGTGATTACATAAATGTTATTTGGTGTAGTCGCACCCAAAAGCATAACCGGTGTCATCTGGGCAATTCTCAACTAATCTACTGACAGCACTTACATAACTTAGCACATAGCAAGCCCTCAAATAAACTGTCACTATCATCGTCACTGTTTAGTTTTTCTCCGTGTCACTGTTACTGTTGTGGCGGAACCGCAGAATACCTGGTTCCATACGACGGCCAATCTCAGTTCACCAAGAGGCCTTTCCCCGCCACTTCTCAGGGGAAGAAACTGAGGCCCAGGGGCACGCGGGCAGCAAGAAGCGTCGCGGGGTGGGGCGGATCCAGGGCCAGCTTGCCGCCTCCTCCTTTCCCCTCAGGGCGGAGCCGGCGTCCTGCTAACTCCCGGGCGCTTCCTCCCTCTCCGAAGCACCCACCTTCATTACTGCCAAGCCTGGAGGCCACCGGGGCTCGGCCAGGGAGTCCATGGTCGCTCCACAGGAGACTGGGGGTCACGCACCCACTAACCTCCCGCGCTCCTCTGCCGCTCGAAATTCCCCGCGCTACTGCGTTACGTCACCAGTCTGCGACATTCACGAGGCATGCGCGGAGCCTGCCGGGAGTTGTAGTATGTGGGAGGGGCGCAGTCCAAAGTGGTCGTACTGCACACGCACCAGGAGTCTGTTTCGCCGCCAAGATAGAAAAAGGGGAGTGGTTTAAAAGTATGGGGCCCCGTTTTGTACCAGATCTTTGACAAATGAATGCTCGTTGAACGTTGGGAAGAGGCATCTAGCAATCATAAGCCAAATCCAAGCCTTGCCATATCTTTCAAGGTCCAAGCACGTCCCTCCTCCTTCGGGTCGTTCTCACTGGTAACTATGATGAATCTGTGTCTGCTCTGAAAAGGGGTTTTCATATTCATTATTTCTTTTCGCCGCTGTCACACTGGGAGGTAGGTACTATTGTCAGTTTACACAAGACGAAGCTACGGTCCAAAACAGCGAATGGAATTTCCTTAAGTCACACAATGACATGACTAGACTCCAAATCTGGCCTCTGGGCTTTGAAGGTGGAGTTCTTTCATTCAAATCAAAATTATAATTTAAAAGTTATCCCTTCTCTTCAGAGATAACTACACTTAACCTTCACATATAGCCCTCCAGGTATTTCCTTTGCAGATACAAATATAGAAACATTTTAGGTTAAAATGTTAGATTAAAAGCACAGCTCTATCAATTTGGTGTTTTTGTTTGTTTACTTAAACATACATCTTGTGACCTCTTCCTGTTAGTACATATAGATTTACCTCATTCTTATTAATAGCTGCATAGTCCATAATATTGATCCACTACAATTTATCTATTAATGTCCCATATTGAGGGGCATTTAAATTGCTTCCAGTTTTTCACTGTTACAAAGAGCTGCAGTGAACTCATTCCTCTATATAATCTTGGCACACTTGAGCTAGGCTCTCTGGGGGATGATTTTCTATAAATGAGACTAGTAGATCAATTGACTGTTCTTTTAAAACTTTGATACCTAGTGCTAAATTATTCTCCCAAAAGGCTGTACCAATAGATTTACACTCCTACAATAGTGTATGAGAGTGCCCATATCCAAATGCAAAGAGCTGACCATCATCGACTTGGCATCATCAGTGAGCTCAGCTCTGCCTTCATCCACTGCCTCAGGTAGGCCTAGGTTGCATCATGCCCCAAGGACAACAAGTCTGCACAGATATGTTGTTCAGGGCAGAGCTAAGGATAGGATCCTGCAGCTTGCCACTGTCACCCCATGTGGACCATGCATTCCTTCCTTCAATAAATATGTTTTAAGGGCTTACCATAGGCTAGGCCCTCATACTTCCCTGTGAAGTAGGCAGAGATGAGGTTGTTATTGTCATTTTACAGACCAGGACACAGATGCTCAAAAGGTTAAGCCCTGGCTTCACTTCTTTGGGCTCTCTTCATAAGGAACCTCTCAGCTGGGAGCCAGATCTATACTCAGCTGATTTTTCCTAGTCTGCCCCCAAATATTCACAGGACAGTGATAATATCATTAACAGCATTTGGACAAAGGACTTAAATCCATTACAATAAAAGCCGACATTATTAGGTATTATAGGCAAGACACTGTTCTAACTGTTTTTAAACATATTGACTTATTTAAGATTCCCTCCAACCAAATGAGGAAACAGAGGCACCCAGGGCATCCTGCTGGAAAGTTGAAGAGGAGGGATGTGAACTCAGGCAGTCTGGGTTAAGGGTTCATATTAACTTCTACAAAAATATGCTCATCAGGACCTCTTGATGAGAATTATTCCCATTTTATAGACCTGAGAACAGAGTCTCATAGAGGTAAAGGGACTCGTTCAAGATGACACAGCTTGTCAGTGGCAGAGCACAGCCTTGAACCCTGCTCCTTTAATCCCAGTCCAGAAGGGATCAACCACTGACACTTGATTGAGAAATAACTTGGTAGACATGTCTCAGGCCAGGGTCTGGCCTGCGGTTCCCATGATGCTGGATCTAGTGGGGCTTGGGGGTGGGGGGTGACGGAGGAGTCAGGTACTACAATGAGTTTGTCTCAGCCAATCAGAAAAGAGCACGCAAATAACCTCTAGATTGTGTGGGAAGATGTTGGGTGGTTCTGGATATGGGGGAGTGGAGTGGGCTCCGAGAGACAAAAGAAAGAACACGGAGACCAGCTCTCAGGTGACAAGTGGCTAGGAAGATGAGAGAGCGAGAGAGAAGAGATGGGAACAGAGAATGAATGTGGGGAGGTGGGGGGTGGGAGTTGAAGGAGAGAGGACAGGTGAGAGGGAAGAAAGGTAGACGAGAGGAAGGGAGGCAGGAAAGAAGGAGAGACGCGGAAAAGGAAAGGACGAAGAGATGCATCTTCCCATCCAGCCATGAAAACCGATTTGGAAGCAAGTCTTCCAGAGACTTCCAGAGAGCGTGCAGGGCGGTGCCCGGCGCCACTCATCTGAGCGCCCCGGCCACCCGCTGCTTGGAGAGGCTGAATGAATGAGTGAATCATCAAACACGCCCACAGACCCATAAATGTTTTCCTCCCCGGCTCAGCGCCTCTCTCCCTGCCCTCTTCAGCAGCCCCAGAGTGACAGACAGCCCTCCAGGCCCGGGAAGGAAAGTTCCAGCAGGTTCTGAAAGACGACTTTGAGCACAGAACAACGCATTTGTCTTAACCCCTCCCCCTCCTTGGCGTTTATCCGCTCCCGGGAGCCATTCTCCCTTAACAAGTTCCTGTTTCGACGGACATTCTCTTTCAGGTAGATCAATAAAGAGATTGTGCTTCCTTATTCAGGAGCTAAAAACAAAATGTTCCATATGAAAAAGCAGGCCAGTGCTCAGTGAAATCTCCCATGACACTTAGCACAGAGTGAGGAGGAGGGATAGGGCTGCCAGATACATACATGGTGCAAAAAAATAAAATAAATTTAATTTAATTTTTAAAAAAATACATAATACCCAGGTAAATTAGAATTCCCAATAAACAACAATTTTTTTAGTATAAGTATGTCCCATATAATGTGTGAGATACACTTATCCTAAAAAAAAAAAAAAAAAAAAAATTCCTCCTGTATTTTTATTTGCTAAATCTGGGGACCCTGCTCAGGGAAGCACTTTCCCAGATGAGTGTGGGGTCTGGCCTAGTTGCATCTTGGGGAGTTCTGTCCTCTTGGCTCCTTTCCAAGCACTCTCTCCATCGCCCTTCCCTCTGCCCTCCATTCCCCTTGCCCCTAGGACACATCCTCAATCCAGAAGTGGGAGGGGGGCTATTGAAGGAGCTCACAGGGTCTGATCCTTCCCCCTCTCTCTCCCTCCCTCCCTTCCTCCTTTTATCTTAAATGTTTGTCGAGCTGCTAGACAGCCTGTGCCAAATGCTGGGACGCAGAGGTGAACAAGACAGACGTGGTCCCTGCTTTCAAGGAGCAGACACCCTGGGGGTGAGATCAGGGCCAGGATATAAACAAGTATGTAGGCAAATGAATAAATAAGGTAATTTCATGAAACAGCAAGCATCATGAAACAGCAAGCAATGTGAAACAATGAAAGAGGAGAGCTTAACAGAGAGTGGAGGTACACTATAAGTCAGACAACCAAGGAAGTCCTCTCTGAGGGGTGGCATCTGTGCTGAGACCCAACAGATAAGATAGAGGCAGAGACCTGAGGGTGAGGAGCTCCAAGCCTTTGTCAAGGGTTTGGATTTTAATCCATGTTAACCTGGACAAGTGATTGAACCTCTCTGTGCCTGTGTTCTCATCTGTTAAATGGGGACAGTAATATTATTTATTGTATGGGTGTGTTGTGAGTGATTGTACACAAAGTGCTTAGAACAGTGCCTGGCACTTAATAACCACTGAGTGTCAGCTGATATTATTTTTATGATGATGAAAGTGCAGGGGGAAGCCCATGGAATGTTTTAGGTGGGAGTGATGTGATCTGATTTCCATTTTCAAAAGGTTGCTCTGGCTTGTGCATGGGGAAAGGATTTTCATGGGGAAAGAATAGAAGTCATGGCCAAGGGGAGTTTATGAGGATGTGGACAGTCAGGAGGAAGTCAGGGTACTGTGGCTCCAAGCTTACTGTATACCCCAAGCAAAAAAGGGAATGCTTTAGCTAAAGTAACTGAAAAGTCCAAAAGTGGGTATTCAGGTGTGGCTTGATCCAGGTGTCATTAAATTGCTCTTTCTTCCACTCTCTCAAGTTCTCTTTCTTAATCACTTATATCTGCTTTCCTCACTATTGGCTTAATGCTCAGGCAGCATTCTCCATGTGGTGGGAAATAGCCCCCAGAAGCTCCCTGCCTATTTTCTAGCAGCACAACTGCCTCAGCAGAAAGAAAGCACCTCATTCCCAATGGCCCCAGCAAGGTTACCAGGGCGCAGTCTCATTGGCCAGAATTGGGTCACATGCCTATCCCTGAACTAATTGCTGTGGCTCAAATTGAGTTTAGGGTAGGGGTGGATCCCTTGAACATTGGGGTGCTATATACAGAAAACTGGGGAGGATGTCTGTAACTGTGTAGATTGCAAAAATGGGCATAAATTCTTCCCCTCCCTAAATCTATACCTCTTTATGATGTGACTCCTTCCATCAAGAGGTGAAACTGTTTCTCCAGTCCTTGAATCTGGTCTTGGTCATGTGTCTTGCTTTGGCCAATGGGACATCAACAAAGGTGATACCAGCAGACACTTGAAAAATGTTTGTGCACTGGGGCTTTCCCTTTCTCTTATTGCTTTTGGGAACCTTGTAATGCCACCATATGTGCAAGCCCTAGCTGTCTTCCTGGATAATGAGAGACGTGGTCATGTCATCCCTGTCACCCCAGCTGACACTGAGCTGTCTGCGAGACATGTGAGTGAAGACACCCTAGATCATCCAGCCCCAGCTGAAGCTGCCTACTTTCTGGAGAGATCAGCTCAGCCAGCCCCTGACCGGAAGAAGAACTGCCCCACATGCCCAAAGAAATTGTGGTGAATAATATACATTTATTTTCCTAAGTTTAGGATTTGTTTGTTACACAGCATTAGCTAACTGATACAGTGGGCAAAAACTACAGTGGTCCTCCACAAAAGCTAATTGCCATCTTCTGCCTGCCTGGAGCCTGACCTGAGCTGGTGCTCCTGCCCCATTGGCCCCTCCTCTCCCTTATAGCAAACTCCCAGCAGTGCTCTCCTGCTCTCCTTGATCCCAATGCTTATCTCTACTCTGTTTCCAATATTCCAAAGGTGGTAGACTTTATGGGTGCCATGGGCAAAACCCTGCAACTCCTCTTGCTTCCATAGGCTTCAAGCCATTCTTCTTTGTGCCAGTTTGAATGTATTGTGTCCCCCAAATGCCATTATCTTTGATGTAATCTTGTGTGGGCAGATGTTATCAGTTTTGATTAGATTTCTTTGAGTGTTTCTTTGCAGATGCGCCCCACCCAGCTGTGGGTGATGACTCTGATGGGATATTTCCATGGAGGCGTGGCCCCACCGATTTAGGGTGGGCCTTGACCAGTGGAGCCATATAAATGAGCTGACAGGCAGAGGGAACTCAGTGCAGCTGTCAGTGACATTTTGAAGAGGAGCTACAGCCAAGAGGGACACTTGGAAGAAAGCACAGGAGCTGCAGGTGAGAGACATTTTGAACACAGCTGTTGAAAGCAGACTCTTGCTCCGGAGAAGCTGAGACAGGACAAATATCCCAAATGCAACTAAGAGTGACATTTTTGAGGAACTGCAACCTAGAGAGGAACGTCCTGGGAGAAAGCCATTTTGAAACCAGAACTTTGGAGCAGACGCCAGCCACGTGCCTTCCCAGCTAACAAAGGTTTTCCGGACACCATTCGCCATCCTCCAGTGAAGTTACTCGATTGCTGATGTGTTACCTTGGACACTTTATGGCCTTAAGACTGTAACTGTGTAACCAAATAAACCCCCTTTTATAAAAGCCAATCCATCTCTTGTGTTTTGTATTCTGGCAGCATTAGCAAACTAGAACGCTGTTTTCAAGGAGACAGCCATCTATCTAGAATAAATTGAACAGCGTGTGACTGAATCCTCTGCCAGAAAATCTCCACCATCTGTCATGGTGTCTGGACATCCCTGTCCCCATTCAAGCACCAATTCTTCAGTTCTTAAAGGTTGCTCACTTTCTCTGGGGGAGCCCAAGCAGATTACACCTCTCACATTATAGCACAAAGACGCTGTGTGGTAATTATTTAGTCTCCCCAACTGTCTTAGTTTGCTAAGATGTTATGACAAATACCACACAATGGCTTAAATAACATGAATTCATTGTCTCATGGTTTCAGAGGCTAGATATTCAAATTCAAGGTCTCGAGAGGCCATGCTTTCTCTAAAATCTGTAACATTCTGGCGCTGACTGTTCTCTGTCACTTGGTGATCTCTCTGTGTCTCTGTTTCTACCCCTCTAGCTTCTGCTGGCTTCTGGCTCCTATTGACTAACTGTGTCTGGATTTCCTCTGCTTACAAGGACTCCACTAATGTGTATTAAGGCCCACCATGATTCAATTTGGCCTCAACTTAACTAATAATACTATTTTCAGAGGTCATATTCACAAATGGGTTCACACCGTCAGGACCGGGGGTTAGGACTCGAGCATGTCTTTTGTGGGGGACACAGGTCAACTCCCAACATCCACTAAACCACAAGCTCCTTGCAGGAATGGAACTTGGTCCTCCTCATCATGTCCCAGCACAAATGCCTGCTGGGTGAATGAGTGGGAAGCCCTTGATCAATTGGAAATACACCACCTGAGTGTCTGGTCCTGAGGCTAAGGAAACAGAGCAAGGAACCACTGAAAGGAGACCAGGGAGAAATCACCAAAGAGAAAGTTTTACGGAGACTAAGAGAACGGGGTTGGGAGCCACACAGAGCTAAATGTGAATCTGTGCCCTCCACTTACCAGGTGATCTTGGATAAGTCATTCTCTTCTCTGAGCCTCAGTTTCCCCTTCTGTAAAATAGGGATGATGATGTCAACTCTCAGAGGATGTTATAAAGATTCAGTGTTTTAAAATGCCAGGAAGCACCTAGCACAGTGCCTGTGATTGGTTGGCCTATGGCAGTAGTGGCGATAGTTAGAATTATTACTATCATTACCAATGAACATTATTCACCCAGGGGACATAGAGGTCAAGGACACTGGATCTGGAGTCAGATGGCCTGGGTCCAAATTTCAGCTCCACCACTTTCTAGGCTGCAATTCCCCCACTAAGAGGAATGTGATCTCCTTGGAGAAATGGGCTGGTTTCAGGCCTGGGGCAGGGTAGGTGAAAAATGAGCACGGAGTACCTTATTTTGCCCCAAAGTATGAAAGTCATCAAAATGCACAAGCACCAGAGCCAGCCTGAAGTTGCTCCAGCTGACTTAAACATCAAAAAGAATAATGACTGCAACTGATTCAAACACACTGAAAATAAAAAATTCCAGGAGTTCAAAATGAGTCTCAGCAGAAGGAGAAGAAAGTAAAACCCTCACTTGCTACCAGTGGAGACAGTTATTATATCAGCTTCTCACTCTGGAATTTGATGTATAAGGAGAAAGAATCAAGCATTTATTCTTCCCTTCCAGACTGAACTGTATTTTAGGGAACTACTAACCCTTGTTGATGAGAATTCTTGCTAGAAAATACAGGGCGGGGGGGGATGATAAAATTAGAAAATCACCCTTTTGCAACTCAAGTGCAGTGATCACCAATGGATAATAAAATAATTAGGAAGAAGGTTCTTGGGGATCTGGATATTTGCCAGGTGCCAAATTATCAGACCACAGATCACTCCCTACCCAGTGGGAAATGCAGCTTTTCAATGGAGGGTGAACCTACCTGAATTCTCTTATCAATCACAGCATCCTTAAATGTGGGCATCAGAATGCATGCACCTCCTGATGTGATGTAATATGAAGTACACATCACCCAGGAAGTACTCTTGCCCAAACTGCTGACACTGAATCTAATCCAACATTTAATCCAATTTCCAATGTGTAAAACATACAAGGATAGACGGCAACCAGCGAACTGAGGAACTGAGGGAGCAATCAGACAAATCCAGACTGGGCGGCATTCCACCAGAAAACAGCCAGTGGTCTTCAGAAGTTCCTGAGCAGGGGCACTTTCCTAAAATAAAAGAGACTTAAGAGATGTAACACGGTTGTAATGTGTGCTCCTTGCTTGGATCTTTATTTGAACAGGCCAACTTTAAAAAGACAGGAAATTTGAATAAGGATTAGGTATTAGGTTATATTGAGAAATTATTATTAATTTTATAAGGTGTGACAACAGGTTTGTCATTCTGTAAGAAAATGTCATTTTTTAGGGATGGGTGATGAACTATTTCAGGGTGGAATGTCACAATGTCGGTGACTTTACTTGAAATTCAGTGATAAAAGGTAAAGCAAAATTGGTAGAGTATAAATAATTGTCAGTCAAATGACAGACATAACGGTTTATTTATACTTCTCTCTCTATTCTTCCGTAAATTTGAAATTGTTCATAATAAAAATTGGAGCTCTCACAGCCTACTGGCCATATTAACAATGACCACATGGGGGCAGCAGAGTATCAGGCTGGTTGTGGACCCCAGCCTTGAAGAGGAAATGCAGGTGCACAATTAAAACCCTGTTCATGCTTTCATTCTTCTATTTAATTTCGTTCCATGTGCAGGGGCCTGTGCTGTGGCTATAGGGGGAAAGAGTCTAATTAACCTGGCTGCATTCTTTCCTGCAACCACTTGTCTGTGTATCTGAAGACCAGGAAGGGGTAGTAACCAGGAGCCTCTGTCTTGCTGGGTCCCTGCAGACACTGGTTTAACCTGACTGGAAATGGAGACCTTGGCTGGGGATGTCGGAAACAAAAACTACTTACCAACTGTGCAGTCTTGGGAAAGTTACTTGATCTCTCTGAACCTTGTGGGGTAATAATAATTCATGCCTTATAGCTTTTCTGTTGGGAGAGAATGAATTAGTCTGTAAATTGCCTAAAACAGTGCCTGGCACATGGTAAGGGCTTCATGTGAGCATATTTGTATGTTCCTGTTTGGGGCTCTGGGACAGACACAGGCCATCAGCCATCTGAGTTACAGGAAAGCCCCAAGGTCTGCTGGGGCACGTAACTGTCTTAGTTTGCCAGGGCTGCTGTCACAGAGTACCACAGACTACTTGGCTTGAACAGCAAGAATTTATGGTCTCACGGTTCTGGAGCTCAAGTTGTAGGTAGGGCCATGCTTTCTCTTACTAGGGAGAATCTGGTCCCTGACTCTACCTTGACAGGCAACCCATGGCTTTCATTGGCTTGTGGCATAATTTAAGCTCACATGGCGGTCTCTCTCTCTCTGTCTGGGTCCAAATTTCCTCTGGTTGTAAGGACACCAGTTGTATTGGATTGGGGCCCATCTTAATCCAGTTTGGCCTCATCTCAACCAATCACATCTTCAAAGACAATATTTACAAATCAGTTCACATTCACAGAATCGGGGGTTAGGATTTGGATATGTCTTTTTGGGGACAAAATGCAACCCATAACAATATGAATGGGGCACTGGGACTGGGACACTGGATTCAGACTCTCCAAGAGGCAAGATAATAATTACAGCAGCTGCATTTACTGTGTTCTCTGTGCCAGGCCCTGTCCCAAGCATTTACATGTATTAAGTCATTTAATCCTCACGACAAGCTTATGGGGCAAATACTGTTACTGTCCATACTTGAGAGATGAAGAAATGGAGGGGCAGAGCTGTTAAAAAACTTTCCCAAGTTTTCTCAGCTGTCAAGTAGGGGAAACAAGGATTTAAACCCAGACAGCCTGGTCTTGGAGACCTCACTGTATGCATATGCGCTGCTGCACTCCTCTTTGGGGATGGGTGCTGTGGGGGTGTCATCTTACAGTTGACTTGAGTCCATGGATGGAGGAAGGAATGGCAAGAATATCTGAGCCTGGGCTATGAATGGAAACTGCAGCTCTTGATAAGCTCTCTGGAGTTTTGCCTGCCTGGCATCCTTTTTCTGATAATAGAGTCCATCTCTTTCTTTTGGGGAACCATTCTTCCACTGTTTTCAACCACATGGTGAAATAAGGCTGACCCCAATCTCTGGCTCAAGAATGGGCAAGTGACCGGACTGGTCATTAACAGTAGCACCCGCTCTCCATCCAGTGACAGGACCATGTGACTCAAGCTGGTCATCAGTAGATGATTTACTCATCTACTGGGAAAGAGACACACTTTTTGTGGGTGGTGTAGGTAAGTCGTGAGGATGTAGGTCTGAGTTGCTTTGGCTCATCTTTGCCGTCACTGGGGAACAGTCAGCTTGAGAATGTAGACAACGTGGAAGAGAGCAGAGCTGGGAGGTGGTGAGACAGAACCCCACTGACATCACTGGTGCTACGATCGGCAGTCGTGCCTGAATCCAGGTTCACCCTGGGTTTTTCAGTTACTTTTCAGGGACAAAAGTATTTCTTTTCATCTAAGGCAGTTTGAGTTGGTTTTTGGTCATTTGTAATCCAACTGAGTCCTGACAATGTATATCTTAACAGCAGCATGTAAAGAGAAAAAAAAAAAAAAAAGCCAAGGTACTTATCAAGGGATCAAAGACTTATTGAGCAACTAATTGGCTTATAAGTAAGGAAAGCCTTGTCTGAATCCCCATCTCTGTAATCTCCGAGCAGTGTGTCCTTGAGCCAGTTCACCTTAGCCTCTGTTATGTCCTCATCTTAAAGTGGGAATAATAATAGACCTATTTTGTAGGGTGGTAGAAAGGATTAATGAGTTGTTATACCCGGAAGAATACCTGGGATATTAGCAAATGCTCAGAATATATTAGAATGATTATTCTTTTCTCTTTTTCCTTTTGATTGCAAGTAAAGGAGGTTGAGCATAAGGATTCCCAATGTTGGAAACAGAGAAAGAGACAAGCATGGGACCAGTTACTCTGATTCTCTTGGAGGACCAGACCATTTTGCTCCTGAAGGCTGCTTTTCCTACCATGATCATCACTTCTTCTCCTGCGTGGCTTCAGCCTCCATGTGGTGCATACGGGGTACCTCCCTGCCTCCAACTCATCATTATGGTTTTTCATCTTCTGCTCCTTCTGTTAATGGGCCCAGTTGTTTCGTCACTTCCTGGTCAAACTTTCTAAGAGAGGCCATCTATCGGCCCAGCTTGCTAAGGGCCAAAATTACTAACCAGCCTGTCACCTTTGGCCAATCACTTGGGGCAAAGGAATGGGGTAACAAGATACCAAACATGGCCACAAAAGCTAGAGGAGCAACGGCTGTTCCTTTTAGAGATCAAAGTGGGCATGGCAGCGGACGGTTGACATCTCCGGTGTGTGTTTCTGCTGCCTTTTGTGGAGGTACCAAGTGGGCCCTAAGAGTGGAAGAGGCACTCAAGATCATCTTCCCCAACCTCTTAATTTTATAGATGAGGAAATCAAGGCATACAGAATCTGAAGATACTTGCACAAAATCTGGTAGCCAATCAATGGTGGTGTCCCAGTTCAAGCACAACCTTTAAAGCTCATTTGGTCCAACCACTCATCAGATGTTCCACAAACAGGTCTTCATTTCCAGAGAGCATGAGATGAAGCAGAAACTCTTTCATGAACAGAAGCAACCAGATGAAGCAGAAAGTGCATTTGCTGAGTGCTTGGTTGGCCTGGTTGTTTTGCATAGATCGTCCTGCTCAGACGTCAAACCACCCTGTGAAGTAGATTCTCTCATTTGCCCCATGTTTGAGGAAATGGGGGCTCTGAGGCGTTTTGTCACTTGCCAAGATCACAAGCTGGTAAAGGTCGGGGCTGGATTCACATTTGAAGTCTTCACACTTATGCCCACCTCTAAAGCTGGTCAAAATCACCCAGGAAGACAGTGTGAGACATGGGAGGGGGCATAGTAGGGGCAGACGTGGGGAGAGTGGTTCCATCTAAGGGTGTGTGGCCAAGGGGCCAAGAAAGCCAGAGGCCTTTTCTCTCCCCCAATCTGGTCCTGGACCTTGGGGCAAGTCATGTGTCCTCTGTTCCTTCCTCAGCTTCTCCTTCTGTAAAATGAACATCCTACCTACAATAAATTCCTATGTTCTTTGGACAGTTGGAGTAAAAAAAAAAAAAAGAACATAAAAAGCGTTCTCAACAATAGTAATGACAAACATGGCACTGATGTGAGGACTCAGTAGTAGTCATTCTACTCAGTATTAGGGTTAAAACAGACTGATGACTGACAGCGCTACCACAGGTTCCCAGGAGAAGCTGGAATAGACTTTACTCTTAAGGTGGCTGCCAGTGCAATGAGCTTCCCTACATCCAGGCCCTTGGGGACACAGAATCCTGCAGGCCTGAAATGGCTGAACCAGAATGTGTTTCCTATGTTTTATTTCGCAGGTAGTGTAGCAGGGTAGCAACAAGTTTAGGTTCTGGAACCAGAGCAGCTGTGGAATCCTAGACTTAAATCCTGAATCTTAGTTTCCTTGTATGAAGAACAGGGATACTAACAGAATCTACCTTGGAAGGTTGTTGTGAGGACTCAAAGAGGCAACATATATAAATTGTTTTGCACTGTGTCTGGCATATGGTAGGCACTCCATAAATGTTAATTAAGTTAACCTGGAATTCAGGGACATGTGCAAAATTTTGGTGTATTTGCATCAGCATTTTTTTCTAGTGTATCCATTAGTTAGTGCTGCAAAATTCACTATCCTAAAATGTACTGAATGAAACAGCAACCATGTAATTATTTTGTGTGAGTCTGTAGAATGAAGATACTACCAAGAATCTCCTTTGGGGAACTATTCTTTCCTGATACAAGGTTTGGGTGGGATAGGCACCACCCTTGAAAACAGGGTTGCTTAAACCAAATCAGTCTGTTCTGTTGTCCTGGTCTGGTTCAGGGGTGGACATGTGGTTTAATTCTCACCAATGAGAATCAGGCACAAGACTTTTATTCTTTTGAAGCTGAGGAGATGTGGACAGAAAGAGCTCCTGCAGCCACCATGCAATTGCAAGTTATGGGACAGCCTATTTGAGCATGAGGTTAACCAAAAGAACTGAGTAGAGCCAAGCTGGGAGATGGAGAAATATGCAGCCTGAGGGTGGGTTTTGCCTAGCCTGAACTTTCCAGTCATGGGAGCCATTAAATCCACCCCCCTTTTTTTCAGGCTTCTGGGGGTTGTATATTTTGCCATTTGCAAACAAAGAAATCCCAAACAGATATACCCAGGGAGTGGACAATCCATCAATGGACTGTACTTAATTAATGGCAAGCAGTGAAGCAGCTAGGATCTGTCCTTTCTTTGTGCCTCTGAGGGTTTAGTAATCATTGTCGTACCGAGTCAAAGTTGATTTCAGAATTCTGGAGTGATTACTTTGTGCAATCAGGCTATAAGCAGCTTGAGTGTAAGAACTGGGTCTCATCTGTTCCCTGGCAGCTAAGTTGGACAAGGCCCATGAACAGGTGCTTCTTCCAGGCTTGTTGAATGAATGAGAGGCTTCGATTGAAGGCTCTCAGGAGAGCACTATTGCTATGAGCAAGTAAACAAGTTGCAGAATGTATGCAAAATTTAGCCTCTCAGAAGGTTTTACAGTGGAGGAGTCTGGGATTAGCATGAAGATGCCTATAAGCAAGTAAATGGTGATAGGAGGAATGTGGCAGTCACTGGGGCTGGCGAAAAGACCCCGTTCTCTTCCACAAAAAGGCTCTTTCTTGCATGAAGATCCACCAGAGGGTTCATCAGACAGGACAGCCCTGGAGTATTCCTTGACAGCAGCACGCAGCATGCAACCTTTAATTATGAGGTCTGCCCCCAATCCTCTGGTGTAATGAGTATAAACAATGAGGGGTTAAGGGGCAAGGCTTTGGAGTCAGACATACTGGGTTCAAATTCTGGCTCCTCCACTCCTGGTCATGTAACTTTTCAAAACCTCAATTCCCGCATCTGCTGAATGAAGTAGGATCGTGGTACTTACCTTCAATGGCTGTTTTGAGAATTAGATGAGAAAATGCATGCAAGGGCTTAATCTGGTGCCTGGGACAGAAGTAACTGATAATAAAAGGTTCACACACACACACACACACACACCAAACACAGGCAAAAAAAAAAGTCCAAGAGGCTGTAGCACACATGTGTGGGCAATGAATAAAAATTCTTGTGCATGCTTTTGAAGGTACTTCCTTCAGCAGGTAGCCCCTGCTCCCACTTGCCATTGCTTTGACGTTTCCAGTTCTTGCTTTCCCAGTGCCCAATGCACAGTCACATCCTTCAGTTAGCTCTACAGTTGAGGCATAACCTTGGCCTTCACCTCGTGAGCTCTGAGCTAAAGGACGTTTCAGGCGCAGTTACTGGGAAAAGCACCCAGACAGTGTGGAAAGGAGGGCAGGACCCCACCCACCCACCCAGGTCCCTCGATCCCCGAGGTCACTCGCCCTGTCAAAAAGCCACCAGAGTGTGCTTGAGAAAAGTTAAGCTGTTTTATTTCACAGGATAGCTCCACGTCAAACCAGCAGGCACCATCAAAATACGCGACAGAGGATCCAATCAGACACTCTACAGGACGGGCGTTTGGTCATAAGGTAGAGAAATGATATCCAGAAGAGGGCGACACTTATCATCACGTGGGGACAGGCAACCAGCAATTTCCTAGAGTGGCTTCGGTTTGTTTTTCCTGACACAATTTGGGGAGGAAAGAAACCAAACGAAACAAAATAGACCAGCCACTCTGAAGCGATCAGAATCAAAACCTATTGCCAAACCATGTAAACAGTCACACTGCTGGGAACTAGAGCCTGAACAGAATCTCTAGCCAGGATCTACTTCCGTCTAAGGAAGGAAAAGTGCACTCTGGTTGTTCTGGTTCAAGGAACAGAAGCTTCGTTATTTGCCTGGGGCAGTTCACACAGAAGGAAGGTGTCAGCAAGGGGCAGCGATGGCCATTTGGCCAGTCCCAGAGGAAGGGACAGGGGGACACTGGAAGATCAACCTCAAAGAAGCCAGGAGGACTCAGATCTGACAGAAAAGTCCTTTCTATCGGCCCCTTTGGGCAGCTCTGGGTGTGTGGGGAATTCTCTACATCACTGCCCAGAAGAGAGACCCCAGAGAACCAGGGAAGTTGACATGAAACGTCAGCATTTGCTCTGCATAGCAGAAAATCAGCCAAGCAACACTTTGGCTCACCCCTTTCTGCCTTTTCCTCCTTGCTCCCTGCCCCCCAGTCCAACAGGGCCCACCGCCGTGATTGTGAGCCAGCCAGTCTTCTTTCTGAGTTTCTCAGGAGAATAAGGCATTTGCCCTAGTGTGGAACCAACTGGAAGAGTGAAGAGAGAACCAGAAAGACTGAGAGGAAGAACCATGACACTGTCATTGTGGTTTCCCATCAGGCATATGTACGTGTGCTGAGTGCCAAAATACCACCACATCACAGGAAGGCCTCTGCACCCGTGCCTTCTGAATGAGAAGGAAATCACCCATCAAGGCACTCCAAGGGGCTCCAACAGAGAAGGAGGCCCCATGTAAAGGCCCTTTCCCACACCAGCTCCCCTCTGTGTACCATAAACCAGTCCTTCAGTGTTCATAAGGCAGAGCTCTGAACCACTGCTTCCAGCCGGGAGCCAAAGCATGGCTCGAGTTCCCTGTCTCTTCCCACTCCGACTTCTTCATTGAACATCAACCTTTTGTCCCTTAGGAACTCAATTCTCTCCTGACCCCTGGCTGGGTGACCTCAGAGTAAACACCCCCAAGTCTCCTTCCCAAGCCCACAAATTCCCTCCGGTTGTGCGCTCTGTCTGGGGTTCAAAAGGCGCTTCGAGGTGAGAAATCGTTAGCACTGGAAACAAGGAAAGGCAAGAATTTTTCATAGAATCCCACAGCTCAGAGCAGCTCTTTAAGAGGAAAAGGGAGTAAAGGGGGGAGAGGGGTAGGAAGCACGGCTTGTTCTCAATTTCATCCAAGGAGGGCTGGCCCCTGGTAGTCTTCAGCGGCAGCTGGGCTGTGAGGCCAAGGAAACCGGACCAGGAATTGTCTTTGGTCAGTTCTAAATGAACATCTTGCTGGTTCATTCCTAAAATAGACTGAACATCAGTTACACATAAAGACAAAAGGCTTGACTTCAGGGTAAGTCGAAGGTTAAGAAATCATTCCGTGAAGCAACAGAAATGCCCGTTTTTCAACTAACCGATTGGTACAGCTTTCAGTAATAGTGATGAACAAGTAGGTAAACACCACTTCGCCTTGTACAACTGGTTATATTGAGGACTACTAACTAGGTTATTACATTTCCCCCCACACTCACTGTACACGTAGGTTTCTGGTATTTGTTTTTACATTGATCTATCTACTAGGTGCAAAGATTTGGTGAGTGGCACTGGCCGTAATTTCATTGTAGCCTTTTTAAAAATTACAGTTTCACATTTTAACAGTTACTTTCCAGCATTTAAGCAAATACAGCAATATATAGTGGACCAAAACAGGCAGGAGTCAGGCAGAGAAGGCCAGGGCCCGATGGATGCAGGTGGAGGGTGAAGGAGGCATGCATAGCACTTGAGCAGGAAGGGGTGGGGGGCAGAAAAGTATTTTTCCATTTGGTTCTGCACCGAAGCTCTGATTAGGGGCTGGATGAGTGGGGATATGTCTGCCACTGTGTGTGAGCTATTCTGAATGTGAGATCATCAGCTGTGTCCCTATGGAAAAGTAGGTGGTTAAAGAAAACATTTAAGGCTCTGCCTTCATGGAATTTGGTGAAAGGCAGGTCCATCTTCAGTAACGGAAGACAAAGCTAGTCAATTCAATTCAGAGAAAAATACACAAAGTCTGACTGGTGTTATATATATATATCAGGCAATTTTTGGCTTTCCAATAGGTAATCATGGCAGAGACTATTATATTTTATGTGGGAGATGACTAGATTTAAGGTCTGGGAGTATCTCAGGGAAAGAAATGAGAAGTCTTGTATCCTGGATGCATGGCATAGCAACCTTGCAAATAAATGACTTCACTAGCTGACAGCCCCCACTCTCAGTTGTCTACTAAATCTTGGGCAAGTCACTGCACACTCCAAGGCCTTGCTTTCCTAAGCTGTAAAATGGGGGTAATGTCTTCATATGCTCAAAGGCAGAGGGCTCCTGATTGGTTCTGGGGCCCCTGCATATCCAAGAGCTATAAAGGAAGGGCTGGCTCTAGGCAAAACAACAAAGGTCAAGTTTGTCATTTTGGGGCCCTTTCTGAATTCTTTCCTTTGCTCTGTGGTCTGAATGCTCGCCTGTCCAGACTAGGTAGAATGACTTACCATTCCCTACTAGAGAGGGCAAAATTTAATTCAGCTGGTTGAAATGCTGATGGAATTTCAAGCATCAATGGGGTAGATATATCTGTAGGGCCCTTATATCTTCAGGGCTCTCATTAAACTGATAGGAAAATTCCAGCTGCCCACTTCTCAAATGCTAATAGGACATTTCAAAAGAAATGTCCTGGGTGGTTTTTGACCTATAAGACTTACCTTGTTAATGATCATAACAAGAGCAAAAGGGTTTGTACAGTGCTTACCAATTTACAAAGCTGGTTCTCTCACATCATCTCATTTTAGCAGTATTATCCTCATTTTATGGAGCAGGAGTCTGAGACCCAATGAGGTGGAGTGACATGCCCAAAGTCACAAAACTGCTAAGTGGAGGGTCTGAGACTCACACACAAGACTTTTGACTCCAAACCACAGCCATGGAGACCACCAAGAGGCCTCGAGAGGAGAAGAGAGATGAAGCTTGAGAATGGTAGGGAGGAGGCCCTTAGCTTGGCATGAGGGGAGAAGAAAAAGTGGTCCCATTAGGATTGGATTCACCTGTGTTCTATTATCCAGAAACAGCCCATTCCTGGAAAACTAAAGCCAAGAGATCAAAAGAGGAAGTAAAATGGAATCGAATGAAAGCAACACAGAAGGCCTTTTACCCAGTCAAAAGGCAGAAACCTTGCTCTTTATACCTGAAGGTCACTCCCCCATTTCTATCACCATATTTTCATCTGCACTAGATGCCCTGGAGGGGGCAGGAGAAGTGGAAGGCAAGGGAGAGAGGTTATTTCACTTGCATAAACTCAACTGGCTGTGTTGTCTGGGACAGGAAGTGCGAAGGACGGCCCCTCCATGCCCGTGGTCTGAGCTGGTCACTTCCGGATCATGCACATCATGCAAGACGCACAGCCAGAGGGCGGCCTGGCTTGACGTTAAATTAAAATGATGTAACTCAAAGCCTCCTTGCCTGTTTAGTTCCGAATCTGACACAGTATAATTAGTAGAAAGAGGAAAAGAAAAAATTAAATATTTCAAAATGGCATAAGTTAAACTTCTATAGTTACCACAGATTTATTCCTACAGCGTTTCTAGGTTTTGAAGTTTTCCACACCACTATTTTTTTTTTTTTCTTTTTCCCAACCACACATAATACTGTGCTATGATGGGGCTTCGGGTCTCATTATCCCCCTTTTCTACATACAAACACAAGGGTTCCGTGGTCGGGGTTCTTCTCGCCAACTTCCTCCCGTGCCTTCAGGTGTACAGTTGGCCTTTGGCCTCTGAGTGGAAGGGCAGGGTCTCTGGGATGGAAGGGGTTTTCTGTGAAGGGTTTCCCACCCCTAGGAGCAGCCTGCGCTGGGTACCCCCTGCCCCACCCTTCCTTTAGGGGCAGACTGCTCGGGAAGGCCACGACTTCTGGAGACAGTGGGAGATTGTTTTTGCTTTGTTTTCTGCAGGTTAGTGGTGTATTGCTTCATTCGCAGTTACTGTGGGCTTCTAAATTCTCCCAGAAAAGTCCCTGCAAATCCCACCAAATAACTCAGCAGGAGATGTTTGGTGGCATGGATCTGAGGTAAATCTAAGTTTCATAAAAAGAAAAAGGAGATACTATATACATTTAGTATGTGTGTGTCCAGATCTAGTATATGTATATAGATGCATAAATATATATATACACACACACCTACAGACATATACGTACATATATATGTGCATATATATTTGCATCTACATATACACACATATATATGTATACAGAGAGAATAGTTTTCCAGTGATGATATGCGGGTGAAGCCATTTAACGTTTGCCACCATCTAAGGAAATGCTCTAGCTGGGGGCTCTCCTTGTCTGGGGGCTCTCCTTGCCCTTGCGCTTTCCTTTGGGTGTCTGTTGGATCCACGTGGCTGGATGTGAGCTGCAGCCAACACTGTAGGCCTCGGCTCTGCACAGAGAAACCCTCCCTCTCTCCAAGGCCAGGATTCCTGGGAAGAAGTGGAGACCACAGAGGCCAGGGCAGGCCGTAGCGGTGCCGCCCCATCCTGCAGGTCACATGGTGCCCGACTTGTCCGCTGAGCTGCTGGGGAACATCTTCTCAGTGGGCGTCACGGCCGGGCTGCCAACGCCCGAGCTGCTGCTGCTGCTGGATCGGTGCTGGACCACGGGCCGCACGGGCCGCATGGGGGGCGGGCGCAGCTGGGCGCCAGCCAGGCGGGCAGACAGGGCAGGCTTGAAGGTGGTCATCATCTCCGTGGAAGAGCTGCTGCTGCGGCGCATGGCGGCGTCTGGGTCACGGATGACAATGGTGTGCAGGGGGCTGGCAGGCTCCGAGCTGGCAGGGCCTGGAGGGTTCTTCAGGGGCTCCAGGGTGTCCAGCACCACATCTGGTGCCTGTTTGACCGTGTTCTGCCTCTCAAGCTCCCGCAGCTCATGCAGAGCCGTGCTCATGGTCTTCTCGATGTCCTGGGGGCAGAGAGAGCTCTGGTCAGCACAGCCTGCAGGCCTGCTTGGGGAGGGTTTCCCAGTAGTTTCATGCTGGGATGGAGACTGAACCCCGGGTTGTCACAGGACCAAGTGGGAGACTCAATGTGGGAGTCACCTGCACCAGAAACTAGACAGACTACAGGAGGGCAGGTAGGGAGTCAGACAGACGTGGGTTCAAATCCTGACTATACCACTTCTTTGCTGTGTGACCTCAATTAAGTTACTTTGCCTCTCTGAGCCTTAGAATCATTTCTAAATTACAGATAATTACAATACCGAACTCTGGGGGTTGATGCATGTACTAAACAACATGGTCTCTGTGAAGAGCTTGGAATGACATTGTGTACATAGTAAGCACTCAAAAATAATAATGCTAATCACAATAGCGATAATGGCTACTACTGAGCCCGACCTTAGCCCTTTCCACTAATCCATTTAATCCTCACACTCTCATAAGGTAGGTGCTACCATTATCCTCATTTCACACGAGGCAATGGAAGCTCAGACTGGGTAACTAACTTGCCCAAGGTCACAAAGCCCAAGTGTGAACCCCAGCAGTCTGTTTCCAGAGCCCATGTCCCTAACCATTACTGTTTGTTTTGTTTTGTTTTGTTTTGTTTTTAAACAAAAACAAAAGCAAAACAATGCTTGCCCATAGAAAAATTACTTGAAGGTTATATAACAGAATATTCATGATGTTCATCCCACAATGGTGGGACTGCTACTTTCTTTTGTGTATTCAGTAACCAGAAAATTTCATTTTTTAAATAAAAAGGAACAAAAGTCCTCATCTGCTTATGTAACTCCCACATTATGGTAATATTTAAGAGTTCACCAGTATAGAGCCCTTTGAATGACAAAGGAAGAGAGTGCCAGGACCTCCAGAGAGGAGACAGGAGCTGGAAGTCAGCATTTCACCCAGGAACACAGAGAGGGCAAAGGGCCCCGGGTTTTTGAGGGAAAAGATGCCTCTGCCACGTTCTGACTGTGTGACCTTGGGCAAGCCAGTCACTCTGAATCTCACTTTGTTCTTCTGTTAAAAGCTCACAAATTTACTTGCCAGACAGTGGTTTTCCGAGTCTTTGGTTGACACTGGATCTCACAGGGACCCGCACATATCAAACGGACAGAGGAGGCGCTGCCGAGGCCTCTCTGGGCCGGACCCCAAAGGGCTTTGCCATGAGGGGACAAGGAGAAAGACTGCTCAAAACCACTGTGGCAAGGCACTGTATACACCCTCAAGTGAGGGAGGTTATTAACGACATATTTGCTTTTCCTCCCTGGGGTAAATCCTGAAAAACTCATGAGTCCAATGAGAGTGATGAGGTCGGATTTTGGAACCAGTCTGGCCAGCCCGTTTTACCCTCCTTCCTTCCTCAATCCCCAGGGGGCTCCTGCCTGTCCATCACCCCCATAGTGAGTCCAATCCAGCCACCATCTCTTCCTCACCTCACTGTCCCAGATTATCCTTTTGACTTTAAGAGACCATTATTAAGGACTCTGATTAAGGACTCATATTAGCTTCTATGCTTCCCCATAGCATTTTATGCCTTGCCCCTTAACATTGGTTATTTGAAGAAGGGGTCCTTTTTTGCCTTAATCAGGGGTCAGTTGTGGAGGTACTTTAAACAGGGAAGCAGGCTTGGCAGTCCTCTCCCATCTTGGAGGAGGATCCTGTCCACAGCCTAGCCCAGCAGTGACAAGGACGGCTCTCCCGTGTCATCACTCAGTCTGCTTGAACCAAGTCTTCTACTGGTATCACTACTCTCTCTGTTTAGTCCAGCATGAGCTGAGAGGCAAAACGTCAATAAATACAGTGTATTATCACCCCTCTCCCACCACAACCATCACCACCGCCATCGTTCTACCCTGGCAGAGTGTGAACCAGAAAGACAGGAAGCTCAGAGAAAGATGAGCCGAGTGGTTTAGGCGTGAGCCTTGCGTTAGTCTGAGCGGTGATGCTGGGACCCTCCAGAGGGGAGATGCAGAGAGGCACCGGGGAGGGGTGGGCAGAGTGGGGTGGTGAGCACTTTCCACCTCCTCCCAAATGATATGCTGCAAATTCCCAAAAAGGCCTCTTTAACTGGGTTCAAGTCTAAATGCTAAAGGACATTTGGAGACCAGAGAATTCGGGGTAACTCTGTCTGCTACTTGGGATTCTCCAGGCCACAGCTTCCCTTTGTAGCTCACATAGTCAAGAGCTGATGGCAAATAACTGATGCTGAGCCGGTTGTCCAGTGTCTTCTTTTGGCTCCTGACATGTTTTCCTGTTCTACCTGTCTGTGAAAGGAGCTCTTAATGGTGGCCATCAAATTAGAGAGTGTGCAAATATCTCTGGATGCCAAAAAACACAAACAGCAGTCTCCAAAGTGTATGCTTTGGGCTGGTCCTGCAAAATTCTCTGTGAATAAGGGTCAAAGAAGCTTGGGAGATGGGGTGTGTGCCCTGTTCTCTCTTTTGGAGAGTCACATCCACATCAACATATTTAAAGGTCCTAAAAAGTCTTGCAGATAAATCAAACCAGATTTCCCAAACTTTCTTGTCCACAAAACACTTTTTCCTCTATTAACATCCCATGAAACTTGTCTGCTATGGGACCTACTTTTGGAAACCCTGCCCTAGGCTGTGCTGTGATTCTTTACATAAAGGCGCTGGGCCAGGTCTCAGGCAGCCCACCCCCAACTGTGACCCTTGGAGGATGCTTCCAGATGGTGGTGGATGCTAGCAGGATGTTTCCAAGAAGATGGCCTTTCAGCATGGAGGGACCATCAGGGAGCCAGCCTCCTCTGCTGGGCACGTGCCAAAGTCCTAATCTTCAGGGACATGAGGAAATGATGCCCAGCTAGACCCAAAGGGTGTGAACAGGAATTTTAGCTGCTGGTTGAGTTGTTTCTGGGTTGGCTATTTCCTTGGAACTTTTCCTGACCTCCTCTGCAACACAGCCTACCTCACAACCTTTCCTCTCCCCCTTTTGAACAGGGATTCAAGTGCCACTCTCACAGTAGGATTCTCACTACATTAAGTGGGAGGTAACATCAGGGAGGGGGTACATAATGAGTGCCCACCCCAAATTCCAGAGGGAGGAAAATGGAAACTTTTGGACATATGATAGAACTGTCGAAAATACATGAAACCAGTTGGGTAAATTGTTAAATAAGTCACAGTTCTATTTGTTGGGCAAGTATAGAAGTTACTGACTTCTCATTGATGAAGAAAACTTTTAAGACCCCAAGTATTTGGAAGAGCCCAGAACATTCTTCCCTTCTAGCCTCAGCTATTTAGCCTTGCCCTTCCTTTGCATCTCAGCTCATGCCCTCCCAGGGGAAGTCTCTACCTGCCTAGGTGCCAGCCACATTATTTTAAGCCCTCAAAACACCATGTTCTTTTCCTTCAATCCGACACAACTGCGATTTCATGGCTGTGTGTTTATCGATTGATGTCTCTCTCTTCCTAAACTATAAACTTCATGTTGGCAGGGCTTGGTTCTGCTTTAGTCTCCACTGCACTCTTAGGGCCTCAGCTTGGTGACTGTTGTACTATAGGTATGCCATCAATGCTTGTCAGTGAATGAACGAATGAATGAACGAACACATAGATGAATGAATGAACAACTCAGTCATCCCATTTTGTGGCCACACCTACCATCACCATATCCCAGTAATCCGGCCTTCCCCCCAGGGGATTCCTGCCCTCTCCAGCCTTGGAGGCTGGGGGCCTTCAGCCTTTACAGAAATGCCAGCCGGTGGCTGCACTGAACTAGCTTCAGCTCCCGCAGCGAGGCCTGGCAAGGGGAAGGGAAGCCACCTCACTGTTTTTTGCTGACTTAGCCTTGAGGCCGGCGTGAAGGCCAAGGTGGTTCCCCACTCCAAGCATGCCCACCCTCCTGCCCCTCCGGGATCTCGGCTGGCCCCGCCTGCCATCCAACTGGCCCTTACTTCTGCCAGGGCCTCAGCCTCCAGGGACTTGTGGTCCCCCAGGCTGCTGTGCCTGGTGGAGCCGCATGTCGACCTCATCGAGTGCCCTTCAGAGAGCGCCTTCTTGTCAGGGTAGTTGATGCTGCCGGCGCTCCCGAACGTCGCCATCCTCCGCTTCTCGGGGCTCTCAATCCTCCCCCGGGTGAGGGGGATTTTGTGGGGGCTGCTGGGGCAGGCGGCGGCCCGGGGTGGCGTGTCTATGCTGGGGCCCAGGCCCCGGGGCGGGCTGTGTGTGTCGCCCCCGCTTCGGCGCCTGGGGATGGCCGCTCCATCAGATCGTAACCGCACTCTGCAAAGGAGCCAGGGGGCAGGGGGCATGGGGCAGAGGTCAACCCTGGCGAGTCTCAGAATGGATCAGCCAACCCCCATGCCATGCACTACACACTAGTCTGGGGAGGGGGTATAGTAAAGCCTCATTCAGTCAGATTCCTCAATTCTGCAATGAAAGGACTGTCTTGGCAAATACGCAGCCATAGGTGGAGGACATCTGGAGCATTTTGCTTACAAGCTGCAGATAGTAGGGGTGCTAATTGCAAAATGAATCTTGTCTACATGTTAAGTCAAGGTCAGTAGGATTTCAACCTGGGAACGCTTTGTTGATAGTTTGGCTCGTGATACATTCCTAAGCCGGCCAACACTTCCATGATTCCGATGCAGATCTATTCGGTCTGAAACATTGAGGCTTGACTGTACCAAAAAGTTACCAGCTCCCTCCAAACACAGAATTGAACAGAGTCCAAGGCTGCCACCCACCCCCAGCAAAAGGCTACTTCTAAGAGGCTTTGTTGAAACTTGGAGATCTAGTCATTCGAAGTTGAAACTTGCATCACTGGACACCCCTTTGATGCCTTTGGATTCCTTTCACACCCCACGGAGGCTCTAGTGGAGTGAGAAGGGGATTGTTGGAATGCATACTAGGAGGGTGAGACCTGTCCTGTCTGTTACAGGCTTTCCTTCTGACCTCTTTGAGATCCATTTTCTTAACCCATTAAATGGGCATACTATTCCTTGCCCACCTTAGCGTGAGCTTCAGTAGGAGTGGAGGCATCTTGAAGAGATAATGTTCTACACACAGGAGATCTTGCTACATCCTATGGATGTCACAAGAGATCCTGAGGCACTGGGGAGGGAAGGCCAGAGGTGAAGGGGTGGGGACGGACGGACCATGTGTCGGGAATGGAGTGTGACTCAGGGACCACGTTCAATGCCAAGCTAAGCAATGCCTGTGGGTAGCCCATCAGAACTAAAGCATAGGTGTCAGAAAGCATGAGAGACTGGGAAAGAAAGAACAAGAAGAAAAGGAGATGAGAGGCGGAAGCAGGAGAGAAAAAGAGAGGCAGGAGAAGATACGGTCCTCCTAAAGTCAAGGGACTGTGACTTTTTCACCTACCTACCCCAGCTTTCCACTGTCCTCCCAAATCTATCATCACTCACAGGGCCCTGGACTCTTGACTGAACCGAATCGAGTATGTCGAAAAGAGGCAGTGGGACTTCTGCTGAAATGAACTCATAAATGTGTGCTGCCATTGCAACCGACCTCTTGGGCTCTATCACCAACTACCAATCCATGTGGGCTGATCACATGACCTTGCCACTGGAAAAAACATAGACTACAACAATTTCAGAATCAGATGGAGAGAGCAGTGAGAAACGGGCAGTTTTTCTTTTAGCTTTTTTTCTTTTTGGTAACAGCCATATACTTTGGACTAAATCTGTAGTCAGAATGACGTGCACAGCTCCTTGCCTGACAGAAAGGTCATGTGACACAGCCCAGCCCACCCACAGGGAGTGACGAAATTGGCAAATCTGCTCCCACCAAATAAGTTGGTGGAGTCAAGAGTCAGTTTCCCCGACAGCATGAGTGGGTGTGAGTTTTCTGTTTACACAGTGCATTTCAGGGAATTTATGAGTTTTAAAATTTTAAATATAACAACTCAGAAAGTGAGGAGGAGGTACAGAAACTGGAGGGAGGTAGGAAAAATACTTGCCAGTTTGTAACTCACTCTCTTATTATTACTTTTATTATTTTAAATAAAAAGCAGTGAGCTGCCAACATACATCTTTCTTCCTTCTCTTCCACCCCATTCCCTGGCATCCTCGGGCCAAAGCCAACCAGCCCACTCAGCTGTATCCAATAGCATGTCATGTAGGGAAATGAGGGACCCTCCTTCTTTCCTTCCTGCCCTTGACTTCTCCCAAATTCTCAAATCAGACATGAACATGTTCCATGACCCTACAAGGAACAATGAATCCATATTTCCTACCGGCCCATCACCCCCCCAAAGCCGTAATCCGAGATGTGCTCTGTGGGGGACTGGAGGTCGTTCTTGGAGGAGGCCTTGTCATCCAGCAGTGGCCCACTGCTGGCCTCACTGTCAGCCTTTTGGCTCAGGCTGTCCGAGAAGGCATCATCCCTGGGGAGAAGGACAGGCATGAATTGAGAAGGATAGACATGAATTGGGGGTGTTTCAGAAAACCCAGAGTGTACATGACTCCTTGAAATCTCTCTGGATCAACACATACCTTATAATCTATTTGTACCCACAGCTCAAGACAAGTCCCTGCCCAAGCCATGCCTGGCTGGCGGGCACACCCATGGCAATGCTCCTAAAGTTGGTTTCTCCAACAGGAGACTCTCTTCTATCCTACTGCCCCATGTCTATCTTCTCCTTTCCCCTCTTCTAGTTTGTTCTTCTCCCCCAGGCTGCTCTAGGCTAGGACAAGGCTAAATGCTGGAATGGGGGAATGGGGTCTGCAAGCCGAGCACTGGGTGCTGTCTGCTGAGTGGCTCCATGAAAAACAGTTTAGGGCTAAGCAAGGGAGGAAGGTGCCTGCATCCTCCCCTCCCCACCCAGGCCTCTGGACAATTGACAGGTGGCTCCAGGTTGCTTGCATGCCCTGCCTGCCTCCTTCCATGGTCCTTTCCCTGCTAGAGACCTGTCCCTGCCCTCCGGGGTCTGGAAATTCAGAGGACTGCTGAGGATCCTCCACTATGGCATTCCCCTTGGGGTTTGCCTGGCCAAGCCTTTACTCTGACTTCAAATCTTCCCTTTCCCCTGAAAACTCATGCTTTCAGTTGCTCTCCCTTGAGGTCTAGCCTGGTAGCTTCTTCCTGATAAGTCAGTTCCAACTGTAACTGGCAAGAGCTCGGAGAAGTGTGTGTACAGGGCCCTTCATTGGCTTTCAAAGGAATGGAAGGGGCAGACTTTCTGGGGCTTCCAGTAGGGCAAAGTACTTGGGAGGCAAGACCTTTTTTCACCACTTAAATTTAAAAGTAGTAACCCCACTGACTCAAAACAAGAGGATGGTTGTTTCTGCCCATCCCCTGACAGAGCCACCTCTGAGGTGGAGTATGGTGGGCCGTTGAGGTGGTAGGCTGGCCACCAGCTACAGGGAGGGTCTTGGAAGGTGGAGGTGGATGGCAAGATCCATCAGACACTGATAACTATGGTGGGTGAGGAAGGCTGTTACACGGGTCAAGATGTGACACCAAACACCATCTCTGTCAATTCTGGTTGTATATTTGTTAAGTGGATCACCATTTAAAGGGGAGTTATATATAACCCATTCTTACAGAAAACCAAGTGTATTATATAAGGGAAAGCAAATTTAGCATACAACCCAGAACCCCTTCCTGTGCTCATTCCAGACATCATGAATCTAACACAGCATTCACAGAGATCCGATTCCCACTCACATGTCCTGTACAACTATGTACTGATGTGGGATGAGTCCGTCCACGCCATTGTGACGGCCCTCCCACCAGTCCTCTGAGGCGCGGTGGTACAGTAGCAGTGAGGCCCCCTTCTTGAAGGACAGCTCGCGGGGGGACCGGCCCACATAGTCAAACTTGGCAATGGCTTCAATCTGCTCCACTTCTGGAAAGGAAGCAAGGGAAAGAGCACCCATGAGGTCGGCAGCGGGGCAGCCCGGAAGCCTCCCTTGGAAGGCCGCAGCTTCTCTGGGGAAGGACAGGCAGCAAGCCTGGGGAAACTAGCTTGGGCTGGGGTTCAGGACGCTGGGGTCCTAGGCTCAGATCCGCTCTCCATTCTGTGACCTTGGGATAAGCCATCTAACTTCTCCGGATTTTGGTTTCCAAAAACGTAAAATGGTAGCTGACACACCATATCCTTATTTTCCACAGTCCCTCTTGTTCTCAAGTTTTTAGTTCTTATTAAAACAACATTTTAAGAAATTTCTTTTTCTTCTAAACCTGAAGCTCAGTTTCCATCTTGTCATGAGCCTTTCACCTCTCTGTCCATTTACAACACATTTTGTGGTCCTTAACTTTTGGGGAGGCCAAACGTGGACACCCATCTGTGCAAAATGTTGTATACAAATTTGAAAGGTTCCTGAACTCCTCAAAACTCATCCATGTACTTAATCGGGTTGGGGGGAGGTGTTCCTTATTTGGGCCATAGCTCAAGCTCTTTGCATGTGCACATTTATCCATCAGGCATCTACTCCTCACCGGTTAACAGCAGCTGGCCACTGGACTTGGCAATGAGCATAAGGCTCCTGCCTTGAGGTACTCTTACTGCCCAGCTGTCACCTCCTGTCCATATGACATCAGGCAAGTTATGTAACCTCTGAACACCTCAGTTGCATTATCTGCAAAGGTTTTTATGAGCATTCAAAGATAATGTGTGAAAGAACATAGCATGGTATGGATATCCATTGGGGATTTAGTCAATAGGAGCTATCATGATCATGATTATAACTATTAATGGCTTGAACCTAAGGGGTAGGTCAAGATGAGAAATCAAAGCTGCAGAGAGTTGAAGTGGTTTGCCTGAGACCATAAAGCTACTGATGTTTGGAGAAGAGATTTTCTGGGGAACAGGGTGGTTGTGCCTATGATTTATTTAACCTCTGTTATAATTTGTACCCTGAGAAGTGCCCATACTGGGTAGAAAACTGACTGTGTGGGGATATTAATCTATTTACATTTTGAAGTAAACAAAAGGATCTTTTATGTAAAAATAATACACATAAATGTTTTTTTTTTTTTTTTTTTTAATTCTAATAGAACAGAAGGGTAGCAAAAGTGAACCTGCTCTTTCTAGCCCACAAAGACATTCCCTATGCTGAGCTTCCCTGGCATTCACTATCTGCTCCATTCATCATGGATTATCTTGAATCCATCCATCCATCCATCTGACCAACATGTAGTTAAGGTCAGAACACCTGGCTTTACTGCTTTTTAGCTGTGTGACCTTGGACAACTTAGTTGTCCTTTCTAAGCCTCACTTTCCTCATCTGTAAAATGGAAATGATAATAATGCCTATCTTATAGGGCTGTTCTGAGGATTAAATGAGTTAATATAGATAGAGTGTTTTCAACAGTGCTTGTCACATTGTTAGCTCTCTATAATGGTTAGTTGTTGTTATCAGAGCTGATGTACTTCTAAGGGCATGGAAAATCAAAGAGCAGAGGAAGGGAACTCCTCTGTTCCTCTCCCCTGATGTTTCCCACCACACACATGTACACAGACGCATACACACACACAGAGGCACACATGCACATACAGATGCATAAAAGCACATACTCAGACACACAAGCACACATATATGCACAGGCACACAGTTTCACATGCACACACAGACACACTCAGATGAATAAACATACACAAATGCACACAGACACACAGGCGGGAACACACAGGTGCACACACAGATGCACCTGCAGACACAGACACACACACACAGGACTCACACACATACAGATGCATATACAGACACATGCACACACAGATGCACATGTACACAGAGACACATGCACACACAGATGCACACATGCTCATACACAGACACATGCAAACACAGATGCATGCACAAATGTACACATGTAGCTGGCACTGTAACTAGCGGGCTCAAGAAGCCTGTGCCTGACCCTATGGGATGGAATGGCACAAGGACAGAGAGAGCTTTCTGCAGCAAACAGGCCTCAAATAGGTCAGCCTCCCACAGTGGGCTTCCTGGCAAAGGCCTTTCAATGCCATTTTGATACAGGTGACAGCAAGGGTGGGGAATTGACTTGAGTCACTTTCTCCATAAAATGTGAGGCTCTCTGTCCCTCCCCCTGTTGCATCTTTGAGGCTCATGCTGGAATTGCCAAGTAATATGTCTGCCAGCCTAGCAATAGAGATGGAAAGGCCAGGGGCTTCACAAGACCAGGAGCGTACTCCAAACAGGATGTGTGCTCTTGGTGTTTTCAAAGCACTTTTTACCTTCAGGATTCCCTTTGAACCAGCTTCTCCACACTGATAAAGGAGCTGCCCTGGGCAGAGGTTTACTGACGCTAGGAAGATCACGGAGGCCTGCCTCGGGTTTCTAGGTTCTGCCCTTCCCACCCCCAGAGCCTGCAGCAGCCCTTGCTGGACCTCCATAAGGTCTGGGGGGGGGGGTGTTGGTGGCAGCAACGGCGAAAAATGTAAAGAGAAGAAACAAGGGGGAGTAGAACTGAGCCACAAGCACAGAGACAACACCTTGCATGTGCAGGTGTCATTACAGAAATGGGTGTGGTAGAGCAGTGGTAATAGCTATCATTCATTAGAAAGACTATTATTGGTGTTTGTCACATCTAAAACAGACTTTGTGATTTGCTCCCCTACCACTCTCCCACACCCCTACCCAAACTTAGGAAACAGAACCACCATTTACCTACTTGCTCAGGCCAAACCCTGGAATTGCTCTTAATGACCATGCATCAAACCCATCAACAACTTCTTCAAATTACCTCCTGAATCTGACCACTTCTCCCATCTCCCTGGCTTCCAGGCAGGTTCAAACCACCATCACCCCTCTAATTGGCTTCCTGGCCTACACTATCGCTTGAGTAGAGCCATTTCTTCCCCACAGCAGTCAGAGGGGTCTTTCAAAATCATAAATCAGAACATGAAACTCCCTTGCTCAAAACCCTTTAAAGGCTTCCCATTGTGCTTGGATCAAAGCCCAGATGTCTTCTGGTGGCTTACGAGACCCTCTGCTCTGGGCCCTGGAGAGCTGCGCGTCCTCGTCTCCTACAGCTTTCTCCCTCGCTCCATCTGCCCTAGCCTCACTGGCCTTCTTGATGTTTCTCCTCCAGCATCATATTATGAAATTTTTCAAATGCAAGGAAAAGGTTAAAAAATTTTACAGTGAATGTACATATATCTACCATCTAAATTGTGTTGTTTATACTTTACCAAACTAGCTTTACCATGTTATCTATCCATCTTCTATTCATCCATTTTATTTTTTGACTCATCTTAAAGTACGATGCAATCATCAGTACCTTCTCCCCCTAAACACTTAAGCATGAATTTCATCAATAGAGCCTTACTGATGTTTTTAAAACAGGCTGAGCTTATTCCTGCCACAGGGCCTTTGAATCTGTATAGCATAAACAGGAATATACCTATACATGGTGCTGTGAGTTTGATGACATTCATTTCAACTCCTGCTTATTGGGAGGCCCACTGTGCCAGGCAGGTTCTCTAGGGGCTCTGCAGAGAGTGAGAGATGGGAGAGGGCTAGCCCCTGAGCTAAAAGAGGAGGAGATGTCTGTCCCAGGGGTGCTGACTGGAGTTGCACTTAAGGAAAGTCATTCCAGAAGCAGAGCAGGAGCAGAGTGGAAAAAATATGGAAAGGGAGAGACTGGGGCACAGCATATTTCTGTTTCTGTAGCCCAGGGTCTGACCTGGCTTAGGGGCAGAGGAATTGGAAAGACATGTCAGGGTTTGCTTTAATTTCCAAATTAAAGCAACCTGAAAGTTGGATATTTTGCAAG
The DNA here is from genome assembly GCF_015220235.1 of Choloepus didactylus. Taxonomy (NCBI): domain Eukaryota; kingdom Metazoa; phylum Chordata; class Mammalia; order Pilosa; family Megalonychidae; genus Choloepus; species Choloepus didactylus. Next base: position 238,960,117 of record NC_051307.1, read on the forward strand.
TCCCCTACTCATTACCCTTCTCTACTCATCTCCTGGTGGGAAGTTCCAACCCCTCTCTCTATGTCACGCCTGAAAACACGAACCTGGCCTGCATGGCAGAGAGGGCTCCCTTCCTCTCAGTATCACCTCCCCATCCTGCACCCTGTTCTCATCCCCAGCTCCTTCCCCAGAGGAGAGGATACTCATCTGATTAGGCCATTTATGGAGGCAAGGGCCACTGGGTTACAGGTTGGGAACTTGGATGTGTCCTCTCTTCTTTCTCATCCTCCCTGACCCTCCTAAAACATTGGAATGACCTTGGGTCTGCCACCCAGCTCCCTCTCTTCTCCTCTCCCTCAGGTCCCTGGGTTCACTCATTGCCTTAGGCTATGGCACCAGATGGTATGAAGATTCAGATTTGGGTCAGGAAGAAGAGGGGTGTCTGCTTAGGTCTCGAGTCTAAGCCACGTGGTGCAGGCCAGTTTAGTCTCTGCACTAGGATTAGGAACATAAGTTAATAATAAAGTAGCAACTGTTCTTGTTTTTGTTTTTCTTTATTTCTTACAGGGAGAAGTGGCCAGGACTCAGGCAGAATTGGCACATTCAGGGGTCAGCTGACTGTAATATCATTTTATCATTTTAATATCATTAAAACCTCACCTCAACACACACAACATGGATGAACCTCAAAATACTAAGCCAAGCCAAAGAAGCCAGACTCAAGGGACTATATTCTGTACAATTCCATCTATATGAGGTTCTAGAACAGGCAAAACTAATATATGATGAAAAAAAAATCACAATGGTGTTTGCTTCCGGGGTGGCAGGGGGAGGACTGACTAGGAAGGGGTACAAAGGAACTTTCCAGGGTGTTGGAAATGTACTATATCTTGACAGGGGCTTGAGTTACACAAGTTTTTGCATTTATAAAAATGCACAGAATGACACACAAGATTTGTACACTGCACTGTAGAGAAATTTTACTTCAATAAAAGAACCATAAACAACATTAAACTCTAGTTAGTGATTTGCAGGCTGAAATGTTCAGGGGTGATGGGTACTGATGACTGCAACTTACGTTGAAATGTATTAAAAATACAGTGGATTGATGGATGGACAGATATGTGACAAAGCAAAGATAGTAAAATGTTTATAACTGTGCAAACTAAGTGATGGTTATATGGTTGTTCACTGTATGATTTCTTTCAACTTTTCCATATGTTTGCAATTTTTTCTTTAGAAAATGTTGGGAATCACAAATAAACAAAACCTTACTCTGATTTCTAGTAGATACCTAGGGCAACCTGATGAAAGCTATGAACCCTCTTCTTGGTGCATGCATGGCAAGGGAAACAAAATTTTGCCCACAACAGACCTCCCGAAGCCCATCTATGAGCTTCTGTGTCCAGAGAGGTAAGGTTAACAACCCTTGACTTGATGGCTTTCTACATGTGGGTGACTGCGGAGGAGTCCAAGGCAACTCGGAGAATCGTGAGAAAATGTCAGCAAGGGAATGGTAGTGCAATCAAAATTGAAAACTGATATACTGTATGTGTATGAACATGGTTTTATTGCTGATTTTAATGGTTTCTTTAACGTGTTCCTTATTCAGCATTCAATTAATAAAGCTGTTATTGACAGGCTGCCTTACTTTTTTCATTTGGTTTCATTCTGACAGTTAGAGGTTCTTGGTCTAACCATGATTTCATTCTGAATCTTAGAGACCAAAGAGCAAGCATAGATGTATTTTCCAATTTAGTTATTCATCAGCAGACCTGTCTACGACAAGGATGGTTCGATGGCTGATTTGACCTTTGAAGTCTGCTGGATTCCATTCATATGGGGCGTTTTCATGAGAAAAGATGGTATTGATTCTTCCCAAAATGAATTGTCTTAGAGGAAACAGGTAACGAAATCAAGAGGTTTAGATTGCCACTCACCGGCTAGGCCAATAAAATTCTCCAGGACTTAGTTTCCCTCTCAGGACTAGAAAGGTATAATACTCTATACGGAGTTAACTAATGCTCCTTACCCACCATGCTGAACTCCTTCATATATGTCACCTCATTTTAACATATACCACAGTTCTCTTGGTGCTGTCAATCTCATTTTACAGAGGAGGAAACCGAGGCCAGAGGTTCTGTAGCTTGCTTCAGAGCGCATGGCCAGAAAGGTCTTCCCATGCTTTCGAATTCAGGTCTCCTTTCTCTGAGCCCAGTGCCCTCCCTACCATCCCTGCATCTGAATATCTCTGTGACTCTTTTGGCTAGGGTCAGCATGAAGGTAAACATTAGAAAATGCAATTAATTGTCCTCTTCTACTGGTACCTCCTAAAGAATGGCCCTGACTCACCACTCCCCACCAACACAGGATACTTTGAATGACTTCAAGGGGCATGAAATGGGCTCTCCCCGAGTGTGGCGGTTTCCAGGATGCTTCTTCCTGCCTTTGTCATTCTCAGAAACCAGCTGCCTTACAAAGAACAATAGAGCTTGAGTCGGCTGGGGTAATGGACACAAAGCTCTGACTCATCCCATTCCAGGGACAATTGTGAGCCTCTGCACTGGGAGGCAGGGAAGGGGGGCGGGCGTGGAGCAGCGTTTTCTGGAGGGCAGTTATTGGCACGGGGATGAAGCCTGCTGTGGGTGTCCTGTAGCTGCCTCTTTGCTGACCCAGCAAGCCCCACCCTGTCCCTCACTACTCCTCAGTCCTTATGCTCAGAGCAACCTTCCACCCTGCAGGATGAGGCTGTGGAAAAAACCTAGCAGGCACAGGATGACAGGCAAGGCCATCAGCCTGCAGGACAGTGGTCGTGCAGGTCAGCTTGCAGAGCTGGAAAGTCTCAGAGGGCACCTGGTCTGCACTCCTGCAGGCACTAATGCCTCTATCGGCAACAGCCCTTAACTTGTCTCAATTCTGAAAAGCCACAGTCTACCTCATTCGACAGAAGAGGTATTTTCCCCCTTGTGGAAGAAGAGATTGAGAGCCAGTTCTAGAGCAAGAGGGACACAGAGACACACAGAGACACACACACACGCAAACACACACAGATTAAGGAGACAGAAAGCCAGAGAGAGGAATTGGGTATGGGAGAGATAGAGGCAGGGGCGAGGGAAGATCCAGAAATATAGAAAGCAACAGATAGAGAGAAGAAGAGAGGGGGGAGCTGGTAAAAGTGAAGGGAGGGATTGGGAGAGGGAGAAAGGGAGGAAAAGAAGGAAAAAAAGAAAATCACTGCAAATCAGCAGAAGATGACAGCTTTCATATCTCCTAATAAATGCTCTGCAAGACATTTTTCTCAATTCAAGATGACCTTAGCCTCTCAGAGGTCAGGGTAAAACATCAGATTTGATTTTCCACACCTGTGTCCCTGATCTGATCAATTACCTCCATATTGGACCAAGTCCGTCCAATGAGACACAATCCCAGTAATTTTTTTGGAACCATTATGAAAATGAAGCTCCTTTCCATTGGGGCTTTTGGCTAAAAGGGTGGTAGAAGTCAGGAACTGCGAGCAGCCACCACCCAGGAAGATCCTACATGAGAATGAAGCCAACACAGAGGGAAGCAGAACAGGAAGATGGAGACCAAGTTCTGACAAAAATCATCTGAGTTCCTGGATCCAGCTGCACTTAAACCCATGGCTACACTGGGAATTCTCAGATATTTCCTTTTATGTTTAAGTCAGTTTGAGTTGGAGATTCCATCATTGGCAACTAAAATAGTCCTACTAGAAAGCAAAAACCACTTATCTGTCTGGGCTGTTTTGCTAGCTCCACTGAGAATATCCCCAGCTCTCCTGACAAATGTAGTGGCCAGCAGGGCCTGGGACCGTCTCACAAGGAAACATAAAGGCCAAGTCAAAGAAATGCTAAGTAATGATTTACGAAAAACAATAGACAACCAACAACTATCATAGGGCTGAGTGTTATGCTTAGTCCATGCAAGGCAGCATTATGACTTTCATGGGCCAAAAGTAGGTACTTTTGTCTTTGTGAGTCTCTCCCTCCATTAAAAAAAATTAAAAAATTGTATTTTATGATTGCATTGTTATAAAGGCAAATATAATACAGTTTGGATCATATTCATTATTTTCTTCCAATTTTAAAAGAAACTGAAACACTTTCACGGGCTCCTAAAAGAATCAAGGGCTCTAGGCACTGCTTACTCTGCCTAACGGATAGGTTGACCATGGGTCTATATAGCCAGATCATCTGTCTACACATCCAGTTTCTCTAGAGACAAACCCAACCCTCTTCTCTTTGTTTAGGGGTGGAAGAACCTGCAGAGCCCTTCAGAGCCCCAGTGGGCTCAGCCCCGTCACCCTCCACACACTTCCCTGTACTATCATCCTTTGGCTTCATCTTCTGGGATCCCACAGCACTGAGACACACCTGTAGTTTGGCATTATCACTTTGTATCACACAGAGCTGCTTCCAAATCAGTCAAGGTGAGGGGATGAGACTGAGAGCTCCTTGGGGGCCAAAGACTCACTCACTGCCACCCCCAAGTGCCAGCACAGGCTTGGCACAGAACAGATCCTCAGTGAAGCTGTGCTGTGGGGAGGGGCAGAGGGACAAAGGTGGCTTCCTACTTAGGAAACTCCTGTCACTTAGGATCTGGACCACAGGCCAGGCCAGGTGTAGGATGTGGTGAACTGAAGTGCATGCACGCTGAGGTCTTTCTGGGTCCCATCTACTCTAAAGGACAAGCGTGCTGGCTTGGAAAGCTGGCGGGGTTTCTGTGGGCCAGCCCTGGGGTTGGGCTTGTGAACAGTCAGCCCAAGAGGCCTCAGTAGGTTCTGTGGCCCTGATTTCCCCCTCACTCACCTTCATCGCTGGTGTGAGGCTCAGTGCCATTGTCATGGTCGACTTCATCGATGGTCCCTGGCTCGCTGTGTGGGCTGTCGCTGCAAGGAAACACAGGAAGGGGCCTCACTGGGGAACCACCTACCCTCACACCTCGACCTGCTGCAGGGCGCCAACCCAATCCACCTGTGGGGCTTCACCCAGATCAGACCCAGGCCCACCACATCCTGTCTTTTCCTTTCTACCCAATCCCTGGACCTTCCTAATATAAAAAACACTCCCAACCCCTCCTCCTTGAAGCTTCCCCAAAGAGCTCCCCCAGCTTCTCCACAGCCCTGGAATTTGCTGGGATATCTGCTTGGTAAGGGTTGTCGATGCTTACGTGTTCTGTGAGATCCAGAGGGCACTGGTAAAGCCCTGGCATTTATCATTAGAAGGACTACAGGTGCAAAGCATGCCAGAACAGAAAGGAACCTTTGAAGTGATCTGAGTCATTTCATCTAGCCTGGCTCCCCTGTCTTAGCTGAGGTGACAAACCCAGCGAGGTAAAGTGAAGGTAACAAGGAGCAGGGCTCCTGAGGGTCACCTCTTGATTCTGCTGTGCAAAAGCCCAAATCAGTCTAGGCAGGAGAGCAGCGTGCCAACATGACGGGCATGGTGCTTGAGTGAATCCAGGTCATCTCATTTAGACAGATATAAGATAAGCATCTTAAGGCCACGGTTCGTTCACATAGTCAGTCACTCTGTCTTTTGATTGAGCCATTGACTGAACCCTAATATATGCCAAGCACTATGCTAGGCATGAGGGATGTAATGATGAGTGAGGAGAACAAAGCCCCTGGCCTCACAGAACTGACATTCTAGTGTGGGAGACAAGTAAACAGGCCAGTAAATAAAACAAGTGCCAGTTGAAACACATGTGAAGCAGGAAACAAATGAGCAGAGAAAGAATAACAGGAGGGACCTACATAGGGAAGTCAGGGAAGACTTCTTGGAGGAGGTGACATTTAAAATGCCCTTTAAGGGGATACGATCTATATTATTAAAGATACAAGACCTGTCATAACCTGGCTCCTGCTGACCTGTACAGCCTTCATGCTTACCAACCCTCTTGTCCCATGCTACACTCCGGCCACATTAAACTCCTTTACATTTCATTGAATGCTCCATGGCCAGGGACATTCTTTGCCTATTCCTTCAGCTGACGACCCCAGTTCATTCTTCAGGTCCCAGCTCAATCTTCACTTTCCCCAGGAAAGCTTTTCTTGACCTCCCTAGATTGGCTTGGGAGGCCCTACTTCTGGAACTTCCTTTTTCCTCCTTCTGGAGCTCCCTGAGGCCAGGGGTCAATTTTGCTCATAGTTCCATCCCTCCCTCCCAGCCCGCTGCCTCCCAAATGCTTGGTAACCAATTGTTCAATGAAAGAATTTTGTCTACTGTGATGAGCGCCCCTCAGCCAAAATCCTCTTTTTGGCCTTGAAAATGCCTTCAAAATTACCATGTAATTAATAGTTTTCCTCTCTCCATGGGAAACAAGTGGGATTAAGGAAAGTGTGGTTATTTTATATTGTTCTCTGATAAGTGCACTAAGATCTGGGTGTCCTTTTCCAGAATACTAATTATATGTATATATTGCAACAAGAAAACAGAACTGGTAATGGTTGCAAAAACTGTATGAAAAGCTTCTCTTTGTCCCTAAATTATGCTTGCTGGCTGTTAAATGTTTTTGTTACAGAACAGGGACAGACTTGCCCCTTAGTGCCTCAAATGAGATTAGAAAGCTGTGATCAGACATCACCCTGGCCCATTATTTTGATGCAGGGGGGTGAGGGGGTAACAAAGGGGCTGGAACACCTCCCATTGTTGAGGCAGTTGCCCAAATATGCCCACAGAGCTAAGGCAATTCAAGAGTCCACAAATGCTTTGACAATCAAAAGAAGAACTTCCCTGTAGGCATCTGGCTGAAAGCAGTACAGGTAACATCTAAACATATAGCTGCATATTGTCTTGGGTTGGGAATAAAGAAATAATGGAAACCCTTTGACTGGTCTCTGTCACTTGATGTTCTGAATTTCCAGACTTCACCAGATTTTAAAGTCTGAGCCTGGGTAAGATATTCAGCCCTGATTTTGAAACGGTTATAAAATATTTCTCCTAAGACCCATGTAGTGTCAACACCATAGAGGTGCTCAACTAATGACTGCTGATGTGATGTGAAGCACTCAAAAACAAATGAACTGACTTTGTCTGGAAAAAATAACTCCTAGGTGGGAGGAGACAACAGTGAAGTGTCACTCTTGATTCAGGAGGTCAAGGTGGAAATTTGACACTTCCCTTCTTCCTAAGATGGGCTCGTGACTCAACCTGCCAACTAGAGCATGACATCTCCCTCCCAATGGGACTGGTTCACAATAGGCACCAGACCAATGAGACCCAATTCTTGAGCTTGCATTAGGACAGTTGGGGAGGAAAAGCTCTTTTTCCACTGCAGATGCTCAGAGAAGAGGCTATAAACCTGGAGTTGTCATCTACCTTTTTGTAACTACCAAGGGAGAGGCTTCCTGAGAATGAAGCTAGCATAGACAAAAGCAGAGCCAAAGGACTGAGATTGTAGGACCAAGACCTGATAATATTTGAGCCCCTGGATCCAGCTATACCTGAAGCCATTTTCCAGACTTTTTAGTTAAGTAAACCAATGAATTTCCATTTGGCTTAAGCCAATTTGAGTTGTATTTTTGTCTCTTGTAATGAAGAGAGTCTTGACTGATGTACCTGTCGATCATATAAGGCTGTCATAAAGCTCAAATGAGAAAACGTACGTGGAAGTAAAGACTATAAAACAGTAAGAAAACTGGAGGTCTCCTTATTATTCCTGTTCAACAATAATGACAGCAATGATGATGATAATAATAAGAGAAATGGAATCTTACCAATATTCTTCCCCTCCAGCCATGCACTTTTCATACACAGGCCCCTCTAGCTCCCGGGGGCTGGGGAAGATGGCTTCATGATGGATGATGATGGTTTTGATGACTTCATTGACATGTGCCTGGCAGGACACAGGGTCCTGTCCATCAGGGATGTGCATGAGGGTGGGCCCGAAGCAGATGGCCAGGTTGTAGGGATCCATCATGTTCTCGTCACTATACTGGGAAAGACTGGAAGAGAGGAAGTACTCATGAGTTATCTGGGAAAGCAAATCCTCCCCCTGTGGTTTCTTTCTTTTGGGAGCTCTGCTCAAATTCAGGAGGGTTCCATGATGTCTTTTGGAAAGAGCAGGATCTGCAAAAGCCTCAGGAAGCCCCCCTCCCAAAGGAGCCCAGGACAGAGTCAAAGAGGGCCCCCTTGGATGGGGGAGGGGATGTCAAAGGTACTCACTGGTTGAGGAAAGCAAAGAGGTATCTCATGACCACGATGACCACCCGGGGCAGAGTGATGAGGATCTGTTGGATCTGGTGCACCCTCTCAGCTGGGTTCTCCAGTTCTGTAACACAGAAGGGCTTTGCATGGTGTGTTTTATCCTTGGAGAGCAAAGTAGAAGGTGTCTGCCTGTCCCACATCAGCCCACGTGGTACTTGGGCAGCCAGCTCTACTTGGCTCCAGGTAATCTGGGTAACATGAACCCAGGGCCAACTTTTGCATCAGGAACAGTAAGCACAGTGCCTGTGGCCTATATCAATATGTGATCCTGACCTGGCCAGTCAAAGAACTGTATTCCCCTGGCCACACAGTCCCCCAGGGATTTGGTTCGGGAGGGGTATGTGGTCTACTCAGAACCAACGGGTTAATCCTTGGGACTTTGGGCTGGAGAAACCTCGAGTGAGGTACCCCTCTGAACTTGGGTAAAGCAAAGTCTGGGGCTGCTGGGGGCTACCAGGAAAGAAAAGGGCACCTGAGAGTGAAGCCAGCACAGTTGGAGAGGGACAGGTCCCTGCTGATGCTGTGTGAGAGCCCAGATCCAACTGCGCCTAAACTTTTCAGATACGTGATCTAAAGCCTCCCCTTGCCTGGATTTAGCCAGTGAGTTTCTATCATTGGCAACCTCAGAGTCCTGCAAAACATAGGCAGGGACCATGTTTTACTAAGCCCTTTATGAATACCAGCTGCAGCACAGGCCTGGCACAGAGCAGGTGCTCAGGAAATGAGTGTTGAACATGTAACCACTTCTCAAGCTACACATTGGCCAAAGAGCCTGGCAGACACTGGAGATCTCGCCTCTGACCCCTGTTTTCAGGTCAGTCTTAGAGAGACAGATATCGGTGTTTTTAGCAGTCAGGCTAGGGGTGGGGACAGCAAATTGGGATTGATAAGGAGAGAAAAGTGCTTTTTGGACTTTGACTTGTGGAGAAGGAGCTAAGAATAGTGAGCTGCCAAAGCTCTGGTATTTATTTGCAGAGCTGAAGCTCAGAACAATGTTAGTTTCATGTCCTCAGATCATGTTTTTTCTCACATGGCCTCTCTCCAGCATCCACATTCTGTTAGTGTATCCCTTCTAAACTACAATTTTTCCCTTTTTTTTTCTGCCTTCTCTGAGGCCTTTCATGAAGGAGCTCCAACGATCCTTGCCTGCCTCATGACCCAGTAACTGCCCCTTCCCAAAGAATCTTAAGATGATCTAGAGCAGTGGTTCTCAAATGAGGTGACAGTATACCCCTGGCGGGCATCTACAAGTCTATGGGGTAGTCTTGGAGGTTGCCACAATGATGGAGGATAGTTCTGGCATTTGGGAGCCAGGGGCAAGGGTGCTAAGTGTCCTGAATATGTGGGACACACAACAAGGTACTAATATTCCTTAAATTCCAATAGCACTCCCATTGAGAAATCCTGTAGCCACCTTGTAAAGGACTTCCTGCCCCTGGGCCTTTGCACATATTGATGACCCCTCTGCCCTCCTTCCTTTTCTCTGCCTGGCACACTCCAGCTTACCATCAACACCCAGCTCTAAGGAGCCCCAGTCAAACCTCCCACAGAATTAACAGCTCTTTGTGCACATCTTGATTCCATCGCCCCTCACTACAGATCCCTCCATGTCAGCGTTTCCTCAGCTTCAGTCATTAGTGCCCCAGTATCACCTCTCCTCTCATTTGGTAACACTGGTTTTTTTAAATACATGTATTTAAAAAGGAAACTTTTAAAAGGAGAAACCTCAATCACTTGCCACAATTAGAAGGTGACATAAAAAGAAATACAGTGAAAGCAAAACAATGTTGCTAAATTATAGCTAGACTTTGCTGCCTGACAAAGTTTCTGAGACTGAGGTTATGGTCTCTGTTTAAAAGGGAGATTGGCATGTGAGGCTTTCTGCTTGATGTAATCAGAGAGCTTGGGAGGGGACCGAAAAGGCACTTTCTCTCTCCCAGTAGGACTCAATGGTATGCAACGTCACGACCTTGTGCCAGAGTTCTCCATCCTTGTCCACTCAAGGCTTTGCACAGGAGCTGGAATACTGGGATTCTGGAAATATTGGCTGAGCCAGTGACACAGGGCTCAGAGAGGACTGGGGCCTTTGTGGCCCAGAAAAAGCTTCCGAGATGTGACTTAGAGCATGAGTTGGTTCTGCAAAGGTGAGTAGGAAGTAGTGTGGAGGGCAACAGGGCTAAAGAAGGGTCTTTTACCTAAGGGAAATAAAGGGGTTCAAGCCTATGTCCTCACTTGCCACCTACTGGGTTACTTTCCTTGCTGAAACTACCTCTCAGAGTGTCATGAGAAGAAGCATCCCTGGTAAAATTAAGTTTTGACAACTTTTCTTTAAATCGAACTAAACTTAAAAGTTTATCCTAAAACACTAAAATTCCAATATTCTAAAATAAAAATTTTGTTTTTTAAAAATAACCCCTCCCTCAAATCCCTTGGATTTTGCCTCCACTGTAACCTCCTTAGACTGGGTTCCTGTCTTTGTCCATAGAAACATCCTAATCAAGGAGGAGTCTCACAGCTAGCGACATCAGAAGAGTCATTCTGTCAACTTACTGTCACCATTTCCTTTGTCTGTCATGTCACTGACATGACCCACAAAGCTTTCATGGCTCCCCATTACCAGAGGGGGAAATCTCCAGAACCCTTGCAGGGCATTCAAAGTCTTCCTACTCTAGCTCCATGCACTGGCTGGGACACAGACACCCTCCTTCTGGTCCTACTGCTCTGTGTCCCCAGTGTCCACTCCTCCAGGAGGACTCGGCTCACACAACTCTTTCCCTGCTCTAATCTGCAAAACCAAGTTCCATTCTGCCTCCCCTCTTCTGAGCTCCTTCTGTACCCATGAGGTATACCATTCCCTTTAGCCTTTCATCGTCAAACATCTGATTTCTACAACTAGATTTTTTTTTAAAACTTCTTATTTTGAAATAAGTTCAAACTAACAGGACAGTTGAAAAAATAACACAAAACCATACAAAGATCTCAGATACACCAACTTTTAACCTTTTGCCACATTTGCTGTATCGTTCTATCTCTATGTATCTGTCTATGTATCTATCTATCCCTCTTTCCCTCCCTCCATCCTTCTTGGCCAATTAAAAATTTATTTATTTTTAATTGTACAACTGGATTTTAAGTTCTATGAGGACACAGACCACTCTGCTTCCTTTGTTGTATACCTCCTCTTTGCCTCTTTGCACAACTCCCTCAAAGTGTGTCAAGGCATCCATTGTTCTGCCAGTGAAATCCCCTCCTCTGTCTGCCCCATGCCCACTGGTACTTACTAATAGTAGATATCAAATCTTGAAACCTTTCCTTAGGAAAGAGTGGGTTTTCCAGTCCTCGGAAATAGAGTTTTAAGACACCAGCGACTGAATTGATATCACGTTCATTTTGATCATCCACCAGGGGGTCTTCACCTGGGTGGAAACAGGAGACCAAGTCTGAGCTTGATAAAGAAGCAGCAAATGTGCACAAAGCAAGAGAGGTGTGGGGCCGTGAACTGAGGGAGCATCTGATACGACACATTTGACACATGCCCACTCCCAGCAGGGTGAGCATTCTCTTTGCAGCTTTTTATTTTGAAATTGTTCAAATCTATAGAAAAGTTGTAAGGACAGCATCACGAACACCCTTTCACTTACACTCATCAATCGTTAACATTTTGCCATATTTTGGGTTCTTTCTTTTTTTATACTTACATTTATTATGGTAATTTCCCAACTATTTGAGAGTATTTTGTAGAGACCATGACACTTACCTGCTACTTTATCATGTATCTCCTAAGAATAAGGGTATTCTCCTGTGTAACCAAAACAGCTAAGAAAATTAACAATAGTTTCAAAATATCTACACCTAGCCCACATTCAAACACATCCAATGGTCCCCAAGGTATCTTTCAGGGAGTTTTTTTTTTAAAGCTAAGATCTAATCCAAGTTCACACAATTCATTTGGTTTTTAAGCCTCTTTAGTCCTTTAAATCTACAACAGATCAAAACTTTATTTTGTTTGTTTTCTATAATACTGACTTTTTTGAAGAATCAAGGTTGGTTGGTTGTCTTATAGCATACCTCACAGGATGGATTTGTCTGCATGAGATTCAGATTGAATATTTTTGACAAGAATACTACATGGGTGAGATGTGGACTCCTTACTGCATCACATCACAGGCACATGTCAGCCTGTCCCGCTACTGAGATGTTAGTTCGACAACTGGGTGAAGGTGGTGACCTGAACGTCTCTGCATTGTAAAGGCATATTTTCCCCTTTGTAGTAAGTGATCTGTGAAATGATTCTCGAAACATCATGGTATGTTGAGACTGTGTGCACATTATTATCCTCAACAGTGTTTCACCCAATGGTTTTAGCATTCAGTGATGATTTTTGCCCAGATCAGTTATTACATTGGAAGTTGCTAAATGGTGATATTCTAATTCTGTCATTTCTTTTCCATTTATTGGCTGGCCTTCTTCTGGAAAGAAGAGCTTTCCTTGTTCCCACATTCCCAGTTTTTTAGTATCATTATGGGCTTGTGTTTGATTTTCAATTTGGTGTATTATAATCCATTGCCACCATTGTTCTTTGGGATGCTCAAATTGACCCAAAGGGGGTATCCTTTCTTGTGTTCTTTTAATGCGACTTCTTTAGTGAGCATTTCCTTGTTTTCTGGCACAAAAGATGTCCCTGGATCACCTTGGATTTTCCTTGACCCAGAACTGGAAACAAACATTTCTCCAAGGAGCTCTGTTTTCTTTTTTTGTAGAGAAATGTTTAGAAACCAAGATGTAGGTACTAAGTGTGCCTATTGTTACAAAGGGCTTCTAGGCCCTTTCAGTGGATAGATACGTATGAATTCTTACTGCTGAGTTCATACAACTCCTATTTAAGACACAGTATTTCCCTTACCTTCATTTATTTTGTGTTTGTATATCTTTCCTCTTACAGTGAAAATCTTGGTTCCTAATAACAATATATTTACTTACTTGTGTTACCTAAAATAATATAGATAAAGAATTTAGAATTTTAATACCAATATTACCACTAACAATAAGCCTAATACATAAATAGTTTAAGATTTCTTTGCAGTTTTGTGGGTTACTTATTTATTATTATTTTTTTTGTCCTCAGAATGCATCCCATCAAAAATGTTTAGTCAGAAGACAAAGTAGATTTGTGGTTGCCTAGAGTTGGGGGCTGAGGGTGGGGGGATAGGGAGTGACTACAAATGGATACGAGGTTTATTTTGGGGATGATGAAACATTCTGAAATTAGATTTTGATGATTATGGTAGGTTATGGTTATATAATTGTATAATATACTAGCAATCATTGAATTGTACACTTTAAATGGGTGAACTTTAAGGAATGTAAATGCTATTTCAATAGATGTGTTAAAAATGTATGATCAGAGTATATATTCAAAAGTTACTCTTGGTATGATTATCAATTTGATACAGAGTTAGCTTATACATTTCTATTTGTATTCAATTTTAGGGACTGAATATTTTCTTAGAAAAAAAATTATTATTTACAGTTTTGAAAACAAAACATTTGCAGGGTCCGTAAGTTAAAATCCTATAAAACGAGACCCACTCTTATCCCTTTCCCCTCTACACCCTATAGTTAACCATTTTCGTTAGTTTCTGATTTGTCCTGCTGTGTTTCTTTCTGTAAAAATATACAAATACATACACATATTTTCCCCCTTATTTCTTACACAAAATGTACTATAGTACTACATATGCTCATTTGCATCTTTCTTTTCTTCACTTAACAATAAAACCTGGAAATCTTCCACATCAATTCATAGAGATTTTCTTCATTCTTTTTTTTTTTTCCCTTAATGGCTGTAGAGTATTTTATAGCTACACCATAATTTATTTAATCAATTGCCTTTGGATCAACATTTGACTTCTTTCCAACATTTTGCTACAACAAATAACCTTGTGCATACTTTTTTTTTTTTCATTAAATTCAGTTTTATTGAAATACATTCACACACCATACAATCATCCATGGTATACAATCAACTGTCACAGTACGATAACACAGTTATGCGTTCATCACCACAATCTATCTCTGAACATTTTCCTTACATCAGAAAGAACCAGAACAAGAATAAAAAATAAAAGTGAAAAAAGAACACCCAAATCATCCCCCCATCCCACCCCATTTGTCCTTCAGTTTTTATCCCCATTTTTCTACTCATCCATACACTAGATAAAGGGGGTGTGATCCACAAGGTCTTCACAATCACACTGTCACCCCTTGTAATCTACATTATGATATAATTGTCTTCAGGAGTCCAGACTGCTGGGTTGGAGTTTGGTAGTTTCAGGTATTTACTTCTAGCTATTCCAATACATTAAAACCTAAGAGGTGTTATCTATATAGTGCATAAGAATGTCCACCAGACTGACCTCTCGACTCCATTTGAAATCTCTCAGCCACTGAAACTATTTCGTCTCATTTTGCATCCCCCTTTTGGTCAAGAAGATACTCTCAGTCCCACGATGCTGGGTCCAGATTCATCCCCGGGAGTCATATCCTGCATTGCCAGGGAGATTTACACCCCTGGGAATCGGGTCCCACATAGTGGGGAGGGCAGCGAGTTCACCTGTTGAGGTGGCTCAGTTAGAGAGAGAGAGGGCCACATCTGAGCAACAAAGAGGTACTCAGGGGGAGACTCTTAGACAAAATTATATGCAAGTTTAGCCTCTCCTTTGTTGTGCATGTTTTTGCATCTATGGAGGTATATCTTGGTGGTAAATTCCTGGAAGTGGAGCTGTTAGGTCAAAGGGTAAATACATAAATAGTTCTATCCAGTATATCCAAATTACCCTCCACAGGGACTGCACCATTTTACACTTCCATCAGCAAACTAGGAGAATGCTTGTTTTTCTACAGCCCTACCCATGGAATGTGTTGATCTTTTAAATTTTTGCCAATTGGAGAGGGGGAAATGGTATCTCAGGGGGTAGTGGTTTTCAGTTAAATCGGGGCTCACAGATCTGGTTCACCACTGGGAATCTCCATGGGGAAGTGAAAGGAAGCAGGGAGCAATCAAACTCCTTCCTGAAGGTATCCAGAGATTTCTACACAGTGGGCTTCTTGCTCTCCTCCAGAAAACCCCAAGGCCCTCTCAGGCTGGCAACAAATGAAGAGCAGAACCAGAAACTCACACTTAGGTCTTTTCCTCCGCTTCCATAGGAAGGGTATGTGTCACTGCCAGGGCCTCTGCTAGCCCCAGTGTACTCTCACACGAATTAGGGAAAGGTCCCTCAGGGTAGATGCAGCGTTGCCCCAGGGCTCATGCTTCCAGAGCATGAGCTGGAGTTCAGCTCCCACCTGCCCTCTTGGCTAGGCACCCTTGTGTGTGGTGGCCCTAACAATGGATTCAGTAGTCAGCCTTTCACGTGTCCCCACAGTGTGGGGTGAGAATGCTTCCCCCACAAGACTTCCTTGTGGGGAAAAACAGAGAAAACATAAATGACTGCTCATACTCACATAGCACTTTTCAAGTGAGAAGCCCATTTGCACATGTGATCTCTCTTAACCCTCCCAACACCACCACATGGCAACAAGAAAGGCATTCTCACCTGTTCTCTCCTGTGAGCTACCTAAGGCTGCAACAGGCAAAGAATATGCTCACCCTCACACAGTCAAAAACATTCACTGGCAGCTCCCAGGTTTCCTAAAGTCCAGGAGATACTTTTTCTATTGTCTGTGGTTTTCAAATCTATTTGCCTATCTATCTGATCTAATCTAATCTAACCTATTTTCCTTCTTTCCTCCCCTCCCTTCCATCCTACCCAGCAGAGTCCCAACATTTTGTTTTCCTCTTCAAGAAAAAAGCTCCTAAGAAATCCCAACATACAAAAACAGAGCTGACTTAGCTGAATTGGCAGGGGAATGGGGAGATGGGAGGGTAGGGATCTAAACCCTACTTTCTCAGCCTCCCTCTCTCTCCCTGTAGTGGCCCTTGAAGCCTCTGAATGACCCCAAGGAATGTGAAAACTCTGCACTGTACTAGGCTGTTTCCCTATTATTACCACAAATTACTCTTGTGGCCTCATGATTCAAAAGCACATGGATTTTTTTTTCTCTATTTTGCTGTTAGCTCCCATTGTTAAGCATGGTTAACATAGTGACTTCAGATACACACATAAGCATACTCACATACCAACACATATACACAACACACGCCATTAGTTCTTGCCCTTCCTTCCAGAAGGTCCTAAAAAGAGCCATCTGAACATTCCTTCCTCCTAGCCCAGGACTCTGGCTGTCAGCAAGGCTAGTCAATTTTGGTTCCAGGAAAGAATCAGAGCTCAAGATGAGCAGCATTGTTTGAATGGGGGTGGAGTGGGGTTATGGCTTTCCCAGGAGAATGAGAGCTAACACTGCAGACAAGTATGGGAGAAACCCGTGTTCACACTTTGCTAGCTGAAGTGCTGGGGGAGGAAGAATTGTTACCTAACAGCTCTGCCCAGGGCTTGCTCTTAGCCAGACTGCCTGGGCATTGCCAAGCACTCTACGGCAGGGCTGTACCCGGGGCAGACTCCGAGCATGCAGTGTGTACCCGAAGGCTCTGCAACGGGACACAAAGCATGGCAGGAAGCCTGGAAGTGGTCTCTCTCACAAGAGTCAATTCTCAGTGGCCCACCCAAACCCATCCTTAGGCTCCCCAACATGACAACTCCTCCCAGCATCTCTGGGTTGCATCCCTCTTCTTGAAGCAGGAAATAGGTCTTAGAAGGGCCAAGCCCAGGACTCTAGAATGAGTCAGACCCTATACGGAGGACTTCAGCTCCAAATCCAAACCATCTCTTGACCTGCACAGGGTAAATAAAGGGCTACCGATCCCTTTCCAGCCTTCCTTCCGTGTAAGGGACAGACTTAGCAACTCTCTCATTTTTAACACAAAGAAGCCACAGCAGAGAAGTTCGTAAGGAAAAAAAGAGAAACATGGAAAACTGATCTGGGAGAACAAGAGCAGAGGCGTCCATGGCTTTCTCTGTGGCCCGCTGCTGTTTCCTGTCTTTTTATTATGCTTTCTCTTTAATTTTGCCAGAAAATTCCAGGAAGATCTCAAAACTTGAGCAGTGAGTTTAAGATTTATTCAATACCAATGGAAACCCTGTTTGACTCATGTCAGAAAAAAAAAGTAGGTGGGTTTAGGAATTATAAGCCACAAGTAGATTTCCAAAATGTTACAATTTCTCCTAAATTTAAGGAAAAGAGAACTGGGCTCCTTTCAACTGCCCTTTAAAAGGAATGTGAGGAAGAATGTACGCTCTCCAGAGAAAAAACTGGGGCCATGGAAGAGTAAGATCCAAAACTCTTTTAACAAGTGGCAAAGGATGGGCACCCTGGAGGGACTGGAGAATTGAAATTTTTTAAAAATCTAAGCAAGAAAGGGGAAAGCACACAACATACTGGTTTGGAGAGAGAGTTCAGTCACAAGTTAGACCACGAGGGACGGGAGGAGGGGAGGAGTAGGGAGGAGTCCTGAGCTGAGCTCAGGCCACCTGGCTCCAGGGCAACCAGGGGGAAAGCAGCAGGTGGGCCAGGGTGAAAAAGGAAAAAGGGAAAATCCAGGTTTGAAGAGAGCTGGGAGCAGCATCCCTGAGGGCTAGCCAAGTAAGGATCCAAATAAGGCATCTGATTGGTGAATGTTAACAAACAGGAAAGTAGAAGTGAGAAAGCTGAACACTGGCCAGCTCAGAGAAGACAAGAACAGATTTTTCTACAAGAGACATGCCAGGAACTGTTCTTTTAGAATGACACATGCTGAGTTGTAGGCTTAGGTGAGGCAGGAAGACAAAGCTGGTGAGAGAATGAGATTCATTTTTGGAATGGAAGGGAGAGCAGGAGGGGGCAATTGTGTACGTGAGGCAAGGAAAAAGTGGAGAATATTTTTTGCAGCTGAGTATTTGGGTCACATGCTCTCTGCCCAGCTGGGCTCTGCCTGAGGCATTCCAAGGCTTGTTAGGAGCAGAGAGTTCTTTTAAATTGCACATCACCCCTGTGAGGCACCCAAGCAAGTGACAGGAGGTGCTGACCTTAGAAAATCACATTCAAGAAGGAAAGAAAGCAGCACTACCCGGGTGGGGAAAGGGCTGGCTGCTGTTATAACAAGGCTACACAAAGAATATGGAGAAGCAGGAAACGCGAGGGTGGGGTGCTCGCCGGCTGGAGGCAGCGTGCATGGAGTTTACCCAGGAGATTCAAAGCAGGGTCACAAGGAATTCTGTACAATGGGATGAGCCCAGGAGGGTAGAAACCAGCCAAGATTCCAGACCACGACTCTCTTTGTTTACAAGGAACCCAGGAGCACAGGATTGCTGAAGAGTTGGGGGAAATAAAGAAACAAAACTCGGCTTTGGGCTGTCCAGAAAGTGAAGAGAAGCTCAGGGAAATGATGAATGATGCCCGCATCAGGGATGCTGATGGGGGGTGCCTCCTGCTTTCTGACCCTCGCTCATGCTCCCCACCCCCGACTGGAACGCCCTTTCCCTGCCCCTTCTTCATCTGGCTCTTACTCTTTAAAACTCAACTCTGAAAAAAAAAAAAAATTAATTAAAAAAAAAAACAAAAAAAAAAACCTCAACTCTGGCATTTCCTTCCCCAGAAGCCTTCCTGGCTTCACTAACTCCCCAATGTTACCCAATGCTAACTCCATCAAGGCACAGGTCATGCTTTCTGGTCACCAAACTGTGTCCCCCACTAGCAGTGATGGTGATTTATTTATATTGTACCTCCAGGGTCTGTTACCCTGTACATGTAGGGCTCAAGACATGCTTATTGATGAATAAATAGCATGCACATAGATGAATAAATGCACTATGGAGGAGCTTGGAGCAGGGGAAATTGGGGGCTCACAGGGTCTAAGTGCCGAAGATCCTGCAGAGGTCCCCAGGACTGAAGCTCCCGTGGGCTTTAGGAGGCCACTGAGCACCACATCCAGACAAACCCTGCTCCCTACACCCGGTACCAAGCCTGAGTGCCTAGGGCTGCAGAGGGTCTGTACCTGGGGGCTGTGATGGTGACCGCCTGGGGCCCAAAGAATGCTTCCCCCACTATGGAGCTAGACCTCAGGATGGAAATGGGAGGAAAGGGAAGCAGCGAGTTTGCTCAGGAGGCAGTCCCCCATACCCACCCCAGCAGAAGCCCTGTGATGGGAGGGCAGATTCTATGGCTGTAGGCTCACAGCACAACCTACAAGAATAAACCTCCCTCCACCTAAGGCTGTTGGGAGGATTACATAAAATAGCAGGTAAGAATGTACTTTGTGAATTGTGATATGATGTACGGCTAGGAAATGGGTTTGGGTTTGGGATCCTCAGACCGAACTCAATAACAAAATCACTCAGAGAAGAAAGTAATAAATCAATGCCAAGAAGGGGTAGACTGCGGAGACATGACCTTTCCAAAATGCTGGGAAACTGGAGGCAGAGATATTATTTGGAATGCCTAGCTACTAACTCTTCTTTCCTCCCTGGGATAAGGATATGGATGGAATTGCTAATACTGTACTTGGTTCAAGAATCAGGAAGCATGATGTCTGCAAATATTCCCTTGAATGAAAATGCATGGATTTCTAGTTCCACTGTTGTGGTCAGATATGTCTGAATATAAAAAGGCAGAGGTGTAGTGAGAATTGAACTATTCCTGACCCTGTGTGTCTTTATTTTGCACGGACACTGTCACTGCTGCCATTAAGGACTGTGAGGCCAAGAGAGGCTACCCAAACTAGAAGGTAGGTAACCTTGCCCTGGGATATATGTGCTGTGCCTGGTCTCTTCCTGCCAACGTGAAGCCTGCCAAAGAACTGCATGAGAAAATATGCATTAGGATATTCCAAAAACCATTTGGTGTATGTATGTTCTTCTGACTTTTCTAAAATACAGCATTCTTAACAAACTAACCTAAATCTTCCAGAATTCTTTACAGGCCCTCTTTCCCAACAACTACTAAAGACTCCACTGGAGAAAGTCACCCCTAAGCACTGGTGTGGAGGTAAATGTTTAACAGCCAGCTTTCCAGAGGAGGAGAAAAAAAGGTTGAAGCACTTGCCAATTTATGTGGTATAAATACTCCCACCTTGGCTGATTTCAAACTACCAAGGAAAAGTCACTGATGGTGAAGTTGGGACCGAAGAGCATAGCAAGCTCTTGCAAACCAGTGCACACCTGAGACAGGTGCTAACCCCCTCCCTCGTCTCCCCTGGCCACAAGCTTGAGAGGGTCATTCTGCACCTACCTCTCTCAAAGGAATTTTTGATGTCATTGACTTCCACCTGAGATCCCGGCACTCGGAAAATCCCCTGCTGCTGGAGTCCTACAAACAAAACAAGAGAAAGCACAGAACGTGCCATGAGGCCTTGAATTCATGCTTTTTTCTTTGTCCCCATGCTTTCTTCTCTTTTATTACAGTGTTTCCCAATGAAGGTCTCCTGGCAGCAGCCCAAGCTAATGGCTTTTGCTGGCCAAAATACTAGGACACACCCCGCTCTCATTTGTCTGTGATCGCCTGTCTGGGCTTGAAGGAAAAGGCCATAAGGAGTTTATGTCAACAGTAGGCCAACAGACTAATGGCCAGTTTTAACCACCAGGTAGCACAAAGAATGGATTTGATGCCCTCTGCCTATTGAGTTCACTGGTTGCACTGGCTCTGAGTAGTGTGGGCTGAGATTACAGATGCCACAGAGATTTTCAACAGGAACGATAAATAACACTCCCTTAACTACTTCCTCCCCTGACACAGGCACCTTCTGCCTTTAAGAAAAGCTGAGTCTCAGAGTGCATTCTGGCCCGGGCATCAAGGGATTGTGGGACACTAAATTACTATTATTATTATTAAGTTTGGCATTCATCACCAATAACAGCCCTTGTAAATTATTTTTTTAATCTCATTTTTTCTATACATTTCCACAAGGCCATAATAAAGATGAGATCCCGACACCTGATGTAACAGCACACTACAGGATTGAAGGAATTAAAGGGCCAACTCATCTTAAATTGGAATTAATGAGACCGATCCTGCCCTTTTTCTGCGACTCAGATAGTTTTGCTATATAAAACAATTCTCTATATTATAATTTAGGAAAGTGTTTACCTTTAAAAGGCAGGCTACAGTCAAAGTTTGGTTTGTATACAGTATGTGCTCAATAAGTGCTTATTCATGTCTTTAGGGTAACCGACACTGAATTTCTACCATATATGTCTCTGACCCCATCCTCCTGGCTCCTTCCTGTCCAGCCACACTGGCCTCCCTTCCCATATTAGGCCTCTCCTCTTGCCATTCTCTCCACCTGCATTGAGTGGCTGGTTTCTTCTACTTATTGAAGTCTTGGCTCCAATATCACCCCCTCGGAGAGGTTGCTCCTCACGACCTAATCAAAGCAGCCCCACCTCCTCCAACCATTCTCTACCCCCTTTTAATTATTTTCATGGCATTATCACTAGCTAGAATTGTTTCCCTGCTTGTTTATTTCCTTTTCCTTCTAATTGGAAACATAAGCTACCCAGAGCAGGCATCTTACCTTCTTGTTCATGCCTATATTCCCACTGCCAAAAACAGCACCTGGTATGCACTCGATAAATGTATTTTGGGAGGAATGAATAAATGGATAGATGGAAGCACAAGTTAAGTTCTAGGGATACCATGGTTAGCAAATCCCAGACACTGTATTTATTCATGGAGCTTACAATATAGCAGCATGAACTGATTTATTGGCCAAGTATATTCAGTGCTAAAAATGCAGAACACTGGGGTTCGGTGGGAATGAGGACAGAACTAAAATGGTTCCCTGTTTATGCCCTCCCTGCCCCTCAGTTTTCCTAGTTCCTGGGCCCTCTCACCACCCCCACCCATCCCCTGACACACTATGGCTCAAAATTCATCACTCCAAGTAACAGCCATTCCACGGGACATTTTACCCTCGGAAGTAGGGCAATGACAGGACATCTTCCAAGATGAATTAGATCTCATTTCCTCTCAGAATAGCCTAGCAACTGTTCTGGAGAGAGATGGAAACATTGACCCTACATCAAGCTTACCGTATAAATTGATGTATCGGATGCAGCTCTCAACTACAAGCGGTATAGCTTGTCCAGAATCCTTAAGAAAAAACAAATTGTGAGTTGCATGGAGCTTGGCAATCACCATAGGAAAAAGACATTTCACACAAAGAGTATAAACTCAAGCCAGAATATTAGTACCATCAGATTAGTAGGAAAACAAGCAAGGAACTGCTAATCCTAAAGTCTCCACGAATAGTTAAAATAGAAAGTAATCAGTTAATATGCAGAAAAAGGCACAGCTATGATATTTCTAAAGAAATGCTCTGTCTTGTTATCCTGCTGGAAAGGAATCTGGACTCAGGAGGCTTGACGGGCAGATCTGGGGCACAGAGAGGGAATTCACGACATGGTGGAGCTTCCTCCATGCCTTGGAAGGGGCTAGAGTTTGGTTTTCACACTCCAATTTGCCCGAACTCAACGCCATTCTCCCAGGGCTCAGGGATAAAAAGGCAGGATGGGGGTCTCATCCTATTATTGCAGTACCTGATTCCAGATTTAAAAAGAACACACCACAGGGGAAGCAAGGCTAGCCCCAGGGGTCCCTTTGAGCTCTAAGAAGGGAAGCCCTCTCTGCTCATGATGCTACATCCTACACAGCCAAATAGATACTTGGTTTAACAGTAAACACATTTAATGAAAGGTTCAAGAGGCAGTTAATGCCAGCCATTGACCATCTAGTGTCCAACCTTAACCAAAAGAGCTGAGTAAGAGGCCATTCTAAACATATCCACCTGGGATGTGGAAGTATTTTCAATTGTTTCTTCCTAGCCCAGACTTCAAAAGCAAAGGGCTGGGCAAGGGGCAATTTTCTTTTGGATTCCACGATCGGTTGACCTCTCTGTTATTCTGGGTCTCTGAGAGAAGATAGCATATACTTTTAAGCCTTCTAAAAAACGGACCAAATTTTATTACTAGCCTCACCAGTAGGTGAGGAAATATTGAGGCGTATATAATATGCTCATGAAAAGGAACAGAGAAAACCATGAATTTGGGCATTTGCTTGGGTCCTCCACACCCCACCTTTGAATTCTTTCCTTGATTAACTATAATCTGGGGAAGGACAAGAATATGGACCCACTGGCAACAGATGAAGTGGGCTCTGTTCTGGAAGTCAGTATTAAAGACAGGTTCCATCCAGTTGAATGGGACTAACGGGCCTTTCTAGTAAATACCTGGTTCCTGGTTCGAGCATTTCTTCTTCCTCTGATAACAAAAAATAAACAGGCAGCAGAGCAGGAGAAAAAGAAAAGATTACGCAGGAATAAGATCAGTTAGAGTAAGCAGATCCTTCAGAGTCCGTGAACGCCAAAATGCAATGGCAGCCAGCAAAGGTCCTGGGGAGTATGCTGAACAGCCTGCCCAAGGGACAGCAAACTCCAGCCTCAGTGCCTCAGGGGGATCTGCCTCCAGCCAGCCTTCCAATGTGGCTGCCTCAGCCTCCTGCCCAAGACATCAGTTAACCCGTGAGCCTCTTCCTGTCCTTGTCAAGTGCAGGAACTCTGTCTACCTCATTCCCATGTCTTGCTTCTCAAGACAAGGGGCTGTTCATTCATCAGTGGGCAAGAGCTTACCTTAAAACTCCTTAATGTAACCCAGCTGCCACAAAAAGGAAGGAAACACACCCTTCTGTGTCTACAGTAATAATGTCTCTGGAATTTTGCTCAGGAAACCTTGTTCTGTGTAAAAAGCTCAAATATATCAGGTGCCCTCTGGATGGAGTACAACATGATTCTACCTGATTCCAAATTCCAAAACGCTTCCCATATTGCCCTCCCAAATGCCTCAGTAGCTTTTCCTGGATATCCACTTGTCTTTGCTCTCCTTCCTACTCCCTTGCCCCTTGCACTGGCACTGAGAACACCTCTGGGGAACCCAAAAACTGAGGCAGGCCTGAGTGAGAGGTGTCAGTAGAGAGTCACAACACCTTCAAGATTTGGGGGGCCAGAACCAAAGCCTTTGATTTTACTAAAGTCACTGAAGATATCCATTTTCTAGGATGGGGAACTGGGTCTGCTTCCCCACCCACACTCCACGTGTGCAGAAGGGCAAGTTCTGGGGCAGGTGCCATGTCTCATCCAGGCTCCTTGAAGAGGCTGAGGAGTGTCATCTGTCCAGTTCCTGGCAACTCATTGCCTGGAATTATCTGTTAACTGACAGACACACTGGCTAAACCTACCCAAATCCTAGAATTTGATCAAGGAAGCAGCCTAATCAAATGGGGGTCTGTGAGCTATATCCTAAGAAGCTAACGATAATAATACTACCAGCTAATACTAAGTGCCAGGCAGTGCCCTAGAAACATGATGTATATTAACTCATTTAATCCTAAAACAAATTCAAGAAGTAGGTAATTATCATTCTCATTTTACAGAAACAAAGTAGGGATTGTTCCCCTCCCTCAGAGCTAGACCTCCCAGGCTTCAAAATGTATTTCTATAATAAAAAATGAGTTTCCTTCTGTCTGAGAGGAAAAAAAAAAAAGCAAGGATTTGAAAAAGGTCATTCAAGGTAGGGTCCTAGAAGTTTATAAGAACTATAATCCAATGCCATTTTTCCATCATGACTAACTTGGGGGTCTTCCCTGGCCCTCTCAACCATCATAATCATGGAACTCAGTGATGACTTTTTATTGGAAAACTTTTCACTGGCATGACACCTCAAAACCGGGATTCTTCGTTCATCGAGAACAATCTTCCAGATGGCATGCAAATCATGACAGAAAATTAAATTCCATTCACAACTGCTCAAGGATTGAAAATATCCTGTTGCCTTTTCATTCTCTGAAAAGTTAATAATCCTTGAGAGTGAGAACCATGCAATCTGCGACTTTGTCTTCCCACTGCCCGGCTTATAGCAGGAATTCAGGACAAGTTTGTTGAACAGCATTGAATGTAGATGCTGTAAGTACAATTGACTATAAAGAAATGTAATAGTGTTTAACAAATACACTGTAGTGTTTTTTGTTTTTGTTTTTGTTTTTCAGTCAAATGAGTATTCTTCTTCTAACTAGTCCCCTTGGGAGACTCTGTAGTTACTCTAACAATGCTGATCAGTATGCTCTGGGGCCCCTCTTTGGGGACTATTGAAAACCCAGGTGATCAGCCCCACTGTAGCTGGTGCCTATTCCTCTCACCATTTAGTACCTACAATGGTTCTGCAAAGCTGATCTTTGAATGACCTCTAGATACTTGCAAAAGACCAAGGCGTCCATTCTAAAACAAAGCTTTGCACCACTGAAAAAGACCTTTTTAAGGGCTCTGAAGAAGACTTAGCAAAACAGTTGCAGCCATGGCTGTACATTTAGAATAAGCATGTGGCTTCCTACATTCTTTGAGGTGACCATCTCAAAGGGGCAAGCACTCATGGTTGAAGAAGTTCTGATGTGTTTCTCAGGAGGAATAAAGTCAGGTTGCTTTATAGTCACACATTATATGTGGAACTTCTCTGCAAAGAGAATATTTAATTAAACAGAGCTCCAAATTTTCAATATTGTCAGATAAGAGTCAGATTCTTCTACTGTCCTCAGTGATTGCCCATTTACAGAGAACCAAGCAAACTGGGGGAGGTGTCCCTATCTCTGAGTCTTCATTCAGTCTGTTCCTCATTTCCAGTATTCTTCTGTCCTACTCCTCCCTCCTTACTCCTAGCCTGCCTTCAAAGCCTCACAAGAAGCCCATGCTTTAGTGCTCAAGAGCTCATCTTGCTCTGAACTCTCACAGAACTTGTTTCCATGTGGATAACTCACCAAGCGCTTGCCCTGAATCACCTCACGCTTTTCAGTTTTGTGTTTAAAACCTCCCAAGCTCCACTAGAAGCTCCTCGAGGGCAGGGAGATTAACATGATTCTCTAGCCCCCTCTGATGTATGAAAAGTGGCTCTTTCAGGGGCAAGGGTGAATGAGTAGAAAGTTTTTGAGCGAGAAAAGAGAGGATGAAGAAAGAGCACTCTTTTAACCAGCAGCTTCCTTCTCTGACCTGCTGGATGGCAAACTGCTCACTCTGGGTCATCCAAATATTGTCCTTTTCCTGATGCACCCAGTGGGACTTCTCCTTTTGGGCATCCTCCATGCTTCAGCCTCTTAGGTATCCTAAAGCAGCCCCACACAATCCCACCTTGTGTCTTCTACTGTCCTACTTCAGCTTCCCCTACTTTCCCTTCCTCAGAACTCAGCCCACAAGGAGAGACAGTCCTGGGACTGGGGCTGGACCTGACTGCCCTCTCCAGCCCCTTCCTCCCCTGCAAGCCCTGTGCTGCACCCTGTGTGGGGACAGGGGTAAGAGAGCTGAAGCAGGGACAGCTCCACGAATCCAAAATCATCAGCAAAGCCCTAGAGCCTTAACTTTCCTCCTGATAGATTCTAGTCTTGTTTTCTGCAGAAAGTATCTTCATTGGATGGTGGTGGGCTCTCAAATAACTAGCAGACATTTTTCCTTCTTTCTCCCCTAAGTGATGCTAAGAGGGCTCTTCCCTCCCTTGTGTTCCATCTCTACCTGCTGCCTTTTCCAACTCTATCACTATTTTAATTTGCCTTGAGCCATCATATCTGGGATGGCTTTATTCTATATACTTTGCTTCAAGGAAGAAAGAAAAGAGAAACTCAACTAGGTGAAACCATTTAATTTTTAGTTTAAGGTGTGAAGGGCTAATGTGGAATTCTAAAAGGACTACCTCAACTCTTCTCCCTTCTCCCAAACCACCTAAGAGGAAGCAAAACTAAGTGGGAGAGTTTTCACTCATAAAAATTTTGTTTTCGTTTACTGGTCTAGGCTCAACTAAAAACAAAAATCACTGGTATAAAAACATACCATTATCTGTGGGAATTTTCTTTGTGCTTTCAATCTCCTCTTGGGAAAGGTGGGCATAAGCTGATGTAAAGGAGGTTTCTCTGTTATCTCACGCAATACAGCTACACTTCCTGAAACGTTAAGATGTAGCTGGCTAGGGCGGCTGTGCTGGCATTTCAGCCCCACTTGGGCTTCACCAGGTTTCATCATGATCTTATCCCTCCCCGAGGGCTGGGAACCATGGGAAGGCACTTGAGGAGCAACTGGTCAGAGGCAAAAGCAGCTCTGATGAGAAATCCTCACGGAAGCTAAGAGCAGGCTGCAGCCAGGAGCTGGGTCGCAACAGGGCCAGGCCAGAGGGTGGACTGTAAATTCCAGGTCAGGGAAGGGCTGTTGGTGGGGAGAGGAGGGTGGAGAAAGGCTGCCATTACATTGGGCACATTCGCGGACTCTAGGGCTCCCCAGCAAGTACCTTAATGAATGCTTCCATACTGCCGTTAAAGAGTTTATGGCTATACACTGAGAGAGGCCTAGGTCTCCTCATTTTCTGTGGTTTAGGGGGAAGACAGGGGGGCCTAGGGGAAAATGGAACAAAAGAAATCAAGAAAACAACCAACATAAACATACAACTGGGGAAGATGTTCTTAAAACCCACAACTGGAGGAGCACACAAAACGCAAATGGAAGCCCGGAACCCCCAGCACATTGGTTTCCAATGCTCCATCTGAAGGCCTTTGGATGTTTAAGTGGATCTTAATTTACCTACAGTGTTAAGGAGAAGCACTGTCATATAATACGAATGCATTCTAAATGATAGGGGGGAAATAGTAAGTGTCTAAGAAACCACCGGAACTCCAATCAGAGGCTGTCATCCTGCAAAGCTGACCAGATGGAGGGGGAATCAGGGGAGAGAGATGTAATTGGTAGCCCGAGAAAGCAAGAGACTTTCAAAGATGATTGGAAGGGTTAATTTTCATGATTGTGTGTTAAACTAATCATGGAGTCTCAACTCCCAACGTACCAGGGCACTGATCTTCCCGATACCTCTTGGCATTTTAGACGCACTTGACTAATCTTTATTTCATTGATCTAAGAGCCAGGCAATTGTTATTCTTATTTTAGAGATGAAGAAACTGATGCCAAGAGGGAGGCTTCAGCTTCTTTGGGGTCCCTGGATGACCCAGGATGATAATAATCATCCTGTTCTTTAGTCAAGTGCACTTGTGTTTACAGAGCTTTCAAATCCATTATCACATTTAATGTCAGCTCAACCCTGTAGGTATGGGATTCTTAGAAGCCCTGTTATACAGAGGCAGAAACTGAGGCCCAGAGAGAGGAACAGGCTGAGCTGGGCCCCAAACCCAAGACTATTAGGCTCCAGGTCCAGGATTTTCCCCACCAGGCCACTGTCATGGAGTCTGAAGACACTTTTTCATTTCTAGCCAAGCACTTATCCATCCCACTAACACTTGTCTGCAGAGCATTCATGGTCAGGTTGAAAGTGTCTTGCTTTACTTTAGGATTTCCATACCCTGGGCTCCATTCTTGGCCACAGGGAAGGAAAACCATACCACAGTTCACCAGGGAGAGTGAAACAACCACAAACACTGGACCGGTTTCCAGAGTTGCTTACCATGCATATACCTGTGTTGGCTTATTTGCTCATCTTTTGCCACCTGAGTTGGCCTGGCTCAATGCTGCCAGACTTCTGGGGCAAAGGGCTTTTTGAGAGGCAGTTCATTTGCCAATGGCTGGGTTCACATTTTGAGGAGCAACAAGTGGGGACCCAGCCTGGCATAGTCAAGGGTCACTCATGACAAGCAAAGACCTGGTCCCCCACCAGGAAGACTTGCTTACTTGATTTCTATGAATGGGCAAGAAATCTGTGGACTCTGCAGCCAATCAAGACAAACGGGGCTCACCCCAGCCTCTGCTTGCTGGGTTTGTTGTGCCTGTCTCCTCTGGTAGCCAAGGCCATCTAGGGACCACTAACAAACTTCTCCTAGGTGTTTGAGTGTTGAGCAAATGCTGCTAGCTCCAGGACATGCATGGGCAAAAGCACAGTTGACTCCAAACGGCATGCCACCCAAACAATGGAACCAAAATAAATGCACAGACCAAGGGGCTCAGTGTCACACAGATAGGGAACTTAAAAAAATAAAAATAAATAAAAACTAAAAATTTTGAAAAGAAAACACAGGCAAGATTATTTTGAGCCCATCTTGGATCTATGTCAATTTGGTTAGCTAAGTCCATGTCATTTTTTTTTCCATAAGTTACCTATTTTTTTGAGGATATGGGTATGTGGGGGTGGTGTTTCTTACAACTGATCTGTTTCTGAACTAATGGAAAAGCCAAAAGAAAGTGCCAAAAATGTGACAAGAGGCCATAGGTTCTAAGTCCTGGGAATAACTTGAAAATAGCAAATTTCCCCATCTTATTTGCAGAGTATTTGGACTTCTGTTTTGAAATGTTCCCAGTTCATTTCTTTATCTTACATTGCAGGATACCCTCACAACAACCCTGTGAGGTAGGCAAGAATTATTAAATCCATTTTAGACATGAGGCAAATGAGCCCACAAGAGATTAAGAAACTTGCCCAAGGTCAAACAAAGCATATATGATTGAGGCTGAGAATAAAACTCGGCTTTCCCTACTCAAGGTTCCATATATACGGGTGAAATTGAGAAAGCGACTTTATTGCAGAACATCCAGCAGTAGCATTAAATCATCTATTAAATCCTATGGCCAGCTAGAGTGGAAATTCTTAATGCAGATGTACGACACCCAATATCAAACAATCTAGGGTGGCCAACAGGTTTCCTTAAAAGAAGCCCCTAGGTTGTTTCTGGTTTTGTTTTAAGTTTACAAAGTAGAATAAAAGAAAAATAAGATAATTTTCCCCCCATTTCTCCTGCTCACTCCAGAAAGCAAAGGATTATTTGAATCAAACTGTGATGCCTTTCTATATTTTGTGTTCTGTGCATGGATTGGAATCTCTGACAAGGAAACGTAGCTATCCCAACTTTTGCACAACATCAAAATCTATACCAACTTACTGAAGTGCTGGATGGGGCACAAAGTGGGGAGCAGGGGGGCAGATCAGCCAAGGAAAGTGGGGCAGCCTAAGCCTTCCATCTCTTCTGCTGCTCAGTTGCAGAGCGAAAAGGAAAGAAAGAGAGAGAAAGAGAGAGGCAGGGAAAACAGGAACAGAAAAAGCCACAGAGAGGAAGAAAGAGAAACCAGAGACCAATGTCCCCCTTCTGCCTATCATCCCAGATTAAAATGAACCTACGATGGCGACACAAGAGTTGGCCTCAAAATCATTCTGTGACCAAAAGGATGGGAATTAAAACTTTCCCAAGACAAACCAACAGATGTGGGTATCCACATCCAAAATGGTGGCAATATTGCACTTCAATGGTGGTCAGGCTCTCTGGGCAAGAAATCTCAAGTGATTTCACCTCTAATCCACACCATGGGAGTAAGTCAACCTTGGTCAGGAAAGCAAGACTTTAGTTTGAATGATGATAATCAAGCCTTATATTTGCATCTTGCTTTGCCATTTAAGATATACTTTTCAAGTACATTATCTTATCTGACCAGCCTAAATTACAAGATGATGTAGGCTGTTCTAAGATAAGACCCTTAAAGGTGAGGAAAATTTAACATGTTGCCAGTCATGCAAAAACTGGTCTGCCTATGCAAGGTCATTAGCAACTTAAGGAGACCTGCTCACGTGGTCATCCAAAAATGACACCAACTGTGTGCAGGAAACTGGAAAATACAGAGAGCCACAGTACAGAAACATTTTACCCAGAGCCTTTAAGAGTAATTTCAAAACCACTTCCAAGTTGGTAATGAGTTCCACAAGAAACTAAAAATTATTGTGGAAGAAAGGAAGGCTTTCTGTTACTAACAGAAAGTTTCCTTTGACCTTGGCCAGGGCTGAATTTGCGGTTTACTGCAATGTAAATGCAGGTCTGGTAATCCTAGCTTGGACTTCCCAGGCCCTAGGTCAAAGGGGTGTGGAAGGCAACACCTCAGAGGTCTTTATTTGAAAAAACAAAACAAAAAATGAAACCCCTCAGTTTTCCTGTGAGATAGGATCCTGAGGCCTGGCCAAGGGTTTCTGCACAGATCTCTTCTCCTGTGATCCTCTGGAACAATTTTCTCCCCCATGAGTTCTAGGAATTAGGAGGAACTGAGGAACAGCTCAATCAGTTTCCCATCTGTTTCACTATTTGCAGACTTTGGTGTAAAATGTGGCTTCTGTTGTTTTGGGACTATGGCAAAATCCTCTTGCTAAAAAAAAAAAATGTAAGGGGATTGTTTCTAAAAGGTTCTTAGAAATTGACCTTGCACATCTGCTAATCCATTTGCTAGAAGGTTCTTGGCCTACTATTATGAATCATTCTGATGTTCCCAAACTGCCAGGCCCCAGAGGAACAGCTGCACAGGCTAAACTTCTGGAGAGCCCTCAGTCTCTCCCATCCCAGGCTCAGCAAACTGAAAACCCCAGAGCTTTCCCAAACCTCTTCCCAGGCAACTCCCCTCCAGATGAGCGAGAGAGAGTTGAGGGTTCATCTTCCCTCTTGCCAAGTATAGCAGCTTTCCAGGATTCTGGGCCACTAGGAAGAATTTGTGGGAAAAAGCTCTCATCAGGTCACTGGGTCCAGAAAATGAGGTGAAAAGTAGCTGTCAACTGCCATAGGTTGGAAAAGCAGCTTTCCAGAATTCTGGGCCACTGGTTGAAGTTATGCTGGGTAGTGGAAGAACTATTGTACAAGGATCCTTGGCAAAGGACTGGAACTCAGAAACAGGTTCTAAGGGACAATCTGGGCAGCAAGTGACAGGGCTGCTCATGGATCTGAACTCTCTAAAAGTAGAGCAAGGGCCCAGTTTGCCAGAAGTCAGCTCCTCAGCTCTCAGCTGCTGAGCGGAAGGTGTTCACTGGCTCTGGTCTGCTCAGGGGAAAGCACAGAGGGTAATGCTAAGCAAGCTGGAGATCAAGCAGAAGTTGCCCATTTGTTACTTTCCCAGCAAGGATTTCGCCATCAGCCCATCCAAGTGTCCATGAGGTCCCAAACAAGTGTGGGGGCAGTAGGGGTGCATATGCCTGCGTACATGTATATGCACATGCATGTGCCCAGATGTATGTAAGATGAGCCATATCCAAAGCCTTGCCAAATACCGACAGGACTAGGAGCCAGGCTGGGCCGTTTGCTCAGCAGCCATGTAACAGATGGGGAGAGAGGTCAACAGCTAACCTCACAGCCTCTGGCCTCTATTGGTTGCCCTCAGCCACTGTGGGATATTGCTGGCTTCAAGATGAATAGCCCAAAGGGGGAAAAAAGCCCACTGCCCTGCAGCAGCTGGGAAAGCTCCCCTCTGCTATCACTGGCCTGGAGGGAGCTTGGCTTCTCCAGTCTAATGCTAGAACAAGCAAAGCTGCCCAAACAGCAAATTTGCCATCTGTCTCAGCACATCCCCACCATCCCATAGGGTAATTCACAAAGGGCCGTCCTACTCTATGAACAGCCTCACTTTTCTGAGCTCCCAGCACGGTCTCCCCATTTTCCCTCCTTTCTTCCTCTTCCCACCTCATCCCACCCCCCTCCTCAGGCAACCAGGTGAAGGAAAAGAAGACATTCCAGCTCTTACCTGGTGGTGCCACACTCTGCTCTTTCCCCTACAAAGAAAAGGATATGCTGAATTTTAATTGGCTTTTTTAAACCAGAACATACATCTTTTTCGCAAAACACAAAAACAACAGGTCTTAATTGCTTGTGAAATGTGAAACCCAAGTATGCTAAGGAACAGTCTGTTAGGAAGAATTGCATCTTATTAATCCTCCAATGCCTCCCACTTGCAGGGCTGTGATCACATAAATGTTTTCAGTGATTTTCAAACCATGGTCAACTGACCACTTTATATCAGAATCACCTGGGGTGCTTGTTCAAAAATACAGATTTTTTTCAGCTCTATAGTGGACCCCCTGAATCAGAATCTCTGAGATAAGAACCCCAAAATCTGCATTTTAACACTCCAGATGGTCCCTCCTAGGCATACCAAAGTCTGAGAACTTTGCATTATTCTCAGCTGATGAACTTCTCTCTTCTTTCAATGGAAAAGAAAATCAGGAAGATAGGGCCTCTATCTACTTGCCTCCATCAGATCTACCCACCTACCTGCAACTGTCCACACACTCGGGGGGAAGCAAGCGACTTCTGCCAAAGCTCCCTGAACTCTGGGTTCCATTCCCTCTACCCTTCTCAGGGGCTGTTTCTGCAAGTGCCTCCTCTCTCTCTCTAGCATCACCAATCTCCTCCCTTCTGGATCATTTCTATCAGCATGTGAATGTGTTCTGTACACATATCACCTGGTTTTTCAAACCCTTCCTTGACCCCATATCTCCCTCTAACTACATCCCCATTTCTCTGTTCTCCTTTATAGCAAAGCTTCCTGAAGGAGCTGTCTAGAAGCACTGTCACTGTCTCACACCCTGTGCTTTCCGCACAGTTAGACGTCTGTCCTCACCGCCACCGAGACTGCTCTTGTCAAGTTTACGAATGTTCACATGTGGCTGAATCCGATGGTCTTCTTTGTTCTTCTTATTTGACTTCTAGGACACTTTGACTCAGTTCGCCACTCCCTTCTTATAAAGCTTTCCGCTCTTGACTTTCATGACTTTACACTTTCCAGATGTTCTTCCTACCCTGCAGGCTGCTCCTCAGTTTCTTTTGCTATCTGCTCCTCATCTGTCCAATCTTAACCTCTAAGTCCTGGAGTGCCCAAGGCTACAAACCTGGGTCTCCCTGTCTTCTCTCTCTACTCACTCTAAGTGATCTCAAATACCTACTGGGGACTCCCAAACCTTATTTCCAGACCATATCTTTCTCTGAGAGTCCAGACTCATAGCTCACTTCCCTCTTTTTTCTTTAACAGCCCTAAAAATGCTAGCACTGAAAATTCACCCACTGAAGTATGTAATTCAATGATTTTTAATAAATGTACAGAGTTGTGCAAACACCCCCACAATTCAATTTTAGAACATCTGGATCACCCCCAAAAGATCCCTCCTGCCCATTTACAGCCATTCCCTATTCTCTTTACAGTCTTAGGCAGCCTCTGATCTAGTTTCTGCCTCTGCGGATTTGCCTTTTCTGGCTATTTCATATAAACGGAATCACGTACTATGTGGTTTTTTGTATCTGGATTCTTTTGCTTAACATGTTTTTGAGGTTCATCCATGTAGCATATTTTGGTACTTCATTCATTTTTATGGCTGAATAATATTCCATTATGTGATACATTTTTTTAATCCATTCACTACCAACTGCCCACCTGACATCTCAAACCTTCCATGTCCCTCAAGGCACCCCTTATTTCCATGCCTCAAACCTGCTCCCACCCCTAGTCTTTAACATCTCAATAAATGGAACCACCCATTCATCCACGTGTTTATGCCAAAAATCTAAGCATTATCCTTGAATTCTTTCTTTCCTTCATACCTTAAATTTGTCCACTTCTCTCCATTTCAACACTACTTTCTTAGTTCAAGCCACCATCATCTCTTGTCTGGACCACTACAACATCTTTTCAACTGGTTTTCCTGCTCCACTACAGTCCATTCTGGACTCAGCCAAAAAGATCTCAAATCCTTGGTTAAAACCTTCCAGTAACTTCCCATCACACACAGAATAAAAGTCAAACCTCTTACTCTTACCCTTCATGATCCAGGTGGCCCTACCTACTTTTCCATCTACTTCTAACACTTTCTCCTTTGCCCACTGTGCTCTAGTCACAGAAAGCTTCTGTGTGTTTGCCGCCCCACTGCCTGGAATTCTCTTGCCTCTGATACTTGCATGCCTTTTTTTTGTCTTTTGGGTATCAGCTTAAAAGTTGTGTCCAGAGAGAAGCCTCCTCTATCTAAAGCAGACACTTGTCTCTTTATTTCACATTACTCTATTGAAACTCTATCTATAGCTTATCACTAACATTTTTCTTGCTTGTTATTCATTTGCTCATCTATTGCCAATCTATCCCCACTGAAATATAATTTCCACGAGAGGAGGAATCTTGCCTTTTTTGTTAAAACTGCTGTAATATCAAGGTCTAGAAGAGTATCTGGCACAAAGTATACACTCAATAAATATTTGTTGAATGAATGAATGAACAAATCCTCTACCATCAAGAAACTTAGTACCAAATGATGATAAGCCAATAAATAGTGTTATTGTAATCATGTAATAAGTGCCACACCAAAACTGCACACAAGTGGCATCCCTCATAATGACAGATGAGCAAACAGGTTTGAAGAGATGTTGGGGCCTCCCCAAGTCCATAGTAAGCATACAGTTTAAATTCCAATTCAAGTTGTCTGACAACAAATTTGAGTTTTACCTGGGGAACCTGGTTTCCCCTACACAAATATGGAGTGAGGGAGGGTGGAGATCCTCAGAGGAATTTGTCTCAGACCCAGTGACTCCCTAAAAGTGGCACTTGGTTTCTAATAGCACCTCATTCTTCTGGGGTTCAGGGATGCCACACCTGAGAAGTCAGCTCCCTGGGCTGTGATGTGGTGCTCAAAATGAAGAGATTAGACAATATCTGTTCCTTCCCCTACCAAAATGGTATTGAAAATACAGAGGTCTGGGGTTTAGCTTTTCTACCAACTCACTCTGTGATTTGGCCAAGCCACTTCCTTTCTCTGGGCCTCAACATCCTCAGTTTAAATGAGGGGTTCTATTGTCATTTTGGGCAAGTTGTCTAACCAGCATATTATAGATGCTTACATTCCTAGATCCCACTCACCAAATGCCAGTAGTGTTTGTTCCTCAGTCATTGTGACTTCCAAAAATGCACCCCCTCCCCCATTTCCCAACAGTTGGGGTAGAAGTGCCCCAGGCTGAGAACCTCTAGACCAATGCTGTCCAAGAGAAATATAATGTAAGCCAGAAATGCAAGCCATGTGTGTAATTTTAAATTTTTAGTAGCCATTTTATATAAAGTAAAAAGAAACAGGTGAAATTAATTTTAACCATATATTTTATTTAACCAAAAAATAGTGCCATTTCAATACATATTAATATAAAATTAGTGAGATATTTAATTTATTTTTTGTACTAACTCTTCAAAATCTGGTGTGCATTTTACACATCTTAATTCAGACCAGGCATGTTTCAAGTGTTCCAGAGCAATCTGGACCTAGAGAACAACATATTGTACAGCACAGCTCTAGACTCTGGCATCACATCCAGCATTAATTAACATTAGGGGCATTTTTTAAAAAGGACTGAGCATTTGTTTTCTTGACAGAAAACAATTTAAACTGGGGCCAGACAGGGAAATGAGGGGAAGAAGAGAGTAAGCTGAGGTCTGAAAGTAAAATTTGGAAGGAATTGGCACACAATTCCTTAAATTCCTGACCAAAGCAACAAGCAGTTACCAAACTGACTGCAGTTGGTTAAACTGGAGACAAAGACCAAAGCAGGAAAAGAGAAAAGTTGGGTAAAACAGGCAACTGCATTCTGTTTAATCTGATTGTGTGTTGGGAGTCTGCTACAAATTCCTACCAGACACCAGTCTGAGTTAAGTTTTTCATTTGGATCCAAGACTTCTGGTTAGAACCAGTGGCAACATGCGGCAGAAAAGAGTCAGCCACTGGCCAGGGATGGTACAAGGAGGGTGGACTATAAAGCATATAATTTCCCCTAGGGTTGTAGTCAACTGTGACTTGGACTTTCAGTTTCCTATTCTACCTCCTCTTGGTTCCAAAAGTGTCCACTCTTCTATGGACTCACTAGGCTCCAATTACACTGACCTTTTAGTTCTTCTAACTCTCCACACCCTTTCCCATCTTTGCATGTGCTGTTCCCTCTGCCCCGTCACTCTTTCCCCAGCTTTTCACATGGTGGGTGCCTTCTCATTCTTTAGGCTTTGCTTAACAGTCACTTTCCCAAAGAGACCTCTCTGATCGCTCAATCTAAAGTAGGCCTCCCCACCCCCACCCCCCACTTTAATTTTCTCCATCTCAACCCAAATTTTTCTTTCATGGCACTTATCACTATTATAATTCTTTGCTTAATTGTTTGTTTATTGTTTGAGGTCTCTCTTCCCCATGAAGGCAGGAACCTTGTCTTTTACACCTCTGTGTCCCCAGTACTAGCCTAGCTGAGTGCCTGTGTTTTTGGATAGATGGACGGACAGATGAACAGACAAACAAGGACAGGGAGAGGAGAAGGGGGGAGGTAAGGGATCAAAGGGTTTAGGTCTTGGAATTGAAATTTCAGAACACACTTAAGACAGACTTTCCTCTAGAAGGGAACCTGACATCCTTAAGCATTAGACTCACATTCCAGCTCTCAAGAATCCCATTGCCAATGCCTTTTGGAATACGGTGTCTCAATTTCTAACAAATACCAGAAACCAAAAATGCATTGCCCTTTATCTTCTGAGACTTGCGGAATTTAAAAAATATATATTTTACAGTTGATGGTTCAGTCATTTTCTAGAAGGCCAGACTGTCTTGTCCTGGTGGACATTTTGCTGTGTAATGAGCTATTAAATCTTAGCCTGAAAAGATTAGGTCCCATCCTTTTTATAGACAATGCACTATTCATCCTTGAGGGGCTTTAGTAAATTGAAAAACCACCAGCTTTGGTGTAAACCCTGGAGCTTACAGACTACCCAGACCCCAGAGTACTAAAAAGGTCAAGGATCTAAGACTCAGAGATGATAATAAACTGAGAATTCTCTGTGCCATAAAATGACACAGCAACAGCCAAGAGCATGTAAAAAAGAGGATGTGCTCTGGTTCTCAAGATATGCCAGTGATACAGTGTATAACAAGGAATGACAATTTGTAAAGCAAATTCATTGACTTGTGTGACTGGGATCAATCATATTCAAAAATTCACTTCTAAATGAAGGTGACTCAAAAGATTTGTTATTTCCATTGGCTTGTGGTTTCTTCAAGCCATGCAGTTAAAGAAGAACTTTACAGAAATTGAGGCCTTCAACATGATACTTCATTTTATTTGGTGTGGGGGGTGGGTGGGTGAGGGGAGCCTTGTATCTTTTCAGCCAACATATTCCACTTGGCCCCATATTTCTCACCTGTTTCCAAAATTTCTAATTCCTTCCTCCCAATACCAAGTATCCCTCCAATGACATAAAAAGGCCATTGATGTAGGTGTAACCTCACCCTAGGCCCACTCTTAGCAGAGCATTCTGCTGAGTGGAAGAGCCAAAATGCTCAGGTAGAGGTGTCTCATCTGCTGATACTCAGAAGAGGGAATTAGCCAGGATTCTGAGCTCTCTTGTGATCTGATTGCTCTTCCCAGGCACCCTTTCCATTGTCCAATGGCCAGGATTTGGTCTTATTTTATCCAGCTTCAAAAAGGGAACAAAAATTCCATATGTATTAAAATTCCCTTATTGTTATTTCTTCATTCTGTGCTACTGCAAAGTTATTTGTGATTAACTTGTTTTTAACTTTTTTTAAAGCAGAAATATTTTTTAAATATTTTACCTACTTCCTAGAAGAAAATGTAATACGTTCTCAGTATTTCCAGGAGACCGTTCCTATTCACAATGGTAATTTGATGAGCAACAACCACGCCCCAGACACTGCTGAGTCAGCTTGAACTGTGTCTCTACGTTCACTGGTCCAGCCCTAGAGTGTATGGGGGGGGGGGGGTGCAAATTCTTTCTGTAAAGGACCAAGCAGGAAACATGGCTTGTGGGCCACATGGCCCCATCACAACTTCTCAACTCTGCCTCATAGTACAAAAGCAGCCATAGGCAATATGCAAATAAGTAGGTGTGACTGTGTTCCAATAAAATTTTATTTACAAAATCAGGCATTGGCAGGATGTGGCCTGCAGGCCACAGTTTGTTTACCCCTGGTAGAGGCATTTATAGCTCTCTCAGCTTCTTGGAGTTCTTTCTCTTTCTTCTAGGGATCACTATTCACTATGTTATGTATCCTGCTTCTAAACCACAGTCTTATTTTACTAGGAGTGTCTAGGGGAGGCCCTGGGGGCTTCTACCTCAGCTGCGCAGGAGACTACAACGTCTTTCCCAATGCTTGGACACCCAGAGCCCTTCTGCCTTCTTCCAGATTTGTAGTTGTGTTTAGAATGGCTGATGCTTTCAGATGACTGATCTCTGAACATTTTTACAAGAGTCCTTTCCTGACATGATTCATAAATTTCCAGATATTTCCATGAGATAAGAGAAAGCTTGCCTCAGTTTGAGGATTTCCAGGAGACAGGGAAAGCCCGATTGGCCTGGAGCATCTGAGCTCCAGCCATGTGTGGAGACAGTTACCTAAACGGAGACCCCCCTCCGCAGTGGTAAGTCATGGGGGTGGCAGATAACCTTGACAGGATGTGATGAGAATGGCACTTTACACCGGGGGTCTTCCTCCCCCAAACCCCCAACCCCAGCCCAGTCATGAGAAAAACATCAGATAGATCCCAACTGAGGGACATTTTACAAAATACCAGACCAGTACTCTTCTGAGAAACTGGTACACCCAAGAGAAGCCAAAGGAGACCTGGCAACTAAATGTATGTGGTATTCTGAATGGAATCCTGGAACAGAAAAGGGGGATTAGGTACAAGCTAAGGAAATCAGAATAAAGCATGGATTTTAGTTAATAATAATGTGTTGCTATTCATTAATTGTGATAAATGTACCATGCTAATGTAAGATGTTACTAAGAGGGGAATCTGGGTGTGGAGTACATGGGAGCTCTGTACTGTCTCTGTAACTTTTTTGTAAATCTAAAACTATTCCATGATTAAAAGTTTATTACAAACAAAAACAAAAAACAAACTTCCCCAGAAGTGACTGATCTAACAAGACCGATCTCAGTTATCAAAGCAGCACAGTGGGCTTTTTCACTGCTGGTTTACTAGAAAAGAGGAATAAGGCAGTTCTTTTAGATGGTTCTTTTTTAGCTGCCCCTAGACTTCTGAAGCTGCATTCTCCTGGAGTTTTTTGGTCCTAGTCAGTTCAAAACTTGGAAGAAGGACCGGTAAATCACATCTCAGAGCAAGGTGGGGCTGAAGGCTAAATAAACATGTAAGATAAATGGGCTAGAAGTTATGCCAACCAAAACTAATTATTACTTCATTAAGGCCATTCAGGCAAGGGAAGTAATAAAAGGTTGCATCTGATAGGACTTTCTCCTCCCAGCCAGAGGACTCTCCAGAATCTTAATTTCTAAAAAACATCTGGTTTTCTAAATCCAGGAAATCTGATTGCAAAAATACCAGTAGCCACTAACTCATTAGGGCTCGCCTTCTGTTCCATGTCTCTGAAAAAAAGTCCCCAACATCCCAGCCCCCTGGTTCATAGAAACCAATCCTCTCCTTTACTGGTCATCTTGGAAACTGCTCCCATCACACACTCATCCGGAGCCCCTCTCTTGGACTTTCTCTCATCTTTTCCCTCCATTCTTTCTGCTTTGGTTCCCTCTTTCCCCAAAGTTACCCACACCTTTCCATGGCTCTGCTCATGCCCTGGCCAAATCCTGAAGTGTCAGGATGGGTAGAGATCAGAGAGATGGGGAGGAAATGAAGAAAAAGCTATTGCAACTAATGCTTCCCCCTCTACCACTTAATCAATGAATTTTGACAAATTTATACCACTATTTGACAAATGTAACCATCAACCAAATCAGGATAGAGGATGTTTCCATCACCCCAAAAAGCTCCTCTCCATATAGCTAGAACACACAAAATTAGTCTATGGTTATAGAAGTCAGATGAATGGTTGCCTGGAGTGGAGGATAGGGGGATTGATTGCAAAGGGGCACAAGGGAATCTTTGGGAGTGATGGAAATGTTCTTATCCTGAATTGAGTGGTGATTATACATGGCTGTAGACATTTGTCAAAACTCACTGATTTCACCTATAAAATGGGCACATTTTATTTTATATAAATCATATATCAAGAAAGATGATCAAAAAAAATCCCATTGGTGTATTTTTAAATCCCTGGTTGTTCCTCAAATCCCTGGTCCTTCCTCTTCCTTGAAGCCTTTCCAGCTCTCCTGGGCCCATGGTGACCCCTTGCTCACGTGACTCACAGCCCTCCAAGTCTGTACCATTCATCTGGCAATTCATCTAAGATTGCCCTGTAATTAATGTTATCACTACTGAATTTTTTATGGATTCATGAGTTGTTTCTCAGCTAGACTGCAAGTTCTTTGGGGGTGGGATACAGTTTCATTTCTCACTGTATCCTCTAAAGCATGAAGCCTACAAATGCCAAGAATCCACAGATCCCAGAAGCCCACTTGATAACTCCTGAGTGGATGGATGTTAGGGATGGATGTGTGACCAGCAGCATAGCCACTAGAATGTGCTCCCAGTAGGGAGAAGAGAGTGAGTCAGTGAAACGGCAAGGATGTGCCATGGATGGCAAATACCTAATGGCTGATAAATGCCAGGCCCTGGCTCAGCTCCCATACTCTCCTCCTCTTCCTTCCCCAGAATTCTTCTGGTTGATCTCTAGGCCTACTTCAAGCTGTCATCTTGGGATCTACCAGCACCATCACTCTGGAAATTCCCTTCATCTCTCTCATACTGGTCCGCTATTTCCTGGACCCAACATTTTCTTTCTATTTGGTGGGGCACAT
Source organism: Choloepus didactylus (assembly GCF_015220235.1). Classification (NCBI taxonomy): domain Eukaryota; kingdom Metazoa; phylum Chordata; class Mammalia; order Pilosa; family Megalonychidae; genus Choloepus; species Choloepus didactylus. The sequence goes on from NC_051307.1 coordinate 239,001,848, forward strand.
CCTTCAGCTAATGGCCCTCTCCACACAAAACACAAGATTACATATGGATGTTATCTGAGCTTAAGATGTCCCAAGCAGGGTCCAAGAGCATCAGAGATCCTAGGGCAGGCCCAGCTGAGGTACTGTCCTCATAGCTGAGCCTCGTACCAGGTCCCAGGGCTACTGGGACTTGTGGCAGACCACTCCTAACCTTGTGATCTTGTTCTGATCAGCAAGCTCCTGCCTTGGACCCTGTGCCCGAGTCCATGTCCAGATGACCTTTATGTTATGGGTTGAATTGTGTCTCCCTTGCTCCCATGAAAGTGACCTTATTTGGAAAGAGCATCTTGGAAGATACAATTAGTTAAGATGAGGCCAAACTGGATTAGGGGGGGCCCTATGACTGATGTTCTTATAAGAAAGGGAAATTCGGACACAGAGACAGACACAGGGGAGAAGACCTAGTGAAGACAGAGGCAGAGATGGAAGTGATGCATCTATGAGCCACAGAACACCAAGGATTGCCAGCAAACCATCAGAAGCTGGAAGAGGCAAGGAAGGATTCTCCCCTACAGGGTTCAGAAGGAGCATGGCCCTACTGACACATTGATTTCAGACTTCCAGCTTCCAGAACTATGAGACAATAAATTTCTGTTGTTTTAAGCCTCCCAGTTTGTGATAATTTGTTATGGCAGCCCCAGGAAACTAAGACACTTTCCATTCAACTATTATTCAGCAAACACTGAGGGCTTAGTATGATCCAGGCACTGTTTAGGCACTGGAGATCAAGTGGTGAACAAAATAAGCAAGCAAGTCCCTGTCCTTGTTGAAGAGATGATATTGCTGGGGGTGGGGGTGACCAAAGACAATAAATAAGCAAATTAAGAAGAAGAAGATTATTTCACATGGTGACAGGAAGAAGAAAATCAAACAGAGGTGGTGATTCCTTGAGTTTGGGGGCAGGGAGGGCCTGTCTGAGGAGAGGGCATCTGTGCTGAGAGCTGAAGGTTAAGGAGTCATCTGTACAGAGATGTGGGGTAGAAGCATTCCAGGCAGAGGGAATAGCAAATGCAAAGGGTGTGGAGGCAGGAACAAGATTAGTGAGTTCCAAAGAGCAGACAGGAGTGGTGTGGCTGGAGCACAGTAAGGGAAGGGAGGGTGGATGAGGTCAGGGAAGTGAGCCTCGCATGAGAAGCAGCTGGGATTTCATTCCAACTGTGACTGGAAGACCTCGAGTGGCTTTAAGCCTAGTCTTCAAATCCCTCAAGGACTAGACCCTGCCTTCCATGTACAGATTTTCCTTTTCTGGACCTAGAATCCTGGCCAGGCACTCTAGGAGTTTTCCTGGCAAATAGTACCTGCTGAAAATCATCAATGCTGACCCCTGTGTCCCTGGATTCCCCCTCACCCTACACACACCTACTAGGGACCTTCAACCTAAACTAAGATTTCTTGTTTCCCCATATTGCCCCAGCCAGACTGGACCTTCTCAGCATCTGTGCCAGGGCTATTTCCCCGGCCTACCCCGTGCTGGTAGGTGGGTCCAGTACCAGACCTCATTCCGCCAAGTGCCAGTGTCTCAAGCTGTAACAGCTAGAAGGGCCACAACAAGCCCACTGGGGAACGCCACCACTCCTCACAGGCCCCATTATTGGACTCACCTTCGCCCAGGGTCTGCTTGAGTAAGTCATGCTTGGCCTGTAGTTTGGTGATGAGGTTACTGCCGTTCACGTATTCTTTAAATTTCTGTAAGATACAAGGCACAAGAAAGTTATAGATTATGGGACCAAGTGACGGGATCTCCGCCTCTGGAACTGACCTCTAGGATGGAGATGTCACCCTCAGAGACCCCAGTGAGGGGAAATGAGGGGCCTCTGTGTCTGCTCCTTTGCTTCTCTCCACTCAAATCCTGGGCTCTGCCAAGTGCAGCTCCCAGTCCTTTATGAGCTCCAGGCACTTCAGGTCAGGGCTTGGCAACACAAAGAAACCTCAGGGAGAATGGGGGCAGTGAATGCTGCTTTTGTTAGGTGAGGACTGTGGGAGAATGAAGCAAAGGGTTTCCTTAGCCATCAGCACTCTGCTGTGCTTCTAGAAGAGTAATACAGATGGTAACCGTCCCTGGTGCCATGGACTGAGGCAAGAGCACTTTATTGAATCTGTCAGGGAAGAGCCTGGGAGTTAAGTCTTTTTTATATCTGGTCCTGGCTCTGAAGGAGGAAAGGCTTTGCAGACCCCTCTGACAGACTTTCCTACTGAAATAGCATTGGGTGATATGATCTTCCTCCTTTTACAGATATGACAAGTGAGGTCCTGCCATAAGTCAATAGCAGGCCAGAACCAGACCCCAGGCTGCCTTCTAGTTCAGGGCCCTTTGCTAAGCACAGGGCACTTCAGAGCAGTGACAAGGGATGGGGACCAATGCAAAACAGAACACGTCCACCTGCCTCCAAATCAGCCAGGGCCTCCACACAGGTACCAGCATTTCTCAGCCACTCACCCACCCTGCATCACCTGAGCAAGGTCCCAGAGTCCTCTGCTGGGAGTGCCTTTGCTAGACTGTGAGCTGCTGTAGGGTGGAATCCATGTCCAATTCCTTTATGGACCCCTAGCGCCTATAGCTGCACCTGGCATACCGTAGGTGCTGAGAAATTTAGTTAAGTCCCTGCCCTCAAGGAGCTTATATACCAGCATGGGGAGACAGATGATATTAAACAAAAAAAGTAAGTGAAATAAACAATGGGTCAGATGGTGGGGGGTACTATGGAAAAAATAAAGCAGGAAATGGGATTGGGAGTCAGGGAGGACCTCAGAGCCAAGCTGACATTTGAGCCCAGGCCTGGAGGAGGTGAGGGAAGGAGCTGGGTATGACCTGGGGAAAGGAGCTTCCCAAGTGGGAAGCAACTGGAAAAGTTTTGTGAATAAAGTCAAGGGATGGGTGTGACTGCCCCAAATCCACCCACCAGTTTCTCACAAAGAAATTCATTATATTACTGCAGCCAGCATGCTCTCAAAAGGGAGCAGGGGTGGGGAGGAGCAGAGAAATAAGCCGTGTAGGCTCAGGACACCACCAATAACACTTGTCGAAGACAGTCTCTGACATCACCATCTTCCTGTTGAACATGGTTGTAGGGGAATGGTCCATGGGGGCTGGGTTCTGACATTTACACGAAAAAGACTGGGGTCACTTCACCCTAACCCCACAGTTTGGTGGGTTTCTGGAATGAAAGAACTGGTGGGATGTTGTGGTATCTTCTCTCCTTTTCCATGGTCCTTCTTAGTCGTTAGGACCTTTCCCCTTGGTCATTAAGAGTCACTTCCCTTTGCATGTATTGGGCACGCAACAGTTCTCAAATGTACATTTGATCCTCACCACAATCTTGGATGGCAAATGGAGAAGGCAACATCATTACCATGTTACCCAGAAGAAAACCAAAGCTCAGAGATGTGGCACCCACTCATTGTGAGATCTTAGTTTAATTATTGAACATTTCTGGGCTTCTGTGTCCTCCTCTGTGTAAAATGAGAGGAGAATCACAGTATTCCTCAAAGGGTGATGCAGGAAACCAGCTGCCTCCTAACCTGCTGGGGAGTTTGTGAAAGTCCAAATTCCTGCCCTGGATTTCTGTGAATCTAACCCCTTCATTTTACACCTGAGGAGGATATAACAGAGACCCAGAAATGGTCAAAATTCCAGGGTCCCACGTCAGGAAGCGTGGTAATCTGGGAATTTGAATTTTTAACATTTCCCAGAGGATTCAAACATGCAGTTAAGTTTGATAACCATTGATCCAGAGGCTCTCTATGGGGGTTCAGTAATAACGTCCCCAGATTCTATCACATCTCCAAGTATTCACCTAAATAGAAGAGCTGAGGCATATGCCAGTATTTTCTCCATCATGCCTCACTGCCCCCAGTAGTTGAAGCTCCAATCCCAAACACGTAACTCATTCACTGTTGAGTTCGTGTTACATACCTGGGCTTTGTGGCCCATGCACCTCTTCCAAGTTTCACCCATGCTTCACATGTGACCCACGAAGGAAAGAATGCTATTACAAATCATACTGATGTTTGGATTAAAAGCAATACATATCCTTAAAAAATGCCAAAAATAATGCCACAACAAGTCATGAGAAAGTGTACAAACCAACCAGGTTGGTAAACTGAGTATTAAGATATTAAAATATAATGTCTTATGGCTCTTAGTCCTGGACACTGATGAATTCTGCCTTTTAACTTCAAGCAGGCTAGACCCCTTTCCCCACTTCCACTACCACGACTTTTTTTGCTTTTACTGCCAAAGTGAATTAATTATTCGTGTGTACTCCTCACTCATCTCTATAACCCATAAGTTCTCTTTGTGAGCACAGTAGACCCCAGTGGAAACAGTGAATGCCAGGAATCAGCAGGGACTGATTCAATAAGACCAGTTTCATTTCCTTTCTTGACAATCTCAAAGAGTGTTGATCAGTGAAAGGCAGTGCATCTCAACCACAGATTTTCAACAACAGATTTGCCGAGGCCCTTCGCAAGATGGAGTTGGACGTTAGTACAACCGGGTGGGTGTGTGACTAGTTAAGTGGGCACAATCAAAAGGTGCTGATTAGTGGATCAATATCAGCCCAGCTGCATGTTTTTAACAACTCTGTCTTTAGCCTTGGCCCTGGCACATCCACGAGTTTTTTTATTGACAAACTTTAAGATATAGAAGCCATGCTGGCTCAATCTGCAGATAACACAAGATTTGAAGAGATAGCATATGTGTTGAACAACTGGATTAGGATCTTGACTGGCAGTCTGGAGCCATGAACTGAATCCATTAGGAGGAAATCTAATTGGTGATTAAGAAAAGACCAAGCCAAGAAATCAACTACACATCCTTAAGAAGGAGGGAGGACTAGTTTAATAGCCATAGAGGGAACGGAAATTTGACTGATGTTAACTTAGCTTCGAAATAACTAAAACAAACAACAAAAAAGAATATGAATTTAGGATATATGAATAGGAGCACAATATGCAGAATGAAAGGGGTGGAAGTTTTGCTCCGTTCTGAGCTGGTCAGACCATTCTTGAGAGTCTCATTTTAGAAGAATCATCGACAACTGGAACATGTTCAGAAGAGAGCAACTAGTATACTGAAGCCACTCAAAACTAAGACTTACGTGGCAGGAATGAAAGAATAAGATATGTTTATCCTGGAGAAATGAAAACCCAGCTGCCTGCAAACCGTGAAAGGCTGTCATATAGAATTAGCCTTGCTCTGGGTTACCCAAAAGAACAGACTCAAGATCAAGGGCTGGAAACCCTAATGAGGAGGATTTTAAAGTTAACAAAGATAAGGGAAATATCTACTCTCCAAAACCAGCCACAACCCAACAAAATGGTTGCTATGGGAAGGAGGGAGCTTTTAATCCTGGGAGCATCCAAGCAGAGTCTTGATGACTGGCGGGGATATGGTTGAAGAGAATCAAGCATCAGATAGAAGGTCTGGACTCATGTGTTTTAAGGTTTCTTGCAACCCTGACATTCTATGTTCAATACACACATGTTGAACTAAAACCCCAGTCCAAATCTCTTTTTCCTTGCCCCTCGCAGCCCCTGACCAAATGGAATGTAAGAAATTTGGAACTCTACATGAAGGGCTGACAACTCATAACCAATTTGCCTGGAATCGTGAGGGGAATGTTTCCAAAGCACACACCAAAGTTTAAGACAACTCAATGCCGCAGTCCATCCACATAACTTTAGGGTTGTTGCTTGCAACTCACACCTGGCTTCACCACCCATTTCCTTTCACTCTTCTTAATAAAACTCTCTCTGGTTAATTCTAGACCAAGAAAGTTGCAAAAACCATCTGGCTCAAGATCAATGTCAGTGTTACCACTTGGCAACTTGTTTTCTGTATTTCAGAAGACGAAGCCCACAACTTCATTTTAAAAGCATGTTGGAAGGGCCTCAGGTCTAACTGACCCATGTGGTTTTGCTGGCTCATCTAGGCTTGGGCTTCTCCCCAAAAGTCCCTGACAGTGGGTCAGCAGACAGTGCATTCTGGGTCCAGAACCCCACTTACTGTAAAATAAAACATTTCTGTTTCCTGCTGATTGGCTCTCCTTTTGGCAATGTTGATCTTACTCATGTAGGTCTCAGAGGCAGCTGACTTTACAGACTCAGTAGATCGACTGTGTTGGAAGGCATCGGAGACATCAAAATCCTCAACCGTCAGCATGTCTTGTAAGGTCTGCATGGTGGCATCCAGGGTTTTTCTAACCTGGGGAGACACAGCATATCAACAAGAATCCCTTCTCTTTATAGTCCCTTTTACATTTCAAACTCCTTTATCCCAACTATCACTTTATTTCTTCCACTGAAAGTCCCTAGGAAATAGGCAGGACGATAATTACTCTTAGTATACTGAGGAGGAAAGTAAAGCAAAGCATTCACCCAGCTGGCTGGCGTGAAAAGCCAAGTTGCCCAGTCTAAGGTCATTTTAGTGTATTGCTTCTGCCAGAGAGAACCTTGGAGAATGTTTTTGCAAAGAAGGGATCCAGATTTCTAGGCTCGTTTCTCTTTATCTGATTTTTTAGCCCCAAATGAGCCCCATCAGAAACACTCCTTATTCTCTTCATTCAGAGAAGGGAGGGGACAAAGTCTGGCTAAGTGTGAGCAGCCATCCTTAACGTGTGAGCTCTCCAGCTATCTGCTACTGGGCTCCTATCAAAAGCCAAGCTGGGAAAAGAGAAACCCAAGGAAGACAGACTCAGAGGCCAACACTGTTTGGCCAGTCCCTCCACACTCCAGCTTCTCATCTGGAATCTAGGCAGACTACTGGAAGGCTACACACACAGAGCACATGAGCCCCGACCTCACAACATCCCTTGCTGAAGTGTGCCTACATGACCTCATGGAGGGTCATTCCAAAAGCAGTAATGGGAAACTCGGCATCAGCATTTGTTGTATAATTATCACTCAAAGTCTCTTTCTTGTCAGATACTCAGCTTAATTGTTACCTCCTCTGAAAGGCCTTCCTGACTGCCATTCTTGACTTAGTGCTAATCACTGTCTAATACTGCCCTTATTCATTTACTGGTTTGTTTGTTTTGGGGTATTAATTATCCATCTTTCCTCACTATAAACTCCATGAGAGGAGGCACCATATTGTCTTGCTGACTCACTGCACTCTCTCTAGAACAACACATGGTATGTGCTCAATAAATAGCTAAATAAATAATACTTAAATAGATACTTGTTGAGTGAATAAATAAATGAATCAATTTTCCTTTCTAGCACAGTCTGACAGAAAGCTCAGGTTGAAAATTAAGCATATTCAAGGTCATCAGCATCCCATACGGAGGAACATTTGCCTTATTCTCCTCTTCTGTGGTTCTGATTTCCAACTTAAATTTCATTAGTGTTATTATCCATAATACGGCTGCATGTACATAAATCTTTCGGGGAGGGATACAGGGCATAAATAAAGAAAGAAAACACTCTGTACCCCTCCTCTCTCTTCTCAGGTTTGAAAAAATACATAATTTGCCTCCACATAAACTCCCCCAAGGGACTGCTTTGATTCATTATAATTCTGAGCTAAAGTCTATCTCATGTTTGTTCTGGGCTTGTCCTTCGTGGAGACACAAAGCAACCCTGCTCTCCTGCTCTAGCACAACACTCTTGAATTTGAAGACAGGGACCAAGACCCTCTACCTCTGGCCAGGACTCTACTTCTCAAGGATGAACCTGCCCAGCACTTTCAAGTAACCCTTCCGTAAGGTCCCCAACATCCTGGTGTCTTCTCTGGGGGCCTCCTATCACTTGACATCCTTTCTAGAGGGAGGTATCCAGGTGGGAATATGATGTTTCCCACCTGACCTCATCAGTCCAGATCAAAGTGCAATCACCACAGATAATACTCTGCTTGTACCCACCTGGTAGTAACTCTGTGTGGCCTAGTTACATGTGCTGGACTGCATGGTAGGACTGACCAGTTCCTTGGAGCTCAGATTCCATGGCACACTTAGTATGCCCCGAGTGGTTTATTTCATTGTGTAATTTAAAATATCTACTATTATTTATGATAAAAATAACAGTTACTCATTGTAGCAAATGGAGAAAAGCACAAAATAAAACACAGAAATTGCCTAAAGTCCCACAACTCAGAGAAAATCACTATTAACATTTTGAAGTATTTCCTCAGGGTCTTTTTTCAATGCATGTGAGTATACACTTTAATTTACATAGTTATGATGACATTGAACATAGAGTTCTACTTCCTTAACTTAATACCTTGTGAGGATCCCTCCATGCTATTAAGCATTCTTGGTGTGCTTGGTTTTAATGGTTGTATGATATTCCATCTTGTGGATGAACCATAATTTCTTATGCACTCCATGGCAAGAGTGAACTCCCAGGAGAAGCCAGGCCTTTGAAAGAAATCCCTTACTGGGCAGAGGGGCTCGCTCACCTCCTCGTTCTCTATCTTGAGAGTGGCCAGTCTGGACTGCAGCTGGTGGTACCGCATGAGCAATTCTGTCTGGACGGGCTGCTGAGCGCTGACCTGACACACCTGCAGAAACGACAGCCAGCCCCTGCAGTTGCCCAGTGCCCGTCACCCATGTTATCATTAACATTCCTACCTACAGATGAGGAAACACAGCTTGGAAATGTTACCCAGCTAGGATGTGGCAAAACCAGATGGGAATCAGGAATCTTCTTCCTCCCAAGTGCCCCTGCCTGTCATTACCAGGTGTGGCCTCTCTATCATCATCCTCTACATTTGTGCAGCACTACAGGTTTTACTAAGCCTCATTTGGTGAGACTAATTAATTAATCCCAAGGCAGGAAGTTATAGGAAGAAAGCAACTGCTTAAGAGAAGCCAGAAAAAGAATGATGAGTAAGAAACAAACCAGCAGAGTGCTCCCTTCCCCAGCATCAGAGAACTGCACTCTCATAGCCCTTCTTCCCCAATCAGTTGATTAGGTGAGGGGTGGAGGAGAGGAAGAACCAAGATAAATGCCCTTCTCCCAACCCCTACACTGTCACCATCCAGGTCTCTATTACTACCTGTGGGCTGGGCCTGCCTGGTCTGCTGCAGAACCTCATTCTTCCCAGGGATACAACTGAGATAGTAACGCTCAGTAGAGCTCTTTCATTGATGCCAATTATTTGCCACTAACTAGGTGACCCAAACTCTGCAGTCATTAGTGGTAACTACAAGGCCAGAATTTTCAGGTCCAGATGATGGACCAAAAGGGCTGTCAGTGTTGAAGCCCTGCAGAAGGACTCTCCTTTTCAAATGAAGGAAGCAGGCAGGGGCATCTGCAGGGTACTTCAAGTGCCATCTCCTAAGGTGCCTCCTTGTCCTTCCCAGCCAAACTGATGTAGTGGATGCCACGGCTGAGCTCCCACAGGGATTTGGAAGCTGGCTGGGTCTGGTAAACTGTTGTTCTGGGTCCTTCTGACTCCTGAGACATTCAAGTGCATGGGTGGGATGTATCTCGGCAAAGAGAAAGGAGCCACTAGAAGGAAGTTTGCTGTACATATTCCTAGGCGATAGAGATGGCAGAGGTGGGGAGGTAGTGAGACCTGGTGGCGGTCCTCCTCAGTGGTTCCAGGAACTAGGGCCTGAGCCCTACAGAGAGGGAGAAATGACATGGGAAATTTAAGAAGCTATTTGCATAAGGGATTTTGTGAAACTTGGGTAACTAGTAGTTCTGCTTTGGGACCAGTAACAAGGTATATTCTCCCCCACCCCGTTTTTTTTCCCCGGAATATAGTGAGAATCTAAGCAGTACAACCAGCACAGGACACTCAGCGGTTTGGCATGCCAAGGGTTCTCAGCTTTGGAGGCCGGGCAGGAGAGGGACTTGAGCCAGCCGAGGGATTTGACTTCAGGCCTCTGAGTTAGACATCCTGTATCTGGAGGTGGGGCTGATGTTCTCCTCCCTCTGCTGTTCTGGGCTGGGAAAGCATGGGAGACGAGATGGAAGCAGCCTCAAGCCCAAGGTCCTAGGGGAAGCCTACCTCATCCCCCATGTGGGGCTGGAACTCAAACTTGAGTGGGGGGCAGAAGACCTGGTTGTACATGTCCATGACAGTGTGCTTGTCGCTTCTGGAATCCAGGTTGTCCACCGCATTCTCAATGACATCCAGCCCCTCGTGGCGAGAGGTCTCCAGGTTGTATTCAGCTGAGAGGTAGGTCCGGAAGGTGCGGGCCAGGCTGGCGTGAAAGCCCAAATCACAGCACTTAGGGAGAGGCATACAACAGAAGGGTGCAGGTGAGAACTTTGCTGCAGAGACAGTGACTACTAGCACTTCCTTCCCCAATATACTGAGTTATGATCACCACCACCCCCCACCACCCTTCCACAGACCTTTCAGCCTGGAGACAAGGGTGCACTTTGGAATCCTACCACAAAAATCACACCAAAGTCCTTAGGAGGAGTTGGGGGGTCAGATTTGGGCAACAGTAGAGCTCCTTTTCAGCTCCCTAAATTCACCATGTTCTTTCTTATCTCTAGGCTTTCACACATGCAGTTAATTCCCTCTGCCGGAAATACTCTCCCTCTCTCCCCCTGCCTAAATACACCTCCTTCTGGTTAGAGGTCACTGCCTTCAGGAAATCCTTCCTGTTCTCATTCTCCCCTCCTCCTGGTGCCCAGAGTTCCCTCCACCTTCCCCACTGTGACACCAATGACTCTGCATTGCAACCATTAGTGTGTCCTCTAGATCATAAGTTCCACGAAGGCAGAACTGCTGACTCCTGTCTACTGCTGCACCTACAGCACCGAGCCCAAGTCCCAGACCCATAGTTGCTGCCCAATAAATACTTGAAAAAGGCATAAATGAAAGGGCTGAAAGAGTGAAAAGGAAAGTCAAAGGGCAGGAAAGAGGAGGGGTCTGGCCTCAGGTCATTGGGGAGGAATGGGCAGGGCAGGGCAGCCACTCTGCCTTGGGATGGTGATAATGGGCTCCCCTCTGCTGTGAAGAGAACAGAGACCTTCTGATTTCCAGACGGGGTGCCCCAGGGTCAGAGGAAAAGGATCCATGAACTTGTATTGAATCTTTATCGAACATCTTCTGGGGCAGATCCCTGTCTGCGTGGGGAGAGGAAAACAAGATAAACCTGTCTGGGCTCCCACACCGGACAATATGGCCTCCGTCCCTGATGTCACTGCTCACCATGTTCTTTCTCCGAGTCCAGTTCTCACTGCAACATCCTGCACAGCTGGTGCTCAGGAGCCAGCGTTCCATTCTCCACTTGTTTAAATTGCCCAATTTTTCCCTTGATAATATCCCACATAAAGCTGATCTGTGTAATTCTGTCTCATTCACTAATTTCTTTCATGTGAGTGTGTCTGACTTAATGAACATACAAACATCTCCTTTACCACACTATGTGCAATTCACTCCTGGAACCCCAACACAGCAACAGCCCTGATCTACAGGAAGGATTTCGGAAGTGCGTGTTGAATATATGAATGCCCAACCTGACTGTGCAGGGGGTCACCAGAGGCCTATCTCCCACCCATGGAAGTGGAAACCATGGGACAATACTCATCTCCCAGGCCCCCAACCTCCAACAGGGCTCAAAAAGGACCACTGGACACTCCAGGATGTTGGCTAAGGACAAAAACCAGTCCTCCCTTCAGTGAATGTTGTGTGCCAGCCCCGACTGTGAGGCCCTGCTCAGTCCCAGACTCCCCAGAGTGCTCACATCGATTAGATCAGAGACGTCATGGATGTAGTATTTGCTTATAGCTGCGTTGGTGGCTGCCAGATTCAGCAAGTAGTCATTTCGGGCCTTCGTGCATTTCAGCTTGTTTTCAGAATACTTAGCCTGCCTCTGGAAGAAGAAAAGAATAGATGTCAGAGCTGAGCCATTTATGGGAGGGATTTGTGGTGTTCTTTATGGTGACTGCCAGCAATTCAATCCCACACACACCCATGGAATGCCTCTATATGCTAGATGAGTAAGAATTGGACCCTGCACTCAGAAGGTTCACCTTACATTGCATGCATGCAGCCAACGACGACACTGTTTGACAAGCATAGGGTTGGCAGATTCCTGGCATGTGGGCCATGGTATCCCTTCTACTTACAGAATGCATCACAAACAAATTAAAGGATTCTTTCCCTTTGAGCCCAGACAAAGGCCTGAGGAAACCATTCAACACAGTATTCCTGGAAGCTTTGTCCAATGGATCAGAGTTGGACAGCAAGATGGAATCTCTTTGTGTTCCTGCCCAAAGGATATGGACAAGGCGGTGGGATCAGAGAGGAGAGAATGTGCAATTCCATGGTAGGCTTTTGGAGAACTTGCAGAGAGGCGCTCTCTGAGTGGGCACTGAGGGACAGATCAGCAGGACTCAGCAGGAAGAGATGGGACGCAGGGGCACGTCATTTCTGAAGGAGGCAACAGCATGAAAGGAGGCCCCACTGGGATGGTGGGTGGAGAACAGAGTATGGAACCTGGTGGGAGGAGGCATTATGGGTTGAGTTGTGTCCCCCAAAAAGATATGTTCAATTCCTAAACCCAGTCCTGTGAATATAACCCTATTTGGAAATAGGATCTTTGAAGATGTGATTACTTAAAATGAGGCCAAACTGGATTAGTGTGGGCCCTGATCTGATATTTCTGGTGTCCTTGTAAGAAGGGGAGAATTGGACACAGAAACAGGGGAGACAGCTATGTGAAGATAGAGGCAGATGCATGAATCTACAAGCCAAGGAACACCAAGGACTGCCAGCAAACCATCAGAAGCTAGGAAAAGGCCAAGAAGGACTCTCCCCTGCAAGTTTCAGAGGGAGCACGGCTCTGCTGACACCTTGATTTTGAACTTCTGGTCTCCAGAATTACAAGACAGTAAATGTTGTTTTAAGTCACCCAGTTTGTGGTCCTTTGTTACGGCAGCCCTAAGAAACTAAGACAGAGAGGCAGCTGTAGGAGCTGCGGGATCAGTTGGTGAAGGGCCTTGGGAGACTTTCTGAGGAAGATTAAGCAATGGGGTGATTTTTTTAATCATAACTGTGTCTGTCAGAAAATAATGAAGGGTGACAAGGAGGCAGGACTGTTGGAGACCAGCAAGAGGATCCTACAATGGTCCAGGAGAGAGATGTCCAGGTCCCCAACCAGGGCAATGACATCAACACTGGAGGTTGCATTCTATTCTCCAAATGCAGCCAGAGTGGGCCTTTAGAGTATAAAATGAGACCTCCTGAGGCCCCTGCTCGCTGTCCTCCAAGGCTTCCTATTACCATCAGAAGAGAACACAACTGCCGCTGATGGCCTGTGAAGCTCTCCATCCCCCGTCCCCTGTCCACCTCTGAGTGGAAACCCATTTCCATGCTCCCCCTCACTCGCTCAGCTCAATCCCTGAAGAGGCCAAGCTCATTCCTAACTTTGGGCCTTTGGACATGTTGTACTTTCTGCCTGCCAGGCCGTCCCTCCAAATCTCTACATGGCCTGCTCCTTCCCATCATTCGGGTCCTGACCCAAAGGTTACATGATCATAGCAGCTTTTATGACAAGCCTGTCTAAAATACACTCCCAGCATCACCACTGCCCCTTCCCCTCCCCAGCACTCTCCATCCCTTTGCCCTGCTTTATGTTTCTTTATAAGCACTTTCCATTACCTGAAATTATATTTTTTGCCTCTTTGTTTACTTGTTGATTGTCAGTGTTCCCCCTCTAGAAAGTAAGCTTTCTAGATCAATCTGCCTTGTTTGTTGTTGGGTTTGTAGCACCCACAATAGTCCCTGCACAAGGTGGGCTGACTGAAGGCCAGGAGGGAGGAGGAGAGTCTGTCTATCTGGATGTGAGTGGTGGGGAGAGGCACGGTGAGGCTGCAGGAGGTGCCAGTCTTGGCTAGGAACCTGACCACCTCCCTGGAAAGCTGTTTCTGTTCTGGGTTTGCCTGGGCAAGAAGAGTAAAGATGGAGTTGGAGAGCTGTCTCACTGCCCCTCTCAGGCCGATGCATCCCACTGCTGAGTAAGGACAGGTAAAGAATCACGATTTTCCTTCCTGATCCAAACACTCCTAAACCTTCCTTATTCCAGATCAAGTTCTTTAAGGTTTTCAGGAGAGGTACTTCCTTGTCCACCTTATAATTCTGAGATCTCCTCTAACTTTTCTCCAGTGTCCTCATAATCTGGGAATTTCCAGAAACAGACTTCTGGCAGTTACATCCTGTGTCAGCCATGCCACCCAACCCCCAAAGGGAGTTTTGATACTCCTGGCCTGTCTTCAGTGGTCCACTATGGCCCTGAGATCATTTTCAGCCCTTTAAGGGATGATGAAATTTTATGCCTGTAAAGGATTTTAGAAGTATTTTAGCTTAATTCATCCAGTTAGTAGGTAAGGAAATGAGAACTAAAGAAAAGCAGCTTGTACACGAGCCAAATGGCTAATTAGTGTACAAATCTGAACTAAAAATTAGCCTCCAGACTCCCCAGCCTTTACTCTCTCTATCCCACTATATTCCGCCCTTTGTCTTAGTCATGTAATTCTTTGCCTAGTTATTTTATTTTTTAGTATATTCACAGATTTGTATAACTATCATCATTAAGTTTAGAATATTTTCATCAACCCTAAGAAATCCTGTACCCTCAGAAGTCATTCCCCTTTCTCCTATCCCTACCTCTACCCCCTTGCAACCATTGATCTACTTTCTATCTCTGTGGATCTGCTTACTCTGGACAGAATTGTACAATATGTGGTCTTTTCTGATTTGTTTCTCTTACTTAGCATATAATTTACAAGGTTCATCCATGCTGTAGCATGTATCAGTACTTCATTTCTTTTTATTGATGAAAATATTCCATTGTATAAATATACCAAATTTTATTCATCTGTTCATCAGCTGATAGACCTGGGTTGTTTTCATTTTGGGGGCTATTATGAATAAGGTTGTTATGAATATTAGTGTACAAGTTTTTGTGCTGACATATGTTTTCATTTCTCTTGGGTAGATAGATACCTAGGAGTGGAATTGTTGAGTCATATGGTAACTCTGTGTTTAACTTTTTGAGGAGCTGCCAGACTGTTCTGCACAGTGGCTGCACCATTTGGCATTCCCACTAGCAAAGTCTGAGGGTTCCAATTTCTCTATATCCTTGTCAGCGCTTGTTATTATCTGCCGTTTTTTTTTTTTTTTAGCCATTCTAGTGGGTGTGAAGGGGTATCTCATTGTGGTTTTGATTTGCATTTCCCTCCTGACTAATGATGTTGAATATCCTTTCATGTACTCATTGGTCACCTGTATGTTTTCTTTGGATAAATGTCTATTCAAATACTTTGCCCGTTTTTAAATTAGGTCCCTGCTTAGTTTTGTGAAGTCTATTTTCCTTTGCTTTCAGTAATTACCCTGGAATTTTATCCTCTTTGCCTCCAGCTACTTTTCCAACTTATCCAAGTCCTGTTGGGTTTTGTTTCTACCCAATCTCCTATAATTTTTAGAGCTAAAGAATCATAAAATTGTAGAATTAGATTTATAGAGGACCAAGTAAACATGTGGCACAATGTTTGGCACATAGAAAGAGCTCAGGAAGTGTTTGCTGATGGCATGGAATGAATGAATGCAGAGAATTCAACAAGAAAATCATAACTCTTTAAGAAGAAAGGAACCTTGTGTACTCTGCCCCTGTAAATTCACCAGCCATGACAGGCATCATCAATTGATAACAGAACTGTTTTTGTCTAAGCCTAGATAGGGCTTCACAATCCTTAATACAGCACTCTGGGCAGCCACTATCAACCGATCAGCGTTGACGTGAACCATGAGACTTATCTGCCACCCCTGTTCTAGTCCAGTGAATTTATTGCACAAATTTAAAAACTGAGACTCAGAGAGATGTTGTAGATGAGGTATTTTCAAAACCCAGCCTGTGTCCAAAATTAGCACTCCTTTCACCATGCCCTATCAAAGGATTTTTCCAGCACCCAAACAGAATGACTCTAAATTTCCCATCTTTGGCTTGGAAATGGCCTTTTCTGAATGGCCCTTGACCAGGTTCCCATGCACTGATTAGTAGCCCGATACTGTTCCCCTTTGTAGAGACACACTCAGTCCCAAGCTCTCCAGCCACTAAACTGATCTCTAGAGCAAGCACCCCCCTTCCCACTGACCAAGGAGCCCCCCACACCTGGTGATCCTTACCCACCCGAGAATATGCTCACTGGACGTGAATCCTGTCACAGTTCAGCCCTCTTGTGGCTGTGCTCCTCCCCCTGCCTGTTGACTCTGGCGCTGGGCCAGGCCTCACAAGCTCCAGCCGAGGCTCAGCCAGCCCTCCCACCCGTGACACTGACCTCTGAGAGACCAGATGCTGGCAGCATCTTTCCACCCCCATAGCCCTGGGGTGCAGAGGAATTGGACAGCACTTTGAAGTCAAGGCTGTCTGTCAGCTGGGAGTAGGACCCCCCACTTCCTGCCTGTCCATGCCTGGGGCCCCCACTTGCCTTCTCCTTCATCTTCTCAATCTTCTTCACAGAGCTGCGGCGCTGGGGCCGGTCCTCGTGCCGGAGCAGATTTATGCTGAGGTCTCCCGATTTGTTGAACTGCTTTTCCTCCTGCTTTTCAGCCTCCTTCAGCTTGCTTTCTGCACTGATGCTCTCCGTGTGGTACATGTGGTAGGTTTTCATGACCTGGGAACACACAAGTACAGGAAATCAGGGGTCTGTTGGGGTCCAGCATGGGCCAGCCCTACTGCTCCCAGCCCCTCCTAAAGTTCTGTGCTCCAGTCTGATCTGTCCCTGCTCTCTTCCCACAATGCACTCTGAGAGCACACACCTTTTTTTTTTTTTTTTTTTTTTTTACTTTTACACAAACTCTCTGAGGACTGGAAATGATAATGGTCATAACCAACATGGCTTCATCATCATCATCATCACCATCAACAACATTTTGACCTGTCATTAAATCCTTATTAAGTACCAGACAAAGCTGGCAAATAGAAAATAAAAAGAAGTAACCATAGACCCTGAGCATTTGGGGGTTCTCAGAGGTAATATGGCAAAGTTGGCCCTTCCTCAGCTGTCCTCTCCAGCCCTTCCAGCCATGACTCTTGCTACACTCCTCCCCTCCCCTCACAGTGTCAATGCAAAAGACCCTCCTCAGGCACTCATGGGACTTCCACAGAACATCCTTCTTACTCACATACACATTATTTTCTTAGCTGTTCCCTTAAGTAAAATTGACCTGCAAATGGCTCTGTCACCAAAAGTAGATACCCAAATAGGTGTTCCATGATTCCCAGAATAAACACATCCTTGGCTATAACATGAATTCCTGTAAAGCAAATTGCACTTCACTACTCCACTTCCATAAGAAAAATTAGTATTATCATAACAACGGAATTTTAGAGCCAGAAGAATCCTATTCATCATCTAATCTAAATAGTAAATTTTACAGCTAGGGAAACTGAGGCCCAGAGGGGCAAAGTGGCTTGTCCAAGGTCATACAGTCTATCAGTGTAGTCTCTACACTTTACAGCCACCACCATGATCAAGATACAGAACATTTCATCACACCAGAAAGGTCCTTCATGCCCCTCTGCAGTCATTCCTCAACTCCCATCTCCCGGCCCCAGGCAACTTCTGATTCACTTTCTGTGACTACAGATTGGTTGTGTGTGTTCTAGAATTTCATATAAATGGAATCATACAGTATAAACTCTTTTGGGTCTGCCTTCTTTCCCTCAACATAATTTTTTTTAGAGCCATCCACATTTCTATGTCTCAGTAAATCATTTTATTGCTAAGCAGTATTCCATATTATGGATACACCACAATTTATCCATTCATCTGTTGATGGTTATTAGGGTTCCTTATAGTTTTTGGCTACTATGAACAGAAAAGCTTATGTACAATTCTTTGTGAAGACATATATTTTGATTTCTCTTAGGTAAATAACTGGGAATGGAAGTGTATATTAAGCTACATTAGAAATCTGAACTCTTGACTTTTAATCCACCACATTTTCTACTATCTCACACTGTTTCCTTAATTCATTAACATTTTCTCAGCAGATGTGAATATTCTGGCAGCCTGAGAGCAGGCTGGGCAGCCCCATACCAACAGTATCCTACCCCTGGTCCCCAACTAGGAGTACACTTTTCCTTTGAAAATCAAGTTTATGATCATCTTTCTCTGCTAAGAACCTCAAGGTATTTCTGAAATTCATGGCTCTTGAGACTAACTTATGCTCTTCTCCTTTTGTTTGATAATTACAGCAACTGAAGAGTGGAAGCTCCCAGCAAGAGCCCCCACTGGGGATGGGATGTGCTGCTGCCTGACCAGTTCCTATAAGTCAAGGAACTTGGAATGAAGTACTGGCAAGCCCTACAACCCTATTCATTCTCATCTGACATTCTGTGGAGTGAGTTTATTAGAATGAGGAATTCTTCTATGACTTTTATCATAAAATCACAGAATTCATCTGCTGCTTGGAAGGTTCTTTTCGTCTGGCCAAGAGTCAATGGGAACAATATTGTAGAACAAGACACAAAAATATGGGCTCTGGGGCCAAATGTCTGGGCTGAATCCTGGTGCTGCTACTTTCCAGCTGTGTGAACTTGGGCAGATTGTGTAACCTCTCTGACTTCTGCTTCCTCATCTGTAAAATGGGGGTAGTAGTGGCACCTACCCTCATGGGTTTGTTGTAAGACTAAATGAGTTAATTTCTGTAAAGTTCTGAGAAAAGTACCTGCCTCATAGTAAGAGCCATTTAGGCATTAGCTGCTATCATCATCATGATGATAATCATTATCATCACTGATTTCAGCTGAGCTGAAACCTTGACGCTATTCACTTGACCATAACTTTAGATAAATGCTTACCAACTCTGTAGAACATTAGCTAATGTGAAAAAAAAAATGTTTCTTCCTCCTTCATTCTGAAAACCTCCCAAGCTTTCAAAACAATAAATAATTAAAAATGCAATCAAATTTTGTTTTCTGTGTCTTGTTGGAAAGACCTCTTCTCTACTTCCCACCATTTTTGCTCATTTGAAGTTGTCCTAAAGCCCTACAGACTCCCTTCTTGCTGAATTTATCCACTCTTTATGCTGGTTCTACTAAGATTATTTCCAAACTAAATGGACCAGAAAGTTTGCTGTATTGATGTATCCTGGACATCTAGTGGCCAAAAGGAATTACTGCAGGCTTTTAGATAACCAAAGCAGTTACCTAATTTCAATGATCTTTATGCCATGGTTTCTAGGAACATAATGCAGCTAAGAGTTGGGGATGGCTGCTGAAGGCTGGTTCCAGGACCCACGCTTTCCCCCAGTCTCAAGACTTTTTACCCTCCCTCCATAATCACAAATACCACTGGTTTCCTTGCTCTATCATCTCTTCCCTGGTGCTGCTTATTTCTGGTCTCCACTCCTCTCTGGATTAAATGATTCCTGATAAATCCACTTTTCCTGTTTCAGTTTCTGAGGCCTACTTACCTCACCACTAATCCTATCACCTGTGTTGGGGAGATCAGAAGAAGAGTGAGCATTTCCATTTGCAAGTAGATCTTCCTATCCAAGCATCCAGCCAGCCGTCCAGCCATCCACTCACTCAAGGTCAGCATCCCAGCCAGGTGTTCTTGTCCTTCCACATTTTCCTTTGTCTACCATTCTAGTCTTCCTGAATCAAAGAGCACTCTTTCTGCTCTCCAACAAGCTAACCTTCCTAGTATAGTCTCTGAACTACATTCCAAAGATCCCATGTATGAGAACATAGCCCTGACTGCCCTGGGGCCAAAGTCCCTGTGATCCAATTGAAGGTTCCTGATCCCAAGCACAGCAGAGAAGTCGATTTGCACAGGGTGACTTATGTCAGACAGCTGCCACCGAAGATTTTACCTGGGGGCCTCTTTGAAATGGATCTAACTATTTACACCCAGAATCCTTTAGCTGTTTCCTTTATTTAATTACTTGAAAAATAGGCTTCAGTTTAGAAGGTCCTTAGTGCAATAGCCTAAACAAGTCTGCTCGATATTGCCAGTCCAAGATACGTAATAATAGTTAAACTTGTCTATTACTTTAGAGTCTGAAAACCTCTTTTTATTAACCCTGACGGACATTTCAATTAACCCCAATCATGAGAGGCAGTGTGACGACAATACCAGTTAACAGCAGTGATAGGAGCTAACATTCACTGAGTGTTTACTACGTACCAGGCCCTGTCCTAAGCACGTCACACAGATGAATTCATTCATTTCTCACAAGAACCCTATGAGATAAGTGTCATTATGATGCCTGTATTACAGATGTAGAGATGGTGGCCCAGAAAAGTTTTTCAAGGTTGCAAAGGTAGTAAGTGGCAGAGCCAAGGTTCAAACCCAAACTGAATGACCACAGAGCCCGGGCTTAATGGGTTCATGGTTGTTTTGCTTTCTTGGCACCCCTTCCTCCATAAAATAAGTTCCATAAAATAAGGGACTTCTACCTCATGGCATTCAGGAGACCTGGTTTTGAGACTCCACCTTTCCATTTCTGGCTGGGTGGGAAAGGCTTGTCCTCTCTGGGTCTGCCTGGTGAAGAGCAAATGAAGGGTGAATGGAAAAGTGCTCTGTAAACTGCAAATATAAAGTGCCTGCCTGACAACAGTGTGCCGGGGCTGAGAAGGAGGCAGAGGTAGATGCAGGAGTTCAGCTGAGGTGAAGTTGCTGAGACTGTCTTCAATTTGAGATCTCCAAAGGGCCCCTCAGAGGCACTCATCCACCTTAGTGCCAGGTGGGAGGTTCACTTTCTAGCCCTCCAGACCCTAACTGGAATTACTCTGATTGTAATTCTCAGAATGTAAGAGCCAGAAAGTCCTCTTGATGTACTAAGCCTTTCCTGAAGGAAACTGAGGATCAGAAACAGCAAGTATATTGTTCAAAGCCACACAGCAAGCCAGAGCAGAGACTAGAGGCCAGGTCTTCTGACCCATAGGCAATGTCTTTTCTGGTAATTGTGCTGCCTTTTGCATCTTTCCAAATCCTCAGATTGTGGAAACAGGAAAGTAGTATCTGCCCAGACCTTCCAACCCTCATTGAAATGTAAAAGAGGGCAAATAAAAGTCTGGAAGCTGACAGCAACAATGAAGGAGCATGCTGGGTAGGATAAGGATCAGTTGTTAGAAAACAGCTTCTCAGTGATGCAGTCCCTGTGGCTTCCTCTATCCCATGGGAAGGGCCAGCCCTGAGCACATCAAGCCCATCAAATCCTCTGTCTCCTACATCAGGGTATAGGTGCAATCTTGGGCCAATGCATGCCAAAGACATCCTTGAGGGAAAAGAGAAGTCCCAAAATTTCAATCTGACTACCCATACTCTGTGAAGCCTATGTTCTCTATAGAAGTTAAATCCCTACCTTATCTAACCATTTTGCATGTTTATAGACTGCCTGTACCAAAGTGCAAACATGCAAAGTTCATGAGGATCAGGACCTTGTTCACGATCATATCCCCTATACTAAAGAATGGTACCCAGCAGGTACTATTATATATTGGCATGAATGAATGAAGTGCTGACTTGGCTGGTTGACAGGCTGGATGCCTGGCTACATAGATGGCTGGCTGGCTGACTGGATAGATGGAAGGATGAATGGATACATGGACAGAAGGAGGGAGGGTAGAAAGGAGAGAAGGAGAGAAGGAGGGAGAAGGGAAGGAGGGAGGGAGAAAGGGAGTTGGGGTAGGAAGGAGGGTGAATGGGCAGCAGGGGGAAGGTGCTGTTCTACTGCCTTTAATGTTGTGAGTGTATTGGGGGTGGGAGCCAGTTACACCTCCAGTCATTAAATATTATATTGAACAGCTAATCATGGGCCAGGTATTACAATGGGTACTAGAAATACTATATTGTGGAAGAAAATGTCTCTGTCCTCACAGAATACACACTCTCCTGGGGAGACAAATGAGCAATTATCACAGGGTGTGTGAAGTGCTATGATGTATGCAGGGTGCTAAAGGAAGGCTCCCTGGAGGAAGGACATCTAAACTGAACCTTGAAGGAAGAGTAGCCAGTAGCTGGGAGAACAAGGCATGGGGGCGTGGAGTGTTCCAGACAAAGGGAGCAGTCTGAGCATTAAGGCCAGGGAGAGCAGGAGTCAAAGAGGGTTGAGGAACAGTTTATAGGTAGAAGAACATCAGGCGTTTGTTCGTTTGAGCACTAGCCAACATAGCTACTTCCTTATCCTTCCCCAACAACTCCCCCTCAGTGGACATCTGTTGTTTTTCTCCACCCAGTAGAATCCAGTTCTCCTTTAGCTGGACCAGCTTCCTGATTTTCTTTGAGGAAATCCCCCAAATTCCCCTCCACTACTCTTCTGAGTCCATGAGGTTCATGTAAAAATGACTGCATCATCCAATCTAGGCGTAAGACCCGGGCCTGGCCAATCAGTAAGCGTTATGTTAATATGACCACAGTGATTGGGGCTCATGATCCCAGCCAAGCCAATTAAAGACCGGGACTTTCGCTGCAAACAGTGAGAAGAAGTGTTCACTTTCCACTGGGGGAGCTGAACTGATAGGAAGTAATCTCGCAGTGCTGAGGACCATCTTTCCTACCACATGAGAGATGTTTGCCTGATCATGAAGCCAACACAAATGGAAAGCAAAATTAATTTCCAAAGGTGTTGCGTGAGCCCCTGGATCCAGCTATACCTGAGCTACCTTCTCATGTGATTTAATAAATTGTCATTTTTATATAGGCCAGTTTGTACTGAATTCCTGTCCCTTGCCACTGAATGAGTCCCAGAAGGTAGTCTTCCTTCCCTTCTAGCTTCCCTACTATCCATATCAATCCTGGTCCCAACTGGCCTAACCTATTACAATGACTCATAAACAAATAATACTGACTGACTGAATAGAGGAGACCTCAAGAAGCTACTCACTCCATAGACTGGCTTCCTGCTTCCCTGCTGTTGGATGTACCACTCCCTCAGCCCAGGCAACTTCCACTGTTGTTACAGATCCAAATCAAATGCCATCTCTTCTCTGCTGCTTTCCTGATGCCCAGGTAGACTTCATGCCCCACCCCCTGTTCCTTCATCCTATGTCCCCACTAAGACACTTGTCACACTGTGTATCTGCTGAAGACACAAGCCATGCCTCATCCTTCTGGACACAGTGGATGATCAATATGTATGTGCTAAGTGAATGGATGCCCTGGCAGGAGAGCTAAAAGAGGCAAGGAGTTTGCCTAGAGAGAAGCCTCATCTCCCTAATCTTCTCAGGATCAGTTGCATCCCTAGATGAAACTACACACACCCTGGCCAGCAAGGCTGTGAGGGTCCAGCAGAGCCTGCCTTGCCCTGAGTCTGAGATGTGCCCCTTCCCTCCCTCCTAGGCAGAGAGGCATAAAGAAACAAGTTTCAAAGGAACCGCAGCGTCTCTCTAGCTTTATGCCTTCATTCCACAGATGGGGGAAATTAATGACCAGGGTCCAGGTAACTTGTTCTAGTTGTTTTAGCAAGATTTTAGGTATTACACAGATACGTTATTAAATAATACCAACTGGCATAGTGAGGGGTTTCTACCCTTTTAAACTCTCTTGGAATCCTTCTGATTATAGCAGGAGGAAAGACTCCCTTTGGTGCTAACATGTCTTCAATGCTTCTCTGCTTTGGCAGATATGTTAGAATTAGCAACATTGTTTCATTTTCATTAAATTTATAGATCCTTTCTATTTGAATCAAATCGTTTTCCGTTTGCCAATGTGAAATATTGTTTCTTTCCATAATAAAAGCAGTTTATATATATTTATATGACTATTTTACTTAATCATGTAAGCAACTTAGAGTGGTGCCTAAGCACACACTCCGGAGCAGGCTCTCCCACTTCCCCGCTGGGTGACCTTGGGCTGGTTACCTGGCCTCTCTTTGCCTTAGAGCCCTTCTTCCAATACTGGAGATGTTCATAATAACACCCATCTCAGAGGGTTATAACAAGGATTAAATGGGTTAATACACATAAAGCATTTAGACCAGTGCCTGGCACATGATGAGTACCATTTAAGAGTGGAGACTATAATCTTTAGGGATATGAAACAATCTCCAAAATATAACAACAAAAGCCAGACGCAGAACAGTATGTATAGTTGCTACCACTTCTGTAAAACAAGGGCGTGTGGGATACCTCCCTACACGTATGCTTATTTACGAATAAAATCTCTCTGGTAGGAGACACCCGGACACTAGAACTAGTAACCGAGGGAAGAAGAGTCAGGCAACAATGACATACATTTCACTGTGTACCTTGGTATGCTGTTTAATTACTTTTCTTTGCCAAGTGCATGCATTATGTACTTTTAAAATTTGTAATAATTTATTATTACAGAGGCAATATGCATGCATTGTATAAAATACACAAAAACGACAAAACATATTCTCAGAGATCACCACTGTTAATATCTCAGTGCATACCCTTTCAAATGTTTTTTTCATAAATATACAAACATTTTTAAACAAACCATGATCATCCTATATACATGACTTTGCAACCTTCTTTTTTTATAAGTTAGCAATCTTAACCTCTCTATCTCAGTAAATTTTCATCTCATCTAATACCCTGTCCATATTCAAATTTTCCAGTTGACCCTCAAATGTCCTTTACAGCTATTTGTCCAAACCAATAAGGAATACAGGACCACACACACTGTACTCGGTTATTATGCCCCTTAATTCTCTCTTTAATCTGGCATAGTTTTGACTTCAAAAAAAATCATACTGACTTGCTGAAGAAACCTGGCCAGTTGCCCTGCAGAATGCCTCACCTCCTAGATTTGTCTGATTGCTTCCTCCTAGCATCCTTTAGTTTGTTCCTCTATCCCCAGGGTTTCCCATAAGCTGCAAGTCATAGCTAATTCTCCTTCTGGGGGGCAGGAAGTAGCAGAATACATACCAGGTTGGGTTACATACTTGCATCACACCAGAAGTGGTCTACCATTAGTGATGCTAAGACTGATCCCAGGAAATGGGTGATGACAGTCTCATCAATCCAACATACCTTTCTGGCCTCAAGACGGTAACCTGGGTGGTGTTACTTGGCACTATAGGTCCTCCATCGAGGAGTGAGACATTAACACTGTAATATCTATTTTTACATTTAAAAACTAAACAAAATTTAAAAAGGAAAGAACCTCTGGCTCAAGTATGGAGAATGCATAATATAGAGCAAGGCTGGTGAATGGGAAACCAATGAGGAGGTAGTTACACTTATTTAGGCAAAGTATTCTCAGGGCTCAGGCTGGCACAGTGACAATGGGAGATGGAAGAAAGAGGAAAGATTCAGAACTCTATAGGAAAAATATTTATGCTTCATTCTTTCATGAAACAAATAATTACTTAGCACTAATGTTTTGCTAGGCACTGTGCTACACCCACCCCACACACCCACACCCACTCTCCTTGGAACAAGCCAGAGAGGTGGGTTGGTAGCATCCCCATATTCTAGGGAGGGACTGAGGCACAAAGGGTTTCATGACCTGCCCAAGGTCATACCAGGTGGCCGGGCCTTGAACCTAGGCCTGCCTGACTCCAAAACCTGTCCTCTTCGCAGCACACAAAGCTGATTTTCCATCAATTAATTAGTACTGGGAGAGTCAGAGAGAGAGAGAGAGAGAAAGAAAGTCAATTTAAATAAAAATATTCAGCAAATGACAGAGGGCCCAATGTCAGGGGTCACAAATGAATGCAGGCTTGGAGACACCATTCTAGGAAGACACAGTGAGCCAAGGATGGAACTGGGACCAGAACACCACTCCCATCCCTGAGGGTGGTCATCAGGAGAGAACCAACTTTGGAGAAATTTGCCTGGGGTTCAGAGTTGATTTCATACCCTGAGTCCAGTGCACAGTCAACTCAAGGCTTTATCAAGTCAAAGGCAGAGCCCATTCATTAGTCCAATTAGTGTCTACCTGCAACCAGCTGCTTCTGGGTGTAGCCCGTCCTAAGACCCATTCCACGTGGCCCTGAACAAAGTTGCAGGGGCCCTCCTGCAGCCCAGGGCTTGGAAGGCAGCAGAGTTAACGAGCATGGAGGAAAGGCTGTAGATGCTAAGGCATCTGTCAGTTTATGGCACAACAGATGCATTTCATGATCTAGAAATGTATTGAAAATCTGAATATATTTTTAGCTGAACAATAAAAACAGAATGGCTTTTTTGTTGTTATTTATTTCTTTTGTTTTGTTTTTGCCTCTTCTAGAAGGATTAGAACACGGCTTCTGCCCTCTTTCCATCCCAGGCCAATACATGATCAAGGGCTAAATACGTCCGGCCGATGGTAGTTCAAGGAAAAAGAAGTGAGATGGCATGTGTGTGTGTGTGTGTGTGTGTGTGTGTGTGTGTGAGAGAGAGAGAGAGACAGAGACAGAGACAGAGACAGAAAGAGCACAAGCACATGGGCTTGTGCACTTTAGAGAGGAGGGTGCCTTGAGGGGGTAGGGATAGGGCAGAGGGAAGGCTTATTGAATTAATTAGTGAATGAATAAACTAACAAAATGTCCATCCCAGCAGTGCCTCTGCATCCTTCTTGGCTGCGGAAGGAGACAAGCCTTTTCCCTAAAGTGGGTGATGGATGGCTTTTAACATTTCTCTCCATCACCATTACACCCAGGAGCCATTATTAGTAACCCGGAAAATGACCACCACCTCCTCCTTTATAAAAAATTAAATAGCAAAGAAAGTCTACATTATTTGCTCTTCAATTTTCCTCAGTTACTGTGGTCATTACCCTGGAGTTCCAAGAGCAGGAGGAAGTGGTGGGGGAAGGAGTGTAAAGACTTATGTCACCAGTCACGGTAACTAGAAAGTGCTCAAAAGATATACCCAGTAATGAATCATAGGATTTGAACTCCAAAGTCCCCTGAGCAGCTGGGTGGCTGTGGAAGTCTGTTTGCAAAGATGGCCTCAATAATTCCTTCCATCTCCATAGGCAGACCTCTTTTTACTGTGACTTTCTGCTCCTCCCATCAAAAGGTAAAATTTACTTTTCCACCCTATGACTCTGGGCTTGGCTATGTCACTTGCCTGGGCCAATGGGATATTAGCAAATGTAACACAAGTGGAGGCTTGAAAATTGATTGTACATTGGGTTTGCCCACTTTTAGTTGTAATTAAAACCCTAAGACCAGGATGTAACAGCCTGCTGGGGTGGTCACACTTTCGAGAACCAAGATGCCAACCATTAGGCATGTGAGTGAGGTCATCTTAGACCATCCTACCCCAGGTGCTTGGCCAGAAGTAAGTAGTCCAGTTTAACCCTACCCAAATTGCAGGCCCACAGAATTGTGAGCAAATAAAATCATTGTTGGTTTTGAGGTGGTTTGTTAGGCAGCAATTGATAACTAAAGAAAAATGGCCTTAAGCAAGCCTTTTACTACTCCATGCTTCAGTTTCTTCATCTGTAAAATGAGGTTGTGTGAGCTTTAGTTACATAATACATATAAATGTACCCACTACAGTGTGAGATACATCCTAAGCACTCAATAAATGGCCACAGCTGTTATTATTACACTTGTTTGACAATAAACAAAATGAGATCCAAAGAGGTTAATTAAGATGGCCAAGCTAGTAAGTGATGCAGCAGGAATTCAAACCCAGGTGTGTCTGGGATCAATTTGCTGTGCTGTGATCCTACGTTGCCTCCCCTGCTGGGAATTCCCTTTTTCTTTCCCTCTTTCCCTCTGCTTCTTTAATTCCTACCCATCCAAAGGCAGCAAGCTCAAAACTCACTCTTGATCACAGCAACCCACCTGGTTCCCATCACTTTTCTAAACCCCCATGCTTTCCCTTCCTCCACTACCACCACTCACCCCCCAAAATCAATCTCTCACACCTGCACACACTCCCCCTTTCATTTATTCACTCAGTAAACACCTACCGATCACCTGCCATGTGCCAGGCTCTGCCCCGACAAAACTCACAGTCTAGGTGCCCTCCCCTCCAAGTTCACACATGTAGCATTTATTATGCTCTGTCTTCTGCTGTTGTATAAACCGTTCACATACTTTAGTCTTGTCTCCCTGCCCAGATTATAAGCTCCTTGCAGGCGAAACCAGTTTCATTTATTCATCATCCCTCCCTCTCTCCTATGCTTCAACAGTCACCCTGGGAACACTGGGATGTACAAGACACTTTGGCAGAGGCTGACTCTTGAAATGTTCCCAATTCTCCACCTTGCCTAGAGCAGAGCTGGGCCCACAGTGGATATCCGTAATAACGGAATTTAACTGGATTTCTGGGTAACTATGAAGACTTAGTGTGCAGTCGTCAAATGACCTGGAAGGGGGTTGTGTGGGGCACCCTGGAGGGTCCCACTCCTCCAGAGGTGGCAAAAAGAGAGAGCTGGGCCCTTCCTCCTGCAGCAGCTGCTAATACCCCTTCTCCAGGCTGCTGGGAGCATGCTGAGGCAGCTTCCATCTTGGCATGGGCTGAGCCAGCCCTCCTGGCCCAGTGTTGGAGCCCAGTGGTATTTCTGTGCAGCCACCCTGCCCCATGGTCAGTGGGGCAGATGCGAATGTGGCTCCTGTTGGATTCATGGCAGTGAGCAAGGCACCAGCACTTCAGGGAACAGGAAAAGACACCATCATCCCGTGGGTCTCTGACACCTGCCTAGCCCCTCCTAGTCTACAAACCAGACAGAAGTTCTACTGCCATCCTCACTTTTCACAGATGCTGAGACTGGGAAACTGAGAGGTGAAGTGGCTTGCCCAAGACCACACAACTGAGTTTTTGAAACTTAATTAAGTCCATGCTCCACGGCCGAGAACCTGACTCCCAGGGAGTTTATACAGTACAACTGGGCAGATGGGATCTAGACAATGAAGATAATTAATAGCCCAAGGGATTTTTGTAAAACTGCCACAGGAATTCAAAGGCCAGAGGTGACTTTCTAAAGGTGGTAGAATTGGATCTGGTCTGAAAGATGAGTGCAACACAGACAGAGGACAGAGGGCAATCTCAGGCAGGGGAACTGCCGGAGTAAAGCAGCAGAGGAGGAAGGTATTTGGTGTGAGTAGAGAGCATCAAGGACAGGAGCTAGATGGACCCCACAAGAAAGGCCTGAGGCATATGCAGGGGCAACTAGAGACCTAGAGAGGTCCTGGGATGTGGAAATAACGTGCTTGAACATTGTGGAAGAAAGTGATGAATTCAAAAAGGTGCCTGAGGAGAACAAAAGGGACCTAGACGGGGAACACTGGGCCTAGCCAAATCCTCTGCTGAATGCTAAGTAGGAAAATCCCATTTAGTTATCAGCCTTGCACATTGCTCGCCCACCCCTCCCCCACCCTAATTGTACACAACAGCCTAGTTTCACATTCTCCAAGGAGGCGTAAATCATAATAATGACAATAGTAATGTTACAAACTTCTGGTCTACCACGCATTTTTGGCTTCTTTGTTCTTAGCTTTACATATATGACCTCTCTAATTCTCACTAGGGTATATAATCAGTAGATATTTTTATTTCCATTTAACAACTGGAATCTCAGTGTCTGGTTTTAGCATCTGTACTTTAAACCACTAGGCTATTCTCCCTCCCAATGCCCAGCTTCCTCCAAGCAGTATGTTTTTTTCCAGAAATAATAATTTTTTTATTTAGAAAAACAATGCTTCTTGTTCTAAGCAATGGCCCAACTAAAAATTGTCCAGGGCTCAAGTTTTGCTCCTTACTTGGAATCATAGAATGTAGAGTTCCAACTATTATAGATTGTCCCCTAGGATCTCTCAACCCCATTTGACTTGTTGGGGAACTGGACCCCAGAAAAGTCAATATCCAAAGTCCCATGGCTGTTTGGAGTCTGAGGCAGGCCTTCTGAACTGAAGACTCAGGCTCTCGGGCAAAGGCTCTCAGCCTTCAATGAGTCTACCACCTGCTGGCCATCCAGGACATAGATAGAAGAGAATGAAACCAAAGAGAGGCGTCTTCTCCCAGCCTGCTGTTCTTTGCCCTCATAACTGGGATTTTCAAATAGATTTTTAGCAGCAGAAACTAACCCTCCCACCCCTTTTAATGAGAAATTTTATAAGTAACACCTACATATTTAAAACATAGAGTTTTTACTCTACTCTGTCTCAGATGTAAGGGGCCTAGAGCTCTACTTGCTGGGCCTATCCCATGCTGCTCTCCAAGGAAGCCAAAGGTTCCTCGAAGCACAGTCTGTAAATCCCTGCACCAAAGCCTATGGTGTTTGTATTCCCCCATGCACTCACCTTCTTCAATTCTAACAGCCACCTCAAGTCTGGTTAGCTCTTAACTCCAGGAAGGTGGTTAGGTCAGTTCTAGGCCAAATTGTCATGTACTGAAATTATTCCCCAGAGATGACAAGGCATGTTCATCCCCATCAGCTCATGGGATCCTCAGAAAAGCCCAGTGAGATGGGGTCACCTCCATTTGACAGATGATGACACTGAGACTCAGATAAGTTACACCCCTGCCCCAGGTCCCAAAGTCAGGCAGGAGCAGGGCCTAGACTCCAGCCTGTCCTACCTGACTAAAAAATCGACACAGCTACCCTCAGGAGCTTTCAATCCATCACTCCCCAGCCTCAATGTTGTGTCTTTTGCTTTAGTAGATAATGCATTCCCATAACTGGCAGATCATTTTAATCTCTAGTGAACTTTTAGCAATTGAAGATGCCCAGGGCCCACCCCAGATACACAGAATTAGAATCTGGGGCTCTAAAGTCATTATATGCTGCCATGATGGCCTGCTGTCAGTCTGCTAACAAGACATGGTACAAAGCCCCAGAGTCCTTACAGACTTCTGCTTAGCCTCTCTCCAGCTCTGGGTACTGAAGAAAGGGGACCCAATCTAAAATGACAGCAGAACTTACTGTGTAGAGCTCATTGGTGACCTTCAGGAGCTCCTCGTGCATCTGCAGGCCAATCTCCTTGCTCTGGAATATGGAAGAACAAATGTCAGAGGGTGAGAAAGTTGCTGGTTGCATTGGCCAATTTCTTTTCAACACAGGTCAAGAATGTTTGGGGTGGAGTGGGAAGGGGGCAGGAATCACAATAAACCTCACTAATCTAGATCTGAATTCCTCAACTTGAAACAAATCCACAGAGAGAGGCTCCTTGCAAAAGGAATTCTCTGACCATATCATTTTGGGAGCACTATACATCAGCTCCCTACTTTGGTGATTCAGAGACATTTAGCATATTAAACATTCTGAGAAAACCCTACAGCCAATAAGCCTGTTCATCCTTCTTTAATCCTGTGTTTTCTAAACCGAATTCACCACAGTATGTGTTCCTTGCTCAACACTCATTACTTATTATTCATTAATGTCCCCCTGAAAGTGGGATATGGCTTAGGAAAGAATGATCAAGCACTTCAATTCATCATGAAAGTAAATGGTAATTCTCAAGTCATCCCAGAAAGCTCCTTCCTCTAGCAGCAAGTCAGTGGCCTCCTGTTGCCTGACAGTTCATCTTCCTTGACTGTGAACCAGCTGTTGGCACCCATTTGGACAATGATTTCCTAGTTACCACAAATGCCTTGATCCTCGGTTTGACCCCAGATTTCAGTTCAGTCCTTCCCTGTTGGTTCCCTTGCCTGCCTAACCTCATTCCATCACCACCTGGATCTTTGCATGATGACAGGTCCACACAGACAATGTTTCTGTTCTAATGAGTTAAACAGGAGCAGGAGAGGTTGGCAGAAAGCCTTAGGCCACTGTGCACCAGCTGCCTGTGTGGCCTTGGAAGAGTCACTCCCCACTTTGAGCTTCTGTTACCCCATTAATAAAATAAAAGCTAAAACTAAAACAGTACTTCCCAAAGCATGGTCTGGAGGTCCCCAATAGACACTAAAAAAGAGGCGGGGCTTCTGTGGCCAGCTACATTTGGGGAAAGCAGATTAAACAAAGTAAGAAAGGTTTTCTTTACTGCAAGACTTTTTAGAGGCTTTAATATCCTCATGTGCCTGGAGACTTTCCAGAGGGGGCTCTAGTGTGTAGTTTGGGTTGACCCCAATCCTTTTTCCATAGGAGGATTTTCAACTAGTATAATGAGGGACAAGATTCAGAGAATAATGAACAAATGATCTCCAGGGTTCCACCCAGCCTAAAGAATCTAGGATTCTTCGCTGTTGTTGTTGTTGTTACTGCTGTTATTTTGGTAAATATTTTCCCTATTTGCCTGGACTATCACATTAAATTCTGCATTGAAAATGTGAGTGCTGAACTCTGCTCCATGAGAAGCTGAGTCATCCTGTCCTTGCTTTCAGCTTCCGTGACCCCTGAGCTTGATCAGCTGCTGATGGGCAGACACCAGCCTTCCTCCCACCACAGTGCAGGTCAGGAGCCCCCTAACTGGCAACTTAAGCACATCCAGACATGACCCTTCGCAGGTGCTTGCTTCTTGTCCCACAGCCCTTCTCTCAGCTTCTGAGCCTGGACTGCCAAGAATCACCCCTCTGAAGGTAGCCCTTGGCTGTACCCAAGATCTTTCAAGAGGCAGCCAAAAACTCCATGGCCATTCCAGAGATCGGTTTAGACCCCTCTCCAACTCTGGTAGCTCAGAAAAGGGGACCCAACACAAAACCGCAGCAAAGCTTGTGCAGAACTTTCTGTGCTGAGCTCCCTGGGGAACTTTAGGAGACTCCCAAGCATCTGTAGCGGGTGGTTCATTAACCCAACCAGCTATCCCCATCTCCTTCTATTCTCTGTGATTCTCTGAAATAGGCAGTCTGTGCCTCAGTTCTTCTTGTGACTCCTTCCCCCTGTAATCTAACATATGCCCCACTATTGCTGACTCCAGAGGATCCAACACTTTCCAGTGGAACTCCCCTCAGTTCTCAGTTTCACCACCATCGTGGATGCCCAAAATGCTTTTTCTTAGGCATTTATTTTTATAACCTAACTTTTTTGATAAGTAACAAATTCATATGGTTAAAGGAATTCCAACAGGCAGCAAGGTAAAAAGTAAAGAGGAAGTTTCTCCAGGCTCCCAGAATTCTATCCAGAGGCAACTGCTATCCAAAGCTTCTTCTGATACCTTCCAGAAGTAGTCTATGCGTAAATAGGCTTACATGTTGGATACTGTACATTCTTTTGTAACACAAATGGGAGAATATCATACACACCTTTACATCTTGCTTTTTCCATCTAACAATATATCTAAGTGAAGTCTCTATAGCCCATACAGCTATTTTGACACTTTTTTTCCACAGCTGCGTGGGATTCCATATACCAGATGTATCATAATAATTTAAACGGCTCCTTAGTGATAGGATATTTAGGTTTCTCCAGTCTCTTATTATTTCAAGCAATGATATGGTGAACATCCTTGTACCCTGTCACTGGGAATATGGGCAGGGACACCTGCCGGATAAATTCCTAGAAGCAGCTCTGCTGGGAAGGGTGCTGCTTTTAGAACTCCTGCCAGCCTTGCTTTCTCAGCCCCTGCCCCAGCTGGCTCCCCCATGTGCTCCTGACTTCAGCTCCCACTTCTCTGTGAACAGCTGCCAAATCACCATCTCCACTGGCTGCTCTCCTGGCTCCATCCTGTACAACCTTGGACCCAAGCAGGGGGCTAGCCACAGAGTAGGTCTCAGCAAACACTTAACTGAATTGCATTGGACTCACAGACACTGTTTTTTATGATAGGATTATTGGAAAGGGAAATATTCTCAACTGCAGTTTCAGGAACTACTGAATGAGGAAACCAAAGCAAACATTCCACCAAGAATAAGGAGGCCAAAATCCTGATAATCTCTAGCAGACACATTCAGACCCAGCCCTTGGGGACCCACGTGGCAATGCATTAGCATGCACTCTTGAAATTTCTCGCATTACTTTCATGCCTGCAGAGTTAGGGGGTGGCAGGCTGCTTCCTTCATGCCTGGGGAAGTGTGTGGACCGTGGAAAATGATGAAATTAGGCCAGGGAATGTTCAGCCACAGTAGCTGTGGTTCCTCGGGGTTGAAAGGACAGAGTCCTGGCTCTCTGACCCAAAGAAGCCTGTAAAATCAGGCTAAGCAGCCCCAAGAGCTGGCCACCCTGACAGCAGCTGACCCTGGTTCCTGTCCTCTGCCTCTCTCTTCTGCCTACTGACCAATTAAACTCGCCTTGGAGCAGGGCCCCTCAACCTCAGCACTAGTGATATTTGGAGCTGGCTAATTCTTCGTTGTGGGGAGCTGTAGGATGTTTAGCAGCATCCCTGGCCTCTACCTGTTAGATGCCAGTAGCATTTCCCACCCCACCCCCAGTCCCAAGTGGAGACAACCAAAATTATCTCCCGACACTGCCAATATTCCCTGGGTACAAGACTGCCTGTGGTGAGAACCACTGCCTTAGACCATGGGCCTCAAAGTAGCAATTTCGCTGGCCTACAGACATGCTTTATTTGGTCATTCAGTGTTTTCAGAAAATCTAATACTTCCCCAGCATTTAAAATTCAGGAAATTTCCCTGAGAAGTCCTGATTTTCAGCTCCTCTTGGACAGCTAGAAGATCCAGCAGCAATTCTGAGCCCTGGTTTCGAGCATGGCTGCTCCTTTGGCTTGGGCTGGTTTCCCCCAGTTGGCCATTGTGCCCTGTATCCCCCTTCCTCATCCACTTCGCCCAGCTGGCCCATGGTGGCAATTGAGTGCGGTCTCTCAGGGAGACAGTGTGACCACCCGAATCCCCTGGCACTCGTTAAGGATGGTAATCCCAGACCTGCTGAATCAGAATATCTGAGAGTCTCATTTTAACAAGCACCCTTCTCACATCCCAATGTTCAAGAGCCACTGAACCCAAGTCTTGCTCCTGAAACAGAACCTGTGGCTCTCCAGAGGATGCCAACCGACACCATTGCCTGAATGGGGGGGGGGGGGGATGGTTCACAGTGCCACCTGCACCCAGGGCACTTTCTCCGACCCTCCTTCCTGTACTATTTCCTCTAGTACCCTCAGCTTTGGCTCAATTTACACAAGTGTTTATTGAATACCTCCCAGATACCAGCTTCATCTAGGCACTGAAGAGATGAAGCTGAATAAGACATGTTCCCTACTCTCAAGTAATAGTTATAATATATATATATTATATTAGTATACTGCAACTAGCACTTTTGGAGTACTTTCCATTTGTTGAATATTGTCCAAAGTCACTTCCATACATTATCTAATTTAAACCTATAAGGTAGGTACTATCATATTCCCACTTGACTGTTGAGGCTCAGAAGGGTTGACTGATTTGCCCAAGGTCACACAGCAAAACTATGGCAGAGCCAGGATCCAGCTTCTGATGTGTCTGACCCAAAGCTCTGGCACTCGTAATGACTTACTGTGGCATGCTTCCTCAGACTCTCATGGGAGACACCGACAGATCAAAAGAAGCCATTCCAATGCTGTAAGGGAGACAGATCCAGGGCACAAGGAGGGTACAAAGGAGGGCATGCCCTCTAGATACTGCCTACCTGTCAGATGCACTGTCTCTTCTTCTGCATAGGAATTTGTCTCCCTGGCATTTGCATGTACTTGCTGGCAGGCCAGCACTCTTTGGCCTTGTCCTTCTTGGCCCACCCTGCCCTGCTATGAATTAATCAGCCATAATGGCCATCTATTGTTTCTCCCTTCCTCCTTCTTCTGATAACAGAAGATGAGTTAGGTGAGGCTGATCCCTGTTTGCCTGACCACACAAGATGGCCCAACAGGCATGGGACCTGGATCTGAGCACAGGGCTCTAGCACATTTCTGGACTGGATTAGAGACAGAAATGTGACCTACACTGAGCCAATAAGAATCTTCCCTGGGAGCCTTCTAATACACACACTCCCAGAGACCATCTCTCTTCTGGGGTTGCTAACCTAGGACTTCAGGAGTCTTGGGCTATAGCCATCTTGCCCAGCCCCAAGAGAGAGCAATGTCTGAGTCACTGAATCTTGTGATATCTGAATGAGATTTACTTCTGGACTATTCAATTACAGACCCAATAAACTTCCATTTTTGCTTATATGTGAAAGAATACTAACATAATCTGTGCTTATGTAAGTATGAAGATATCAAAATGACACTAAGTGAAACAGCCTTCTGAAAACCCACCATCCAGCACCAGTTTTCAAACAGTTTCTTCAAAAGAACTAATTTCCAGACAATTAGAGCAACCCCTTAAGGTGGGGACTCTGGCTTCCTCTGGTGTCTCCACAGTGCTGATCACCAAACGTTGCAGGAGCTCCACAGATAACTGTGGATGAGCTAACTGATCTGGAGGAGCTGTACAAAACTAGAGAAGGGTATAAGGTGGCCACCCCTGACTCATATTTCTTTGCACAAAAGAAACCACATATTCATGACAAGACAGGATTACTGACAAAATTTTTCTTTGTACAGAGTTCCTGAGTGAAATCCATTTCTTTGCCATAAAAATCTTGCTGGGGTGACTTGATTTTATTTTCAATGCAGCATTAAGCATGTTATTGGGGGAAACCCCTCAAAAACATTTCTGTAGATCCTAGGACTATATGTGCTAAATTTTTAAAGTTCTATTTATAAAGAGTATGTCTCCATCTCCCTCAAACCAACTCAGTGGTGGGTCATTGCCAGGGCTAAAGTCAACCTCTATGCCTAAAAATAATGTTCTCTTAAAATGATGGGTTTTAATGACAAGACACCCCCCCACCCCCATTTCTCTAAAGGAGACCATTCTGAACAACCCCTTAGAAAATGCTGAGGCAAGGAATAAGGTGGAGTCTCTCAATTATGCATGTGGTGCCGCCAGACCTCTCTTCTCCTTTCCCATCAACACTGCTCTGGCAAGTCTCCTCGTTTCCCGCTCTCTGCTTGAATAGATAGATAGTCTCATGTGGGGTTAAACTTTGGGCTATTCCATGGCCTTTCTCATTCAGGGATTCAAAACAAGCAAGAGCAAACAAAAATAAAACAAAACCACCACCAAACTAAAACAATGGCCAAAAACAAAAACACCTTTGTCTCTATCAGTTCTAAATCCTGACTGATATAATCCATTGCTTTTCCACATCCTTATTTGTTTTCTCATCAAATGACAAAGCTTGAGAGCCACAGACGATCCCTATTTAAATATATAACATATAGGAGCCCTGGCCATCTCCCAAAGCGACTGTATTTTTATT